>NC_072416.2:32244038-32876153 GCF_028858775.2 Pan troglodytes
ATGATCTCTCACTGTCTCCCATCAACATCAGATGGGACTATCTAGTTGCAGGAAAACAAACTCAGGGATCCCACTGATTCTACTTTATGATGAGTTGTATAATTATTTTATTATACCTTATAATGTAATAATAATAGAAATAAAGTGCAAAATAAATGTAATGTGCTTGAATCATCCCGAAACCATTGCTCCCCTGGTGGAAAAATTGTCTTCCATGAAACTGGTCCCCAGTGCCAAAAAGGTTGGGGACTGCTGGTTTAATTTAACCAAGGTCATACATATATTAGGTGGCAGAAGTTGGGTTATGATTTAAGCCTGACCACAGCATGGCATGTGGGAATGAGAAAGCCCTGTTGAGGCTCGTTCATTCAATAAGCATCTGTTGGCTGCCAGGCTGTGTATTCTGTGGGCTGGGAATATAGTGGTGGACAAAGTATTCATGATCTCTGGCCTCCTGGAACTACAATCTGGTATGTTCAGGCTGGGCGCAGTGGCTCATGCCTGTAACCCCAGCACTTTGGGAGGCCGAGGCGGGAGGATCACCTGAGGTTGGGAGTTCAAGACTAGTCTGACCAACATGGAGAAACCCCATCTCTACTAAAAATACAAAATTATTTGGGTGTGGTGGCATATGCCTGTAATCTCAGCTACTTGGGAGGCTGAGGCAGGAGAATCGCTTGAACCCAAGAGGCAGAGGTTGCAGTGAGCCAAGATCACGCCATTGCACTCCAGCCTGGACAACAAGAGCGAAACTCCATCTCAAAAAAAAAAAAGCAACAGGAAAAGTGCATGTTTGCCTAAACCTTTTTTCTTCTTCTTCTTTTTTTTTTTTTGGAGGCAGAGTTTCACTCTGGTTACCCAGGCTGGAGTGCAGTGGTGCGATCTCAGCTCACGGCAACCTCTGCCTCCTGAGTTCAAACAATTGTCCTGCCTCAGCCTCCCTAGTAGCTGGGACTACAGGCGTGCGTCACCAGGCCCAGCTAATTTTTTTGTATTTTTAGTAGAGACAGGGTTTTGCCATGTCGTCCAGGCTGGTCTCGAACTCCTGACCTCAAGTGATCCATCCACCTTAAGCTTCCCAAAGTGCTGGGATTACAGGTGTGAGCCAGTGAGCCCCACCTTTTTTTTGTTTCTTTTTTTTTGAGACAGGGTCTTGGTCTGTCACCCAGGCTGGAGGGCAGTGGCGCAATCTTGACTCAGTGCAACCTCCCTCCTCACCATGCTCAAGCAATCCTCCCACTTCATCCGCCCAAGTAGCTGGGACCACAAGTGTGCACCACCATGCCAAGCTATTTTTTTTTCTTTCTTTTTGTATTTTTAGTAGAGACGGGGTCTCACCATGTTGTGCAGTCTGGTCTCGAACTCCTGAGCTCAAGCTGTCTACCCGCCTCAGACTCCCAAAGTGCTGGGATTACAGGTGTGAGCCACCCTGCCCGGCCCCATCTAGACTTTTTTTTTTTTTGAGATGGAGTCTTGCTCTGTCGCCCAGACTGGAGTGAAGTGGTGTGATCTCGGCTCGCTGCAACCTCCAACTCCTGGGTTCAAGTGATTCTCCTGCCTCAGTCTCCTGAGTAGCTGGGATTACAGAGGCATGCCACCGTCCCTGGCTAATTTTTGTATTTTTAGTAGAGACGGGGTTTCACCATGTTGGCCAGGCTGGTCTCAAACTCCTGACCTCAAGTGATCCACCCGCCTTGGCCTCCCTAAGTGCTAGGATTACAGGTGTGACACATCGTGACTGGCCAAAAAAAATTTTTTTTTTGAGACTGAGTCTCGCTCTGTTGCCCAGGCTGGAGTGCGGTGGCATGATCTCTGCTCACTGTAAGCTCCGCCTCCCGGGTTCACACCATTCTCCTGCCTCAGTCTCCCAAGTAGCTGGGACTACAGGTGCCCGCCACCACACCCAGCTAATTTTTTGTATTTTTTAGTAGAGACAGGGTTTCACCGTGTTAGCCAAGGTGGTCTCGATCTCCTGACCTCGTGATCTGCCCGCCTCGGCCTCCCAAAGTGCTGGGATTACAGGCGTGAGCCACCGCGCCCGGCTTTTTTTTTTTTTTTTTTTTTAAGGTGGAGTTTCACTCTTGTAGCCCAGGCTGGAGTGCAATGGCGCAATCTCGGCTCACTGCCACCTCCACCTCCCGGGTTCAAGCGATTCTCCCACCTCAGCCTCCTGCTGGGACTGCAGGTGCCTGCCACCACGCCCGGCTAATTTTTGTATTTTCAGTAGAGACGGGGTTTCACCATCTTGGCCAGGTTGGTCTCGAATTCCTGACCTCTTAATCCCTCTTTGGCCTCCCAAAGTGCTGGGATTGCAGGCATGAACCACCGCACCCAGCCCCCAAAAATTTTTAAGTTAGCTGGATGCCCAGCCACTCTGTAGTCCCAGCCTGTAGTCCCAGTACCTGTAGTCCCAGCCACTCTGGAGGCTAAGGCAGAAGGATCACTTGAGCTGCAGTGAACCGAGATTGCCACTGCACTTCAGCCTAGGTAACAGAGTAAGACCCTGTCTCTAAAATAAATACATAAACAAATAAATATTACTTTATTAAATCATGTCAATAACAAAACAAATTATTATCCCTATTTTATGGATGAGAAAACCAAGACTTAGCAATGTTAGCAAACTTGCCCATGGTCTGCAGCTAGCCCACCAGCTACATGTCCCACACAGGAAAGAACAATGAAAATATAGAAAAAAAATAGAATAATATGATTGCCTGGAATAAGAAATATTTATTCCAAAATAGAATTTAAAAATAGGATAATATGATTACCTGGAATAAGAGATACTTTCTGAAGCAAGACACACAAATATAGAAACCATAAATGAAGAAGGTTGATAAACTTAATTGTTTAAAATTTAAAACTTCTGTATGATAAGATCCCACGTGAGTGAGAAGTGGGAGAAAATCACTGCAGTATATATAAACCGTCAAGGGATTAGAAGTTGCTAACATTTTTTGTTTTGTTTTGTTTTGAGATGGAGTCTCGCTCCGTCACCTAGGCTGGAGTGCAGTGGGTCCATCTCAGTTGACTGCAACCTCCAGCTCCCAGGTTCAAGCGATTCTCCTGCCTCAACCTCCTAAGTAGCTGGGATTACAGGCGCTTGCCACCACACCCAGCTAATTTCTTTTGTATTTTTAGTAGAAATGGGGTTTCACCATGTTGCTAGGCTGGTCTCGTACTTCTGACTACAAGTGATCCACCCACCTCGGCTTCCCAAAGTGCTGGGATCACAGGCGTGAGCCACCACGCCCAGCCTGTTTTGTTTTTTACTAAGGTAAAATTTACATAGAGTGAAATGCACAGATCTTAAAGTATAAAATTTCATGAGTTTTGACAAATGTAATGCCTATCTAAACACCCCAATCAAGACATAAAACACTTCTGGCTCCAAGAACTTCCTTCCCTTCCCTTTCTAGTCAGTCCCCACTGCCCGTGTCCATAGGCAACTACTATCCTGATTCCGTAACCAAAAATAGTTATTTTTTTCTTTAAAATGCCCAGATTCACTTAATAGACTGTAAGTGTTGTTAGAAGAGGATCTGCCTGATTTTTTTCTTAGTATTTGTGTGTGTGTGTGTGGTAAACAACATATATAATATAAAACTTGCCATTTTAGCTTTTTTTTTTTTTTTTTTTGAGACAGAATCTCGCTCTGTTGCCCAGGCTGGAATGCAATGGTGCAATCTTGGCTCACTGCAACCTCCACTTCCTGAGTTCAAGTGATTCTCCTGCCTCAGCCTCCCAAGTAACTGGGATTACAGGTGTCTGCCACTACACCTGGCTAATTTTTTGTATTTTTAGTAGAGACGAGGTTTCACCGTATTGGCCAGGCTGGTCTTGAACTCCTGACCTCAGGTGATCCACCCACCTTGGCCTCCGGAAACGCTGGGATTACAGACATGAGCCACCGCACCTGGCCATTTTAGCTATTTTTAAGTGCACAGTTCAGTGGTATTAATTATATTCACAATTTTGTGCAACTGTCACTACTATTTCCAAAACTTTTTCATCACTCCAAACAGAAATTCTGTAACATTAAGCAATAACTTTCTTTTTTTTATGGGAAAAAAATGGATGATTTATTATATAAAAGTATGATTGGCAGAATACAGAAAAACTGTTGTTTTTTTTTACCTTTACGTGTTTATTACAAACACCAAACAAGGTGTAACAATTGGAAGAACGAATTTCAAACTACCCAAAATTATTCATTTGGTGAAATTATTCAAGTCACGAATGCTAAGTAAATAGATGCACTTCAAAATATGCAAAGTGTGGCTGGGTGCAGTGGCTCACACCTGTAATCCCAGCACTTTGGGAGGCCGAGGCAGCCAGACCACCTGAGGTCAGGAGTTTGAGAGAAGCCTGGCCAACATGGTGAAACCCCGTCTCTACTAAAAATACAAAAATTAGCCATGCATGATGGCAGGCGCCTATAATACCAGTTACTTGGGAGGCTGAGGCAAGAGAATCACTTGAACCTGGGAGGCAGATGTTGCAGTGAGCTGAGATCAAGCCACTGCACTCCAGCCTGGGCGACAGAGCAAGACTCTGTCTTAAAAAAAAGAAAAAAATCAATGTAATACACCACATTAATAGAATGAACCGGGGAGAAAACACATGGTCATCTCAATTGATGCAGAAAAGGCTTTGAAAAAATGAACACCCTTTCATGATTTTATTTATTTATTTATTTATTTATTTATTTTGAGACGGAGTTTCACTCTTGTTGCCCAGGCTGGAGTGCAATGGCGTGATCTCGGCTCACCACAGCCTCTGCCTCCCAGGTTCAAACAATTCTCCTGCCTCAGCCTCTGGAGTAGCTGGGATTATAGGGAAGCGCCACCACACCCGGCTAATTTTTTTGTATTTCAGTAGAGATGGGGTTTCTCCATGTTGGTCAGGCTGGTCTCGAACTTCTGACGTTAGGTGATCTGCCTGCCTCGGCCTCCCAAAGTGCTGGGATTACAGGCGTGAGTGAGCCACTGCGCCCAGCCAAACCCCTTTCATGATTAAAACACTCAATAAACTAGAAATAGACAGGAATGTCCTCAAAATGATAAAGGCCGTAAACCACAGCTAACATCATACTCTACAGGGAAAGACTAAAAGCTTGTACCCTCAGACCAGGAACAAGACAAGGATGCCTGCTCTCACCACTTCTATTCAACAAAGTACTAGAAGTTCTAGGCAAAGCAATTCGCCAAGAAGAAACAAAAGACTTCCACATTGGAAAGGAAGAAGTAAAAGGATCTCTTTTCACAGATTATATAATTATATATAGAAAAATCATAAGAAATCCACACAAAAATTTTAGAATTAAGTTCAGCAAAGTTGCAGGACATAAAATCAACTCAGATTTTATACACTTGCAGCAAACAATTTGAAAAGGAAATTTAGATAATAACTTCCTTTGCAATAGCATCAAAATAATAAAATACTTAGAAATTTAACCAAGGAGCTCAAAGATTTGTACACTGAAAATTACAATATACTGCTGAAATAAATTAAAGAAGACCCCCAAAAGAGAAAACATCCCACATTCATGGATTGAAGGACTTAATAGTGTTAAGATGGCAATACTACCCAAAGCGATCTGCAGTTTCAATGCAAATTCCTAACAAATCATATCAAATCCCTATGATGTTTTTTTTTGTTGTTTTTTGGTTTTTTTTTTTTTGAGATGGAGTCTCGCTCTGTCGCCCAGGCTGGAGTGCAGTGGAACAGAAACACCCATCCTAAAATTCATACAGAATCTCAAGGGACCCTGAATACCAAAATGGTCTTGAAAAAAAGTTGAAGGACTCAATTTTCTGATTTTAAAACTTACTACAAAGCTATCATAATCAAAACAGTGTAGGGGCTGGGTGCAGTGGCTCACGCCTGTAATCCCAGCACTTTGAGAGGCCAAGGTGGGTGGATCACCTGAGGTCAGGAGTTGGAGACCAGCCTGGTCAACATGGCGAAACCCCATCTCTACTAAAAATACAAAAATTAGCTGGGTGGCGAGTGCTTATAATCCCAGCTACTCGGTAGGCTGAGGCAGGAGAATCGCTTGAACCCCGGAGGCGGAGGTTGCAGTGAGACAAGATTTCGCCACTGCACTCCAGCCTGGGGGATAGAGCTAGACTCTGTCTCAAACAAACAAACAACCAAACAAAAACTGTAGGGGGCCCAAGCGTGGTGGCTCATGCCTGTAATCCCAGCACTTTGGGAGGCTGAGGCGGGAGGATCGCTTGAGGCCAGGAGTTCAATACCATCCTGGGCAACATGGTGAGACCCCGTCTAAAAATACAAAAATTTAGCCGGAGTGGGGGCAAGCGCCTGTAATCCCAGGTACTCAGGAGGCTGAGGCACGAGAATTGCTTGAACCTGGGAGACAGAGGTTGTAGTGAGCCCAGATTTGGCCACTGCACTCCGGCCTAGGTGATAGAGTGAATGTCAAAAACAAACAAACAAAACACAATGTAGTGGGAGGTCAGAGCAAGATGGCAGAATAGAAGCCTCCTCAGAACCATCATAAGAACCAAAAATCAGGTGAGTGGTCACAGTAGCTGATTTTAACTTCATATCACTGAAAGAGGCACTGAAGAGGGTAGGAAAGACAGCCTTTTTTTTTTTTTTTTTTTTTTGAGATGAAGTCTCCCTCTGTCTGTTGCCTAGGCTGGAGTGCAATGGTGCAGTCTCGGCTCACAGAAACCTCTGCCTCCCGGGTTCAAGCGATTCTCCTGCCTCAGCCTCCCTAGTAGCTGGGACTACAGGCATGTGCCACCACGCCCGCCGGGTTTTTGTATTTTCAGTGAGACGGGATTTCACCATGTTGGCCTGACCTCAAGTGATCCGCCTGCCTTGGCCTCCCAAAGTGTTGGGATTACAGGTGTGAGCCACCGTGCCCAGGCAGGAAAGACTGTCTTGAATCGCTGACACCACCCCTCCCCAACCCCCTAGCAGTAGCTGCATGGCACAGAGAGAAACTGTGCACTTGGAGCAGAGAGAGCACATGGACTGGGGGACTTGGCATTGAACTGAGGGACTTGCCAGTGAACTCAGTGCTGCCCTGTCACAGTGGAGAGCAAAGCCATGCTGGACTCAGCCAGTGCCTGCCCAAGGAGGGAGCATTTGTATCAGCCCAAACCAGAGGGGAATTGTCCATCCTAGTGGTCAGAACTCAAGTTGCGGCAAGCCTTGCCACTGCAGGCTAAAGTGCTCTGGGGTCCTAGGTAAATTTGAAAGGCATTTTAGGATACAAGGACTGCAACTTCTAGGCAAGTCCTAGTGCTGGGCTGGCCTTAGAGCCAGTGGACTAGGATGGCACATGACCTAGCTAGGCAGTAGTTGGGGCAGCTAAAGGAGTGCATGCACCACCCTTCCCCCGATTCCAGGCGGCATAGCTCACAGCAACGAAAGTAACTCCTTCCTCGTGTTTGAGGAGAGGAAAGCGAAGAGTAAAGATGACTTTGTCTTGCATCTTGGATACCAGATCAGCCACAATAGGATAGAGCACCAGGCAGTCATGAGGCCCTCATTCCAGGCCCTAGCTCCTGGATGACATTTTTAGACATGCGCTGGGCCAGAAGGGAGCCTGCTGTCCTGAAGGGAAGGACGCAGTCCTGGAAGGGCTTATCACCTGCTGACTAAGGAGCCCTTGGTCCCTGAATAGCCAACAGCAATACCCAGGTAGTATCTGTGGACCTTGGATAAGAGTCTGAGTTGTGCTGGCTTCAGGTAGGGCCCAGCACATTACCAGCTGTGGTGGCTCTGGTGAAAGACTACTGCTTGAGAAAAGTGGAGAGAAAAGTAAAGGGAACTTTGTCTTGCACCTTAGATACCAGCTCGGACACAGTGGGGTAGGGTACCAAGCAGATTTTTGGGGTCCCCGAGTCCAGACCTAAGCTCTTGGACAACATTTTTGGACCTGCTGTGGGCCAGAGGGGGACCCACTGTCCTAAAGGGTGAGTCCCAGGCCTGAGAGCATTCACCACAAGTTGACTTGAAGAGGCCTTGGGCTTTAAGTGAGTGTTCAGAACTCTCTGCAGGCCAGTGGTGGTAGTGGCCACTGGGAGAGGCTCCTCTGTCCTCTGTCCATGGAAAGGGGAAGGTAGAGTGGGAGGCACTTTGTCTTGTGGTTTGAGTCCCAGCTTAGCTGCAGTAGAATAGAACACCAGGTAGATTTCTAAGGTTTTTGACTCTAATCCGTGGCTCCCAGACAGTATCTCTGGACCCTCCCAGGACCTGGGGGAACTCGCTGCCCTGAAGGGAAAGATAGAAATCAGACTGGTGGCCCCAGCTGCTGATTGTAGAGCCCTAGGGCCTTGAGTGAACATAGATGGTATTCGGGTAGTGGTTACAGTGGGCCTTGGGTGAGACCCACTGCTGTGCTGGCTTCAGGTATGACCCAGCACAGTCCTAATGGTGGTGGTCATAAGAAGGCTTGCATCACCCCACCCCTAGCTCCAGGAAGCTCAGCAAAGAGACAGAGACTCCATTTATTTGGGAGACAGTAAGGAAAGAGAACAAGAGTCTCTGCCTAGTAATCAGAGAATTCATCTGGATCTTATCTAGGACCACCAAGGTGGTACTTATATGAGTCCACAAGAACCACAGTGTTATTGGGCTTGGAGCTCAAGTCTTTTTGGATACCTGGAAAGCCTTCCCAAAAAAGATGGGCACAAACAAGCCCAGACTGCAAAGGCTACAATAAATACCTAACTCTTCAATGTGCAGACACTGATGAACATTGACAAGCATCAAGACCATCCAGGAAAACATGACCTCACCAAATGAACCAAAGAAGCCACCAGGGACTAATCCTGGAGAAACACAGATGGGACTTTTCAGACAGAGAATTCAAAAAAGACGTTTTGAGGAAACTCAAAGAAATTCACAATAACACAGAGAAGGAATTCAGAATTCTATCAATAAATTTAACAAAGAGATTGAAATAACTAAAAATAAGCAGAAATTCTAGAGTTGGAAAATGCAATTGACATACTAAAGAATGCATTAGAAGGCGTGGTGGCTCACGCCTGTAATCCCAGCACTTTGGGAAGCTGAGGTGGGTGGATCACCTGAGGTCAGAAGTTCACGACCAGCCTGGCCAGCATGGTGAAACCCCGTCTCTACTAAAAATACACACACGCGCGCACACACACACACACACACACACGTGTATTGGTGCATGTCTGTAGTCCCAGTTACTCAGGAGGCTGAGGCAGGAGAATCGCTTGAACCTGGGAGGTGAAGTTTGCAGTAAGCTGAGATCCCGCCACTGCACTCCAGCCTGGGCGACAGAGCGAGACTCCATCTCAGAAAAACAAACAAACAAACGACAAACAAAAAAACACACAATGGAGCTCCAATTCCCATCTGGCAGCAGACTTTTCAGTGGAAACCTTACAGGCCAGGAAAGAATGGCATGACATATTGAAAGTGCTAAAAGAAAAAAAAATTACCCTATAAT
This sequence comes from Pan troglodytes, assembly GCF_028858775.2. Taxonomy (NCBI): domain Eukaryota; kingdom Metazoa; phylum Chordata; class Mammalia; order Primates; family Hominidae; genus Pan; species Pan troglodytes. The sequence continues at coordinate 32,253,505 of NC_072416.2, forward strand.
AGTATGTCTGGTAAAAATATTCTTCAAACATGAAGGATAAATAAAGACTTGCCCAGACAAACGAAAATGAAGGGTTTCATCAACACCAGACCTGTCCTACAAGAAATGCTAAGGGGAGTTCTTCAATCTGAAAGAAAAGGATGTTCATGAGCAATAAGAAATCATTTGAAGGTACAAAATTCACTGGTAATAGCAAGCACACAGAAAAATACAGGGTATTATAACACTGTAATTTTGGTATATAAACTACCATTATCTGTTTTTGTTTTGTTTTGTTTTGTTTTTTGAGATGGAGTTTCACTCTTGTTGCCCAGGCTGGAGTGCAATGGTGCGATCTCGACTCCCTGCAACCTCCTCCTCCCGGGTTCAAGAGATTCTCCTGCCTCAGTCTCCCGAGTAGCTGGGATTATAGGCATGTATCACCACACCCAGCTAATTTTGTATTTTTAGTAGAGACAGGATTTCTCCGTGTTGGTCAGGCTGGTCTCAAACTCCCGACTTCAGGTGATCCACCCACCTAGGCCTCCCAAAGTGCTGGGATTACAAGCATGAGCCACCGCGCCTGGCCAACTACTCTTAAGTAGAAAAGCTAAACAATGAACCAATAAAAAAACAATAACTACAACATTTCAAGGCATAGTACAATAAGACATAAAGGGAACCACATTAAAAAGCAGTGGGGGCTGGACACGGTGGCTCATGCCTGTAATCCCGGCACTTTGGGAGACTGAGGCGGGTGGATCACAAGGTCTGGAGTTCAAGACAGGCCTAACCAATATGGTGAAACTCCGTCTCTACTAAAAATACAAAAATTAGCCAGGTGTGGTGGTGTGCACCTGTAGTCCCAGCTACTCAGGAGGCTGAGGCAGGAGAATCGCTTGAACCATGGAAGGCAGAGGTTGCAGTGAGCTGAGATCGCGCCACTGCACTCCATCCTGGGCGACAGAGCGAGACTCCATCTCAAAAAAAAAAAAAAAGCAAGGGGGGAGGAAGTTAAAGTGTAGAGTTTTTATTATTTTTTTTTTCATTTTGCTTGTTTGTTTGTTTATGCAACCAGTGTTAAGTTGTCATCAGTTTGCCGGGCGTGGTGGCTCACGCCTGTAATCCCAGCACTTTGGGAGGCCGAGGCGGGTGGATCACGAGGTCAGGAGATCGAGATCATCCTGGCTAACACAGTGAAACCCCGTCACTACTAAAAATACAAAAAATTAGTTGGGCACGGTGGCGGGTGCCTGTAGTCCCAGCTACTCGGGAGGCTGAGGCAGGAGAATGGCACGAACCCGGGAGGCGGAGCTTGCAGTGAGCCAAGATCGTGCCACTGCACTCCAGCCTGGGTGACAGAGCGAGACTCCGTCTCAAAAAAAAAAAAAAGTTGTCATCAGTTATCAGTTTAAAATAATGGGTAATAAGATAGTATTTGGCTGGGCATGGTAGCTCATGCCTATAATCCCAATACTTTGATAGGCTGAGGCAGGAAGATCACTTTAACCCAGGAGTTCACAATGTTACTCATTTTGCCTGGGTAAATGGCAAAATGTTGACTCTACAATAAAAAAAATTAGCTGGGTGTGGTGGCATGTACCTGTAGTCCCAGCTCCTGGGGAGGCTGAGGCAGGAGAATCACTTGAACTCAGGAGGCAGGTGCTGCAGTGAGCTGAGATTGTGCCATTGCCCTCTAGCCTAGGTGACAGAGCAAGACTCCACCTCAAAAAAAAAAAAAGATCATCATGACGAAGTGGAATTTCTCCCAGGGATGCAAGGATGGTTCAACATACACAAATCAATTAATGTGGTACATCATATCAACAAAACGAAAGACAAAAACCATATGATCATTTCAATTGATGCTGAAAAAGCATTTGATAAAATTCAACACTACTTCATAATAAAAACCCTCAAAAAACTGGGTATAGAAGAAACATACCTCAACATTATAAAAACCATATATGACAGACCCACAGCTAGTATCATACTGAATGAGGAAAACCCGAAAGACTTTCCTCTAAGATCTGGAACATGACAAGGATGCGCACTTTCACCACTGTTATTCAGCATAGTACTGGAAGACCTAGCTAGAACAATTAGACAAGAGAAAGAAACAAAGGGCATCCAAATTGGAAAGGAAGAAGTAAAAATTATTCTTGTTTGCAGATGATAAGATCTTATATTTAGAAAAAACATAGACTCCACTAAAAAACTATCAGAACTAATAAACAGGGGGCAGTCATGCCAAGCACCTTAATTCATTTTAATGGTGGAAATAATGGACACATATGCTTAGGGAGTTCAAGTCATCTCACTTATGACATATAGACAGAATGAAAAACTATTTTTTTTAGCAATATGATTCTTCTTTTTTTTTTTTTTTTTGAGACAGAGTCTTGCTCTGTTGCCCAGGCTGGAGTACAGTGGTGCCATCTTGGCTCACTGCAACCTCTGCTTCCCAGGTTCAAGCGATTCTCCTGCCTCAGCTTCCTGAGTAGCTGGGACTACAGGCATGTACCACCATGCCTGGCTAATTTTTGTACTTTTAGTAGAGACGGGTTTCCCTATGTTGGTCAGGCTGGTCTCGAACTCCTGATCTCATGATCTGCCCGCCTCGGACTCCCAAAGTGCTGGGATTACAGGCATGAGCCACAGCGCCAGGCCATTCTTTTTTTTTTTTTTTTTTTTTTGAGACGGAGTCTAGCTCTGTCAACCAGGGTGGAGTGCAGTGGCATGATCTTGGCTTGCTGCAACCTCCGCCTCCCAGGTTCAAGCAATTCCCCTGCCTCAGCCTCTCAAGTAGCTGGGACTATGGGCATGCACCCCTAGGCCTGGCTAACTTTTTTTTTTTTTTTTGAGATGGAGTCTCGCTCTGTCACCCAGGCTAGAGTGCAGTGGCACGATCTCAGCCCACTGCAAGCTCTGCCTCCTGGGTTCATGCCATTCTCCTGTCTCAGCCTCCTGAGTAGTGGGGACTACAGGCGCCTGAGGCCTGGCTAACTTTTTTTGTATTTTTAGTACAGATGGAGTTTCACCATGTTGGTCAGGCTGGTCTTGAACTCCTGGCCTCAAATGATCCGCCCATCTCGGCCTCCAAAAGTGCTGGGATTACAGCACGAGCCACTGCGCCAGGCCAGTCAATAATAATTTAATTGTATATTTTAAAATAACTGAAAGAATATAACTGGGTTATTTGTAACACAAAGGATAAATGCTTGAGGGGATGGATACCCCATTTATCATGATGTGATTATTATGTGTTGCATGCCTCTATCAAAGTATCTCCTGTACCCTATAAATATATATGCCTACTATGTACCCACAAGAATTAAAAACAAGAAATTTAAAAAGTTAAAACAAACAAAAGAAAAAACCCAGTGTGATACTGACCTAAGGGTAGATAGAGAAACAAATGGAGTAGAATAGAGAACCCAGAAATAAATCCTCACATATATGGTTAATTGATTTTCAACAATTGATTTTCAACTATTTTCCCTTGTTGAAAATAGTTGTTTAGACTATTCAATGGGGGAAAGGATTCGTATTTTTGACAAATGTTGGTGGGCAGGGGGAGGGGGAAACATGCAAAATAATGAGGTTAGACCTTTTCTGTACCCCACATAGAAAGCTTAGCTCACATACAAAAAATTAACTCAAAATGGATCAAAGATCTAAACTTAAGTGCAAAAACCATAAAAATCCTAGAATAAAACATAGGGGAAAATCTTCATCATATTGTATTTGGCAATGATTTCTTAGATATGATACCAAAAGCACAGGTAACAAAAGTAAAAATAGATAAAGGGGACTTCATCAAAATAAAAAGTTTTGTGTTTCAAAGAATACCAGCCACAAGGCCAGGCGCGGTGGCTCACGCCTGTAATCCCAGCACTTTGGGAGGCCAAGGCGGGTGGATCACGAGGTCAGGAGATAGAGAGCATCCTGGCTAACACCGTGAAACCCCATCTGTACTAAAAAAAAAATACAAAAAATTAGCCGGGCATGGTGGCGGGCGCCTGTAGTCCCAGCTACTCAGGAGGCTGAGGCAGGAGAATGGCGTGAACCCGGGAGGTGGAGCTCGCAGTGAGCCGAGATCCTGCCACTGTACTCCAGCCTGGGCAACAGAGCAAGACTCTGTCTCAAAAAAAAAAAAGAATACCAGCCACAAAGTGAAAAGACAGCTCACAGAATGGGAAAAAGTATTTGCAAATCTTACATCTGATAAAGTACTTGTATCTAAAACATAGAAATAACTCTTACAATTCAATAAGAAAAAGAAAATTGACCAATTGAAAAATGGGTAAGGGGCCAGGCGCGGTGGATCACGCCTATAATCCCGGCACTTTGGGAGGCCAAGGCGGATAGATCACTTGAGGTCAGGAGTTCGAGACCAGCCTGACCAACATGGCGAAAGCCTTTCTCTACTAAAAATACAAAAATTAGCTGGGTATGGTGGCGTTTGCCTATTATCCCAGCTACTCGGGAGGCAGGAGAATCACTTGAACCTGGGAGGCAGAGGTTGCAGTGAGCCAAGATTGCACCACTGCACTCCAGCCTGGGTGATAGAATGAGACTCTGAGTCTCCAAAAAAAAATGGGGCTCTGAGTCTCCAAAAAAAAAGAATTCTGATACATACTACAACATGGATGAACCTTGAAAACATTGTGCTGGCTGGGCGCGGTGGCTCACGCCTGTAATCCCAGCACTTTGGGAGGCCGAGGCAGGCGGATCACGAGGTCAGGAGATCGAGACCATCCTGGCTAACACGGTGAAACCCCATCTCTACTAAAAATACAAAAAATTAGCCGGGCGTGGTGGCGGGCACCTGTAGTCCCAGCTACTCTGCTGAGGCAGAATAGCGTGAACCCCGAGAGGCGGAGCTTGCAGTGAGCCGAGATCGTGCCACTGCACTCCAGCCTGGGTGACAGAGCGAGACTCCATCTCAAAAAAAAAAAAAAAAAAGAAAGAAAGAAAACATTGTGCTAAGTCAAAGTGGCCAGCCATAAACTATAGTCACATATCGTATGATTCTGTGCATATGAAATGTCCAGAACAGGCAAATCTACAGGAAGATTAGGGACTGCCAGGGGCTGGGCACACAGGGGAATAGAGAATCACTGCCTGATGGATTTGGGGGTTTCCTTTGGGGTGATGAGAATGTTTTGGAGCTAGAACAAGGTGATGCTTTCAAACATTGTGAATTTACTTAATGCCACTGAATTGTACACTGTAAAATGGTTAAATGGTAAATTTTACATTGTATTTTACTACAATTTCTGTTTAAAAACTGAGCTTATTACTTTTTCTGTTTTTTCCTTTTGAGACAGTGTCTTGCTCTGTCGCCCAAGCTGGAGTGCAGTAGCACGACCATGACTCACTGCAGCCTCGACCTCCTGGGCCCAAGCGGTTCTACCATCTCAGACTCCCAAGTAGCTGGGACTACAGGTCTGCACCACCACACCTAGCTAATTGTTTTTAATTTTAGTAGAGATGAGATTTCTCTATGTTGCTCAGGCTGATCTGGAACTCTGGGGCTAAGGTGATTCACACGCCTCAGCCTCCCAAAGTGCTGGGATTATGGGCGTGAGCCACTGCGCCTGGCCTACTTTTTCTTCATATAAACTCCTCTTACTGTATCTTCATCTCAGGTTACAGTGTAATCATCTACCCAGTCTCCCAGGCAAGAAACCTCTGAGTCAGCCTGGACTCCACCCTCTGCCCTTATCCCACGCAATGCATGCATCACAGTCTTCCCAAAGCCTTCCCCTCCTCTCCATTCCCTTTGCTTCCTTCAGACATTCGTTGTCTCTCATCAGGGCTCAGCAGTGTCTCCTCACCCTTCTCGCTGCCTCCACCTCCTACTCCATTCAATGCATCTTCCACAGTGCCTCCTGAGTTTGTTTCCTAAAAGAGCAACCTCAAGACTCAGCTGCTCTGCCTGAAGAACTCTGCTGCCTCCAGCAGAAAGCTCCACCTTTTGAAACAGATATGATCCTCCAGCAATCCCAACACTAGGAGGCTGAAGCGAGAGGATCACTTGAGCTCAGGAGTTCAAGTCCAGCCTGGGCAACACAGCAAGACCTCCACTGAAATTCAAAAAAATTAGCCAGGCGTGGTGGCTGTAAGAATTAAAGAAAGAGGAGAGAAACATGAAGGGTGGTTTGACAGTCATCAGGGACAGGTTTATTTTGAATAATAAACTTGGCGGCTGGCCAAGTTAGGTCAGAGCCACCCTCTCTTACAGACTAAGAGTTTGTAAGGATTCAGGTTGGGAGAGTTTATCAGAGGCTTGGACTGCTTCTGTGTCTCTTTGTTGTGCTTATCTTGTGCTTATCTTTTTTCTGCAGCTATAGGCATATCCCCTGAGTCTGCTTTTAACTTCCCTATCTTAGTGCAACTGAAGGGAAAGAAATGTGCTTATTAAGGCCCATTTTCGTTTGTTTGTTTGTTTTGAGACAATCTCTCTCTGTCGTCCAGGCTGGAATGCAGTGGCGTGATCTAGGCTCACTGCAACCTCTGCCTCCCAGGTTCAAGGGATTCTCCTGCCTCAGCCTCCTGAGTAGCTGGGATTACAGGCGCGCGCCACCATGCCCGGCTAATTTTTGTATTTTTAATAGAGATGGGGTTTCACCGTGTTGATCAGGCTGGTCTCGAACTCCTGACCTCGTGATCTGCCCACCTCAGCCTCCCAAAGTGCTGGGATTACAGACATGAGCCACCACGCCCGGCCTAAGGCCCACTGTTTTACTGGGGCCCATTGTGTGAGGGTGAAGTTTGGCAGTTACCCAAGAGACTTTGCCCCCACCTCCCTCTATGCCCAAACTGTCTTATCTGTGTTTTCCTGTCTGCTCTTTCTGTCTGCTTGTAGTTAGAAGAGAAGTGATTTCCTTGAAATGCATGAGGCTAGAAAGGGAGCTGGAACTTAAAGGGGCGGTGTTTGTCTGAGATGACAGTGCTCTTGCTCCGTCAGTGTCATATGGTTGTAGTCCCAGCACCTTGGGACGCTGAGGCAGGAGGATCGCTTAAGCCTAGGAGCTTGAGGCTGCAGTGAACTGTGATTATATCACTGCACTCCAGCCTGGGCGACAGAGCAAGATCTTATCTCAAAATTAATGTATTATTATCATTATTAATTTTTTGAGACAGAGTCTTGCTCTGTCACCCAGGCTGGAGTGCAGTGGCAGAATCTCTGCTCACTGCAACCTTTGCCTCCCGGGTTCAAGCAATTCTTCTGCCTCAGCCTCCCTAGTAGCTGGGACTACAGGTGCACACCACCACGCCCAGCTAATTTTTGTATTTTTAGTAGAGACAGGGTTTTGCCGTGTTGGCCAGGCTGGTCTCAAACTCCTGATCTTGAGTGATCTGCCCGCTTTGGCTTCCCAAAGTGCTGGGATTACAGGTGTGAGCCACTGTGCCCAGCCTATTATTACTATTATTATTATTTTTTTTGAGACGGAGTCTTGCTCTGTCGCCCAGGCTGGAGTGCAGTGGCACAATCTCGCCAGCCTATTATTTTTTTAAGAGATCCTTCAAAACCTGGCCTTAACTCTCCTTTCCAGCATCATCTCTCATTTTTCACTCCAGTCACATAAATGTCTCACAATTCTACCTACTCCATACCTCCATATTTTTGGCTGGTGCAGTTCTCTCTTCGGGTAACTTTCTCCCTTCTTTCTGCCTTGTACACATTTTCTCTTTCTTCAAGACCAGTCTCAAAGGTCACAGCCTCTGTAATGCCTATCACCACTCTCAGGATTGAGCTCCCATTCCCACTGAACCTCGGCAAGTCTCCACCTATAGTACCTAGCACCCTGCATGTAACTCTCTTGTAGAAAAAATCCATCTCCTTTGTTTTTTATTTATTTGTTTATTTATGTACGGAATCTCCCTTTGTCTCCCAGGCTGGAGTGCAGTGGTGCAATCATAGCTCACTGCAGCCTCCACTTCCTGTGCTCAATCCATCCTCCTGCCTCAGCCTCCCAAGTAGCTGGGACTACAGGCATGTGCAATCACACTCGGCTAATTTTGAAATTTTTTGTAGAGGTGGGGTCTCACTATGTAGTTGCCCAGGTTGATCTCAAACTCCTGCCCTCAAGCAATCCTCCCACCTTGGCCTCCCAAGATGCTGGGCCAGGTGCTGTGGTACCATGCTAGATGACATGTCACAGGTAGTCAGCGGTTCCTGGTAGTGACTATATTCAGAATGGTAGTTAAAAGTAATCAGTTTATTCTGCAGCAAGCACAGGGACACAGGAAGACAGTCCTGACTCCAGGGGCTAGCACCTGTTGGGGATTCTGGGATGCCAGGGCTAGCTCCAGTCCTAGGGAAACTGTATTGTCAGACAGGGCAACTGAGGCAGAAACCTTGGCCAACAGCAGAGAAGAGGAAAGGCAGGGGTCTGGTGGGCATCAGGGTTTCCAGGGCTCATCTCAGTCAGTTAGAGGAAGGCAATGGCTTTTTGGAGAACAGAATGAAGGACATATTGTGTGGGAAATGTCAGGGATGCCGCAAGGGAGGTGAATTAGCGGGGTGTGAACTCCATTGCTTAGCCTAAAGCTTTTCCTGGTCTTTCCATCTTCACTGGCCAAAGCAGCTGTCATACAATTGGGTCCTTTGCTGCTATGATTCCAGGGCTGGAAGGGTCCTTAAAGATATTCCAGCCAACGCCCTGGGTGATGCTAGAATTCCTTCTAGACTTTAGGCTTGATCCACACACTCCCAGAACTAGTAAAGCTCTCAGAGACCTGGGGACCTGGTATGCAGGGCCCACTCCTGCCTTCTCTGGGGGAATTTTCCCCACCGCCTCCTTTCCTTGCCTGGTCCAAGTCCCAGCTTCCAGAAAGAGGTCCATACCTGAGATACCTCCACTTCCTCCTCCTCCAGAGCCAGCTTAAAGTCAGGAGGCAGCACAAGGCCGCGAAGCTCAGAAAGTCCCCCAGATTCCTCTGTGGTCAAGCCAGTTTCATTCAAATGAAGCTTGTTCCCTGAGGATTTGTTCATGGGGGAGTTATTGTGTACTTGATTATAGTTCCCATGGCTACTGGCTCACAGTGTGAAGGGAATGGGCATACATCCACGTCCTCCTGCAAAATTGGGATTTGACCTCATTTATAAGCAAACATGCAGCAGGCAACCTTGCAAATTACACAGCATGAAGAGAGTCCAGAGAGTTCTGAATGACTTAGTAGAAAAGAACATTAAATAAAATAGTACATGCGGAAGGATGTGTTCTCTCCCTGGTTCAACTTAGGTGCATAATAGCTGTTCATAGCAGTATTAACCTTGACATCCAGAAGGGAGACCATTCAACTGAAAGGTTGCAAACTGGCAACCCTCAGTGGGAATCTCACCCATAGACCTATATATCCGATTTCAGAGTACTATGGTTTGAATGAGTCCCTCAGATCTCAGGTGTTGGAAAGTTAATCCCTGATGTAATACTGTTGAGAGGTGAGATCCTTAAGAAGCAATTAGGTCAATGGATTAATGCCATTATTTCAGGAATGGGTTTGTTATAAAAGCAAATTCAGCCCCCTCTTTCTCTCTCTCATGCTCTCTTGCCACGTGATGATGTCTCACCAGAGGCAGCTCCTGTATCTTGGACTTCACAGCCTCTAGAACCATAAGCCAAATAAATGTCTATTGTTCCTAAACTACGCAGACTGTGATATTCTGTGATAGCAACATGAAGTGGACACAGAGTGTTTAAAACTTGCTTTGAGTCAACTTAAAAAAAATCAGTATCTTTCACTGAAAAAAAAAAATCCAGGCCGGGTGCAGTGGCTCACACCTATAATCCCAGCACTATGGGAGGCCGAGGTGGGTGGATCACGTGAGGCCAGGAGTTCAAGACCAGCCTGACCAATATGGTGAATCCCTGTCTCTACTAAAAATACAAAAATTAGCCAGGTGTGGTGGCAGGCACCTGTAATCCCAGCTACTTGGGAGGCTGAGGCACGAGATTCGCTTGAACCCAGGAGGCAGAGGTTGCAGTGAGCCGAGATTGTGCCACTGCACTCCAGCCTAGGTGACAGAGCAAGATCCTGTCTCCAAAACAAACAAACATCCAGATTCCAGTGTCAATGTCCTTCTGTTAAGGGCCACCAAGAACACACCTAAAAGAAAGTTTTAAAACAACGTTGGAGGACTGAGTGTGGTGGTTCATGCATGTAATCCCAGCTCTTTGGGAGGCTAAGGTGGGAGGATTGCTTGAACGTAGGGGTTTGAGACTAGCCTGGGCAACATGATGAAACTCCATCTCTACAAAAAATACAAAAAATTAGTGGGGTGTGGTGGCATGTGCCTGTAGTCCTAGCTACTCAAGGGGGCTGAGGTGGGAGAATCACCTGAGCCTGGGAGGTTGAGGCTGCAGTAGGTCATGATTGCACCACTGTACTCCAGCCTGGGCAAGAGAATGAGACCATGTCTCAAAAAAAAAAAAAACAACCCAAAACAAAAAACAAAGGCAGTTTTACGGACTCATAGCAATAAGGCAGACCCACATAATATGGGGAACTCTAAGGCATCTCAGAAAGAGGTGTTGAAGATGACTTAGACTGGGCATGGTGGCTCCCGCCTGTAAGCCCAGCAATATGGAATGCCAAGGCAGGAAGATCGCTTAGGCCCAGGAGTTCAAGACCAGCCTGGGCAACATAGTGAAACCCCACGTGTCTAATTAAAAAAAAAAAAAAAAAAAAAGACTTATTGTAGGACTTATGCTCGTGTTATGTTTCAGGAGAGGATTTGAGGCAAGAGGGTTTGCTCTGGTTTGGATGCATCAGGAAGGAAGGGGTAATACTTTTTTTTTTTTTTTTTTTTTTTTAGATGGAGTCTCGCTCTGTCTCCAGGCTGGAGTGCAACAGCACGATCTCGGCTCACTGCAAGCTCCGCCTCTCAGGTTCATGCCATTCTCCTGCCTCAGCCTCCCGAGTAGCTGGGACTACAGGTGCCCGCCACCACACCCAGCTAATTTTTTTGTATTTTTAGTAGAGACGGGGTTTCACTGTGTTAGCCAGGATGGTCTTGATCTCCTGACCTCGTGATCTGCCTGTCTTGGCTTCCCAAAGTGCTGGGATTACAGGCATGAGCCACCGCACCCGGCCAGGAAGAGGTAATTCTATGTCTGAGTACCGTAATTTTCAACTGAAAGGTGGGAGAAAGGAGCAGGACTAAATAGTTTGGACAATGTTCTTGTTTTTGTCTGTGTTCAGACATCATGAGTACACAGTGGCCTTGTTTTTGTCTGATCCACCACAGTCATAGAGTGGCCTTGTCTCTGTCGTGGTGTTCTATAAAATTGTTGATGTTGGCTGGGTGCAGTGGCTCACGCCTGTAATCTCAGCACTTTGGGAGGCCAAGGCAGGTGGATCACCTGATGTCAGGAGGTTGAGATCAGCCTGGCCAACATGATGAAACACCACCTCTATTAAAAAAAAACAAAAATTAGGCCGGGCACGGTGGCTTACACCTGTAATCCCAGCACTTTGGGAGGCCGAGGCGGGTGGAACACCTGAGGTCAGAAGTTCAAGACCAGCCTGGTCAACATGGTGAAACCCTATCTCTACTAAACATACAAAAATTAGCCAGGTGTGGTGGCGGGCGCCTGTAGTCCCAGCTACTCGGGAGGCTGAGGCAGGAGAATCGCTTGAACCTGGGAGGCAGAGGTTGCAGTGAGCCAAGATCACGCCATTGCGCTCCAGCCTAGACAACAAGAGTGAAACTTCATCTCAAAAACAAAACAAAACAAAACAAAAATTAGCCGGGCATGATGGCGGGCGCCTGTAATCCCAGCTACTTGACACCAGCCTTGGTGACAAGAGCGAAACTCCATTTCAAAAAAAGAAATTGCCAACATGGGCCAGGTACAGCCGCTCATGCTTGTAATCCTAGCACTTTGGGAGGCCGAGACAGGCGGATCACCTGAGGTCGGGAGTTCGAGACCAGCCTGGCCAACATGGCGAATCCCCGTCCCTACTAAAAATACAAAAATTAGCTGGGCGTGGTGATGTGTGCCTGTAGTCCCAGCTACTCAGCAGACTGAGGCATAAGAATTGCTTGAATCTGGGAAGTGGAGTTTGCAGTGAGCCCATATCACGCCACTGCACTCCAGCCTGGGCAACAGAGCAGGACTCTGTCTCAAAAAAAAAAAAAAAAAAAAGCCAAGATGGTAAATTTCATGCAATGTATTCTAAAATTTAAAGTATTATTTATTTTTTAAGAGATGGGGTCTTGCTCTTTTGCCTAGGATGGAGTGCAATGGCATGATCAAGGCTCACTGCGGCCTCTACCTCACGAGCTCAAAGGATCCTCCTGCTTCAGTCTCTCAAGTAGCTGGAACCATAGGTGCACACCACAATGCCCGGCTAATCTTTTTAATTTTTTTAGAAGTGAGGTCTCCCTTTGTTGCCCAGGCTGGTCTTGAGCTCCTGGTCTCAAGTGATCCACCCACCTCAGCCTTGCAAAGTGCTGAGATCACAGATGTCGGCCACCAAGCCTGGCCAAGGAAAGTATCTTAACAGGTAACTGACACAATAATAAAACTTGTTTGTTGATCCTTGGATTCACATTTCCCAAATGAAAAGACATATGTCACCTTCTGCGGAATACAACAGAACAAGATTAGTTATTTGATTACTCGGTACCTTTTTTATTTTCTTCCTTTCTTCTTCTGCTTTTTTATGGTAGGGGGGTGATGGGTTCATCTCACTCTGTCGCCCAGTTTGGAGTGCAGTGGTGGTCATAGCTCTCTGTAGCCTCGATCTCCTGGGCTCAAGCAATTTTTTCCCACCTCAGCCTCTTGAGTAGTTAGACATACAGGCATACATCACCACACCTAGCCAATTAAAAAATTTTTTTTTTTGTAGAGACAGGGTCTTGCTGTGTTGCCTAGGCTGGTCTTGAACTTCTGGCCTCAAATAATTTTCATGCCTCAGCCTCCCAAAGTGCTGGGATCACAGATGTGAGCCACCACACCTGGCCCTTTTCCTTTTTTTCAATTTAATTTAATTTTATATGCAGAGGTTACCAGGGCATGTTGTGTGATGCTGAAGATTGGGCTTCTGCTGATCACATCGCCCAAGTAGGGAACAATAGCAAGTTTTTCAGCCCTTTCTCCTCCCTCCCTCCCCTCTGCAGTCCCCAGCTTCTATTGTTCTCATCTTTATGTCCATGTGTACTCAATGTTTAGCTCCTACTTACAAGTAAGAACATATGATATTAGGTTTTCTGTTTCTGTGTTAATTCACTTAGGATAATGGCCTTCAGCTGCATCCATGTTGCTGCAAAGGACATGATTTTGTTCATTTCTATGGCTGTGCATTACCCGTTTTCCTACCCTTTGTTCTGTTATTCATATTGCCTGTTATTGTCTTTAATACCCTTTTAATTAAAGTTTTCTTTATCTGATCTTCCTTATCTTCATCCTGTTACCTTTGACTCTCTATGGTCTTCTTTTGTAACTCAAGAAAAATTTGGCTCACACCTCTAATCCCAGCACTTTGGGAGGCCAAGGCGAGTGGATCACCTGAGGTCAGGAGTTCGAGACTAGCCTGGCCAACATGGTGAAACCCCATCTCTACTAAAAATACAATAACTAGCCAGGCATGGTGGCAGGCACCTGTAATCCCCGCTACTTGGGAGGCTGAGGCACAGGAATCGCTTGAACCTGGGAGGTGGAGGTTGCAGTGAACCAAGATGGTCCCATGCGGTTCCCATGATAGTGAATAAGTCTCACGAGATCTGATGGTTTTATAAAGGGCAGTTCCCCTGCACACACTCTCTTGCCTGCCACCATGTAAGATGTGTCTTTGCTCCTCCTTCGCCTTCTGTCATGATGGTGAGGCCTCCCCAGACATGTGGAACTGTGAATCTATTAAACCTCTTTTTCTTTATAAATTACCGAGTCTCAAGTATCTCTTCATAGCAATATGAAAATGGACTAATACACCCATAATAATTTAAAATTAAAAAATTAGCAGGCCGGGCACAGTGGCTCATGCCTGTAATCCCAGCACTTTGGGAGGCTGAGGAGGGTGGATCACGAGGTCAGGAGATTGAGACCATCCTGGCTAACATGAGGAAACCCTGTTTCTACTAAAAAAAATACAAAAAAATTAGCCGGGCGTTGTGGCGGGCGCCTGTAGTCCCAGCTTACTCAGGAGGCTGAGGCAGGAGAATGGCGTGATCCCGGGAGGCGGAGCTTGCAGTGAGCCAAGATCGTGCCACCGCACTCCTGCCTGGGCGACAGAGCGAGACTCCATCTCAACATCAACAAAATAATAATAAAAAAAAAAAAAGTAAAAGAATTTTTTAAAGTGCAGCAGAAAAAATAATTTTTTAAATGCTATGTGATGCTAATCATCTCCACATGAGCAGTTTATCTCTCCAGTAAATTATGTATTACAGTAAAAAGTGATCTCTTGTGGTTCTCCTGTGTTCTTTATTGTGTTTAGTGCAATACTGTAAGCCTTGTATAACACCATGGGACCCACGTGAAGTGCCAGTAGTAATGCTGGAAGTGCTTCTAAGAAGCAGGGAAAAGTCATGACATTACAAAAAAAAGTTCAACTGCTTGACATGTAATGTGGATTGGGGTCTGCAGCTGTGGCTGCCCACCATTTCAGACAGATGATTCATCTTATAAACATACGACATAAACTTATGGTATGCATAATACAGTACAGTACCATAAATATATTTTCTCTTCCTATGATTTTCCTAATAACATTTTCTTTTCTCTACTTTACTTTGTTGTAAGACTACAGTATATAATATATAAAACATGCAGAGTATGTGTTAATTGACTGTTTCTGTTATTGGTAAGGCTTCTGGTTCACAGTAGGCTATTGGTAGTTAAGTTTGGGGGGAGTCAAAAGTTATATGAGGCCAAGGCCAGGGGCAGTGGCTCACACCTGTAATCCCAGCACTTTGAAAGGCAGAGGTGGGCAGATCACTTGTGGTCAGAGTTCAAGACCAGCCTGGCCAACATGGTGAAACCCCATCTCTATTAAAAATACTAAAATTAGCTGGGTGTGGTGGCGGACACCTGTAATCCCAGCTATTTGGGAGGCTGGAGCAAGAGAAGCACTTGAACCCAGGAGGCGGAGGTTGCAGTGAGCTGAGATCACACCACTGCACTCCAGCCTGGGTGACAGATCGAGGCTCTGTCAAAAAAAAAAAAAAAAAAAAAAGGCTGAGGTGGGAGGATTGCTTGAGGCCAGGAGTACAAGACCAGCCCAGGCAACATATTAAGACCTTATCTCTACAAAAGAAAAATAGTTATACATGGATTTTCAACTGTGTTGGGGTTGGCACCCCTAACCCCCACAATGTTCAAGGGTCAACTGCAGGAAGACTTGAAAATTGAAATTACTCCTTGGCTTATGGGCTGAAGAACAGATACTGCATTAGTAGGCAGGAAAACAGCATTAATTTCCTTGTACATCTCCATTAGAGCTCTTGGATGACCAGAGGAACTGTCATAATATTTTGAAAGGAATCTCTTTTTCTGAGCACTAGGTCTCAACAGTGGGCTTAAAATATTCCATGAACCATGCTATAAACAGACATGTGGCCATTCAGGCTTTTTTGTTCCATTAATAGGGGACAGGCAGAATGGATTTAGCATAATTCCTCAGGGCCCTAGGACTTTCAAAATGGTTAATGAGCATTGGCTTCAACTTAAAGTCACCAGACCAGTTGCATTAGTCCCTGACAAGAGAGTCAACCTGTCCTTCAAAGCTTTGACTTCTCCTCTCTAGCTATAAAATTCCTAGATGGCATCTTCTTCCAATAGAAGGCTGTTTTGTCTACATTGGAAATCTGTTGTTTAGTAAACCATCTTCATCAATTATCTTACTAGATCTTCTGGATAACTTGCTGCAGCTTCTACACAGCACTTGCTGCTTCATCTTGCACTTTTATGTTCTGCAGATGGCTCATTTCCTTAAATCTCATGAACTAGCCTCTGCTACCTTCAAATTTTTCTCCTGCAGCTTCCTAATCCCTCTCAGTCTTCATAGTAATGAAGACATTTAGAGCTGTTGTGGCTGTTTTGATCTATTCAGGCCACTAAAACTTTCTCCATATCAGCAATCAGGCTGTTCCAGTTTTTTTTTTTTCTTTTGAGACAGAGTCTTGCTCTGTTGCCCAGGCTGGAGTGCAGTGATGCAATCTTGGCTCACTGTAACCTCTGTCTCCTGGATTCAAGTGATTCTCCTGCCTCAGCCTCCTGAGCAAGACTCCACCGCAAAAACAAACAAACAAACAAACAAACAAAAAACACTTGCTCAACACAGGGTTGCCACACATCTTCAATTTGTAAGAAATGCAATATCTGTGAAGAGCAATAAAGTGAGGTGTAATAAAACAAGGAGTGCCTGTGTATAATTTTCATTTAAACAATTTATGAAAACCATCACAATTTACTTAACTCATAAGATCAACATAAATACATTGAGAAGGCTTAAATCATGAGGGCCAGGAGCAGTGAGTGGTTCATGTCTGTAATCACAACACTTTGGGAGGCCAAGGTGGGAGAACTGCTTGAGCCCAGGAGCTCAAGATCAGCCTGGGTAACATGTGAGACCCTGTCTATATAACAACAACAAAAAAATTAGCTGGGCATGGTGGTGTGTGCCTGGGGTCCCAGCTACTTGGGAGGCTGAGAGAGGAGGATCTCTTGAGCCCGAAGGTTGAGGCTGCAGTGAACCATGATCATGCCACTGCAGTCCAGATGGGGTGACAGAGTGGGACCCTGTCTCAGAGAGAGAGAGAGAGAGAAAGAGAATTAACCCTGTTCTTGTACAAACCAAAATATCACACTGGCATCATTTTTACATGAGTGAATAAAAAATTTAACTGAATCATGCCAAAAGCTCTTCTTTTGTCTTGGAACTAAGACCTTTTTTTTTTTTTTTTGAGATGGAGTTTTTGCTCTTGTTGCCCAGGCTGCAGTGCAGTGGCAAAATCTCGGCTCACAGCAACCTCCACCTCCTGGGTTCAAGCGATTCTCCTGCCTCAGCCTCCCGAGTAGCCGGGATTACAGGCACCCGCCACCATGCCTGGCTAATTTTTTTGTATTTTTTTTAGTAGAGACGGGGTTTCCCCGTGTTAGCCAGGATGGTCTCGATCTCCTGACCTCGTGATCCGCCCTCCTCGGCCTCCCAAAGTGCTGGGACTACAGGCGTGATAGATCTTTTCTTCTAACTGGAAGAGCAAAGGCTATTACATAAATATACTTTTTAGTGCCTGTATGTACAGACACTATATATATATACGTATATACATGTATTTTTTTTTGTATAGACAGGGTCTCACATGTTACCCAGGCTGATCTTGATATACATGTATATACGTATATATATATGATTTTCTGTTTCTTTTAGCATTTTAGGCATTTCTATTTCTTTTAGGACTGGATTTACCTAGACTGTGCACATACAACTGAAAAATTTTTTGATTAGTTAATCTTTAAAGCTTTCCAAGAGAGGTGAGGAAAAAGAGAATGAAATGGACAGCAGGAAAATGTGAGAAGACAATGAGATACCATCTCACACCAGTTAGAATGGCGATCATTAAAAAGTCAGGAAACAACAGGTGCTGGAGAGGATGTGGAGAAATAGGAACACTTTTACACTGTTGGTGGGACTGTAAACTACTTCAACCATTGTGGAAGCCGGTGTGGCGATTCCTCAGTGATCTAGAATTAGAAATACCATTTGACCCGGCCATTCCATTACTGGGTATATACCCAAAGGATTATAAATCATGCTGCTATAAAGACACATGCACACATATGTTTATTGTGGCACCATTCACAATAGCAAAGACTTGGAACCAAGCCAAATGTCCAACAATGATAGACTGGATTAAGAAAATGTGGCACATATACACCATGGAATACTATGCAGCCATAAAAAATGATGAATTCATGTCCTTCGTAGAGACATGGATGAAGCTGGAAACCATCATTCTCAGCAAACTATGGCAAGGACAAAAAACCAAATACCGCATGTTCTCACTCATAGGTGGGAATTGAACAATGAGAACACATGGACACAGAAAGAGGAACATTACACACTGGGGACTGTTGTGGGGTGGGGGGAGGGGGGAGGGATAGCATTAGGAGATATACCTAATGCTAAATAACGAGTTAATGGGTGCAGCACACCAACATGGCACATGTATACATATGTAACAAACCTGCACGTTGTGCAAATGTACCCTAAAACTTAAAGTATAATAATTAAAAAATTAAAAATAAAACTAAATTCCTAGAAATAAAAGCACTTTGAACATAAAAAAAAAAAAAGAAAATGTGAGAAGAAGCTACTTCAGACAAACATGAAATTATCACTCCAAAAGGCTAAGGTTATATTCCCTCTGCAAGGAGAAGGAAGGCAGTTTAAACATAGGAAAATATATTTTGACATATAAACACTGTCTTAGTCCATTCTGTGTTGCAATAGAATACCTGAGGGGCTGGGTACTTTATTTTTAAAAATTTATTTCTTACAGTTCTGGAGGGTGGGAATTCCAAAGTCAAGCAGCCACATCTGGTGAGGGCCTTCTTTTTTTTTTAGATGGAGTTTTGCTCTTGTTGCCCAGGCTGGAGTACAATGGCACGATCTCAGTTCACTGTAGCCTCCACTTCATGGACTCAAACAATTCTCCTGCCTCAGCCTCCAAAATAGCTGGGATTACAGGCACGCACCACCAAGCCTGGCTGATTTTTGTATATTTAGTAGAGACGGGGTTTCACCATGTTGGCCAGGCTGGTCTCAAACTCCTGACCTCAAGTGATTCGCCTGCCTCAGCCTCCCAAAGTGCTGGGATTACAGGTGTCAGCCACTGTGCCTGGCTGACAGCATTTATTAATATGCAAAATAGGTAAATGAAATATTGCCTATGTTAAACAAAATAATCTTTGTTTTTAACAAACAAGGCAAACAATCTCACAAAGGTTTCTTCCCTTTGTGTTCTGAGGCACCTCCCAAACGAACAATCTTGTTATTATCAAAAGTTCCACCAAATGGCTACGGCAATTACAAACTGTCCCTGGTGAAATTGTGTCAGTTACAGATATATGGGTACAAGTTATTGCAATCGTGAGAAAACATGAAGGGAGCAGGTCTTTGGCCCAATTTTAGTTGTGACTGGGGTCTAAAAGAATGGTGCTTATACAACTTCGTATCTCTAGAATGTGGCCAAACACCATCGCTGATCAGAGGCCAGAGAAAGCCCCCTGATACTGAGCAGAAGAAATGAAACAAAGCAGTTTGCAAGGACATAGACAAAACCAAAGAAATCCTTTTCAAGGCTTTGAAATGGTGACCTGGGGCCGGGCGTGGTGGCTCATGCCTGTAATCCCAACACTTTGGGAGCCAGAGGTGGGTGGATCACCTGAGGTCAGGAGTTCGAGACTAACCTGGCCAACATGGTGAAACCCTGTCTCTATCAAAAATACAAAAATTAGCCGGACATGGTAGCAGGCACCTGTAATCCCAGCTACTCAGGAGGCTGAGGCATGAGAATCACTTGAACCCGGGAGGTGGAGGTTGCAGCTGAGCTGAGATTGTCCTTTTGCACTTCAGCAGGCAACAAGAGTAAAACTCTGTCTCAAAAAACAAAAACAAAAAAGAAATGGTGACCTGGGCAAAGTTTACCCAAAGGACATTAGTCTGAGAATACCTTCCGAATTGTACAGTCTCTGGAGCTGGTTATAGGACACACTTACTGGCTCTTGGTTGCTGGAGTGATTTCTCTGGTTAATTCTGATAACAAATAAGACTCTCGGATGCTAACTAGTTGCACAACCCCTCAACAGTTGGCATCCCTACCTTCCTAGAGGGATAAGTTGTGTTCGGTCACCAGAGATTCAGCAATAATAGGTTTGTGATGCCCTTAGACATCCGAGGCTACACATCCATCCTTTTCTTTTCTTTTTTTTTTTTTTTTTGAGACAGAGACTTTTTTTTTTTTTCTCTGTCGCCCAGGCTGGAGTGCCATGGCACGAACTCGGCTCACTGCAACCTCTGCCTCCCGAGTTCAAGCGATTCTCCTGCCTTGGCCTCCCAAGTAGCTGGGATTACAGGCACCTGCCACCACACCCAGCTAATTTTTTGCATTTTTAGTAGTCAGGGTTTCACCATTTTGGCCAGGCTGGTCTTGAACTCCTGATCTCAGGTGATCCACCCACCTCAGCCTCCCAAAGTTGCTGGGATTACAGGCCTGAGCCACCTCGCCCAGCCTACATCCATCCTTTTTATATCGACTTTGCCTCTTATAGACAAACAATATTCAAAATACTAGACAAGAAAACACCATAGGAATGAGTGTAGAAGGACAGAAAACAATTGCACCAAGGACAAAATAAATATCTGATCAGATAACCAAAAATCCAGTGTGGGGGCCTTATTCCAGGAGTAAAAAAACTGAAAAACCAAATAAACCCAATGCTTGGCAGGGCATGGTGGCTCACATCTATAATCCCAGCACTTTGGGAAACCAAGGTGGGAGGATTGCTTTGAGCTCAGGAGTTTGAGACCAGCCTGGGTAACATAGTGAAACCCTATCTCTACAAAAAAATATATATATAAAACTTAACCGGCATTCCTGGGTGTGGTGGCTCATGCCTGTAATCCCAGAACTTTGGGAGGCCAAGGCGAGCAGATCATGGGGTCAGGAGTTTGAGACCAGCCTGACCAACATGGCGAAACCCCATCTTTACTAAAAATACAAAACTTAGCCAGGTGTGGTGGCGCATGCCTGTAATCCCAGCTACTCAGAAGGCTGAGGCAGGAGAATTGCTTGAACCCGGGAGGCAGAGCTTGCAGGGAGCAGAGATAGTGCCACGGCACTCCACTCTGGGAGACAGAGCGAGACTCTGTCCCCCGCCAAAAAAAAAAAAAAAAAAAATTAACCGGCATTGGTTAATTTTAGTGCCAGCTACTCAGGAGGCTGAGACTGGAGAATCACTTGAGCTGGGAAGCAGAGGTTGCAGTGAGCTGAGTCGTACCACTGCACTCCAGCCTGGTCAACAGAGTGAGACCCTATCTCAAAAAGTAAAAAATGAAAAATAAAAAATATGGCCAGGCATGGTGGCTCACGCCTGTAATCCTAGCACTTTGGGAGGCCGAGGCGGGTGGATCACCTGAGGTCAGGAGTTTGAGACCAGCCTGACAAACATGGAGAAACTGTCTCTACTACAAATATAAAATTAGCCAGGTGTGGTGGTGCATGCCTGTAATCCCAGCTACTCAAGAGGCTGAGGCAGAAGAATTGCTTGAACCCAGGAGGCGGAGGTTGCGGTGAGCCGAGATCGCGCCATTGCACTTCAGCCTGGGCAACAAGAGCGAAACTCCGTCTCAAAAATTAATTAATTAATTAAAATAAAAAGTAAACCCAATGCTTAAGGGTATCAACACAATATCAGAACTCAATTAGCTTCCAACCATCAGCAGGTTGGCACCTCAGCGACATAAGCAGTTTCAGGTGTGCATACAATGACGAGTCAAGGGTCCCAGTCCCAGGCAGTGAGGGCTTCAGCTGAATCTTTGTTGCTCCTCCATTTCTGATAGTACCCTCCAACCAAGGACCACCAGGAAGCACCTGTAGTTGAACAAGGGAGGCTGAACACCAAGGACATCTCAGCAAGAACATGTGTGAAAGGACTTATTACAGGATTGGAACTTTCGTTAGGGGACTTCCTAGGCGGGTCCAAAAAGGGGGGCATTTGCTCTGGGTTGGATGCTATCAGGAAGTAGGGATAATTCTTTTTGGTTATCTTAATAATTCTTATCTAGAAGATGGGAGGAATGAATCAAGCTAAAACTGTACTTGGTAAAGAAGCAGCAGTGGCCAGGTGCAGTGGCTCACGCCTGTAGTCCCAGCACTTTGGGAGGCCAAGGTGGGCATATCACCGGAGGTCAAGAGTTCGAGACTCACCTGGGCAACTTGGTGAATCCCCATCTCTACTAAAAATACAGAAATGATCTGGGCATGATGGTGGGTGCCTGTAATCCCAGATACTCTGGAAGCTGAGGCAGGAGAATCGCTTGAACCTGGAGGTGGAGGTTGTGGTGAGCCAAGATTGCATCACTGCACTCCAGCCTGGGTAACAGAGCAAGACTTCATTTCAAAAACAAAACAAAACAAACAAAAACAACAACCAAAAAAAAAGCAGCAGTAACTTACGCTGTGGGAGAGAGGATTGTGTTGGTAATTTTTGTGGTTTGGACAATGTTCTTGTTTCTGTATTGAGGCTTTATTATGGAATGGTCTTTTTCTAGATAATCAGTCAGAGAGTGACCTTGTCTGATGTTTTTTGTGAAATTATTTTGCTCAACAGGACACCACCATGGCCGCGCTGTTGGTGCCAGGCCAGCTCCTAGCAACATCAAGGCTTCTGGAGTGAGGGTGCAAACCAGCTCCCAGCTGGCAGCAGTTGCTTTTCTCTTTTACACCGCCACACTCGAAATCAGAAAATTGGCAACCCCTTTGGTAGAACATGAGCTCCCGGTCACTACAGGCCCATTTATACCCAGTAACAGGCCCACGTCACACATTTACACTCCGACCTTCCTCCTGCGTGTGCATCCCTTACACCAACCACGCCCAGAGAAAAGTCACTCGTCTAGCATCTCCCAGGGACCTGCTGGCAGGGCTGAAGATAGAACTCTGACTCTGTGTTTTCCCTCCAGCAACCCCCCTTGCTAGACATTAAGGCAGATTGTTAAATCCCTGATGTATCGGCTTCTAAACTGGATGCAGATCGGGTCAGATAAAAACACTTCTCAGTGCACCTTCTTGTCAACAGTGGGTTCCTATCTATTCTTCTTTCTTTTGGGATTGGGTGCTAGGTCCCACGACATTAGCTGGGATTCTAAGACCTTTGCTCAGCTGCTGCGGCCACCACTGACACGCCCTCTGCTCCTCAAATACGGAGAACAGTTCAGTGTTCCTGCCTGAGGATCTCTGCATTTGCCTTCCCTCTGCCTGGAACTCTTCCCTCACATCCGCTTCCCAGCTTCAGCTCGGCATCACCTCCTCAGAGAGGCCTTCCATCCTTGGTGCCCGGGCACCACTGCTACCCGTTTTGGCCTCTGTTTTTTTTTTTTTTTTTTTTTTTCAAAGGACGTTATGTTGCCCAGGCTAGAGTGCAACGGTCCGATCACGGATTACTGCAGCTTCCAACTCCTGGCTTCAAGCGCTCCTTCTGCCTCGGCCTCCCGAGTAGCTAGGCTTACAGGCTGGGGTTACAGGTGTGAGCCACAGCGCCCGGCCGCTTTGGCCTCCTTTAGGAGCTTCCCTCCGCGCTTTGTTCGCAGTTCTGGTCACGGTCTGTTCAGTGCGCGGGGCTGGGAGGCGGGAAACTGCCCAATGCCCAGACCTCTCTGTCTGTTTCCCCTCAAGCTCGTGAAGCTCTCTGACAGCAGAGACCCAATCACGAGGTGGAGACTTCGCTTTCCACATCGGGCAGGGGGTCGGCCGCATCCTCGATCTGGTCCTGGTGACTCGAGACCAGAGAGGAGCGCACGTCGACGTGCCCGGGGAACCCGCAGGCCACACGCCAAACCTCTACGGGATCCCCCCCAGCAAGGCCACTGCGCATGCTCCATACTCGCAGCCCCGCCCCCATTCAGGGGCGGGGCCGCGCCTGCGCAGCTGCCCGGCGCCGGTTTCCGGGTGGTGCGAGCGAGATGGGGCGGAGGGCAAGTCTTGCAGAGTAGCTGCGGTGAGTGGGCGTGTGCGCCGAGCGGTCTGGCCCAAGGGCTGGGGGCCGGCCGAGGGTCTTCGGGAGCAGGCCGCAGGGCGCGGAGACATCCTGGGATCGCCGTCCGCCGCTGCTACCCGGCATGTCGGCGGAGGCCTCGGGCCCGGCGGCCGCCGCGGCGCCGTCCCTGGAAGCCCCCAAGCCCTCGGGTCTCGAGCCTGGCCCCGCCGCCTACGGTCTCAAGCCGCTGACCCCGAACAGCAAATACGTGAAGCTGAACGTGGGCGGCTCGTTGCACTACACCACGCTGCGCACCCTCACGGGACAGGACACCATGCTCAAAGCCATGTTCAGCGGCCGCGTGGAGGTGCTGACCGATGCCGGAGGTACGAGCGGCGCCCCTACCGTGCCCCCATCCCCAGACCCCCAACTCCCGTTCCCCGCAGTCTCTCACCACCGGGGCTCCTCATGCCCCTTCTCTCTGCCCGCTACTGTCCAGTCAACTCATTCTCAGCTCCCTCCAGCCCCCACATCCCATCTCCTCCCCTTTCTCATTCATAATTTCTCTTCTCCTCCCCCAATCCTTTACCCCCAGCAATAACCAACACTTACGGAACCCCTAACTGCCAGGCGCTGTGGTAAGTGATTGAACGTGTCAGTTCATAATCCTCATGACCACCTCTCCCACCCTTCACCCCTCAGCTCAAGACTTGGGAACCAGCCCTGCTGCCTGCATTACTACTCCTGGCAGCCTTCCTCAGTTTCTTCCGACTGCCCAGCCTTTTGTTTCCCTCTCTGCTTCAGAACTGCTCACAGCCAGCCAGGAGAGCTGGGAGATCTTGTCTGCCTCTGTGTTCCCCTGACACAGGTCCCTGTACACTCTAGGAATCCACCTGTATACACACATTGCAGAAGGAGGCTGCTTTGGGTTTGCCAGGGACACCAGAGTGGAGGGTGGACAGGTCTCCTTGGCAGGTGAACCTTACCTTCTTGGAGTGTTGCATTCAAGTATGGACCCTTCGTGCCCAAGTGAGACTTTGAAGTTTTGGAGTTTGGGAGTGGGAGAGTCTTAAGGGAGGGGTTAACGAGGACTGTGAGAGCAGGAGAATAAAAATTTGGGAGGCGGAGATCTGCCTTCAAGTATCAAAGGTGAAGAATTCGGCCAGGTGCGGTGGCTCACGCCTTTAATCCCAGCACTTTGGGAGGCCGAGGAGGTGGATCACCTGAGGTCAGGAGTTCGAGACCAGCCTGACCAATATGGCGAAACCCCGTCTCTACTAAAAATACAAAAATTAGCTGGGCGTGGTGGTGTGCGCCTGTAGCCCAGCTACTCAGGAGGCTGAGACAGGAGAATCGCTTGAACCTGGGAGGCGGAGGTTGCAGTGAGCCGAGACAGCACCACTGCACTCCAGCCTGGGCGACAGAGAGAGACTGTCTCAAAAAAAAAAAAAAAAAAAAAAAAGGGAAGAATTCATTTGTCCAATAAGTATTTGTAAAATATCAGTTAGTGCTGGAGATAGGTAAATGAACCTGACAAAATTATGGAAATTCCCTTTTTTTAGGGAAGTGGGAGATCAGAACACCAATAAGCAAGTAAACAAAATGTATATGCATATGCAATTGCAGATAGTAGTAAGTTCTTTCTTTTTTCTTTTTTTGATAGTAAGTTCTATGAAGAATATAAAAGTTAAAATGGCAGTGAACTGGACGGGGGGAGGTAGACATTTTAATTAAATAGGATGGTGAGAATTAACTTTGGGGGTTAGCAGTTTATTGATAAGGTAATTCTGCAAGAACTTTCTCATGGTGAGAGCCTTCTGACTGTAGACCAGATATGGATGAGTTAATTATCTGGTTGAATATGTATAAAAACTTAAGGGAGAACTCGCTGGAGATGTTTTAAAGAGATTTCTTGGCTGTGGCACAGGTTTGAGACAGATCAGTATTCAGACTTTTTTGTGGCTTTGGAATCCTTTTTCTTTTCTTTTCTTTTTTTTTTTTTTTTTTTTTTTTTTGAGATGGAGTTTCACTCTTGTTGCCCAGGCTGGAGTGCAATGGCACGATCTCGGCTCACCGCAACCTCCACCTCCCAGGTTCAAGCAATTCTCCTGCCTCAGCCTCCTGAGTAGCTGGGATTACAGGCATGCGCCACCATGCCCGGCTAATTTTGTGTTTTTAGTAAAGACGGGATTTCTCCATGTTGGTCAGGCTGGTCTCCAACTCCTGACCTCAGGTGATCCGCCCACCTCGGCCTCCCAAAGTGCTGGGATTACAGGCGTCAGTCACCGTGCCCGGCCTTCTTTTCTTTACTTTTCTTTTTTTATTTTTTTGTTTTGAGACGGAGTTTCCCTCTTATTACCAGGCTGGAGTGCGATCTCGGCTCACTGCAAACTCCACCTCCCGGGTTCAAGCGATTCTCCTGCCTTGCCCTCCCGAGTAGCTGGCACGAGCCACCAAGCCCAGCTAATTTTGTATTTTTAGTAGAGATGGGGTTTCTCCGTGTTGGTCAGGCTAGTCTCAAACTCCTGACCTCAGGTGATCTGCCTGCCTCAGCCTCCTAAGGTGCTGGGATTATAGGCATGAGCCACCGCGCCTGGCTGGAATCCTTTTTTCTTATAATTTAGGCCAGGTTTGGTGGCTCACACCTATAATCCAAGTACTTGGGAGGCCGAGATGGGAGGATCACTTGAGCCCAGGAGTTCAAGACCAGCCTGGGCAACATAGTGAGACTCCATCTCTACAAATTTTTTTTTTTAATTTAGTAGCTCCAGGTCCCGCAGCAAAGCCATCTTTCCCCCTGCCTCTCCCCACCCCACTAGGTTGGGTGCTGATTGACCGGAGCGGCCGTCACTTTGGTACAATCCTCAATTACCTGCGGGATGGGTCTGTGCCACTGCCGGAGAGTACGAGAGAACTGGGGGAGCTGCTGGGCGAAGCACGCTACTACCTGGTGCAGGGCCTGATTGAGGACTGCCAGCTGGCGCTGCAGGTGAGGGCCTTCGGAGTCCCCATGCCTATGTTCCTGGGAGAGCTGCCCAAGCAGGTATTAGAGCAGAAAAAAGGAGATATGGGGTATGGCTTGGAGAGCCTGGCTTTGGCTGGCCATAACCCCAGAGAATTTGAGGTGCCATCTTCTGCATCCCTGCTGCCTCAGGCAGCACCCCCACCCCAGCCTCATGCCAGGACCTTTGCAATGGTTAAATAGCTGCTCTCTGCTTCCCACTGTTCTTATGCAGCCAGTCCAGCTGTTACACTCGCACCTGAGTAATTATCTTTCAGCACAACCCCGATCTATTCTCTCTCTTGCTCAGAAATCCTAAATAGCTCCCTCATGTCACTAGGGAAAAACATCTAAATTTAAATTGAAATATAATAACCTCTGCGATCTGGCCCTATCCTGGGAGGCAGCATTCTCCCATGGCTTCCGCCCCCCAGGGGCTTTCTAATTCTTTTTTTTTTTTAAAACAGTGAAATTCTTTATTCAAATGAAATCTCACAGAAGCAGGGCCACTCCCAGTAAAACAGGGTTGGGGATTCTAGAGACCCCACCTGCTGGGCTCCACTTTTGTGGACCCCTTAGGGTTCTGAGGAGCAGAGCTTGGAAAGTGAAGCCAGGACATAAGGGTTCTGTGTCACCTCTGTCACAGCTGACTCAGTGACCTTCAGTGAGTCCATTCCTACCTCTGGGATTCTGTCCTCGGGTTCTGAAAGACAGGGAAGGGAGAAAAATAAGTACAAAGTAGTGAGTTTTACATAAAGCCTGTTATTCTGTTCTATTTTTACAATGTTAAAAATGTCCTTTCTTTTATGTTACAATAGTAAGAGAAGATTATAAAAGTTTCTTTTTGAATGCCCTTTATAGATTAAAAGGTGGCCTCCCTGAACAACTTTTGTCTCAGGGAATACTTACTGGTTCTTGAAGCCCAAAGGTGTAGAACTCCTTTGGACAATATCCATGTTTTTCAAACTTTTTGATTGCCTGCCATAGGGAAAAAATGCATTTTAGTACTCATTATATATAACTGAAATAACAGTTCTATAAAAAGATACTTTTAGTGAAATGTACTCTGATAATCTTTCTTTTTAATGCTGTTTGGGACCCATTACTTATTTCATGACCCATTAATAAATTACCACTTGCATTTGAGAAACATTCATTGTACTAGATCTTGGAAGTGCATTCCTGCTCTGTAGCATTTTTGTTTTGTTTTGTTTTGTTTTGTTTTGAGACAGAGTCTCTCTGTCGCCCAGGCTGGAGTGCAATGGCGTGATCTTGGCTCACCGCAACCTCTGCCTCCCAGGTTCAAGCAATTCTCCTGCCTCAGCCTCCCAAGTAGCTAGAATTACAGGCGCCTGCCGCCACGCTTTGCTACTTTTTTGTATTTTTAGTAGAGACGGGGTTTCACCATGTTTGCTAGGCTGGTGTCGAACTCCTGACCTCACGTGATCCATCCGCCTTGGCCCCCCAAAGTGCTGGGATTACAGGCGTGAGCCACCGGCCTGTAGTTTTAAATTTACTAATGTTAAAACTAAAGTTTTAAAACCTGGCCTGTAGTTTTAAATTTACTAATGTCATCATGTACCCACTGTGTGTCAGGAGCAATTCTGCTATCTGCTTGTGTATACGTCTTGTATCCTTGTTTGACATAAAAAGAAACGCGAGGGAGCTTGGAAGACGTGTCCAAGGTCAAAGAGCTGGGAAGCAGCAGAGCTCAGATTTGACCCCAGGCTACCTGACTATCTGACCTTCAGCCTCCCAAGAGCTGTACTTTTCTATACTCCTGCTCTGCACCTCACACAGCTCAGCACACTCCTCAGTGTGTGGCGCTTCATCAATATTGGTCTATGCAAACCTTTTGTCTTTTAGTTTTATTTCTTTCCCTCCATTCCCAGTCCCCTGCCTACTTTCCTTTTCCCCAGGGGCACCCATCCAATTTTAATGTTTTGATACATATGCTCGAAAAGCTAAAGCATTGTTCTGCATATGTGTGCATTTTAAATGTCCATAAATGGCATTGAAGCTGTGAATCAGTTTCTGTTGCATTGTGTTTTTTTAATTCAGCACTTTTTTTCAAGATCTATTCATGCTGCTCCAAGTACATCTAGTTCTTTGCTTCTAACAGCTGCAGAGAAATCTGCGGTGTTCATTCACCATATTTTGTTCATACATTCCCCTGAGGTTGGAGACATAGATTGCCTTCCAGTTCCTGCCCCTACAAACCGTGTCACCATGAGCATCCTGGTACATGCTCCCTTCTGATTCTGTGCCAGTCTCCTGTCATTGTAGCTGGGAGTAGAATTGCTGGATAACAGGACACCTGCAAACGGCGTTTTAGTAAATATCATCTAATTGCTCTCCCGAATGGTTATAATACTTTATCCTCATAATGAGCAGTGCATAAGAGATTCCATTTCTGCATGTCCTCATCAAAACATGGCATCATCCAGCTTTCTAATTTTGCCAATCCAATGAGTGTAGCGTGATCTCATTTTCATTTGCATGCCTCTGATTACTAATGAGGTTCAGCATCTTTTCATATACTCACTAGTGTTTTTTTGTTTCCCTTCCTGTGAATTGCTTATTCATGTTCTTTACCAGATTTTCTGCTTTTTTCTTTTTCATGTTGCTTAGCAGGAGATCCTTGCATATTTTAGTTTAGTTCCTAGGGATAATTAAGCCCTACTGCATATGGGTATGTCTTATACATGCCCTAGGGCATGGATTATACATAACAAATTAACCTCTAAGCCTGTAGCATGGGACTATTTACCTACTGTTCTCAGCAAAGTTCAGAAAACACTCAAATTATTTGCTGTTTTTTTGTTTTTGTTTTTCTTTTTTTGAGGTGGAGTCTTGCTCTGTCGCCCAGGGTGGAGTGCAGTGGCGCGATCTTGCCTCACTGCAACCTCCCTCTCTGGGGTTCAAGTGATTCTCCTGCCTCAGCTTCCCGGGTAGCTGGGACTACATGTGTGCACTACAATGCCTGGCTAATTTTATCATATTTTTGGTAGAGATGGAGTTTCGCCATGTTGGCCAGGCTGGTCTCGAACTCCTGACCTCAAGTGATCCACCTGCCTTGGCCTCCCAAAGTGCTGGGATTCAGGCGTGAGCCACCGTGCCTGGCCATATTTGCTGGTTTTTGAGATTCAGATTAGGAACTTCAGTTGAAAAAGTCTGTTCTAGATAAAAATTTCTAGTCAATGTAGATATTGCCAATATTTTTTCTTAGAATGTCACCCGCTTGTGGCATCTAGCATTGAATGGAAATCCTTGATTTTTTAAAATTACAAATAACCATTGATTATTTTAAAGCAGTATTTTTTAATTGTAGAAATTTCAGAAACACAAATAATCTAAAAAATAAAAGCACCAAATATTCTTCCAGGTCGTTTCCTGTGTGAGAGTATGTGTGTGTGTGTGTGTGTGTGTGTGTGTGTGTGTTTGCTTGCCAAAATACAATCGTGTTGTATGAAATGTTTTATAATCTGTTTTTTGTTGTTGTTAATAATTGCCATCTTTACATGTCAATAAATTTTTATTTAATATCCAGTCCAGGGCATACTCCGGTTTCTCCAGTTGTTCCAGAAATGTGTTTTTACAGCTGGTTCATCAAACCAGGGTCCAGTCTAGATCTTCACGTTGCATCTGGTTATCTGCAAGTTAACAATGGAAAGCATGACTTTACAAATAGTTTCATGTAATAATGTTGAAGAGATGTTAAGAGTTATAGGTATTCTATGGCACGAATGTAATTACTGGTTCAGGTAAGGATTATCATTGATAGGTAACTGCCTTAATACAGTGGCCAAATAATACCATAAGCATTACTTTATTACAATCCAAGGGGTCCCTTTTTCCTCACGATGCTGGCTTGTTAAAGAGACTGCCAGTTGTCCTGCACAATGACCCGCTTTCCAACTTTGCCTGGTTGTTTACTCCCGGTATCGTTTGGTTTATTACCCAGCCTTATCCTTAATTTCCTGTAAACCAGACTGTAGATTTTAAATGACTGATATTGGGTGGGCACGGTGGCTCATGCCTATAATCCCAGCACTTTGGGAGGCCAAGGCAGGTGGATCACTTGAGGTCAGGAGTTTGAGACCAGCCTGGTCAGCATGGTGAAACCCCATCTCTATTAAAAATACAAAAATTATGCCAAGTGCGGTGGCTCATGCCTGTAATCCCAGCACTTTGGGAGGCTGAGGCAGGTGGATCACAAGGTCAGGAGTTCAAGACCAGCCTGGCCAACATGGTGAAACCCTGTCTCTACTAAAAATACAAAAAAATTAGCCAGGCCTGGTGGTGGGCATCTGTAATCCCAGCTACTCAGGAGGCTGAGGCAGGAGAATCGCTTGAACCTGGGAGGCAGAGGTTGCAGTGAGCCGAGATCGTGCCACTGCACTCCAGCCTGGGTGACAGTGCGAGACTCCATCTCAAAAATAAATAAATAAATAAATAAATAAATAAAAAATTACAAAAATTAGCTGGGAGTGGTGGTGGGTGCCTGTAGTCCCAGTTACTCAGGAGGCTGAGGCAGAAGAATTATATGAACCTGGGAGGCAGAGGTTGCAGTGAGTCAAGGTTGCACCACTGCACTCCAGCCTGGTCAACAGAGCAAGACTCTGTCTCAAAATAAATGAATAAATAACAAAATAAATAAAATGACTGATATTAAACATTTTGTTTAGAATACATTTTAGGTAATATTATGTATGTATTTCACGTTGGGCCACATCAAGCAACCCGTAATATTGTTAATATGACTCGTCATTAATGACGTTCATAATTGGCCCCTGGATCTAGGGGATGGTGGTTTGATTTCTCTATCATTGTTACATTTCCTTGTTGCTAACTATAAAATAATGCATATGGTATTATTTGGCCACTGTATTAAGGCAGTTACCTATCAATGACACACAAATTGATAATCCTTACCTGAACCAGTAATTACATTTGTGCCACAGAATACCTATAAGTCTTTTCTCTTCAACATTATTACATGAGATTATTTGTAAAGTCATGCTTTCCATTGTCAACTTGAAAAATTCTT
Source organism: Pan troglodytes (assembly GCF_028858775.2). Lineage (NCBI taxonomy): Eukaryota > Metazoa > Chordata > Mammalia > Primates > Hominidae > Pan > Pan troglodytes. The sequence goes on from NC_072416.2 coordinate 32,285,255, forward strand.
GATTTGGATGTAGTCCAATTCCTCACCATTTTTTGCCTAATGCTGTATCCTTATGGTCTTGTTTTAAAATGTTTTTCTGATTTTCTATTACCTGTGAGCTTTGTAGTTTTATTTTTATTTTTTGAGGCAGAGTCTTGATCTGTCACCCAGGTTAGAGTTCAGTGGTGTCATCTCGGCTCACTGCAACCTCCACCTCCCAGGTTCAAACAATTTTCATGTCTCAGCCTCCCGAGTAGCTGCGATTACAGGCGTGCACCATGACACCTGGCTGATTTTTTATTTTTCTAAATGGAGTCTCACTCTATTGCCCAGACTGGAGTGCAGTGGCATGATCTCGGCTCACTGCAACCTCTGCCTCCCGGGTTCAAGCGATTCTCCTGCCCTAACCTCCTGAGTAGCTGGGATTACAGGCGTGCACCACCATGCCTGGCTAATTTTTGTATTTTAGCAGAGATGGGGTTTCACGACGTTGGCCAGACTGGTCTCGAACTCCTGACCTCGTGATCCGCCCGCCTTGGTCTCCCAAAGTGCTGGGATTACAAGCATGAGCCACCACACCCGTCTAATTTTTGTATTTTTTGTAGAAAGGGGGTTTCGCCATGTTGGTCAGGCTGGTCTCAAACTCCTGAGCTCAAGCGATCTGCCCACTTCGGCCTCCCAAAGTGCTGGGATTACAGGTGTGAGCCGCTATACCTGACCTATAGTTTTAAATATGGATTTTTTTCATATATGGGTATTTTAATCTAAATGGAACTCACTTTTGTAAATATGATTGTGAAGGGATTTAGCTCATTTTTGTCTTCCATAGGGTGAGGTAGTTTTCCCAGTGCCAGGTATTAAACAGTCCAGAGGTAGCCAGCACCCAAGACAGCCACCAGGGGTTCTTGCCTCCTGGTTTCCAGGCTCTTGTTCAGTCCCCTCCCACACCAAATAGGGCAGACCTTTTCAGATCCTCACCAAGGAGACCCTTGTGTATGACCAATAGGACATTGCAGAAATGACAGCATGTGACTTTGAAGCTAGGTCATAAAAGACATTACAGCTTCTGCCTCTCTTTGAGATCACTCACTCTATGTGAATGCTATGTGAGGACACTCAGGCATCCCTAAGCAGAGGTCCACTTGGTGAGGAACTGAAGCCCCTGCCGACAGCAAGCACAGACTCCCCGCCATAGTGGTGACCTGTCTCAGGACCAGAGCTTCTAGGCCCAGGCAAACCTTCTGATGACTGCAGCCCTAGCCAAAATCCAGACTGCAGCTTCATGACAGACTCTGGGCCAGGGCCACCCAGCTAAGCCCATCCCAAATTCCTGACCCACAGAAACTATGTGAGATAATGTTTATTTTTATTTATTTATTTTTAAATAGAGACAGAGTCTTGCTCTGTCAGCCAGGCTGGTCTCGAACTCCTGACCTCAAGCAGTCCTCCAGCCTTGGCCTCCCAAAATGCTGAGATTACAGGCATGAGCCTCCACACCTGGACTGTTGTTTTAAGCTGCTGAGTTTGTAGTAATTTGTTACCCAGTAACAGAGAACAGACTTTGGTTTCTGGAATGGGGGTCTGCCATAACAGAAACCTCAAATGTAGAAATAACTTTACAACTGAGAAGTGGGAAGAAGCTGGAAGGACTTTGAGGAGATTGTTAGTAAAAGCTTAAGGAGTGTTAAAAAGTATTGGCTGGGCACAGTGGTTCACACTTGTAATACCATAACTTTTGGAGGCCAAGGTGGGAGGATCACTTGAGTTCAGGAGTTCGAGACCAGCCTGGGCAATATAGTGAGATCTTGTCTCTAAAAAAATTAAAAGAAAAAAGGTGAGAAAGTCTGTTAATAAGAGTCCAGTGACCTTTAAGACAGCTGCAATAAGGGCTTGAAGAACAGTTAGGAAAATGCTATTGGAAACTGATGGAAAGGAGATCCTTGTGTAGCGGCAGAAAGTTTAGCAACACTGTCTCCTGCATTAGTGTGGAGGGTAGGAAATATACCTAAGGAACGGATGGTCTAGCTAAGGAGCTTTCCAGACAGAATGTTGAAGGTGCCACCTGGCTTCTTGCTGCTTATAGTAAAACTGAAGAGGAGAGAGTAAGTTAAAGAAAAAAAACACTTAAATGAAAAGGAGCCTGAAATTGTTGGGTTTGAAAATTCCCAGCCTTTCCAGATAACAAGTGATGTTAAAATTAACAAATGGCTTCCGTGCAAAGATTAAATACAAGGCATTAAATACAGGAAATGTGGTCTAAAGGTCAAGCTGAGGATGTGATGAAAAAGTCCTTTGTTAAGACCTCAGAAATACCAACAAGATGCCTCAGAGGGGACTTCCAGTCGAATGAAATACTAATCACGCTTCTGAGAAGGTTAAAGGTGTTGTCTTTCAGCATCTCAGCACAAGCCCAAAGTAGAGAAGGGCTTACCTTGCAGAGATTTTCTTTTTTCTTTTTCTTTTCTTTTTTCTTTTTTTTTTTTTTTGAGATAGCTCACTGCAACCTCCTCCTCCTGGGTTCAAGTGATTCTCCTGTCTCAGCCTCCTGAGTAGCTGCGATTACAGGTGCCCACCACCACGCCCAGCTAATTTTTGTATTTTTAGTAGAGATGGGGTTTCACCATGTTGGTCAGGCTAGTCTCAAACTCCTGACCTCAGGTGATCCACCCGCCTCGGCCTCCCAAAGTGCTGGGATTACAGGCGTGAGCCACTGTGCCTGGCCACTTGCAGAGATTTCTAGGTGTGGCTTTTTTCTAATGTAGTGAACCCTAAGACATGCAAGATACCCAATAAGTTATGAAGAGAATTATATTGGCAGAGACACTGCCAGCTTGGACTGAAAGGGACAGAGCCAGTGCAAAAGGACAAGACGGCTTTGCACACCCAAACTTTTACAGGCAGGAAGCAGGCAGATGAAACTGTGGAGCTGCAAACATCTTTCATGGAAGAGGTAGGACGACTCAGGGAGAGCCATGGAGAATCATTCATGAACAGGAGTAGGCATCAAAGAGTTCCTAGCATTTCTCCAACTGGATTACAGAATTTCCACACACCAGTGACTTATATGTGCGACTTATATGTGCCTCCTGTCCCCTGCCCCACTTTTTTTTTTTTTTTTGAGACAGAGTCTTGCTATGTTGCCCAGGCTGGTCTCGAACTCCTGGGCTCAAGTAATCCTCCCACCTTGGCCTCCTGAGTAGCTGGGATGACAGGCACACGCTACCACGCCCGGCTTCCCCTGCTTTTGAGCAAGAATGTCCTTACTGGTTATCCTGTGCCTGCCTCTACCACTGCACACTGGGAGTGTGGAGATTACCTGTCTCTTTAGCTCACAGGTCTGCAGATAGGAAATGCACTTAAGGGCTGGATGCGGTGGCTCACGCCTGTAATCCCAACACTTTGGGAGGCCAAGGCAAGTGGATCACCTGAGGTCAGGAGTTCAAGACGAGCCTGGCCAACATGGTGAAATCCCGTCTCTACTAAAGAAAATTAGCTGGGATGGTGGTGCATGCCTGTAGTCCCAGCTACTTGGGATGCTAAGGCAGGAGAATCACTTGAACCTGGGAGGCAGAGTTTTCAGTGAGGTGAGATGGTGGTGGCTCTGCACTTCAGCTTGGGAGACAGAGCAAGACTCCATTTCAAAAAAAAAAAAAAAAAAAAAAAAAAGAAATGCACTTAAGGAGCCATAGTTACGGAACTGCATGCTAGAGCCACATCCCCACCTGGACCTGACTGAGATGATGAGATTCTGTACTTTGAGCTGATGCTGTAATGGGATGATGGGGGATCCTGGAAGGTGGTGAGTATATTTGGCATGTGGGAGGGGGGAAATCACTGAGGGCCAGCGGTGGCCTGTGGAGCCAGCCACCAAGGCAGCCTGATGATTCTCGTCCCCTGGTGCTCGTTCCTGTGTGTCATCTCCTTCCTCACTGGATAGGACCAACAGACCTAGGTCATAAAAGACAATGGAGGGGCCCGGCGCTGTGGCTCACGTCTGTAATCCCAGCACTTTGGGAGGCTGAGGCGAGTGGATCACCTGAGGTCGGGAGTTTGAGACCAGCCTGGCCAACATGGTGAAACCCTGTCTCTACTAAAAATACAAAAATTAGCTGGGCGTGATGGCACACTTCGGTAATCCCAGCTACTTGGGTGGTTGAGGCAGGAAAATCGCTTGAACCTGGGAGGCGGAGGTTGCAGTGAGCCGATATCACGCCACTGCACTCCAGCCTGGGCGACACAGTGAGACTCCATCTCAAAAATAAAAAAGACAGTGAGGCTTCCACCTTGCCCTCTCTGGAATTATTTGCTCTGGAGAAGCCAGTTGCCATGCTGCGAGGATACTCAAGCAACCCTGTGGAGAGATCTACATGGCAGGGATTTGTTGTTTCCTGCCAGCAGCTAGTGCGAACTTGCCAGCCACATGAACAAGCTTTCTCAGAGTGCATCCTCTAGGGGCGGTCATGCCTTTGATGCCCACAGCCCCACTGACATCTTGGCCACAGCCTCAGAAGAGACCCCGTGCCGGAGCCACCCAGCCGAGCCACTGCTGAGATCCTGACCCTCAGAAACAGAAGTAATAAATACTGTTAATTTAAGCTCCTAAATTGGGGGCAGTTTGTTACACAGTGATAGATAACGAATTCATACTCCGTAATTCCCCTCGCACATTTGTGGTGTCTTTTTAAAAATACCAGTTCTCATATACACAGTGGCCTGTTTCTGATCGTTCTGTTGTGTTTCTCAGGTATTTTTGTTTCTGTGCCCGAACTGATACCGTTCTCACTGTTGTGGTTTTGCAGCCTATCTTAATATCTGGCAGGGTCGGCCTTTCCTCTTTGCTCTTATTTTTAAAAACTGACCTAAGTTTGGGAGGATGGCTTGAGCCCAGGAGGTCAAGGCTGCTGTAAGCTGTGGTCACGCCACTGCACTCAGCCTGGATGACAGCAAGACCCTGTCTCAAAAAAAAAAAAAAAATGGCCTCAGTAATTGTAGACTTTTATTCTTCTCTGTTAATTTTAGAGAGTCTTATGAGTTTCTGCAAAAAACAAATCTGGAATTTGTATTAGAATTGCGCATTGAGTTTTCAAGGTTGGGAGAAGTGAGAGGGATTTTGGCATGAAGATTCTAGAAGACAGAAGAGAAAGAAGCCCATGGGTTTGCTTCACATTTCTTTCTCCAACGTCATCCCACCCAATGAAGTTCATTCACTCAACAAATATGTTCATTCATTCAACAAATACAGAGCATCAGCTATATACTAGGTAGTTATTCCTAGGTGGGAAGAGACAGATCATAAACAAATACAAAAAGTTAGAAAAAGTCAGGCACTAACTGCTGTGTAGAAAATGAACTGATAGGCCTGGTGCAGTGGCTCACGCCTGTAATCCCAGCACTTTGGGAGGCTGAGGCGGGCTGATCACCTGAGTTCGGGAGTTCACGACCAGCCTGACCAACATGGAGAAACCTCGTCTCTACTAAAAATACAAAATTAGCTGGGTGTGGTGGCACATGCCTGTAATCCCAGCTACTCAGGAGGCTGAGGCAGGAGAATTGCTTTAACCCAGGAGGTGGAGGTTGCAGTGAGCCGAGATGGCGCCATTGCATTCCAGCCTGGGCAACGAGCGAAACTCTGTCTCAAAAAAAAAAAGAAAAAGAAAAAGAAAAAGAAAACTGATAACACAAAAGGCAGGATGTAGAGGAGGCTGTTTTAGCCAGGGGGGCTGGGGAGGGCTGGCCCTGAGGAGGCACTGTGTGACCTGCGATCTGAATGGATGACGGACACGCCACGCTGACAGCTGAGCAAGGAAGCATCCCGGGCAGGGGCACAGCCAGTGGCCGGGGCAGGCACGAGCTGGATGTGTGAAGCAGCAAGGTGTCCGTGGGACCAAGGCCCAGCAAGCAAAGGGAGAGTGGCAGAGAGGTTGGCGGAGCTTGGAGCCTGCAGAGCCCTGCGGACCACTGAGGAGTCTGGAGTTGTTCCCAACCAGCTTTTGAAGGCTTTTAAGTGGGGGAGTACGTGGCCTTTGGTTGTGCTGTTAACCACCTTCCGCTTCTTCCCCAGCAAAAAAGGGAGACGCTGTCCCCGCTGTGCCTCATCCCCATGGTGACATCTCCCCGGGAGGAGCAGCAGCTCCTGGCCAGCACCTCCAAGGTGAGGCCCCCAAGCCCTGCAGGGTGGAGGCTCACTGGGGGGGCCTCTCCCTGCAGCCTCACCCCTCTCATCCATCCTCTCTCCCCCGCCAGCCCGTGGTGAAGCTCCTGCACAACCGCAGTAACAACAAGTACTCCTACACCAGGTGACCGCCGGGGTGCGGGGCACTGGGCGGGACCCTGGGATGCAGCACAGCCCTGCTTCTGCCCAAGGCGAGGGCCACGGCCACACGGGGGGCCTACAAGAACATCTGTGCCTGCTCGCAGATTCGGCTTCACCTCTTACCCCTGACACTCTAGGCAGGTCCTTTCTGCTTCTCAGCTTCAGCTCAGTCATCAGTAAATGGGTTTGGGTGAGGACGAAGTGATAGTGGCGAGCCTGTCCCAAGTGCTCTCATTCTAGGAACTGGCAGAGTCCTCCCCCTTGAGGTCAGTACTGTTGTGAGCTCCATTTTACAGATGAGGAGGTCGGGACACCAAGAGGTGAAGTAACTTGCCTAGTGTCACCCAGTTAAAAAATGGGGACACCAGGACCCCCGGGGAGGCGGCCTGGCTCCCGGTCCCTCACTGGAGCTGCTGTGCTGTGCTGTGCTGTGCTGTGCTGGGATTTGCTCAGCGCATGTGGCTTCCCTTCTGAGACCCGTTTAGCCTGGCCCCAGGGGTGGAGGAGGCTCTCTGTTGAGCACCAAAGCCCTGGGCAGGAGCAGAGGACTGGGAATGCATCCAGGCCCGTGTTCTGGGGGTACAGAGGGAGGGGTGCCAACTGCGCTGAGGCCTCCTGGTCCCCTGGTCCCCAGCACTTCAGATGACAACCTACTTAAGAACATCGAGCTGTTCGACAAGCTGGCCCTGCGCTTCCACGGGCGGCTACTCTTCCTCAAGGATGTCCTGGGGGATGAGATCTGCTGCTGGTCTTTCTACGGGCAGGGCCGCAAAATCGCCGAGGTGTGCTGCACCTCCATTGTCTATGCTACGGAGAAGAAGCAGACCAAGGTCAGAGGGGCTCCAGAGCCTACGTTGGGGGCTGGGGTTGGCCAGGACCAGGACCCTGGACAAAAGCAGGTTGGCAGGGGAAGGAGCCCACCACCAGGAGGCAGGAGCCAGATCCTGGGGTCTGGGGTGCACAACAGTGGGCAAGCCACCCTATCCCTGTGGGTCTCTGTTTCTCTGTGAAATGGGGGTCATGGGTTAGAGCAGGGTGCTTAGCCTAGGCCTGTTGGATGGGTTTCAAGGCTGTTTGCAACTCCTGAAATGGGGGTGTATGCATTTTTCTGTATAGGAGGTCCATAGTTGCCATTAGAAACTCAGAAGGGGTGAGGCATAGTGGCTTACGCCTGTAACCCCAGGACTCTGGGAGGCCAAGGCAGGAGGATCACTTGAGCCCAGGAGTTCGAGACCAGCCTGGGCAACATCGTGGGACCTGATCTCTGTAAGAAGTCAAAAAATTTAGCCAGGTGTGGTGGCTTGGTGACATGATGGCATGCACCTGTAATCCCAGCTACTCAGGAAGCTAAGGCAGGAGGATTGCTTGAGCCCAGTAATTTATTTATTTATTATTATTATTATTATTTGAGATGGAGTCTCGTTGTGTCACCAGGCTGGAGTGCAGTGGCACAATCTCCGCTCACCGCAACCTCCACCTCCCAGGTTCAAGCGATTCTTCTGCCTCAGCCTCCCCAGTAGCTAGGACTACAGGCACGTGCCACCATGCCCAGCTAATTTTTGTATTTTTAGTAGAAACGGGGTTTCACCATGTTGGCCAGGATGGTCTCAATCTCTTGACCTCGTGATCCACCCACCTCAGCCTCCCAAAGTGCTGGGATTACAAGCGTGAGCCACTGCCCCCAGCCTATTTTTTTTTTTTTTTTTAGACAGAGTCTCACTCTGTTGCCCAAGCTGCAGTGCAATGGTGTGATCTCAGCTCACTTAACCTCCGCCTCCCAAATTCAAGTGATTCTCCTGCCTCAGCCTCCCAAGTAGCTAGCACTACAGGCACCCGCCTCCATGCCCGGCTAATTTTTGTATTTTTTAGTAGAGACTAAATGTAGTAGAGAAGTCTCTTTAGTAGAGACTTCACCATGTTGGTCAGGCTGGTATTGAACCCCTGACCTCAAGTGATCTGCCCTCCTCGGCCTCCCAAAGTTCTTGGATTATAGGTGTGAGCCACCGGGCCCGCCCTAGCCCAGGAATTTGGGGCAGCAGGGAGCTATGATCATGCCACTGCACTCCATCCTAGAAGACAGAGTGAGCCCAAACTCTAATTAAAAAAAAAAAAAGGAAACTCAGAAAGGCCCATTGCCAAAAATAGATTCTTAAAACCTCAGAATCAGATGTCTCTTAGAACATCCTCTGAGTTTGTAGATCCTGAGTCATTAATGTGGCAATCATCAAGATATTCCCCAAGCCCCTGCTCTGTGCTAAGTACTGTACCGGGCTGGAAATCAAGGGGAATGAAGTGCTGAGCAAAATACAAGCCCTTCCTCATCTGGTCCCTTCCGAGCTTACTATGAGCCACATGCCTCAGGTACACCACAGTCATCACAAGTCTCTAAGCACTCAGTGCTATTTCTTACCTCTTACCTCTGCACACACTGTTGCCTCTTGGAATTCTTTCCTTCTATCTGCCTAATGAACTTGTACTTAATCTTAAGACTCAAGCTAAGCATCACTTTCTTTGGGTCACCTTCACTCATGAACTTTCAATCCAGCAACCCCAAAGTTGGTCACACTCCCTTCATAGCTAAAGACAGTGTTTTATCATGTGTGGTGGAGGGGAGGGGGTTTGCATCAGCAGTGAGGTGTTAGTTCCTTGAGGGCAGGGCCATGTCTTTTTCTTTCCTATCTCCCATTAGCTGGGCCCTTTTCACACAGTGGAAGCTAGGAAACATTTATTGAATGAATGAATGAATGAATCAGTGACCCAGCTTCCAAGAAACATCCTCTAATTGGGAAGATAGGAAGATAAACCAATAATTAGAGTACATGGCTCACACCTGTAATCCCAATACTTTAGGAGGCTGAGGCAGGGGACCATTAAGGCTAGGAGTTTGAGGCCAGCCTGGGCAACACAGCAAGACCCCATCTCTACAAAAAATAAAAAAAAAATTAACTGGACATAGTGGTACACCCAGGTACTCAGGAAGCTGAGGTGGGAGGATCACTTGAGCCCAGGAGGTTGAGGCTGCAGGGATACATGATCACACCACTGCTCTCCAGCCTAGGCAACAGAGTGAGATCTTGTCTTAGAAACAAACAAACAACGATTAAAAAAAAAAAAAAAAAAAAGGCCGGGCATGGTGGCTCACACCTGTAATCCCAGCACTTTGGGAGGCTGAGGCGGGCAGATCACGAGGTCAGGAGTTCGAGACCAGCCTGTACAACATGGTGAAACCCTGTCTCTACTAAAAATCAAAAAATCAGCTGGGCATAATGGCACATGCCTGTAATCCCAGCTACTCCGGGAGGCTGAAGCAGGAAAATCGCTTGAACTTGGGAAGCGGAGGTTGCAGTGAGCTGAGATTGTGCCATTGCGCTGCAGCCTGGGTGACAGAGCAAGACTCTGTCTCAGGAAAAAATAAAAAATAAAAATAAAAATAAATAAAAAATTAAAAAAACAGTTTGCTAAGAGCTGTGTTAGATGCTTCCAAGGCCACACAAGGGAACACCCCAGTCACCTCTTCGACTTCATCCCTTTCCATTCCCTCTCATCTCTGCCTCAATTGCATTGGCCTCCCTTTTGATCTTCCAGTAAGACACTGGGTGCACTCCTGACCCACAGCTCTCACGCTGGCCCTGGCCCTCTCCAGGCTGCTCTTTCTGCTCTGTGTGCCTTGTCCCCTCCCCAACTCCTTTGGTCAAATATCACCTTCTCAGTGAGGCCTTCCCTGGAGTCCTTCTTAAAGTTGTAACACTCCTGGCTCTGGCTATCACATCCCCTTTTCCTGATGTATCTCTTTCTCTCTCTCTCTCTTTTTTTTTCTTTTTTAAATAGATGAGGTCTTGCTACATTGCCCAGGCTGGCTTTGAACTTGAACTCCTGGGCTCTAACGATGCTCCTGCCTTAGCCTCCCAATGTGCTGGGATTACAGTCAGGAGACACCACACCCAGCTTATATCGTTTCCTAAACATCATCATTTGACTGCATTTATATTTTATTTTATTTATTTATTTATTTATTTTGAGATGGGGTCTCACTGTCACCCAGGTTGGAGTGCAGTGGTACAATCTTGGCTCACTGCAACCTCCACCTCCCATGCTCAGGTGATCCTCCCACCTCAGTCTCCCGAGTAGCTGGGAACACAGGTGTGGGCCACCACACCTAGCTAATTTTTTGTATTTTTGGTAGAGATGGGGTTACACCATGTTGCCCAGACTAGACTCAAACTCCTGGCCTCAAGCTGTCCTCCCACCTTGGCCTCCCAAAGTGCTGGGATTACAGGCGTGAGTCACTGCGCCAGGCTAGTTTATATTTTCTTAAGTGTATGACTGAGTCCTCCCACTAGAATGTAACCTCCTGAGGACAGAACTCTTGTTTTGTTCACTGCTATTTTTGCAGTGCCTAGAACAATACCTGGTGCAGTGCACTCACTCAGTATTTGTCAAATGAAAAAATATACCAAGAGGCTAGGCAGGGAAGGAGATGAAGGAGAGAAAACAAATAATTCTGCCTGCCTGACTTCAGAGCTGAGCCTTGAAGTATGACTTTGCTGAGTAAAGGAGTGGCAGAGAGGCCAGGCCAGGCCCAAGGACCTGACTGCAGGGCTAGGAGGTGTGTTGGTGCAGGGGCCCTAGGCAGGGGGATGGCCCTGCGTGACTGCACCAGAAGGAAGGAGCTGGGGCCGGCTGGCCTTTTGCAGGTGGAATTTCCAGAGGCCCGGATCTTCGAGGAGACCCTGAACATCCTCATCTACGAGACTCCCCGGGGCCCAGACCCAGCCCTCCTGGAGGCCACAGGGGGAGCAGCTGGAGCTGGTGGGGCTGGCCGTGGGGAGGATGAAGAGAACCGAGAGCACCGTGTCCGCAGGATCCATGTCCGGCGCCATATCACCCACGACGAGCGTCCTCATGGCCAACAAATTGTCTTCAAGGACTGACCTCTGACCCTCCCCCTGTCTTCCTCTTGCCTTGGGACCCAGTCCCTCTCTCTTTCCCTCCCCTTCCCAGACTTTTGCCCCGGCTCTGCTGGCCAAGTCGTGGGTCCTCCTCTGTCCCTTCATTGCATGGCACAGCTCACTTTGGCCCTTCTCCACCCATCCCAACCCCATTGCTAACAACATGGTACATTCCGGCCCCACCGCTCAGAGCCTTCCGAAGCCAACACTTGTCCCCACCCTGGCCCTGCGTCCTTCCCTCTCCAGCTGGTTAAGAGGGATTTAGAATTCCCTTTCTCTTTTTTTAGTGCGTCGTCCATGCCAAAGTGTGCGGCCCTTCCTGACATCACCACAGTCTGAGCCGCCTCCCGCGTCCTGCAGGGTAGTCCGCCCCCTCCTCCCCACCATCCTCCCTACCTCCTTAACTTTGTACTAGACTGGCCTGGGCCTGCCCAGCTCAGCGTTATCAGTCTGTTTCATATTATTTATTATTTTAATTTTCTATTAAATTATTGAAATAAAGTTAAGTTGAGAAACTGGTGCTGGCTCCTGGGGAGAGGGACGGGGAGATGCCTGTGTTAGGAGGTATCTGGCCGGGCGTGGTGGCTCACACGTGTAATCCCAACTACTCAGGAGGTTGAGGCAGAAGGATCACTTGAGCCCAGGAGTTCAAGACCAGCCTGGGCAACAAAGCAAGACCCTGACTCTACAAAAAAAAAAAAAAAAAAGAGAAAAAAAAGGAGGTACCTGTTTGGTTGTACTAGGAGAAGACATAAGGCCCTGCCCCAGCCTCTGCCTGCGAAGGAAGTAGTCAGGAGTTAGGAGAGGATTCAGAATTTATATTTCAGTGCTCACTAGCCAGTTCCCATCCTCCGCCCCCGCCCACCCCCCGCAGTAGAGAGGAGGTCCTGGCTACCATCAAGCCGTCCCTGAGCGCAGTGTCTCTCCAGCCTGGGTGTGTGAAGGGAGCACCTTCCTTCAAGGGTCTGGTGCGAAGACAAAGTCGAGGGCCTGGCGCTCAGCCCCTGCCACGTTGGGGTGCCAGAGGTCCACGATGAAGACCACTCGAGGCCCATCTTCGGGGGAGCCTAGGGCACATGGGACAGGAATAGCAGAGCCGCTGACATTAGGTACTTGCACACCAGAGCACTCACCAAACACCATAAAAGCAAACAGTAAATAAGTGGCAGGCCTTGTTCTAACCCTTTAAATGTATCAAATCTTTTTTTTTTTTTTTTTTTTTCCTGAGATGGAGTCTTGCTCCGTCACCAGGCTGGAGTGCAGTGGCGCAATTTCGGCTCACTGCAACCTTGGCCTCCCAGGTTCAAGCAATTCTCCTGCCTCAGTCTCCCTAGTAGCTGGGATTTCAGGTGCTCATCACCACACCTGGGTAATTTCTTTGTGTGTTTAATAGAGACAGGGTTTCACCATGTTGGCCAGGCTGGTCTCGAACTCCTGGCATCAGGTGATCCGCCCACCTCAGCCTCCCAAAGTGCTGGGATTACAGGCGTGAGCCACCATGCCCGGCCGATATGTATCAACTCTTAATCATCAAAACAAACTGTGGTATTACCATAATTATCCCTATTTTATACAAAGCAACAGAGGCATAAGGAGGTTAAGTCCTTTGCCCAAGTGCAAGAGGTAGGACAGGAACCCAGAGTCCTGTGCTGGTAACCGCTTTTCTGTGTACGTAATATTATCTAATTTAATCCTTGCAGTTACTTGATGAAGAAGGTGGTGGTCCTAGGGCATTGGAGAAGTTATGTGGCTTGTTCAAGGTCATGCAGCTGGAAGATGGTGGTGGTAGGACAGGAAGTCCGTTGGGCCTGATTCTGCTGCCTTCTAGTCAACGCTCCTTTGCTCCTGAGTCCCTCATCCCCCCTGCAGAATGGGCACCCCGTTACCATTGTGAGCCACTGTGTGTAGAAAAGAGTCGTCCACCAGTAGACAGTGCCCCTCAGCCCAGCACTGGGGCTCACCGCCGACCACCAGCTCACAGCCAGGAGGGATCTTTAGGCCTGTAAGAAGAGACGCGGGCATCCAGCACTCCTGCCTCCATCCCAGGGGCCCATCCTGGCCAGTCAATTAGCAACTAGCTCTAAGTGTCTTAAATGCCAGGTTTTGTGGTCGTCCTCCTTTCTTTCCAGAAAGTGGCCACAGTATAATTACAATACAGTCCTGGAGGAGGGAAGTGCTAGGAGATTAGGGAAACGCTGCTGTGGGTAGTGTGACCCATCTTTTTTTTTTTTTTTTTTTTTTTTTTTTGAGACAAAGTCTCACTCTGTCACCCAGGCTGGAGTGGAGTGGTGTGATCTCAGCTCACTCTGCTTCCCAGGTTCAAGTGATTCTCGTGTCTCAGCCTCCTGAGTAGCTGCTGGGATTACAGGCATGTGCTACAACGCAGGGTTAATTTTTTGTTTTTTTTTTTTTGGAGATGTAGTCTTGCTCCGTCGCCAGGTTGGAGTGCAGTGGCATGATCTTGGCTCACTGCAACCTCCGCCTCCCAGGTTCAAGCAATTCTCCTGCCTCAGCCTCCCGAGTAGCTAGGATTACAGCTGCCTGCCATCACGCCTGGCTAATTTTTGTATTTTTAGTAGAGATGGGGTTTCGCCATGTTGGCCAGGCTGGTCTCGAACCCCTGAGCTCAAGTGATCTGCCTACCTCAGCCTCCCAAAATGCTGGGATTACAGGTGTGAGCCACTGCACCTGGCCAGACCCGTTATTTTATTTTATTTTATTTTATTTTATTCTTATACAGACAGTGCTGGTCTTGAACTCCTGGCCTCAAGCAATCCTCCTGCTTTGGCCTCCCAAAGTGCTGGTATTTCAGGGATGAGCCACGGCACCTGGCAGCAACCTCTCATTTCGAGAAAAGAGAAGGCTTCCTGGAGGAAATGGCTTTTCCTCCTGGGCTTTCTGACAGTTTGACTCAAGAGCTTACTGTGTGATAGGCACTGTCTCACTGAGAGGTATAAGATTAAAGACGATCCTGGCCCAAGGACCACATGGCTGAGTGCTGTGAGGAAAGTGAGCAGCCAACTCAACTGATGGGGGAACAGGAAGCCAACCCAGAGGAAGTGTGGCACTTGAAAACTTGAGTACTGAAGGCTGAGTAGGAGTTTTTCAGGAGGTGGTACGGGGGAAGGGGATTCTAGGTTGAAAAGAACAGCACATGTGGCATCTGTCAGGATTGGCCAGAAGGCTTTCATGATTTAGAGCACAGAGAGAGGGAAGAGAGGAAGGATTGGGAACTGATCCTGAGGCTAGTGTGCCCTGAAGTGTCGGACACATCCAGCTGGCAGCACAGGAGATGACTGGGGGCAAAACAAGGTCATGGCATGGAATAACAGAAAATTATTTCCTTTTCCATTTTCTTCCAGTCTTTAAGACATCAAAAAGTGCCAGGTGCGGTGGCTCACGCCTGTAATCTCAGCACTTTGGGAGGCCAAGGCAGGAGGATCACTTGAGTTCAGGAGTTCAGGTCCAGCCTGTCTTTACACAATTTTTTTTTCTTGTTTTTGAGATGAAGTTTCGCTCTTGTTGCCCAGGCTGGAGTGCAATGTTGTGATCTCGGCTCACTGCAACCTCCGCCTCCCGAGTTCAAGTGATTCTCCTGCCTCGGCCTCCCGAGTAGCTGGGATTACAGGCATGCGACACCACACCCAGCTAATTTTCTGTAATTTTAGTAGAGACGGGATTTCTCCATGTTGGTCAGCTGGTCTCGAACTCCCAGCTTCAGGTGATCCGCCCGCCTCGGCCTCCCAAAGTGCTGGGATTACAGGCGTGAGCCACCGCGCCTGGCCTACGTAAATTTTTAAAAAATCAGCCAAGCATGGTGGTGGGCACCTGTGGTCCCAGCTACTCAGGAGGCTGAGGTGAGAGGATCCTTTGATCTCAGGAGGTTAAGGCTGTAGTGAGCCATGTTTGTGCCACTGCACTCCAGCCTGGGTGACAGAGTGAGACCCTGTCTCAAAAAAAGAAAAAAGAAAAAAGAAAAAAAATCTCAGTTTGGTGCTGCTGTAACTTTGACACCCCACCAACCCTTTTAAAAAAGAAAGTGTAGGGCTAGGCACGGTGGCTCATGCCTGTAATCCCAGCACTTTGGGAGGCTGAGGCGGATGGATCACGAGGTCAGGACATGGAGACCATCCTGGCTAACATGGTGAAACCCCGTCTTCACTAAAAATACAAAAAAAAAAAAAAAAAAAAAAAAAAAAAATTAGCCGGGTGTAGTGGCGGGTGCCTGTAGTCCCAGATACTCGGGAGGCTGAGGCAGGAGAATGGTATGAACCCGGGAGGTGGAGCTTGCAGTGAGCTAAGATCGTGCCACTGCACTCTCGCCTGGGCGACAGAGCGAGACTCCTCAAAAAAGAAAAAAGTGTAGGCTTCAGGATCGGAGAGACTAGAGCACTTAACTAGAATGTTCTAGACTGTTGAAAGCTTTCTTTTTAAAATTTCAGCTTGTGTTTATGAGTACTTTCTTGTCACCCAGGCTGGAGTGCAGTAGCACAATCTCAGCTCACTGCAGCCTCAAACTGCTGAGCTCCAGTGAACCTCCCACCTCACCCTCTCCAGTAGCTGGGACCATAGGCATGGGCCACCGCGCCCGGCTAATTGTTTTATTATTTGTAGAGACAAGGTCTCACTGTGTTGTCCAGGCTTTTTATGAGTACTATTTAGGGCAAGTAATACTGATGATAGTGCTATAAATATTTCTTTTAAATACGTAGAACAAAAGGTCGGGGGGAGAGCCAAGGTGAAGAAACGCAGTACAGATGGGAATGACCACGGCAAAGCTTATGAAGGTGGTGTGCAGATAACCGAGGCTGAGGAAATGCTGCTGTGGGTGGCAACAGGGAGCCATGGAAGAAGAGAGGCACAATGAGAACCAGACAGCAGACGGCTCTGGCGGAGAGAAGGGTCTGGGGGGGAAATCATCGAGGCAAGGAGGTTGTCAGTAGGCGGCAGCTACTTACCCAGATGGCATCTGACCCGGGCATTGGTGGGCCCACAGCGGCCCTCGAGCCGGGCCCCAGGCAGGAGAACGGAAAAGCCGGCATTGCCGAAGGTGTTGGCACTCATAAAGCTTCGAAGCCCCCTCAGTGCCCGATAGGCCCCCGGGCACCGGCGGCAGTTGCTGGGTTGGCACCGGCCTGCTTGGTACAGCAGGAGCTGGTAGCACCCGGGGGCCAGAGGTGGGGACCAGCCCCGAGGCGGAGGGGTAGTCCCTGAGAAGTCCCAGCTCACAGCCCCGAAGTCCCGCAAAATGGCAGGGAAGCTGCTTTCCAGGAGCTCCACGTCGTGCCGCTGGGCGTCCCGCGGCACAAAGGGGGCTGAAGGCAGGTCTGGTAGGAAAAGCAGGCCTGGGCGCTGAATACCTAGGACCCCTGGCCGTCTCCCAGGGCCTGGGCCACCCTGAGCTGCCCGCCTCACTCTACCCATCCCAGCCCAGGAGTAGCGCCTTGCGTAGGCCCGAAGCCGCCGGCTCACTAGGCCTTCCGTCCTAGGTCCTTCCCCGGGATCCCCAGGACCCCCTGGGCTTGGCCCGCCGGCCTCCGAGCATCCCACAGGCCCACCACGAACACCCCCAGCTCGGCTCCCAGCCCCTAGGGCCTGCATGTCTTGGGAGCCCAGGCGGTAGCAGTACCAGAGGAACAGGGAAGTGAGGGCCCCGAAGAGCAAGGTGAGGGCCGAGGAGGCCAGGGGTAGTGGCCACGGGAGCATGATCAGGGAGGCCCTGGCCAAGAGGCCTGGGGCGTCCTCCGGACCCCAGTTCCCCTGTCCCCCCAGCTCCCCACCTGTCCCTTCCATGGCTGCCCCCTGGCTCCCCGCTGGACTGTTTCCCTTCCACATTTCACTCTGGGCTGTCTCTCTCTCCTTCCGCGCTCCTCTCTCCACGCTGAAGCTCCCTCTCCCCTCCTTCATGCACCTCCAACCCTCCTCTCTCCTTTCTCTCCCCTTTCTCTCTCCTTCTACCTCTTCTTCCTCCTCTCCCTCTGTCGCCTCCTCACCCTCTTCTTTCTCCTTCCAGCAGCCTCCTCTCTCTCGCTCTGCTTCTCTCTCCCACCTCAATCTCCCCCTTTCCTCCCCACCCCCGCTTTTCGCTCGCTCTCTCTCCCCGCTTCCTCCTAGCTCCCCTGGGCAGCGGTTCCTACCCTGCCTGGACCTGCAGTCCCGGGAACCCGCAGCCTGTCTTCCTCCGCGGCAGCTTCTTTCTCTCCGGCCTCACTGCTCTCTCCTTGCCCTCGCTCCTCACTAGCCCCGACCCTGCGGTCCTGCCTGGCTCTCGCTCCCTCTCTCCTACTCGCTCCTTCCTGGGCTCCCACTCACCCTGACGTCACTCCTTCCCGGAGCCCTCTCAGCTCAGCCACCCCCGAACCCTCCCAGTGGCACAGCAAATCAGCCGGGGGCCGGGGGAGGGGGGAGAGTCGTCGCTGGAGGTGCCTCCCCACCCCCCCCGCCCGGAAAGGGCGCCACGTGGGGCGCAGGGGCCACGGTGCCAGCCTCCAGCCGTCCCGCAATGCGAAAGAAGGGGCGGGTCGTATCGGGCGGGGCCTGAGGGGCGGGGCCTGAGGGGCGGGGCGAGCGCGGACTGACGGCTGGGCAGGCGCCCGGGATTGCGGGCAAGGATGCTGAGGCCAGTCCGTCGGGCGGCTGGTCCGTCGGTCGGTCGGCCTGTGACTCCCGCTGGCCCTAGGCAGCCCGGGAGCCCGCGAGCCCGGCAAACACCGAAAGCGGCCTCAGCCAATCGCGGGCGGCGTCGGGCCGGGCCCGCCCCGGCGGGGCGAGGGGAGCTGTCCGCGCGCCGCTGGTGCTGAAAAGGGCGCTCCGGAGGGAAAATCAGAGCCGAGGCCGCTTGTTAGCTGGCCGGGGTCAGGGTTTATGGAAGAGGAGGGGTCTGTCTCTCCTCCCCAAACCCCGGCCCGTCACCCACGAGACTTGTCACAATCGTGGAAGCTCGCCATTCCCCTGGAGGAGGGAGAGCCCATTCCACTCGAGCTACTGTAAAAGGGGAAGGGAAGCCCCTTGGGAGGTCTGAATGTGAACAGGGGGCATAATGGGGGGCCTAGCAGGCGCGAACCAAGCTATGCAGCCCCTTGGCACCCTGGGAAGAGGAGATTCAGATTCCAGATGTGCTGGAATAGCAGGCGGAGGGGGCTAATTACTGCTGGGACCAGAGAGTTTCCTTTGCCTCCCCTAGGGGCCGCGGGAGTGAGGATTACGGCCCTGGCTCGTAAGATCCCTCCCTCCTCCATCTGCACTTCCTCCTCCTCCCTCCCCGTCAAATAAATCCCAGGCCCCTCCCTCCGCCCGTCCCCAGGATCTGACGTGGGCTCGATACCTTTCTCAGCTTCTCCCTCCCGCAGCTCCAGTGCCCGAGCTTCGGCTCTCCCAGTTCCCCAACCCACCCCTTCCCCTCCCCGACAAGCCCCGCTAGAGCCCAGTGGAGACCCCCTCGATCCTCGACCCCACCCTAAACCCCCAGAAGCTGCCTTTCTCCTCCCCAGTCCCCTAGCTTGGGGTCCAGACAGCCCAGTGGACCCAGGCGCCTGAGCAGGAGGGTAACCCAGGCCACCCGGCCCCTTCGGCCCTCTCGGCCCCACCCCCTGCAGCCGGAGCCGCGCCCCCTCCACCACAGAGCCGGGAGAAGAGGACAGAGGAGACTGAGCAAAGGGGGGTGGGCTCCAGGCGACCCCTAGCCCAATTCTGCCCCTCCATCCCAAGGGGCAGAGAAATTGTCTTTCTTTGCTGACTCCTACGAGGAAAAAAAAAAAAAAAAAGAATTAAAGGGAAAGATAAACGGAGACCGAGGAAAGGTGGCAGCCAGATTACTTAGAGAGGCACAGAGGAGAGAGATCGGGGTGAGTCGCCATGGGGACTCCCAGGGCCCAGCACCCGCCGCCTCCCCAGCTGCTGTTCCTAATTCTGCTGAGCTGTCCCTGGATCCAGGGTAAGGACATGAGACTGTGGGGGTGGGCCCCAGGAAGGCGTCCAGCGGGGTCCTCCACCCTCCTTTCTCTTAACATCCTGGGTCTTCCGAGCACATGGGGGAGGGGAGAGGCACAGCTGATGGGGAAGGGGCAAGCCAGAGCTTTCAGGCTTGAACCCGAAGCCCCTTAACCCTCAATATTGAGAAGGCAGAGAAATGAATGAGAGAAGCTTTTAGCAGTGTCTCAGGGGCTAGATCCAAGAAGGAGGGCTGGAAAAGTTGGGGGGATGTCTGCGGAGGCGGCAGAAGCACGGAGGGACCTGGGTGGGAGATGGAGGTGCTGAGAGAGATGCCAGGCGCTGTACACACAACTGTTCTTGGATGAATGGACAAAGACAGATGAGCAGAGGCAGGGCTCAAAGACCAGATTTTCAGTCCCCCACTCTGACCCCCAGCCAGACTCCAGGGAAGGAGGCAGAGACTGCAGAGGACCAGAGAGAGAGAGGGTTGGGGGGGGGGAGAGAGAGAGAGAGAGAGAGAGAGAAAAGACAGCCACACTGCAGAGACAGAAACCCAGAGAGAAAGCCAGGCACTGCGGAAGCAAGGGCTGGGAGGTGCGGCCAGACCCTCTGCAGAGCCCCAGGGTTGGGGGGAGATCACCACTGAGGTGAAAGGGAAGGCAGCACCGGCGACCCCTCTGCCTTGCTGGCGCTGTCCAGGGTCCATAAGAGCTAAGGTGTTCAATGAAGGCCCACACAGCCCAGGGAGAAGGGAGAGGGGAGGGGAGAGAAGAGGTGTGGGAGTGGGAGTATGAGGGCAGCTGGGAGCCCCTCCTCCGATCTTGGCCCTCAGTCGAGCCTGGGACCATCTGAGCCCCTGCAGGCCCAGCTGATGGAGGAGGGAGGAAGAGTTCTAGAAAATATCTCTCTGGAGAAGGAAGGGGTGTGGGGAAGTGGAGAAGCTCACACAACTTCACCTCCTAGGTCTGCCCCTGAAGGAGGAGGAGATATTGCCAGAGCCTGGAAGTGAGACCCCCACGGTGGCCTCCGAGGCCCTGGCTGAACTGCTTCATGGGGCCCTGCTGAGGAGGGGCCCAGAGATGGGCTACCTGCCAGGTGAGGCCCCAAGAGTGGCAGGAGTGGCCTAGAGGCAGAGGGAGGGATATGGGCTCAGGGAGATGGGGAGCCAGGCTAGAGAAGAGCAGGCAGAGAGAGACTGCAGTGGAAAGAGCCTGCATTCCTGTGAGATTCAGGGAACACAGAACGAGACTGTCAGAGAAAGTCAAACCTGGGCACAGACAGAACCAGAGAGACAGAGACAGAATGATTAGGCGACGGTCAGACAGAAAAACAGACACATAGAAACAGAGATGGAAATTCAGAGAACCAGACTCAGAGAAATGGTGGAAGACAGAGACAGAGAGAATGAAACACAAAAACTAGTGGATCTCGAATCATGAAATCAGAATGCAATCAGAATACTAAACAGGGAAATGGGGAAATAAAGAGTTCCAGAGAGAATGAGACAGAGGAGAGAGGAGATAACCAGAGAGAGAACGTGATCTGAGTGAGGAGGCAGAGAGAGAGGCTCAGGGAGAGGAGTATCAGGGTGGAAGGGGCTGGGTGGAGAGAAGGGACCAGAAGAGAAAGAGGGGGGACTCAGGCTGTGGAAGCCTTGGGAGGAGGTAGGGGCTGGGGTGGGGAAGGGAAAGGTGGGGGGTGCTGTACCTTGTGCGGGAGGCTTTTGTGGTATGGCAGGGGAACCCCTAGCTTCCCTCAGCCCTGCTCCCCACCCAAGGTCCTCCATGTGCTCCTCCTGTGCTCTGACATTCCCTGCACTGTCCCAGGATCTGATCCGGACCCCACGCTAGCCACCCCTCCGGCCGGCCAGACTCTCGCAGTGCCCTCCCTGCCACGGGCCACTGAGCCGGGGACAGGGCCTCTGACAACAGCCGTCACCCCTAACGGGGTCAGGGGGGCAGGCCCCACCGCGCCAGAACTGCTGACCCCGCCCCCAGGAACCACAGCCCCACCCCCACCCAGCCCTGCCTCCCCAGGGCCTCCCCTTGGGCCTGAGGGAGGAGAGGAGGAGACGACGACCACCATCATCACCACGACAACTGTTACCACTACGGTGACCAGCCCAGGTGAGGCGACAGCAAGGGGATGGGGGTGGGAGGACCGGAGAGGTACACGCTGGGGATGGATGGGAGAGAGGCTGCTGGGAACTGTGGAAGGAGTCCTGGGTACAGATGGGAGAATAATAATAACAAAGGTAGCATTTCTGTACCCTTACTATGTACCAGGCAGTGTTCCAATTGTTTCAGCTATATAACAGTTGGGAAAGGGAGTTCTGGCTCAGGTGGGAGAGGGAGCATTGCTTAAAGATGGTGACGGACATGGTGGCTCTAGCTTGTAATCCCAGCACTTTGGGAGGCCAGGCGGACGGATCACCTGAGGTCGGGAGTTCGAGACCAGCCTGACCAACATGGAGAAACCCTGTCTCTACTAAAAATACAAAATTAGCCAGGCGTGGTGGCGCATGCCTGTAATCCCAGCTACTCAGAAGGCTGAGGCAGGAGAATTGCTTGAACCCGGGAGGTGGAGGTTGTGGTGAGCTGAGATCCAGCCATTGCACTCTAGCCTAGGCAACAAGAGCAAAACTCCATCTTAAAAAAATAAAAATAAAAAAATAAAAGATGGTGAGGGGGGCACAGCAGCGCACAGCTGTAATCCCAGTGATTTGGGAGGCCAAGGCAGGGGGATCGCTTGAGGCCAGGAGTTTGAGTCCAGCCTGGGAAATGTGGCAAGACCCCATTTCTACAAAAAGTTTTAAAAATTGTCTCACCATGGTGATGCGCACCTGTGGGCCCAGCTACTCGGGAGGCTGAGGAGGGAGGATCACTTGAGCCCAGGAATTTGAGACTGCAGTGAGCCATGACTGCACCACTGCACTCCAGCCTGGGTGACAGAGCGAGACCCTGTCTCAAAACAAAACAAAAAGATGATGAGAAGTGCTAAGGAGAAGGGAGATGAAGGCCTTCAGAGTTGCTTGGCTGGGAGGGCAAGAGCACAGGCATTCCTTCCATCCCAGCCATTTGTATCTCCTCAGTTCTGTGTAATAACAACATCTCCGAGGGCGAAGGGTATGTGGAGTCTCCAGATCTGGGGAGCCCCGTCAGCCGCACCCTGGGGCTCCTGGACTGCACTTACAGCATCCATGTCTACCCTGGCTACGGCATTGAGATCCAGGTAACTGGACCAAAGCATGTGACTGTGCAGCTTCCAAGCCTTTTCCTCTGGGCTGTGGGTGTGCACGGGTTTGGCCTGGGAGCCAAAGAACCTGTCTGATGACTTAGGTGACCTCAAAAACTCTTCTAGATTTCTACAACTTGGGCAGCAGCGTGGTGCCTTTTGGGCTGCTACACACAGGGCAAAGGCACAGGACAGGGGCTTTGGAAGTCAAACACCTGGCTGACTTGCCCTGGCGGGTCTGTGTCTGGCTTCTCTAGGTACAGACGCTGAACCTGTCACAGGAAGAGGAGCTCCTGGTGCTGGCTGGTGGGGGATCCCCAGGCCTGGCCCCCCGACTCCTGGCCAACTCATCCATGCTTGGAGAAGGACAAGTCCTTCGGAGCCCAACCAACCGGCTGCTTCTGCACTTCCAGAGCCCACGGGTCCCAAGGGGCGGTGGCTTCAGGATCCACTATCAGGGTGAGGAGTTTGAGGGTGCTGCTGGAAGGGCAGGGGCCATACTGCATACATGGGACATCTTTTTTTTTTTTTTTTTTTTTGAGACAGAGTCTTGCTCTGTCGCCCAGACTGGAGGTCAGTAGCGTGATCTCAGCTCACTGCAAGCTCTGCCTCCCAGGTTCACGCCATTCTCCTGCCTCAGCCTCTCAAGTAGCTGGGACTACAGACGCCCGCCACCATGCCCAGCTAATTTTTTGTATTTTTAGTAGAGATGGGATTTCATCGCGTTAGCCAGGATGGTCTCGATCTCCTGACTTTGTGATCCACCTGCCTCAGCCTCCCAAAGTGCTGGGATTACAGGCAAGAGCCACTGTGCCCGGCCTATAGAGGGGACATCTTTAAGAACCATCGAAGCACAGGGTGCTGAAGGGGGCTTTTCCTCCTGACTGCGACCCTGGGGGGCAGGGCCCTCAGAGGAGACCCATGCATACTTATCTCACACACTCACAGATCTGTGCACACATCCGAGGGACAATTCATCCATTGAATCCAACAAATGTTTATC
Source organism: Pan troglodytes (assembly GCF_028858775.2). NCBI lineage: Eukaryota > Metazoa > Chordata > Mammalia > Primates > Hominidae > Pan > Pan troglodytes. The sequence goes on from NC_072416.2 coordinate 32,308,665, forward strand.
AAGTGCTTGCTTCATACCAGGCCCTGTGTTAGCCTTGAAGGAGGAATGAACAAACCAGGTGTAAATCTGGCTTCAACGAGCTCAGAATCTAGGTAGGAAGACAGATGAGTAATCAGGATGGTTATAATTCAAGGAGATAAGGAATATGATGGCGGAAACGCCAGCGGGGGCAGCACATAGCCAAGGGACCTAAATTTCTCCCAAGGAATATGGGGACATCTTCTTGGAGGAGATGATGACTAAGCTGAGACCTGAAGGATAAATTCGCCAGGGAAAGGGTGGGAGGGAGGGAGAGAAGGAGGGAGGCAGATGGCTAAGTGGATGAAAAAGCACACTCCAAGACCCAGAGAGAGAAGACGTGACCCCCAGATGAGGTGAAGGAATTCAGCATGGAAGATAGAATTGTCCTAGCTGTGTGACCTGGGACAAGTTACTTAACTTTTCTGTGCCTCATGATCTCATCTGAAAAATAGGGATCACAATACTTGGTATTATGGGGAAGATCAAATGAATTAATACATGTCAAGTGTTTAAAACAGTGTGTGGCCTGGCGTGGTGGCTCACGCCTATAATCTCAGCACTTTGGGAGGCCAAGGCTGGTGGATCACCTGAGGTCAGGAGTTCAAGACCAGCCTGGCCAACATGGTGAAACCCCATCTCTACTAAAAATACAAAAATTAGCCAGGCATGGTCGCAAGCACCTGTAATCCCAGTTACTTGGGAGGCTGAGGCAAGAGAATTGTTTGAACCCAGGAGGCGGAGGTTGCATTGAGCTGAGATTGCGCCATTGTACTCCAGGCTAGGTGACAAAAGTGAAACTCTGTCTCAAAAACAAACAAATAAAAACACAAACAGCGTGTGGTACACAGTGAGAGCTCAAAACTGTCAGTCACTGCTATTACTTTCAAAGCACAGAAGGGGGTGAAGGGGAAATGGGCCAGAGACCAGGCTGGGAGGCAGGTCAGATTCAGACCATAAAGAGCCTTATCTGCTTCAGTAAACAGTCCAGACTACTTCAACCTGCAGGTGTGACAGGGAGATATTTGAATTTTTTTTTTTTTTTTTTGAGACAGAGTCTCACTTTGTTGCCCAGGCTGGAGTGCAGTGGTGATGACCTCAGCTCACTGCAACCTCTGCCTCCCAGCTTCAAATGATTCTTCTGTCTCAGCCTCCCCAGTATCTGGGATTACAGGCACCTGCCACCACGCCTGGCTAATTTTTGTATTTTTAGTAGAGATGGGGTTTCACCATGTTGGCCAGGCTGGTCTCGAACTCCTGACCTCAAGTGATCCACCCGCCTTGGCCTCCCAAAGTGCTGGGATTACAGGCATGAGCCACCATGCCAGGCCTCCTAATTTGAATTTTATTTATTTATTTATTTATTTATTTATTTATTTTTTGAGATGGAGTTTTGCTCTTGTTGCCCAGGCTGGAATGCAATGGCGCAATCTTGGCTCACCACAGCCTCTGCCTCCCGGGTTCAAGCGATTCTCCTGCCTCAGCCTCCTGAGTAGCTGGGATTACAAGCATGTGCCACCACTCCCGGCTAACTTTGTATTTTTAGTAGAGACGGGGTTTCTCCATGTTGGTCAGGCTGGTCTCGAACTCCCGACCTCAGGAAATCCTCCTGCCTTGACCTCCCAAAGTGCTGGGATTACAGGCGTGAGCCATGGTGCCTGGCCTGAAATGTTTTAAGCAGGAAAGTGAAAGCCTCAGATTTGCAATTTAGAAAGATCCTTCTGACTTCTGGGGGCAGGAAAGGGGGGCTGTATTCACGGACGACTGCATTTGTTAGGACCTATGACAGATGACCTGCACATGTGTGTACATCCATGCTTACCTGTGTGTGCGGGAACCTTCCCACAGTACAAGGGTGTGTTCTAGCAGACATGTGTGCATGAGGAAAGGGGCCCAGCCAGTGCCCTGTTCCAGACCCCACTGTCTTCCTATGCTTCATGGAGACAGAGAGAACTGTGTGTCGGGCCAATGCCCCCTTCACATCACCGCATGGCCTTGGCTGGTGTCATGCACTCTGCCCTCCTTGAAAGCTCTGCTGACCGCAGATGCCTTGTGTGCCTCATGCAGGGTACACCCTGAATCCTGTTCTCACGTCCTCTCCAGCCTCTTTTGAGGCCTCTGCTCAGGACCTGCCTTAGGGGCTCATGTGTGCATAGCAGAGGTGCCTATTCATCGGGGGCCAGCAAGCTGGGGGACGTGTATTTGGCAGTAGGGACCTGGTTATTGGGGAGCAAGAGCATTCCTGGAGGGCCTGGGCCAAGTGCTGGATTTCAGATATTGTGAAATCTGAAGATATGGCTCCCCACTGGCTCCTTTAAGCAGCCACTTCCCCAGGGTACTGAAAATAGGACTCCTTAGGCTAAGTGGAACATTTGGGGAAGCAGGACTATTGCACAAATTGGCCTTCATTGCTCAGTCTTCCCTGCTTCGCAGCTGCACTGGGTACCTTTGGGACCGAGGCCCTGTTTCAGCCCTTCCCAACCTGCACTAGCTGGGGCCTCTGGTCCTGAGTGGCCTCATTAGCTTCTCTGAAAAGCCAAAGTCTCCTTCACCCCTCACCCCAAGTTCAGCAAACTTTCCCATTACAAAGCCCTTTCACCAACCTTAGTTTCATTTGCTTCTCACAGAAACCCTGAGAGTGGCCATTGTCAGTTCTATCTCTCAAAGGAAGGAAAAGACTCAAAGGTTATGTAGATTGCTCAACCATCTGCACGTTTATTGCAGCCAGACAACAGATCCCCGAGTCCCTGGCTCCCAGTCATTCATTAATTGAGGCTGAGGGGTGGGTGATTAACATTTTCTCAGCAGCTTCTATGTGCCAGGTGCTTTGCGTGTTTCTTTTATTTAATTTTCAGGCCAATCTTCCCTGATAGGAATTATTATTGCCGTTAATAGGTGAGAGGCCCCTAGAGATGAAGTCACCTGCTCAAAGGCATGTAGTTAGTAAGTTCTGGAGCTAGAACTGGAACTCAGGTCTGCCTGATGACAAATCCAGTGGTCTTTGCACCGTTCCATGCTGCCTCTTGGCTGCACCCATTGATCAGCCGGGCTAGCCCTTTTTTTTTTTTTTTTGAGACGGAGTCTCACTCTGCTGCCCAGGCTGGAGTGCAATGGCACAATCTCAGCTCCCTGCAACCTCCGCCCCCTTGGTTCAAGCGATTCTCCTGTCTCAGCCTCCTGAGTAGCTGGGATTATAGGCGTGTGCCACCATGCCCAGCTAATTTTTTGTATTTTTATTAGAGACAGGGTTTCACCATATTGGCCAGGCTGGTCTGGAACTCCTGACCTCATAGACTAGCCTTTTAGGACACAAAATAAATAAGGCTTGGGCCAGTGTAGACAGTGGTTAGGCCAGGTATGGTGGCTCACGCCTGTAATCCCAGCACTTTGGGAGGCCAAGGTAGGTGGATCACCTGAGGTCAGGAGTTCAAGACCAGCCTGGCCAACATAGTGAAACACTGTCTGTACTGAAAATACCAGCACAGTGGTTCACGCCTGTAATCACAGCACTTTGGGAGGCCGAGGCGGGCAGATCACGAGGTCAGGAGTTCGAGACCAGCCTGACCAACATGGTGAAACACCGTCTCTACTAAAAATACAGAAATTAGCTGGGCATGGTGGCACATGCCTGTAATCCCAGCTACTCAGGAGGCTGAGGCCGGAGAATTGCTTGAACCTGGGAGACGGAGGTTGCAGTAAGCCAAGATCGTGTCACTGCACTCCAGCCTGGGTGACAGAGCAATACTCCGTCTCAAAAAATAATAATAATAAAATAAATAATAATAAAAATACCAAAATTAGCCAGGAGTCGTGGCACACGCCTATAACCCCAGCTACTTGGGAGGCTGAGGGAGGAGAATTACTTGAACCCGGGAGGTAAAAGTTGCAATGAGCTGAGATCAAGCCACTGCACTCCAGACTGGGTGACAGAGTGAGACCCTCTCAAAAAAAAAAAAAAAAAAAAAAGACAATGGTTAATGTGATGACAAAATCATGCATGCAGGACTGTGTATAGGTAAGAGAACAAGTAACTGTTGGAGAGATGTAGAGTCAGGAAGGCTTCCTGGAAGAGGTGGTACATAAGCCCCCCAGTCTGATCTCTTAAAAGATGAGAAAGTAGGGGGAGAGCACAAGCGAAAATATGGAGGTGGAAAATTAAGGAGTCACAAAACTGTGTTGTGTAGGCTATATCGGTCTTGGGAGATCAACCCTGAACCTGGAATGTGCTGGGCTGCATTTAACTGTGGAAGGGGCTTGAATGTCAAACTAAAGCATTCAGACTTGATTCTGTTGGGCATGGGCAGCCATTCCCAAAGCTACCATTTATTGAAACCACTTTGTTCTAGAAGGTTGTTCTTATGTTCATCTCAGTAGACAATGGACTCCTGAGGACAAGGCCTGGGTCTTTTTCCTGACCTCAGGTGATCCACCCGCCTCAGCCTCCCAAAGTGCTAGGATTACAGGTGTGAGCCACTGTGCCTTTAAAGACTATTTTGTCTTTAAAGATCTTAATACTCAGTGGCCTGTAAATGAATCCCCCAGTGAAAGTGAAGTCAGGAGGTCTGAAGAGATCAGGAGTTCGAGACCACCCTGGCCAACATGGTAAAATCCCATCTCTACTAAAAATACAAAAATTAGCTAGGCATGGTCGCACACACCTGTAATCCCAGCTACTTGGGAGGCTGAGGCAGGAGAACCGCTTGAACCCAGGAGACGGAGGTTGCAGTGAGCCGAGATGGCATGCCATTGCACTCCAGCCTGGGCAACAGAGACTTCTCCTCAAAAACAAAAACAAAAAAAATAAAGACAAAATAGTCAAATTTCCTCAACAAGTTTCATGTTTGCTTGAGGCCAGGAGTTCAAGACCAGTCTGGGCAACATACTGAGATGTCATCTCTACAAAAAATTTAAAAATTAGCGGGGCATGGTGGCACAAACCTGTAGTCCCAGCTACTTGGGAGGCTGGGTCAGGAGGATTGCTTGAGGCCAGGAGTTCAAGGTTCCAGTGAGCTATGATCACACCACTGCACTCCAGCCTGGGCAACAGAGTGAGACCCTGTCTCAAAAAAAAAAAAAAAGAAGTTTCAAGTGGTTCTTCTGGATGGAAGCTGAGGAGCTGAGGGTATACCACAGGGCACCTTGGTGGAAGAAAGGCTGTGTGTGTGGAGGGAAGAAAAATCAAAAGAGACATTTAATAACTTGGAGCCTCAGTGTTCACACCTGCGAAACAGGCCACATAATCTTTTTTTTTTTTGAGACAGAGTTTTGCTCTTGTCGCCCAGGCTGGAGTGCAATGGGACGATCTCAGCTCACTGCAACCTCTGCCTCCTGGGTTCAAGTGATTCTCCTGCCTCAGCCTCCCAAGTAGCTGGGATTACAGGCACCTACCACCATGCCTGGCTAATTTTCGTATTTTTTAGAGACGCGGTTTTACCATGTTGGCCAGGCTGGTCTCGAACTCCTGACTTCGTGATCCACCTGCCTCGGCCTCCAAAAGTGCTGGGATTACAGGCGTGAGCCAGCATGCCTAGCCAGGTCACATAATCTTTGTCTGCTGACCTCAAAATCTCTGTGTGGACTCACTTTGGGAGCTGAACAAGCTCTGCAAATACTATCTGTTATTACAGCTGGATGAAGTTCAGAGTAGTTCATTGATTTGCCTGAAGTCACACAACAAATGAGTAGCGGGGTCCAGAATAACTTGTTTGAACCTCAGATACCTCATCTATAAAATGGGGGCCAACGAGGGTGAATTACAATGAGTGGGGGAGATAAGGGGTGTTGGAATTTCCTGTTCGCGAGGCAAGGTGCCTATGTGAGGAGCTCTTATTTCTCGGTATGTACGCCAGTATGGAGCCAGTGTGTGCCCCTGGAAGGTTGGCCTGAAAGGAGAGGGGGGAAGTGCTGGGGGATCAGTACGAGAGGGTGGCATGGGAAAGTGAGCCCTGCTACCCGCTGTCTGTCTGGTGCAGCCTACCTCCTGAGCTGTGGCTTCCCTCCCCGGCCGGCCCATGGGGACGTGAGTGTGACGGACCTGCACCCTGGGGGCACTGCCACCTTTCACTGTGATTCGGGCTACCAGCTGCAGGGAGAGGAGACCCTCATCTGCCTCAATGGCACCCGGCCATCCTGGAACGGTGAAACCCCCAGCTGCATGGGTGAGTCTCCTGCCACAGTGGGTGGGGCATCTGTTCTGGGAACCCCATTGGGAGGGTCCTATCTCGGGGGTGTCCAGGTGTCCACCTTTGGGGAAAACCCATTCTGAAGGGGTGTTTACCCTGAGGAGTCCCCATCCTGGGGTCTGCAGCCAGAGCTCTTTGTGCGGAGGGTCTCTCTCCTTGGGGTTTCTCCATCCTTGGGCGGTCTCCATCTCGGGGTGTCCCATTGGAGATTTTATTTTGGGAGTCACCATTCTGGAGGTCCCTTCTGTGGTAGCATCCTCATCCTAGAGGAAGCCATTTTTAGGGTTCATGTCCAGAGGGCTTCTATCCTAGAGAGCCTCTTACTGGGATTCCCATCCCGTGGTGTCTTCACTCTGAAAGTCCTGTCCTGAAGATTTCCCAGCTGAGGCTTTGAATTTTAGGGATCCTTGTAACTCCCCATCCTAGAGTATCCGCAGTTGGAGAGTCTTCATTTTAGTGGTGTCTCCATCCTAGGAGGTGTCAATCCTGGGGTTCTCCCGTACCGGGGCTGGTTTCTCTCCTGGCTCATGCCTGGAGAAGGTCCCGTCCTCTGGAGTGACTCCATGGGACAGAGGCCAGCCCTGGGCCGGGTCCCAGCCAAACGTGTGAATGCAACAGTTCTGAAAACGGGCCGAGGCCCCGAGGAGAAGGACAGTTCACCTCAGGCTGGCCTTAACGTACCCCTCCTCTGCCCACAGCATCCTGTGGTGGCACCATCCACAATGCCACCCTGGGCCGCATCGTGTCCCCAGAGCCTGGGGGAGCCGTAGGGCCCAACCTCACCTGCCGTTGGGTCATTGAAGCAGCTGAGGGGCGCCGGCTGCACCTGCACTTTGAAAGGGTCTCGCTGGATGAGGACAATGACCGGTAAGGGTCTGGGTCTTGGGTCAGAAGTCCCCACCTTGGCTGGGCATGGTGGCTCATGCCTGTAATCCCAGTACTTTGGGAGGCCGAGGCAGGCGGATCACAAGGTCAGGAGATCGAGTCCATCCTGGCTAACACGGTGAAACCCCATCTCTGCTAAAAATACAAAAAAAAAAAAAAAAAAAATTAGCCGGGCATGGTGGTGGGCACCTGTAGTCCCAGCTACTCGGGAGGCTGAGGCAGGAGAATGGCGTGAACCCGGGAGGCGGAGCTTGCAGTGAGCCAAGATCGCACCACTGCACTCCATCCTGGGAGACAGAATGAGACTCCGTCTCAAAAAAAAAAAAAAGAAGTCCCCACCTCAGGGAAGTAGGGAGGCTAAGTGGGGACTTGGACACAGCTGGGGTGGATCCTGGTTGAGATATGCATCACAGCTTAGTCCTAAGCCTTTTTTTTTTTTTTTTTTTTGAGACAGAGTTTCACTCTTGTTGCCCAGGCTGGAGTGCAGTGCCGCAGTCTTGGCTTACCGCAACCTCTGCCTCCCGGGTTCAAGTGATTCTCCTGCCTCAGCCTCCTGATTAGTTGGGATTACAGGCATGTACCACCATGCCCAGCTAATTTTGCATTTTTAGTAGAGATGGAGTTTCTCCATGTTGGTCAGGCTGGTCTCAAACTCCCAACCTCAGGTGATCTGCCCACCTTGGCCTCCCAAAGTGCTGGAATTATAGGCGTGAGCCACCACACCCAGCCAGTCCTAAGACTTTCTTAGGAAGTGTAGCTGTGCAACCTTAGACAAATCACTTAACTTCTTTGTGCCTCAGTTTCCTCATCTGTAGAATGGAGATAACAGTACTTCCCTCTTCAGGTTTCTGTGAGGATAAGTGCTGAAATTATATAAAGTCCTTAGAATGGCGCCTGGGACAATAAGCACTATAAAAGTGTCTGCTATCCTCTTTTTTTTTTTTTTTTTTTTAAGATGGAGTCTCACCCTGTCGCCCAGGCTGGAGTGCAGTGGTGCGATCTTGGCTCACTACAACCTCTGTCTCCCAGGCTCAAGCTATTCTCCTGCCTTAGCCTCCCGAGTAGCTGGGACCACAAGCGTGTGCCACCACGTCCGGCTAATTTTTTGCACTTTTTTTTTTAGTAGAGTTGGGGTTTCACCGTGTTAGCCAGGATGGTCTCGATCTCCTGACCTCGTGATCCACCCACCTCGGCCTCCCAAAGTGCTAGGATTACAGGCATGAACCACCGCACCTGGCCTTATTTATTTATTTATTTATTTTTGGAGACAGACTTTCGCTCTGTCACCCAGACTGGAGTGCAGTGGCACGGATTCAGCTCACTGCAACCTCCACCTCCCAGATGCAAGCAATTCTCCTGCCTCAGCCTCCTGAGTAGCTGGGATTACAGGCATGCACCACCATGCCTGGCTAATTTTTGTATTTTTAGTAAACATGGGGTTTTACCATGTTGGCCAGCCTGGTCTTGAACTCCTTGACTTCAGGTGATCCACCCGTCTTGGCTTCCCAAAGTGCTGGGATGACAGGTGTGAGCTGAGCCACCATGCCTGGTCAAGCATCTGCTATCTTCATCATCATTATCATCCTTTACCTAGCAACTTGGTATCTCAGCCCTGCCACTACTTGCTCTGTGACCTTGGACAGGTTACTTGATCTTTCTATGCCCTAATATCCTCATCTATAAAATAAAGGATAATAATAGTGTCTGACTCAAGAGTTCTTGTGAAAATTAAATGAGATAGAATGTGTAAGGGCTTAGAAGAGTGCGTGGCATATAGTTATGTGTGATGATAACAGCTATAAAAATAAGTTAGGAAAGCAGGCAAGGGGTGAGGCAGCTTGTGAGGGAGATTGAGCTCCTGGTCACGTTTCTGTCCATCCCAGGCTGATGGTGCGCTCAGGGGGCAGCCCCCTATCCCCCGTGATCTATGATTCGGACATGGACGATGTCCCTGAGCGGGGTCTCATCAGTGACGCCCAGTCCCTCTACGTGGAGCTGCTGTCAGAGACACCTGCCAATCCCCTGCTGTTAAGCCTCCGATTTGAAGGTAAGTGACCCACTCCCCCACCAGACCCCAACCGCCACACCTTCCCCTCTTCCTGACACCAAGCATAGTCGGAAGCACAAACTCTATGCCTGTTCATCTCCGTGCTGGGTTTCTTGAAACGTGACTCGCTTCCCTGCCCCAAAACTGCAAGGATCTCTTCTAGGGACCCCTTCTCCTTCCCCCAGGCAGCCTTCTCTGTTTAAGCTTCATGAATGTCTGGATCCAGGTACATAGCCCAGAGACCAGTTATCTCAGTATCTCGGTTCTTTCCTCTGTGCTGGCTTCATCCTCAGGCACTTTCCCTGTGTGATGGACATAGCTGCCGACTTACATACCACCAACTTAATTTTTATTTTATTTATTTATTTATTTATTTATTTATTTTTTGAGACGAGTCTCGCTCTGTCACCCAGGCTGGAATGCAGTGGCGCCATCTCGGCTCACTGCAAGCTCCGCCTCCCGGGTTCACGCCATTCTCCTGCCTCAGCCTCCCGAGTAGCTGGGACTACAGGCACCCGCCACCGCGCCCGACTAATTTTTTTGTATTTTTAGTAGAGACGGGGTTTCACCGTGTTAGCCAGGATGGACTCGATCTCCTGACCTTGTGATCCGCCTGCCTCGGCCGCCCAAAGTGCTGGGATTACAGGAGTGAGCCACCGCGCCCGGCCTTTATTTATTTTGAGACGGAGTTTTGCTCTTGTTGCCTAGGCTGGGGTGCAACGGTGTGATCTCGGCTCACCGCAACCTCTGCCTCCCGGGTTCAAGCGATTTTCCTGCCTCAGCCTCCCGAGTAGCTGGGATTACAGGCATGCGCCACCACGCCCAGCTAATTTTGTATTTTTAGTAAAAATGGGGTTTCTCCACGTTGGTCAGGCTGGTCTGGAACTCCCGACCTCAGGTGATCTGCCCGCCTCCGCCTCCCAAAGTGTTGGGATTACAGGCGTGAGCCACTGCGCCTGACAGTTTTTAATTTTTATTTATTTTTATTTATTTATTTATTTTGAGACAGAGTTCCTCTCTGTCGCCCAGGCTGGAGTGCAGTGGCGCGATCTCAGCTCACTGCAGCCCCCCTCCTCCAGGTTCAAGCGATTCTCATTCCTTAGCCTCCCGAGTAGCTGGGATTACAGGCATGCATCACCACGCCCAGCTAATTTTTGGGTTTTTAGTAGAGACGGGGTTTCACCATGTTGCCCAGGCTGGTCTTGAACTCCTGGGCTCAAGTGATTCGCCTATGTGGGACTCCCAAAGTGCCAGGATTACAGGCGTAAGCCACCTCCTCCAGCCCATACCATCAACCGAGTAACCTCATCAGAGAGAACACTCATATATTTCCTGAGAGCTCAGCAAAAATGCCAGGAGAGGCGTTCATTGACCTGACTAAGATCCTGGTTGGCCTTAGCCTGAGCCAATCACTGAGCTAGGAGAAGGGAGTATTGGGATTGGCTAATCTGCCTCACGTGGCCTTCCCTGGTGGGCTCCAACTTAACCTAGTGGACTGGGAGTGGGGAAGGCCTGCGTCCCAAAATTAAAATTGGGATGCTGTTACCAGAAGAAGAGGAATGAATGTGAAGGGGTAGAAACAAGGAAGTGATCATGGAGGAAGAGGCATTTGACCTTGGCCTTAAAGGATAGAGGGTATTTTATTATTATTATTATTATTATTATTATTATTATCATCATTATTATTATTATTGAAATAGGTCTTGCTTTGTCGCCCAGGCCGTAGTGCCGTGGCCCAATCATGGTTCACTGCAACCTCAACCTCCTGGGCTCAAGTGATCCTCCTGCCTCAGCCTCCCTAGTAGCTGGGACCACAAGCGTTCGGCACCGTGCCTGGGTAATTTTTACATTTTTTGTAGAGACAGCATCTCACTATGTTGCCCAGGCTGGTCTCCAACTACTGAGCTGAAGTGATCCTCCCACCTCGGCCTCTCAAAGTGCTAGGATTACAGGCGTTAGCCACCCTGCCCAGCCAACAGAGGATATTTTAAAAGAGGAAGATTGAGGCCAGTTGTGGTGACTCGTGTCTCTAATCCCAGTACTTTGGGAGGCCAAGGTGGGATGATTGCTTGAGGCCAGGAGTTTGAGAACCAGTCTGAGCAACATAGTGAGATCCTGTGTCTACAAATTTAAAAAAAGTAATAATTATCCAGGTGTGGTGGCACACACCCTTAGTCCCAGCTACATGGAAGGTTGAGGTGGGAGGATCACTTGAACCCCACTTGAACCCCAGAGGTTGCAGTGAGCTATGATTGCACCACTGCGCTCCAGCCTGGGCAACAGAGCAAGACCCTGTCAAAAAAAAAGAAGAAAAGAAAAGAAAAGGAAAGAGAGGAACTTTGAGAAACAGCAAGTAGGGAAATGCCTGGTATGTCTGGGAAACAGAATTTCATTGTGGCTGAAACAGAGGAGTTGTATAAACAGTAGCAAGAGAGAGACCAAAAAGATGAAATGCTTAGAGATAGGAGGGTCTAGTGTTTGATATGAATCATGGGAGAAATGGAATTGGCACTCGGCTGTGATGGATGGGTAGGATTTGGACATGATACCTTGCAGGTTAAGTAACAGTGAGATAGAACAGTGGATCTGCAAAAATCAATTGCGGGATAGATTGTGGGAGTGTTAAAGTGCAAACGGCACAGATCTTTTACCGAAAATAGCAAGTTGTGAGTCCTGACTCCAGAGTTGTAGGCCACTGCTGTTCTATGAGTTTAAGATTCTTCACTGTGGCCAGGCACAATGGCTCACGCCTGTAATCCCAGCACTTTGGGAGGCTAAGATGGGAGGATCACTTGAGCCTGGGAGTTGGAGACCAGCCTGGGCAACATAGCAAGACCTTTGTCTCTACAAAACAAAACAAAACAAAAAATTAGCCAGGTGTGGTGGTGCACACTTGTGGTCCCAGCTGCTTGGGAGGCTGAGGCAGGAGGATCGCTTGAGCTCGGGAGGTCAAGGCTGCTGTGAGTTGTGATCCCACCATTGCACGCTCCAGCCTAGGTGATTGAGCAAGGCCCTGTCTCATTTTTTTCTTTTTTTTTTTTTTGAGATGGAGTTTCGCTCTTGTCACCCAGGCTGGAGTGCAATGGCGCAATCTCAGCTCACTGCAACCTCCGCCTTCCGGGTTCAAGTGGTTCTCCTGCCTCAGCCTCTTGAGTAGCTGGGATTACAGGCATGTACCACCACGCCCAGCTAATTTTTGTGTTTTTAGTAGAGACGGAGTTTCACCATCGTGGTCAGGCTGGTCTCGAACTCCTGACCTCAGGTGATTCACCTGCCTCAGCCTCCCAAAGTGGGGAGATTACAGGTGTGAGCCACTGCATCTGGCCTCATTTTTAAAAATAAATAAAATAACCCGGGCACAGTGGCTCATGCCTGTAATCTCCGCATTTTGGGAGGCTGAGGCAGGTGGATCACTTGAGCCCAGGAGTTTGAAACCAGCCTGGGCAACATGGCAAAGCCCCATTTCTACTAAAAACACAGAAATTAGCCAGGTGTGGTAGTACGTGCCTGTAATCCCAGCTACTCAGGAGGCTGAGACATGAGAATCGCTTGAACCTGGGAAGCCGAGTTTGCAGTGAAGTGAGATCATGCCACTGCACTCCAGCCTGGGCGACAGAGCGAGACTCAGTCTCAAAAAATAAAAAATAAAATATTAAAATAAAATTAAAAATCTCAAAAAAAAAAAAAAAAAAAAGGCCGGGTATGGTGGCTCACGCCTATAATCCCAGCACTTTGGGAGGCTGAGGCGGGTGGATCACCTGAGGTCAGGTGTTCGAGACCAGCCTGGCCAACATGGTAAAACCCCATCTCTACTAAAAAAATACAAAAATTAGCCGGGGGGTGGTTGTGGGTGCCTGTAATCCCAGTTACTCGGGAGGCTGAGGCAGGAGAATCACTTGAACCTGGGAGGCAGAGGTTGCAGTGAGCCGAGATCACACCATTGCACTCCAGCCTGGGCACAAGAGCGAAACTCCATCCCAAAAAAAAAAAAAAAAAAAAAAAAGAATTCCTCATTGGTATCATAGGCACCTAAATCTTAACTTACAGGGAGTTTTGCAGCTAAGATCCGATCAGGTGGGCAGAAACTCAAATGCTCTACAAATGTTCACTTTTGCTGACTTGAAGTAAAAACTGAGTAGTTTTTGCATTAGCTGAAATTTTGGGTTTCAGCAACAGCATGGATGATCAGAATCCAACTGTTATTTCTGAGGAGAGAATACACCTACACCAGCCAGTTCTCTGAAGGCACCCCTCCCCTTACCCGCTATCTCTGCTGTTTCCAGAGCCAAGTATCTGTGGCTGGGAATCAAACCATCTGGATTTGAGACCTGCTTTTGCCATTGTCTTTTGTGTGACCTTGAGCAAGTGGCTTTTTGGTCTATGGACCTCCGCTCTGTAGAATGGTGGCTGGGATTTGGCTAGCTCAGTGGCTTCCCTCCAGAGGCCAGGGAGGCAATATAAATATGTGAATGAGGAGTGTTAGAACTTTTTTTGACAGTCTAGAGAGTGAATGCTAAACCCAGTGGCATTCAGTTTTTAAAAACCCACCAATGCCAGGGCAATGGCTCATACCTGTAATCCCAGCACTTTGGGAGGCCGAGGCCAGCGGATCACCTGAGGTCAGGAGTTCGAGACCAGCCTAAGTAACATGGTGAAACTCCATCTCTACAGAAAAAAAAAAAAAATCAGAAAATGAGCTGCTGGGTGGGGTGTGCATGCTTGTAGTCCCAGCTACCAGAGAGGCTGAGGTGGGAGGATCGCTTGAGCCTAGAAGATCTAGGCTGCAATGAGCTGTGATCACACCACTGCACTCCAGCCTGGGCAACAGAGTGAGACCCTGTCTCTAAAAAAATAAAAAATAAAAAATAAAAAACCCAGGCTGGGCGCAGTGACTCATGTCTGTAATCCTAGCATTTTGGGAGGCTGAGGCAGGCAGATCACTCGAGGCCAGGAGTTCAAGACCAGCCTAGCCGACATGGTGAAACCCCTGTCTCTACTAAGAATACAAAAATTGGCCAGGCACGGTGGCTCATGCCTGTAATCCCAGCACTTTGGGAGGCCGAGGCAGGCAGATCACCTGAGGTCGGGAGTTTGAGACCAGCCTGATCAACCTGGAGAAACCCCGTCTCTACTAAAAATACAAAAAATTAGCCAGGCGTAGTAGCACATGCCTATAATCCCAGCTACTCAGGAGGCAGGAGAATCGCTTGAACCCAGGAGGCGGAGGTTGCGGTGAGCCAAGATCGTGCCATTGCACTCCAGCCTGGGCAACAAGTGTGAAATTCCATCTCAAAAAAAAAAAAAAAATAGCTGGGCATGGTGGTGCACGCCTGCAATCCCAGCTACCTGGGAGGCTGAGGCATGAGAATTGCTTGAACCTGGGAGTCAGAGGCTGCAGTGAGCCAAGGTTGTACCACTGCACTCCAGCCTGGGCGACAGCACAAGACGGTTTAAAAAAAAAAAAAAAAAAAAAAGCCCAGTGAGTGGCCAAACAACACCCCAATTCAGCCCACATCCCCAATTTAAGATCCCCTGAGGCCTGTCCTAATGCTTAATTGTTATGACTGACTCCTTCCCAGCCTTTGAGGAGGATCGCTGCTTCGCCCCCTTCCTGGCACATGGAAATGTCACTACCACGGACCCTGAGTATCGCCCAGGGGCACTGGCAACCTTCTCGTGCCTCCCAGGATATGCCCTGGAGCCCCCTGGGCCCCCCAATGCCATCGAATGTGTGGATCCCACAGAACCCCACTGGAACGACACAGAGCCGGCCTGCAAAGGTGAGCCTTCCTTGTCGCAGGCATGTCCTTCAGTCCACGTTGCCCCCTGAACTGGGGATCCCAGCAAGGCCGTTCAGAAAGGAAGGCTGCACATCCAGACTTAATCCACCCAAGCCTTGGGTAAATCCCTGTCCCTTCAGAGGCTGTTTTCTTAGCTGAATAACTGCTGGGCTTGTTACTGAATGCAGGGGTCACAAACCCAAATGTCTTCAAGAGCGAGAACTGCTGTTGGGTTAAGTCACAGATTGGGCAGGCTGGAGAGTGGGCAGGGTTTGTTAAGAGCAGGACTGGATATTGAACACAACAGGACCTAGATGCGGCAAGAAACAGGTAGATCATGGCTGGGCACCGTGGCTCACGCCTGTAATACCAGCACTATGGGAGGCTGAGGCGGGCGGATCACCTGAGGTCGGGAGTTCGAGACCAGCCTGATCAACATGGAGAAACCCTGTCTCTACTTAAAATACAAAATTAGCTGGGCGTGGTGATGCATGCCTGTAATCCCAGCTACTCAGGAGGCTGAGGCAGGAGAATCGCTTGAACCCGGGAGGCGGAGGTTGCGGTGAGCCGAGATCGCAGCACTGCACTCCAGCCTGGGCAAGAAGTGTGAAACTTCGTCTCAAAAAAGAAAGAAAGAAAGAAAAAAGAAACAGGTGGATAAAGCCGGGAGCGGTGTCTCACGCCTGTAATCCCAACACTCTGGGAGGCCCAGGCAGGCGGATCACCTGAGGTCAGGAGTTGGAGACCAGCCTGGTCAATAGAGTGAAACCCCGTCTCTACTAAAAATACAAAAATTAGCCGGGCATGGTAGTGCGTGCCTGTAATCCCAGCTACTTGGGAGGCTGAGGCACGAGAATCGCTTGAGTCTGTGAGGTGGAGATTGCAGTGAGCCGGGATTGCACCACTGCACTCCAGCCTGGGTGACAGAGTGAGACTCTGTCTAAAAAAATAAAAATAGGGGCTGGACGTGGTGGCTCACGCCTGTAATCCCAGCACTTTGGGAGGCCAAGGCGGGCAGATCACAAGGTCAGGAGATCGAGACCATTCTGGCTAACACCGTAAAACCCCGTCTCTACTAAAAATACAAAAAAAAGAAAAAAAAATAGGGCGTGGTGGCTGCGCCTGTAGTCCCAGCTACTCAGGAGGCTGAGGCAGGAGAATGGCGTGAACCAGGGAGGCAGAGCTTGCAGTGAATCAAGATCGCGCCACTGCACTCCAGCCTGGGCGACAGAGAGACTCCGTCTCAAAAAAATTTTAAAAATAAATAAATAAATAAAATAAAAGAATAAAAGAAACAGGTGGATCATAGGTAATAGGAAACAAGCGAGGTGATGTGGTGCACGCATCACGAGTGGTGAGGACTGTGGAGAAATGGAGACAGCATGTCCACCTGGGTCCTGAACCTGACACCCCTTTTTCCCTAGCCATGTGTGGAGGGGAGCTGTCGGAACCAGCTGGCGTGGTCCTCTCTCCCGACTGGCCCCAGAGCTATAGCCCGGGCCAAGACTGCGTGTGGGGCCTGCACGTCCAGGAAGAGAAGCGCATCTTGCTCCAAGTTGAGATGTATGTTTGGGTCCTGCAGAGGGTGCGACGGGTGTAGGCCCAGCAAAGTGTGGTATGCCAATGCAGTAGCCTGCATTCTGAGCCTGTCTGGCTCTTGCGTATCTATCCAGAATTCGGTGGATAGGCTGGTGCACTAAGGGTACAGGATAGACGTGAGAGAGCTGGGCTCAAATCACATATTAGCCAGGCAACCTCGGACAAATAAATAGGGCAATGCAGCCTTCCTTAGGGGCCACTGTGAACAAGGGGCTCTGGCCTGGTGCCTCTCACTCTTTGGAGGTTTCTGAGGCTTCCCCTGGAGCTATTTCCACGGACACAGACCCAAACTGTTGCGTTAACACCAGCAAGTTGGGGAGGTCTGGGGAGAATCCAGTGAGCTGAATTGGTATGAGAGTGTCATGAGATGGCACAGAAGCTGAAGTGGGCGTGGCTTCAAAGCAGGTACTCAGGCGGGGCCTAGAGTTGTGTAAGGTGTTAGCGAATTTGGTCTGTGATTGGCCAGAGCTGGAGGTGGGCTAGGCTGTGGATCTCATGGTGATGGAGGAGGGAGTGGACAGTGGGCGGAGTTAGTAATGAGCAAGCTTAGGGATTGGGTAGTAGGACATGGGAGGAGCCATAGAATAGGGGAACCCTGAGGCACTAGCATAGGAGAAACCATGGTTGGTCAAAAAGGAGGCGGCGCCAGACCCGGGATAGGAGAATATGGGCGGGGCTGGAGAGTAGGAGGGGCTACCAATGAGCAGAGTTGAGGATGGGCAGAGCTGGATGGGAGGGGCCAGTCGCAGCCCCGCCCCATTGCCTGGTCTCACCCCCTGCAGATTGAATGTGCGGGAAGGGGACATGCTGACGCTGTTCGACGGGGACGGTCCCAGCGCCCGAGTCTTGGCCCAGCTGCGGGGACCTCAACCGCGCCGCCGCCTTCTCTCCTCTGGGCCCGACCTCACACTGCAGTTTCAGGCACCGCCCGGGCCCCCAAATCCAGGCCTGGGCCAGGGCTTCGTATTGCACTTCAAAGGTACTGAGGGATAGAGTCCCGGGATGGGCAGGGGTCGGGCAGGCCAGAGATCCCGGGAGGTGGCCGGTCGTGGTGGCTCACGCCTGTTATCCCGGGGCCTTGGGAGGCCGAGGCGGGAGGATCGTTTGAAGCCAGGAGGTTGAGGCTGCAGTGAGCTATGCTTGTACCACTGTACTGCAGCCTGGGCGACAGGAAACCCTGTCTCTAAGAGAGAGAGAGAGAGACAGATCCCGGGAGGGGGCACAGAGCAAAGCCTCCGAGGCTGGAAGGGAGCCCGCAGTTAAAACGCAGCCTCCAAACTCGCCTTCCCTCCCCTGCAGAGGTCCCGAGGAACGACACGTGCCCCGAGCTGCCACCTCCGGAGTGGGGCTGGAGGACGGCATCCCACGGGGACCTGATCCGGGGCACGGTGCTCACCTACCAGTGCGAGCCTGGCTACGAGCTGCTAGGCTCCGACATTCTCACTTGCCAGTGGGACCTGTCTTGGAGCGCCGCGCCGCCCGCCTGCCAAAAGAGTGAGTCGGCCCCGCCCGCGTCCTCTCGGCCCCGCCCCTTCCCTGTGGGCCCTGTCCTCGGCCTGTCCTGTCCCGACCCCCGTGCTTTCTGGGTTCCATCCCTTCGCTCGGGGTCCTTCCTGGATCTTCTTCAAGGCCTGCCCCCATGCCCTTTAGTTCTCACTCCTCCGCCCGGTTCCCCGAAACTGTCCCCTCTGGGTCTCCCTCTCATCTTCTCCGGGCTGCATCCCTCTTTCTTGCACCGACCTGGGCTCGGTCCCTGTTTCCTCGTCTCATGGCCCCGCCCCGTCCCCTCCTGACCCCTCCTCTGCGGCATCTGAGTTTGGCCCCTAAAAGGGCTCCGACCAGGTTCCCACTGGGCTCCCCGGGTCCACACTTGGCTCCACCTTCCTGTCCTACGCCCCGCCCCAATCCCGCAGTCCTCTCAGTTGAAATTGTAGGGAGCCACTTTGCTAGGACCAAGGCTTGTCAGAGCACTTGGTTTATTTGAATGCCATCATTGAAGCCCCGTGCTGGGTTGGGGTTAGGCGAAGGGGGTTCAAGCCCCTCCATACTCTTATGGAGCTCGCAGTCTGGGAGGGATACGCAGGGTGGTGATCACTGGGTGACTTTGGGCGAGGCGCTTAGCATTTCTGAGGCTTGGTTTCCCCATCGGCGAAGTAGGACTGAGGTTATGAAGCGCAGATGGAAAGTTCACAGGGCGCATGCTGCCCTGGGCGTGGCGAAGGGCTGTGGGGACAGCAGTGGGCTAATTTTCTCAGGGCTGGGGCAGGAGATTTCACAGAGGAGGTGACATTTAAAGGAGCTGGGAGTGTGTATCTTTTAGAAGAGCAGAAAGGGCCAGGTGCGGTGGATCACCTGAGGTCTGGAGTTCGAGACCAGCCTGGCCAACATGGTGAAACCCCGTCTCTACTAAAAATAAAAAACTATCTGGGCATGGTGGCATACGCCTGTAATCCCAGATACTCAGGAGGCTGAGGAAGGAGAATCGCTTGAACCTGGGAGGTGGAGGTTGCAGTAAGCTGAGATTGTGCCATTGCATTCCATCCTGCGCCACGGGAGTGATACTCCATCTCAAAAAAAAAAAAAGAAAGAAAGAAAGAAAGAAAAAGAAAATTGAAGAGCAGAAAGGAATGGCAGCTGGTTACTTTCTCCAAATTTTAGGAAGCCAGCCCCCAGGACATGGGGCTGTAGTTCCATGTGGCATCTGGAAGCAATGGTGGGACCAAGGGGAGAAGCTTCAGGTAGCCAGATTTGGGCTGGACAAAGCTCCCCGCCCCTGGAAGGATTCACAGGATATCAGGCCTGGATGGGGCTGAGAGTTCGGCTGGCCCCGCTGCCTCGGTCTCAGGAGGGAACCTGCCCAAGGCAGCAGATTGAGCCTGAAGGTGTGCCAGGACCCACATCTCTGAGTCCCTGTCCAGTGCTCCATGGCTGTGACCCTGGGCAGATTCTGGCTCTGCCACTCCCTGGCTGAATGACCATGGGCCAAGTCCTTTGACCGCCCTGAGCCCTGGGCTCCAAGGGAGATGACAGTGACATTGGCCTCTCAGGATAATCAGGATTAAATATTATGTTTGTGCCAGGTGTGGTGGCTCACATCTGAAATGGCAGTGCTTTGGAAGGCCAAGGTGGGAGGATCACTTGAGCCCAGGAGATTGAGAACAGCCTGGGCAACATAGTGAGACCCTGTCTCTACAAATAATAAAAAATATAGCCAGGCATGGTGGTATATGCCTGTAGTCCCAGCTACTCAGAAGGCTGTGGTGCGAGAATTGCTTAAGCTCAGGAGTTTGAGGCTGCAGTGAGCCGTGATCTCACCACTGCACTCCAGCTTGAGTGACAGAGCAAGTTCTCGTCTCCAAAACAAAGAATTATATTTGGGGCCAGCCGTGGTGGCTCACACCTGTAATCCCAGCACTGGTGGAGGCTGAGGTGGGTGGATCACCTGAGGTCAGGAGTTCGAGACCAGCCTGGCCAACATGGCGAAACCCTGTCTATACTAAAAATACAAAAATTAGCTGGGCATGGTAGCGAATGCCTGTAATCGCAGCTACTCGGGAGGCTGAGGCAGGAGAATCTCTTGAGTCCAGAAGGCAGAGGTTGCAGTGAGCCAAGATGCGCCACTGCACTCCAGCCTGGGCGACAGAGCGAGACTCCCATCTCAAAAAAAAAAAAAAAAAAAAAAAAAAAAAAAAAAACAAGCACACACACACAAAGAATTATATTTGTTTGTAAAACATTTAGCAGGGTATGTAGCTCAGGCTTATATACAAGAAATGGCTATGATTATGATTCCTTCACAACAGGGTTGTAAACTCAAACGCCTGAAGGCAGGCAGTGTATGTGAGTGAACTGGGCTGGGCATAATGAGAATACTGGGGACAGGAGAGCTGGGCCCCCTCTAAAGAGGGCAGCTGCTGTTCCACAGACTGCAAGCCATGTTGGGCTCACCCTGCTGGGATTTGGCTAGTATGCTCTGGTATGGTGGTTAAATATTTTGAATTTCACCCCAGGATAGGGGCTTGGGGTTTCCCCAAGCAAACTGTTTACTAAACGAAGCCTGAAATATAACATACGTTGAATTTTGAAAAAAATTAAGCCTGTCATTCTGGCCTGAAAATAGATGCACTGCATTTTAAGTTTTTCCAATTCATGCTCTCTTCCTTCTGAGGAATTGGTGGGAAGTGCGTGTGTGTGCAGAGGTGTTCAGAGGAAACAGCCTGAGGCTCAGGCCTCTCCCAGCCCTAAGCTTCTGGGAGATTTTCTTTTATTTTTTTTAGACTGGGTCTCACTCTGTCACCCAGGCTGGAGTGCAGTAGCGCGGTCACCATTCACTGCAGCCTCGACCTGCTGGGTTCGAGCGATCATCCCGCCTCCAACTCCTGAGTAGCTGGAACCACAGGAGTGCGCCACCACTCCTGGCTAATTTTTCAATTTTTTGTAGAGATGGGGTCTCTCTGTGTTGCCCAGGCTGATCTTTGAAGGCCCTCGCTCCCCCTGACCTTGTTCTTCTGCCACCAGTCATGACTTGTGCTGACCCTGGCGAGATTGCCAACGGGCACCGCACCGCCTCGGACGCCGGCTTCCCCGTTGGCTCCCACGTCCAGTACCGCTGCCTGCCAGGGTACAGCCTCGAGGGGGCAGCCATGCTTACCTGCTACAGCCGGGACACAGGCACACCCAAGTGGAGCGATAGGGTCCCCAAATGCGCCCGTGAGTCTGGGGCACACCCTGGGAGGGTGGCTGGGTAGCCCTGGGAGAGCCCGTCTGCCCCATGCACAGTAGTGCAGCTGGCACGTGACTGGCATGCTCCCCGCAGTGAAGTACGAGCCGTGCCTGAACCCGGGGGTTCCCGAGAATGGCTACCAGACGCTGTACAAGCACCACTACCAGGCGGGCGAGTCTCTGCGCTTCTTCTGCTATGAGGGCTTTGAGCTTATCGGCGAGGTCACCATCACCTGTGTGCCCGGCCACCCCTCCCAGTGGACCAGCCAGCCCCCACTCTGCAAAGGTGCCTGGCCAGACAGGGCAGGAGGGGCACACCAGTGTCCGGGAAGTGACAGGGCTGGGAGAGTCAGGTAGCACATTTGAGACCAATGGGCGACCCCACAGAGCTCCTGGTTCTCCTCCTGTGGCCTCGTGTCCTCACGGGTGTGTCCAGAAGCCCTGGGTCGTGTGAGGTCATGGGATTGGCTCAGGGGTGTAGTAGAGGGGGCCTTGGCTTGGAAGTCCCTTGCTCTCTCTGAATAGGCCTCAGTTTCCCTATCTCTGACAAGTTCTAGTTTGGCTCAGACTGTCCAGGAACCCTGACTTTTTAGGGGTCTGGAGAAAGAGGACAAAGGCCCTGTGCTGGTCACTCCTCTCTCTTCCCCACAAAGGGAGAGAGAAAGTTGAGGTTGAGCAGAGGGCAGAGAGAACCAGGCTGTCCAGCCCAGCCCCACCGGGCTCCCGGCCCCTCCCAGCCTCCTCCCCTCCCTGGCTCAGACCCCATCCCCTCCCCCTCCTCTCCCTGCAGTTGCCTATGAGGAGCTCCTGGACAACCGAAAACTGGAAGGTCAGTGAGAGCACAGGTGGAGACCCAGGCTGGCCAGGTTGGGAGGGCAAGGCAGAGGCTGGGGCAGGAGGCCAGGCCTTGGAGGGATGAAGCCCAGGGTTTGAGGCCCAGGGCAGGAGGCTGGGAGAGCCCAGGACCGGGCCCAGCCACAGCTCACCGGCCTCTCCTCCTCCTGTAGTGACCCAGACCACAGATCCATCACGGCAGCTGGAAGGGGGGAACCTGGCCCTGGCCATCCTGCTGCCTCTAGGCTTGGTCATTGTCCTCGGCAGTGGCGTTTACATCTACTACACCAAGTAAGTAGCCTGCTTGGGGACTGCCGGCCAGGGCAGACGTCTTGCGGGCCTGGCACTGGAGCCTGGGTCAGGGGAGCTCAGGGGCTTACCTGTTGATAAGCTCCTCTGTCCTCTCCCTTTCCCAGGCTTCAGGGAAAGTCCCTTTTCGGCTTCTCGGGCTCCCACTCCTACAGCCCCATCACCGTGGAGTCGGACTTCAGCAACCCGCTGTATGAAGCTGGGGTAAGCACCTCGCCTGCCCCTGAAGAGCCACCACTTGGCTCTCCCAGGACTCCATAACCTTCTCGCAAGGTCTCTGGAATCTCTGTCTTGGGAATTTCAAACTCAGCTGCCCCCAGAGGCCATGTCAAAGAGCACAGCAAGCCATGTGTGTATACAATAGGGAGTGGTGAGGACTGTGGCTAAGTGGAGGACTTGTGCCCCATCTCAAGAATACGGCTCTACCCCATAGTCGAAACTGAGGCACAATTGGCAGATCTTCCAATTATTCAAGACAAGCCAGAAATTCAGATTTTTGTGTCATTTTACGACACTGTAGGATGAACCAAACACATTCACTGGCCCCCCAGCCCCCAGAGGTCAATGTTACTTTAAAACCCAGGATCGTTGCCCCTCCTCCCATTCGGCTGCCTCTTCCACCCCTATCAGACTCCAACAACTGACCTGATCTCTCTGTCTTCAGGATACGCGGGAGTATGAAGTTTCCATCTGAACCCCAAGACTACAGCTGCAGGACCCAGGACGCCCCTCCCCTCCTCATTCGGGCAGAGGGAAATACGGGACCCGGTCTCTGCCTCCTGGCTGCCCTCCTCCTTGGCTGTGTAAATAGTCTCCCTATCCCACGAGGGGGCTTTGATGGCCCTGGAGATCCTACAGTAAATAAACCAGCATCCTGCCGCCCAAAGCCGCCTCTTCTCAGTTGCCAAAAGAGGGGCCTGCCCCCCGCCCTACCGGCTTTTGGATTCTGGGAGGGGAACTCTGCCTCCCTGCAAATCTTGCAGCCCCTCCTGCCCAGGGCACCCCTCAAGGACTGCCCCCGATAGCTCTACTGTTCCCTTGGCCACGAAGGTGCCCCCCTCCCAGATGCCCTGGCCCTAGGCCTGACTCCGGCCAGGAGGGTCAGAAGAAGGACAAAGGGGAGAGCTGGGACAAGGCCTTGCCCCCTTTCTGCCATCTCCCCAACCCACAGTCTCTCCACCTTTGCTTCTGAATTCTTGTTTTTGAGCAATAAACAGAAAATCACCACTTGTAATTGGGCCGGTGGAGTGTGGGGAGGTGGTCACCGAGCACTGGACCACTTCTCTGGAGAGAGGGCTGGGGAAAGGGGAACAATTTGAAAAAAAAAAACAAAAAAACGGAAATGCGAAAGTGGGCAGAGGGCAGTGTCCGGGAGCCTGGCCTGAGGTAAAAAAGCCTGGCTTTAGGCTCAGCCTCTGTGAAGGCCTCCCTGCGACCAGCCTCACTCCAGGACGCAGTGACCTCTCCACCAGGCCTTCCTTGACCTTGTGGGCCTCTTCCAGATGGGAGAGAACTGACAGGAGCCACCCGTCTTCTCTCGCTGCTGGGCAGGAGGCAAACAGCTTTCAATTTCTTTCTTTTTAGAGACAGGGCCTGGCTCTGCCGGCCAGGCTGGAGTGCAGTGGTGCCATCACAGCTCACTGCAACCTCAAACTCCTAGGTTCAAGGGATCCTCCCGCCTCAGCATCCTGAGTAGCTGGGACTACAGATGCAAGCCATGGTGCCTAA
This sequence comes from Pan troglodytes, assembly GCF_028858775.2. Taxonomy (NCBI): domain Eukaryota; kingdom Metazoa; phylum Chordata; class Mammalia; order Primates; family Hominidae; genus Pan; species Pan troglodytes. The sequence goes on from NC_072416.2 coordinate 32,332,769, forward strand.
TTTTTAAATTTTTTGTAGAAATGAGATCTTGTTACGCTGCCCGGGCTGGTCTCGAACACCTGGCCTCAAGCAATCCTCCTTCCTCAACTTCCCAAAGTTCTGGGATTACAGGCATGAGCCACCAAGCCTGGCTTTTCAATTTGTCTTATGACCAGTTTGCCTAAAATTCACCCCCCTTTGGAGAATTTTTGTATCCATTCAAGTACACCATTTCTTCCCCCCACCCCAATCTTTTTAGTATTTTAGGCGTATCTGCTGTGACCCATCTACCAATTTGAACTTGTTTTATATCCTTGGGGGTGTCCTTTTCCACTTTATCTTTTTTTCTTTTTTTCACTCTTGTCACTCAGGCTGCAGTGCAATGGCGTGATCTTGGCTCACTGCAACCTCCACCTCCTGGGTTCAAGCCATTCTCCTGCCTCAGCCTCTCGAGTAGCTAGGATTACAGGCACCCATGCCTGGCTAATTTTTGTATTTTTAGTAGAGACCGGGTTTTGCCATGTTGGCCAGGCTGGTCTCGAACTCCTGACCTCAGGTGATCTGCCTGCCTGGGCCTCCCAAAGTGCTGGGATTACAGGTGTGAGCCACCTTGCCTGGCCTAATTAAAATTTTATATTTAAGCCAGGCACGGTGGCTCACGCCTGTAATCCCAGCACTTTGGGAGGCCGAGGCGGGTGGATTACGAGGTCAGGAGATCGAGACCATCCTGGCTAACATGGTGAAACCCCTTCTCTACTAAAAATACAAAAAATTAGCTGGGCGTAGTGGCGGGCGCCTGTAATCCCAGCTACTTGGGAGGCTGAGGCAGGAGAATGGCGTGAACCCAGGAGGCGGAGCTGGCAGTGAGCCGAGATTGCACCACTGCACTCCAGCCTGGGCGACAGAGCCAGACTCCGTCCCAAATAAAATAAAATAAAATTTTATATTTAAATGCAATTAAACATTTTTAGGATACTTGAAAGGATGCTGAAATATTCAGAAAGGGGTGGACTTTTAGGAGAATGTGAGGCAAACTGATCTCAATAATAGCAAGCACTTTGTATGCATTGTTTTTTTTTTGTCTTTTTTTTTTTTTTTTTTGCGACTGAGTCTTACTCTGTCACCCAGGCTGGAGTGTAGTGGTGCAATCTCAGCTCATTGCAATCTCTGCCTACTGGGTTCAAGTGATTCTCCTGCCTCAGCCTCCCCAGTAACTGGGATTACAGGAGCCTGCCACCACACCCGGTTAATTTTTTTATTTTATTAGAGACGGGGTTTCACTATGTTGGCTAGGCTGGTCTCGAACTCCTGACCTCAAGTGATCCGCCCGCCTCAGCCTCCCAAGTGCTGGGATTACAGGCATGAGTCACCACGCCCGGCCTATTTTTTTTTCTTTAGAGACGGTGTCTCTGTAGTGTAGGCTGGAGTACAGTGGCACCATCATAGTTCACTGCAGCCTCAACCTCCTGGGCTCAAGTGATCCTCCAGCCTTAGCCTCCTGAGCAGCTGGGACTACAGGTGTGCTCCACCACACCTGGCTAACTTGTTTACCTTTTTAGAGGTGGGGGTTCACTCTGTTACCCAAACTGGTCTTGAACTCCTGTCCTCAAGTGATCCTCCCGCCATATTGTCCAGTGTGTCTCTGGGATTACAGGCATGAGCCACCATGCCTGACTCAATTATGTCTTTTAACTCTCTAAAGGACCCTACGGGACAGGGATCATTTATTAATCCATTTTTTCAGATAAGGAAACTAAGGCTCAGAGATGAGAATTGACTTCCACAGGAGGCTCCAATAAATGGCCAAACTTTGTGCAGTTTGCATTTAGCAATGCAAATGCTAAATGCTAAAATGAATTTAGCCTACTGCAAAGCCTACTGCACTGCTTTCTGGCTAGTAATGAGTGTGATATGTTCTCACAGGCATGAAGCCCAAAGCTCAGAGGGGCAAGGCCATAGCTCAGTGTCCCCATCCCCAATGGTGGTGGCAGAGGTGGCTCCTCAGAAGCAAGAGGAGTCCTGCCAGATGCCACAGACCTAGACCTTAAGGTGCTGGCGTGTGGCCAGGAGGCTGGATTTGGACCCATGAGCTCATCTGTGTCAACAGGCCGGGTGCGGTGGTTCACACCAGTAATCCCAGCACTTTGGGAAGCCGAGGCAGGAGGATCATTTGAGGCCAGGAGTTCAAGACTAGTCTGGGCAACACAGTGAGACACCATCTCCACAAAAAAAAAAAAATTTTGAGACGGAGTCTCATTCTGTCGCCCAGGCTGGAGTGCAGTGGTGCGATCTCAGCTCACTGCAACCGCCGCCTCCCAGGTTCAAGTGATTCTCCTGCCTCAGCCTCCCGAGTAGCTGGGACTACAGGCACGTGCCACCATGCCCAGCTAATTTTTTGTATTTTTAGTACAGACAGGGTTTCACCGTGTTGGCCAGGATGGTCTTGATATCCTCAGCTCATGATCTGTGCTGGGATTACAGGCGTGAGCCACCATGCCTGGCCACAAAAAATTTTTTTAAAAACTAAACACTCCAATCGTATGCCCACATCCAGCACCCACATCTAGAAAAAAAAAATAAAAGCCCCCCGTCCTGCTTCTCTACCCCAGAGAAAGCACACATGAGCAATGCACACCCTGTCTCTTTATTAAAGCACTTTCATTCCTGGTGGTATCCTTGCTGGCTGAGGCTGGAGGGTCCTGTGATGAATCCAGAACACTTTGAAGGCTTCGGGATGCTGCTGCTCATGACCAGGAGGTCCCCACAAACGGAAGTGGTTAACGAGTGGCAAAAGAGTAGTTTTGAGGCATGTTCTAGGGACAAAAAGGGGGAGGCATGAGAAGCCAAGAGCATCAAAGAGGGGTGGGCTCATCTTCCAAACTGACTGTTAGGAAGAGCTCCATAAAAGAGACAGAGCCTTTTCACTCTTTAGACCCAAGGCTCATGTCTTTTTTATTTTTCTCGAGACAGGTCTCCCTCTGTCAGCCAGGCTAGAGTGCAGTGGTGTAATCATATCTTCCTGCAGCCTCAACCTGGGCTCCAATGATCCCCCCACCTCAGCCTCCCGAGTAGCTGGGACCACAGCTGTGCACCACCATACCCGGCTAATTTTTTAAACCTCTTGATAGCAGGAACTCTGTTTCATTCACTGCAACACCCCAGCCCCTCGAGCAGTGCTGGCACATAGTAAGTGCTTAATTTTTTTTTATTTAATTTTTTGGAGACAGAGTCTCGATCTGTGGCCCAGGCTGGAGTGCAGTGGTGCAATCTCAGCTCACTGCAACCTCCACCTCCCGGGTTCAATCGAGTCTCTGCCTCAGCTTCTCAAGTAGCTGGGATTACAGGTGCGTGACACAATGCCTGGCAAATTTTTGTTTTTGTTTTTTTTTTTGAGAAAGAGTCTTGCTCTGCAGCCCAGGCTGGAGTGCAGTGGTGTGATCTCGGCTCACTGCAACCTCCAACTCCTGGGTTCAAGCGATTCTCCTGCCTCAGCCTCCTGAGTAGCTGGGATTAGAGGTGCATACCACCAACCCGGCTAATTTTTGTATTTTTAGTAGAGACAGGGTTTCCCCATGTTGGTCAGGCTGGTCTCAAACTCCTGACCTCAGGTGATCTGCCCGCCTGGGCCTCCCAAAGTGCTGAGATTACAGGTGTGAGCCACCGCGCCTGACCTAACTTTTGTATTTTTAGTTAAGACAGGGTTTCACTATGTTGGCCAGGCTGATCTTGAACTCCTGACCTCATGATCCACCCGCCTTGGCCTCCCAAAGTACTAGGATTACAGGTATGAGCCACTGCACCCAGCTCCTCCTACTATTTCTTTCTTTCTTTTCTTTTTTAAAAATTTTTCTTTTTGAGACAGGGTCTTGCACTGTCACCCAGGCTGGAATGCGGTGGCATGAACATGGTTCACTGCAGCCTCAACCTCCTAGGCTCAAGTGATCCTCTGGCCTCCGCCTCTCAAGTAGCTGAGACCACAGGTTCGTGCCACCACACCTGGCTAATTTTTTTAACTTTTTATAGAGATGGGGTCTCTCTATGTTGCCCAGGCTATTCTTGAACTCCTGGGCTCAAGCGATCCTCCCACCTCCCAAGTAACTGGGATCACAGGCACATGCCATCATGCCTGGGGTATCACCATGTTGCCCAGGCTGGTCTCAAACTCCTGGACGCAAGCGATCCTCCTGCTTCAGCTTCCCAAAGTGCTGGGATTACAGGCATAAGTGACCACACCCAGCCAGGAAAGTGTGTAAGGCTCTAAACAAGGCACATAAAGTCTCTTGAGTCCCCTCTTACCTTGCCTGTAGACTCCAGCTGCTAAACTGCTTCTCCCTGCCCTAAATACACACAGATGCTCACACTGGCTCTGCGAAGACTGCTCTTTGCCTTTGTTCATGCAACCCCAACTGCTTGAAAGACTCCTACTAACCTCTTTTTTTTTTTAACCTGGAAAATTATTTCTTTTTTTTTTTGAGATGGTCTCACTGTCGCCCAGGCTGGAGTGCAGTGGTATGATCTCAGCTCACTGCAACCTCTGTCACCACGTTGACCAGGCTGGTCTCAAACTCCTGCCCTGAAGTGATCAGCCCACCTCAGCCTCCCAAAATGCTGGGATTACAGGTGTGAGCCACTGCACCTGGTGGAAAATTATTTCTTTAGGTGCTACCTCCTTCAAGAAGCTCCAAAGCCTGTAATCCCAACACTATGGGAGGCCAAGGCGGGCAGATCATGAGGTCAGGAGATCAAGACCATCCTGGCTAACACGGTGAAACCCTGTCTCTACTAAAAATACAAAAAAATTAGTCGGGTGTGGTGGCGGGTGCCTGTAGTCCCAGCTACTTGGGAGGCTGAGGCAGGAGAATGGCGTGAACCCAGGAGGTGGAGCTTGCAGTGAGCCGAGATCACACCACTGCACTCCAGCCTGGGCAACAGAGCAAGACTCCATCTCAAAAAAAAAAAGAAGAAGCTCCATGGCTCCTGTCCGTCCTGTCCAATTGAGGCTGGGATAAGAGTACTATCCCACTGTGTCCATTTCTATTATGGAAACTTATCCAGACTGTATTATAATTGGCCATTTCCTTGTCTGTCCCCACACTGAACTGTGAACTCTTCAAGGGCTGAGACTGTACCATTCATTTCAGTGTCCCAAGCTCCTAAGACAGGGACCAACATATAGTGCAAACTCAAAAGGTTTGGTTAATATCGAATAGCCTTGGCAGCCATGGACCCTGCATGTACCTTTTCACCAGGAGTTGGCAGGAGGTATGCCTTGCTGCAGGTACGGTTTCTGTCGGAGCAGGAGATGGTGGAAGAGAGGGGAGAGGGCTGAGAATTCAGAATTTGAGGATCAGGGCAGAATAGAATGGAAGTGCACGGTTCAAAAATTCCCCTACCCTGCTGGGATATTGTGAAACCCTCACTCTCTCCCCTCCAGGTTCCTCACCTCTCTCCCAGGACAAAGAGCATCTCCCTTGAAGCCTCACTCACCAGGTGTCTGTGCCTCAGGTGTTGGTGAAGAATGCTGGAAGTAGAGGACCTAGTCAGACAAAGGACTATCCCTGTGGCCAGAAGAGATGCGGCCAGGGCAGACGGGGCTAAGGGGATTCTCGGCCAGCAGTGGGTTAGCGGGTGAGAGGGGCACTTCACAGGTCCTAGGGCTGGCTGTGAGATGGATGAGATGGGCACAGACTCCTGGAGAGTTCAGCTAGGGGTGGGAGGGGTCAGGGACTGTAACCAGGCATAGTGGGGGCAGCGGTTCTCTAGACACGGTGGTCCTGAGGCAGGGGGTTACCGCGTTTGGATATCTGAGTCGCTTGGTCTTGTGACTGCTTTTTTTTGATGGGCACAGGGTTCAAGTGGCAGCAAGCAGTGCACAAAGCCTCCTCCATGAGTTCTGTACTGATCCGGGACAGGTATTCCTCAGAACGAGACAACGAAGCCTGGGAAAGGAAAAGCCGGAGGGGTTCAGCCTGGGAGCTCCCACATGGGAGTGCTGGCTGTGGGAGTTCCCAGGCTGGGGCCTGTGGGTCCAAGGAGCTTGCTCCTGAAGGACTGGGCCTTGAGATTTAGCTAGAAAGCTCTGGACCTGGGGGAGGGGGGTTTGGTGGGGGTTTAGAGTCAGGGCCTAGTGCTGAGAGCTATGAGTCGGGGCTTCAGGACTCAGGGTTGAGGCTAGAGTCTCAGGGCTTGTGGCTCAGACCTGGCACGGGGTGCCTCTGCCTGGGAGGCCTTCACTTCATTACATTCCCACCTCTAGGGTTCCCTGCAGTGCTCACCGGACCTCCTCTCAAGGAGGGTGCAGCTTGAGATGGCCAGCTGCTCTTCTTCTCCCCCTCATTCCCCATCAGAGTGGACGCCATCCCCCTGGGAACAGTCGAAGCCTGAGTTGACCTGAGAAACCAGCCCGCTTTCCCCCAGAACCCAGCCCACCACCATTCCCCGGGCCCAGGTTTAAACAAGGCCTTTAGAGGAAACATCCCGCTGCCTCATTCCCTCTCACAAGAAAAATAATAATAATAATAAAGGTTGCTTTATATCTTCGGGAGTGAGAGGGAACTCCCGCAACCCCCTACCCCTCACCCCTTCGCCTGGTGGGCCTCTCCTTCCTTCTTCCCTCCCAAGCACCTTCCCAAGCCAAGGCAGCCGACTTGACGCCCCAGACCTGGCAGATGGGTGGAAACCTTGGGCTACTCGGCAAAAGGAGAGACGTGGAGGCCTAAGGACCTCTGGTATAGGTCGTGGGGGACGGGGAATGGGAGATGGGGAGGAAGGCTGGAAAAGGGGGAGCCGGCTCCGTGTCGCTACCGGACGCTATAAAACCCTTGGAGTCTGCAGAGGTTTCGCAGCCTCGTTGCTAGGAGATCAGGGGTTCTAGAACTAAAGACAGAGGAATTTCCTAGCGCGCCCCGTTTGCTCCTCCAGCCTCCCCTCCGTACCCCTCCAGGTGCCTCCTTGGGGGCAGTGACCCCAAGCGCCAGACGCTTGAGAAGCTTGGGAGGATGACGTAGGGTGGAGCCTGCGACCTAATCCTCCCATCACAAGGGGCACGCGAGAAGCAACCCAGCTGCAGGGCGCTCTGGGGCCTCTCTAGCCGCCTGGAGCCTGCGAGAGCAAAGGAGGCTGGAGACTTAGGGGGCGGGGAGTAAAGTGAGGACTGCACCAAATCTCCTGGCCTCTTGGGGACGCAAAGACTCAGGAGGAGGAATTTTATCGCCTTATCTTTGCCTCCAGGAAGTCATACCCTCCACAAAAGGAAAGCAGAGATTTTTATTCGGTCTTCTCTTTTACCCTTTCCTTTTCCGTTTCTAACTTTGCTTGACGTTAATGGTTCCTTCCTCCCTCTCCTCCTCTGCGCTTTGGTAAGAGCCAAGGGAGAGGGGCGGAGGGAGGAAAAGGGAAAGGAAGCCGACAGGCCTTAAAGGGGCCGCAACTATTTTTTTAAGCCACTTTTTCCTCTCTCCAATTTTGCAACGACGGGCGCGGAGGAGGAGGTTCCCGGAAGCCACGCGCAGCTGGAGCAGCGGCGACCGCAGCTGGAGGCCCGGAGCGCCTGCGGGGCTGGCAGAGGCGAGGGAGGTTGCGGGTAGGAAGGGCGGGCTGCGCGCGCCCCCTGCGTCCCGCGCACCTCGGGGCCGGTCCATGCTCCCGACGGCTGCGGGCTTCAGCATCTGGGGCCAGGTTGGGGCGGCGGGGTCCAGGGCGCAGGTGGTGCGGCCGATGCGCCGGGCCGGAGGCTGAGGCCGCGCGGCGGGGCTGGGACAGCACTGGCATCTCCAGAGCAGGCCCGGGGCAGCAAGGGAGGCGCCGCGATGCCAGACGAAAATATCTTCCTGTTCGTGCCCAACCTCATCGGTGAGTGCTGCCCGCGGCCCCGGGCCGAACGAGAGGGCGAGGGGCCTTGGCGGGCTCCCTGATCCTGCCCTGTCTCCCCGCGTCCCGTTCCAAGGTTATGCCCGGATTGTCTTCGCCATCATTTCTTTCTACTTCATGCCCTGCTGCCCCCTCACGGCCTCCTCCTTCTACCTGCTCAGCGGCCTGCTGGACGCTTTCGATGGACACGCTGCTCGCGCTCTTAATCAAGGTGACAGACACCCCTCTCAGCCAGCCTTGGGGTTCAACAATCCCCTCCTCCCTTCCCTTGCCTCCTCGGGACCTCAGAGTCAGAGGGCTGTCATTCCCATCTCTGGAAAAAGCAGAACAGGATGGCCTGGGGTTTTTTGTTTTGTGTTTTGTTTTTTGTTTTTGAGACAGGGTCTCGCTCTGTCACTTAGGCTGGAGTGCAGTGGCGCGATCATGGCTCACTGCAGCCCCCATCTTCTGGGCTCAAGTAATCCTCCCACCTCAGCCTCCTGACTAGCTGGGACTACAGGAGCGTGCCACCACACCCGGCTAATTTTAAAATTTTTGTAGAGACTGGGTCTTGCAGTGTCGCCCAGATTGGTCCCCAGCTCCTAGCCTCAAGCGATCCTCCTGCCTTGCTCCCAAAGTGCCGCGCCCAGCAAGAATGGACTGATTTTGTAGCAAAAGGAATTTAAGCTAGCTCTTGAGAACTCACTGCTTGTGAGAGGTGTGGATTAGCAAGACATGACATGGCGGTGGCGCTGCTGGAGGTCTCTCTGAATACAAGTCCATTCAGGCCAGGGGCGGTGGCTCACACCTGTAATCCCAGCACTTTGGGAGGCCGAGGTGGGTGGATCACGAGTTCAGGAGTTCGAGACCAGCCTGGCCAACATGGTGAAACCCTGTCTCTACTAAAAATACAAAAATTAGCGGGCTTGGTGACGCGTGCCTGTAATCCCAGCTACTCCGGAGGCTAAGGCAGGAGAATTGCTTGAACCCGGGAGGCGGAGGTTGCAGTGAGCCGAGATTGCGCCATTGCACTCCAGCCTGGGCGACAGAGCAAGACTCTGTCTCGGAAAAAAAAACAAAAAAAAAAAACAAAAAAAAAAAACCAGTGTATTCAACAGGTGTTTACTGGAGGCCTACTGTGTGCCCTGCATAAGCAGTTGGGGTTCCAGAAGGCATGCTTAGAGGGAGGATGGAGAGGGAAGGGTGATGGCTTCTGGAGGGTTGACTAGTTTTTTAATCTGTTCTCCAGACCCAACTGTAAGGCTTCCCCTGAGGCATCAAGTCTCTATCTAGCCCTGGAGTCTTGGTTCTGGGGTTGATGAGTTGCAGACATAGCTTTCCTCTCCTCCTACCCTGTTCCCTCCACTCTCATGCCTTTCTCAGTTCATGCCATGGTGACCTTTGCCCACTGACCTCACACACAGCCTGTTTTCCAGCCTGCGTTCCTCCCCAGGCAGGCGGACACTTCCAGTCTTCGTTTACACCCTGCATCAGAGTGATAAACCAAATATGGGCACCTGTCCTGCATCCACTGCGCCATAACAGCCCTTGCCCACCTAATCTTCCAGGAACCCGGTTTGGGGCCATGCTGGACATGCTGACGGACCGCTGCTCCACCATGTGCCTGTTGGTCAACCTGGCCCTGCTGTACCCTGGAGCCACGCTGTTCTTCCAAATCAGCATGAGTTTGGATGTGGCCAGTCACTGGCTGCACCTCCACAGGTCTGCTGCGATTCTGGGGGCCTGGGCCACTTGGAGACACTACAGTGGGGTGGGCTGAGCCTAGATGGAAGGGTGTCTGGGATGGCACTAGGCATCCTGGAAGGGCTCCTTTTTAGCTCTGCTTTGTAGAAAGACCTCAGGCAAACCTGCCTCTCTTTAAAGCTTCAGTCATGTTTACAGTTGCATTAAGCAATTCTTAGGACTCTTCTGGCTGGGTATTCTAGGATTCCATATAGGTGACAGCTTATAGGAAGGGGCATGGGAGCTTTCAAATGTGGCATTTGAATCCTGACTCTGCCCCCAAATAGGTAACTGTGGCTTTCGGCAGGATACTGGTCCTTAGCCGTGCCCAGTTTTCCATCTGTACAATAGGTGTTAACGTGAGGATTGGATGCATGGTAGTGGTCATGAAACCTCGTGGGTTCCCCTGTTTTCTCCCCAAGTTCTGTGGTCCGAGGCAGTGAGAGTCACAAGATGATCGACTTGTCCGGGAATCCGGTGCTTCGGATCTACTACACCTCGAGGGTAAGCATTTCCTGCACACCCCACCCCTCAGGCTCTTGGCTGTGGGAAGCCCTGGGCTGAATCCTGGTCCTAGCCTAGGAGAAGGCGAGGGCACAGAGCAGGGCCTGCCCAGTCACTCCAGGAGGAGGGGCCTGTAAGCTGAGGCATGGAGGAGGAGGATTGGTGGGGAAGGCCTGTGTGAATTACTCCAGGGAACAAGTGGGAATGAGGCCTGCAAAGAGAAGGGACTGAAAGCGGGAAGGGAGATAAGCCAGAGAGGTCTGCAGGGCTGGAGTGTGGACTTGATTCCAGGAACACAGGCAGCCTCTGGAAGGATTTTTAAAAAGATAATGGCTGGGCATGGTGGCTCATGCCTGTAATCCCAGCGCTTTGGGAGGCTGAGGTGGGAGGATTGCTTGAGGCCAGGAGTTTGAGGCCAGCCTGGGCAACAAAGTGAGACTCTGTTTCCACACACACACAAAATCTTGAATTAGCTTAGCCAGGCACAGTGGTACACGCCTGTAGTCTCTACTTAGGAGGCTAAGGTGGAAGGATTGCGTGAGACTAAGGGTTTATTTATTTATTTATTTATTTATTTTGAGACAGAGTCCTGCTGTGTCACCCAGGCTGGAGTTCAGTGGCGGGTTATCGGCTCACTGCAACCTCTGCCTGCTGGGTTCAAGCGATTCTTGTGCCTCAGCCTCCTGAGTGGCTGGGACTACCGGCGCGTGCCACCACACTCGGCTAATTTTTGTATTGTTAGTAGAGAGGGGTTTCGCCATGTTGGCCAGGCTGGTCCCAAACTCCTGACCTCAGGTGATCCGCCTGTCTCAGCCTCCCAAAGTGCTGGGACTCCAGGCATGAGCCACACGCCTGGCTGAGACCAGGAGTTTTGAGGCTGCAGTGCTATGATCATACTACTGCATTCCAACCTGGATGAGAGAGCGAGACCCTGTCTGTAAAAAAGAAAAAAAAATAAGAGAAGTAATATGCCGAGTTGTGCCTTCATTAGTGCTGGGGGGGGCAGGGGGTGGCACACGCCTGCCTCTTGCTAACGTGGCCTGTTTGCTGTGTGTGCAGCCTGCTCTGTTCACCTTGTGTGCTGGGAATGAGCTCTTCTACTGCCTCCTCTACCTGTTCCATTTCTCTGAGGGACCTTTAGGTAGGAGATGAGGGGCTGGGCAGGAGGATGGGAGGGGGATCTGGCCTGCCCAGGGAGATGGAGGCCCCCTCCTTCGGGCCCCAAACTTCCCTGCTGCCTTCCTGCAGTTGGCTCTGTGGGACTGTTCCGGATGGGCCTCTGGGTCACTGCCCCCATCGCCTTGCTGAAGTCGCTCATCAGCGTCATCCACCTGATCACGGCCGCCCGCAACATGGCTGCCCTGGACGCAGCAGACCGCGCCAAGAAGAAGTGACGCTGGAGCCCCGGGTCCTGGCTGCCCACCTGCCCTGGGAGTCTTGCTGTGCCACACAGCTCCCCACCCCCTGCTAGGAGGTCCCAGTCTCACGCCTTCCTCATGTGTTGTTCTACCTGCTGGGATGGGGGTCAGCCTCTCTTTGGTGACGTCACGTTCTCTGGGATCCCGAGGACCCGGGCCTCAAATCAGGGAGGATACGCGGGAGGCCCCATCCATCCAGGTGGTGCTCCTGGGGTGCCAGGACCGGGTAGTGTCACACCCTGCCTGCTCAGTCCTGGGGTCCGAGATGCTAGGGACGCTTGAGTGAGGGAGGTGGTGTGAGGGCCAGGTTTCCTGAAAGGTGGGAGTCAGACCTCCGCCCCCAGCCAGAGCAAGCTTGGGGCACCATGCCCAGGAGGGAAGAAGCCATCCACAGCCTTCCCTGTCACCGGCTCCTCTGTCCTGCCTACCCTGGTCCTGGCGGGACTTCACTATTTGACTTGCTTTCCTTTCAGATATTCTTGGCTCAGGGCCTGGGTTGAGGGAGCTTAGGGAAGGACGTCCGTCTGGGTGCTTTTCCTCCAGTTTGCTGGCTGGCTTCTCCGTCTACCCACAGTGACCTCACAGAGAGGCCCTCCTGCCACCCATGCTCATGTGGTGTCCCCACCGCCCACTTGTTTGATGTCACTGACTGTCTACATGTATTTATATTCTTGATATTTTCTACCCTCACTAGAATGTAAACTCCATGAAGGCACAGACTTTTCTTGTTCTCTTCTCTATCCCTAGAGTAAGACCAACTTGAACCTGGCATATAGTAGCTGCTTAATAAATACTCGTCTGTCAATGAGTTGGTTTCTCAGAGTGTGGTCCTTAGACCACCTGTGGTATATTTCTATTTCTCTTTTTTTCTTTTCTTTCTTTCTTTCTTTTTTTTTTTTTTTAGAGACAGAGTCCTACTCTGTCGTCCAAGCTGGAGTGCAGTGGTGCAATCATAGCTCACTGCAGCCCCAAACTCCTGACCTCAAGTGATCCTCCCACCTTAGCCTCTCAAAGTGCTGGGATTACAGGCATGAGCCACAAAGCCTGGCTGGATATTTCTTTAAAATGCAAATTCAAGCCAGGTGTGGTGGCTCATGCCTGTAATCCCAGCATTTTGGAAGGCCAAGGTTGGGTGGATTTAGTACAGGAGTTCGAGGCCAGCCTGACCAACATGGTGAAACCCCATCTCTACAAAAAATAACAAAAATTAGCCAGATGTGGTGGCACATGCCTGTGGTCCCAGCTACTCAGGAGGCTGAGGTGGGAGGATGGCTTGAGCCTGGGAGGCAGGAGGGAGAGGTTGCAGTGATCCATAATGGTGCCACTCCAGCCTGGGAGGCAGAGCCAGGCAGTCTCAAAAAAAAAAACAACAACTTTGGCCCGTCTTGGAGGCTCACGCCTGGCCTGTAATCCCAGCACTTTGGGAGGCTGAGGTGGGAAGATCACTTGAGCCCAGGAGTTCAAGACCAGCCTGGGTCACATGGCAGGACCCCGTCTCTACAAAAAAAAAATACAAAAATTAGCCAAGTGTGGTGGTGTGTGCCTTAGTCCCAGCTACTGGGGAGGCTGCAGTGAAAGGATTGAATGAGCCTGGGAAGTCAAGGCTGCAGTGAGCCATGATCATGCTACTGTACTCCGGCCTGGAAGACAAAACAAGATGTCTCAAAAAATAAAATAAATGCAACTTCTTGGACCCTGCAGCCAACCTTCAGAGTTAGAAGCTCTAGGGATGGGCTCAGAAACCTGCAACTTGAATGCCGGGGAATTCTTCCAGTAATGTTGAGAAACACTGTTCCCTCTTTTTATGGGCTCCTATCATATACTAGGCACTGTTCTGGGCATCTATCCCCTGCCATCTGTGGTTTTTAAACTACTGTACCGTATGCCAGAATCTGTGCTGCGGGTTCTTTGCAGATGTTACTCATTCTATCTGCATGATAGCTTAGCCAAGTGGCCCAAGAGGCCCCCGTGTCCAGGAGAGCAGAAATTTACCAGACATGTACTGAGCCTCAACTCCTGTGCTAGGCCCAGGGGATTCACTGGGTACTGGGCAGCTGGCTTCCTCTACAATAACATAGGAAAGTGCTCGTTGGGGGTGGGAGTAGAAGACACCTAGGACCTGATTTAGGGTTTGGTGAAGGGGCTGGGTATCCCATGTAGAAGGCTGGTAGGGATTGGAGAGGAAAGGGTTAGTACAGAGGAGATTGGTTCTTAGCTGAGGGAATGGCATGGGAAGGCAGGGAGGCCAGAGAGGCCCCTGGGCTCTGCACCTCTTTCTCCTTCCTGTCAGCTCTTCTTCCGGCATGGTGGGTCCTCTGAGCACTCTCCAGCCCCAGAGCATGGAGCCCTTGGTCGGCCTGGGTCCCACATCCCTGACTGGCTCCTGGGCTCCTTGGTTCTAACCATTTACAGTGACATCAGAAATTGGAACAGATCTAGGCCGGGCACAGTGGCTCACACCTGTAATCCCAGAACTTTGGGGGCCCAAGGGGGTGGATCATTTGAGGTCAGGAGTTAAAGACTAGCCTGGCCAACATGGTGAAACCCCATCTGTACAAAAAATATAAAAATCAGCCAGGTGTGGTGGTGCACGCCTGTAGTCCCAGCTACGCAGGAAGCTGAGGTGGGAGAATTGCTTGAACCCAGGAGGTGGAGGTTGCAGTAAGCCAAGATCATGCCATGGTACTCTAGCCCAGCGACAGAGCGAGACTCCGTCTAAAAAAAAAAAAAAAAAAAAAAATTGTGCACAAAGCAGGTGTGTTTCAAGCGCATCAGGCACCCCCACCATCCCTGCCAACCTGGCCTGCTCCAGTCAAGGTGGGGAAAAAAAAAGAAACAGATCTAGGTCACGGGGCCTGGAGCACCAAGCGCTCCAGGGAGGTTGGGGGAGTGGGGGTTGGGGGCTGGGAGAGCTGGTGAGAGGCGACGCAGAAGCCAGCTGGGGCGGCCTAGGAGCCCAGAGGACTTTTTAAAATTTTACTGTGGAGACAGGGTCTCTCTCTGTCACCTGGGCTGGAGTGCAGTGGCATGATCATAGCTCACTGCAGCCTCGACCTCTCAGGTTCAAGCAGTCCTCCTGCCTCAGCCTGCTGAACAGCTGGGACTACAGGCATGCACCACCATGCCCGGCTAATTTTTATTTTTTTCTGTAGAGATGGGGGTATCACTGTGTCGCACAGGTTGGTCTCAAACTCCTGGCCTCAAGTGATCCTCCTGCTTTGGCTTCTCAAAGCGCTAGAATTACAGGTGTGAGCCACTGTGTCTAGCCCATTTCCATATCTTAACATTCATTTTATGTATGTGCTGTTCTGCTAACACAAGCTACCCTGCTCTAAGTGCTATTTGCGTGCATTATCTTATCTCACAATTGTACAGTTGCACACAATACGACAACCCTGTTACTGTTCTCATTCCCCAGAGAGGAAACAGGCCCCGAGAGGTGGCAGCCTGGCCAGTCTGGTTCCAGAGCCTGTACCTGAACACTTAATTGTACGCAGTACTTTCACACCAGCGGGCTTCTGAATGGTTGCATAGAACGCCAGGCGTGGTGGCAGGCGCCTGTAATCCCAGCTACTTGGGAGGCTGAGGCAGGAGGATCGCTTGAACCCGGGAGGCAGAGGTTGCAGTGAGCTGAGATCGCACCACTGCACTCCAGCCTAGGTGACAGAGTGAGACTCTGTCTCAAAAAAAAAAAAAAAAAAAAAAAAAAAAATTCAGTTTAACCTGGTCCTGCCACTGTGAATGGTGCTGTGGTAAATCATCTCGCACTTTTTGGGGGACACGTATAGGATGAACGTTGAGGGGCTTAAAGCAGGACAGTGGCAGGGACAGACCTGTGCTTGAAGAAGCTATTGGTGCACAAAACTGAGGTGCGGTGGGTGTGGTGGCTCATGCCTGTAATCCCAGCACTTTGGGAGGCCAAGGTGGGCAGATCACGAGGTCAGGAGATAGAGACCATCCTGGCTAACACGGTGAAACCCTGTCTCTACTAAAAATTACCTGGGTGTGGTGGCACGCGCCTACTGTAGTTCCAGCTACTCGGGAGGCTGAGACAGGAAAATCGCCTGAACCCGGGAGGCAGAGGTTGCAGTGAACCAAGATTGTGCTACTGCACTCCAGCCTGGCGACAGATGAGTCTCCGTCTCAAAAGAACAAAAAACAAAAAACTGAGGTACGTTTCCAGCTGTGGGCACCCCACTACCTGGCCTGCTGCAGTCAAGGTAGGAGACTGGGTCAGGGGCTGTCCCTGTGCCTGCCCTGCAGCCCTTTCTCCTTCCTGTTGGCTCTTCCTCCAGCCTGGTGGGTCCTCTCTCTCCAGCCCCAGAGGACAGAGCCCTTGACCTGCCTGACTCCCATGTCCCTGGCTGGCTCCTAGGCTCTAACCATTTACAGTGACATCAGAAGGCTGACTGTGTAAATCCAGCTACATTGAGTTGTTTTGTTTTGAGACAAGGTCTCACTCTGTCACCCAGGTTGCAGTGCAGTAGCTCCATCTCGGCTCATCACAACATCCGCCTCCTGGGCTCAAGTGATCCTCCAGCCTCAGCCTCTTGAGTAGCTGGGACTACAGGCGGCACCACCACCCCCAGTACACTATTTTTGTATTTTTTTGTAGAGATGGGGTATCCTTATGTTGCCCAGGTTGGTCTTGAATTCCTGGGCTCAAGTGATCCTCCCACCTCAACCTCCCAAAGTGCTGCAATTACAGGCATGAACCACCATGCCTGGCCATATGTGATTTTTTTTTTTTTTTTTTTGAGACAGAAGTTTCGCTCTTTAGCCCAGGCTGGAGTAAAGTGGTGCAATCTCGGCTCACTACAATCTCTGCCCCTGGGGTTCAAGCAATTCTCCTTCCTCGGCCTCCTGAGTAGCTGGGATTACAGGCACCCGCCACCGCACCCGGCTAATTTAGTATTTTTAGTAGAGATGGGGTTTCTCCATGTTGGCCAGGCTGGTCTCGAACTCCTGACTTCAGGTAATCCACCCACCTCGGCCTCCTAAAGTGGTGGGATTGTAGGCGTGAGCCATTGCACCCGGCCATATGTGATCTTAAAAAAGAGAGTTGGGGAGGAGAGTGTGAGCACGGGCAGTCTAAAAGAATCTGCACCCGAGCATCCTGAGGCTTGTAGGGTAGCACTGAAGACTCACAGGAGGGCTTCTAAGTCCCCTTGGCCTACAGGGACGTGGCTCGCAGTCAGTCTGGTGCCTGCGTGCCATGTCCAGTGGCTGGCCTGGGCTCAGGAAGAACCTGCAGAGCCCTTGATCTGGAGGTGGGGAGTGGGGAAAGGCTGAGCTGACCTGGGCCCTGGAGTATCTATATTTGATCTAGGGAACATAGTGGAGTCACGTTATATGTGCAGTAATAGCCTTCTGGAATTCAGCTATATGCCTTCAGAATAAATGAATGATCACCACGCCACTGTGTAAGAAGTTTCATTTGTTTGTTCCACTCAATGACTGCGCCTCGGAGGGCAGGAGATCAGTACCCGTACATTTGCTGTTCCTCTAGGCAGTCTCAGTCTTCAAGGCTTTCCTTCTGTGATTAAAAATAACCCTAACTACTGTAACAAACTTCAAGATGTGTAGTGCCTCAAACATGATAGTTTATTTCTAGACTGGTTGTGGTGGCACATGCCTGTAATCCCAGCACTTTGGGAGGCTGAAACAGGAGGATTACTTGAGGTCAGGAGCTTGAGACTAGCCTGGGTAACATAGCAAGTCCCCATTGCTACAAAAGAGTTAAAGAGTTGGCCAGGCGTGGTGGCTCACACCTATAATCCCAGCATTTTGGGAGGCCGAGGTGGGGGATCACCTGAAGTCAGGAGTTCGAGACCAGCCTGGCCAACATGGTGAAACCTCATTTCTACAAAAAATACAAAAATTAACTGGGTGTGGTGGTGCACGCCTGTAGTCCCAGCTACTCGGGAGGCTGAGGCAGGAGAATCACTTGAACCAGGAGGCGGAAGTTGCAGTGAGCCGAGACCGTGCCACTGCACTCCAGCCTGGAGGCAGAGCAAGACTCTGTCTCAAAAAAAAAAAAAAAAAAAAAAAAAAGAAAGAAAGAACATTATTTTATTTCTAACTCATATTAAATCTTAATCAGATGCTGCCGACTGGGAGACAGCTCTCCTGCAAGTGGTGATTCAGGAATTCGGGCATCTCCTGTTCTGTGATTCTGCCATTTTCAACACGTGGCTCCTGGGACTGCCCGGCTTGTTTGCATCATGTAGGCAGATGATGTGTATGGAGGTTGCGGGAGCCAAGTTTTTATGGAAAGACAGGAAATTAGCACTTATTACTTCCACTTCCATTCCATTGGCTACAACTCGGTCACACGGCAGTGTCTAAGGACAAGGGAAGCTGGGACACAGATTAGTTGTGGGCGTAAGTGGAAGAGGAAACTGATTCGGTAAACAGCATCTTACCATGCTGAATGTGTTCGCTGTTGAAAGACACAGATTTTTCTTATAAAAGGGGTCCTTCAACACATCAATTACTTTGGTATTCAACCAAAGAAAAGCCATTTGTTCTAGTGCTAGAGAAAAACAGGCTGTGTTGAACTTCTTCAGAGAGCACACTGTTCTCTATGTATGTTTTTGAGACAGGGTCTCACTCTGTTGCCCAGGCTGGAGTACAGTGATGCCGTCATAGCTCACTGCAGCCTCAAATTCCTGAGCTCAAGTGATCCTCCTACTTCAGCCTCCTGAGTAGCTGGGACTACAGGCACATGCTACCACGCCTAGCTAATTTAATCTAAAAACACTTTTTTTGGATTAGACATAGGCCTAATTTTTAAGATATAAAAAACTAGGGCCAGGCGCTGTGGCTCATGCCTGTAACCCCAGCACTTTGGGAGGCCAAGGCGGGCAGATCACCTGAGGTCAGGAGTTCAAGACCAGCCTGGCCAACATGGTGAAACCTCATCTCTACTAAAAATACAAAAATTACCTGGGTGTGGTGGCAGGCACCTGTAATCCCAGCCACCTGGGAGGCTGAGGCAGGAGAATCGCTTGAACCCAGGAAGCAGAGGTTGCAGTGAGCCGGGATCGTGCCATTGCACTCCAGCCTGGGCAACAGTAGCAAAACTCTGTCTCAAAAAATACAAAAATTAGCCAGGCGTGGTGGCGCACGCCTGTAATTCTCGCTACTCAGGAGGCTGAGGTAGGAGAATTGCTCGAACCTGGGAAGCAGAGGTTGCAGTGAGCCGAGATCATGCCACTGCACTCCAGCCTGGGCGACAAAGCGAGACTCTGTCTAAAAAGAAAAAAAAATTCAATGTATATTTCAGGCTTCTTTCAGTAAACAGGTTGCTTGGGGCAACCCTAAGCCCCAGGGATGAAATTCAAAATATTTAACCACCAAGCCAGAGCAAGACCCTGTCTCAAAAAAAAAAAAAAAAAAAAAAAAAATTTGAGGTTAAACCTAATAATTAAAATTTTAAAAATGTAAAGTTAAAAAAAATTAATTTTTTTTTTTTTTTTTTTGAGACAGAAGCTCACTGTATTTCCAGCAAGTCCTATCTTCCCCACTCTATGGCCTGTGCTGGGCCCCTCTTCGTGCATATAATTTTTTTTTTTTTTTTAAGATGGAGTTTTGCCCTCTCCCAGGCTGGAGTGCAGTAGCACGATCTCGGCAGACTGCAGCCTCCACCTCCGGGGTTCAAACGATTCTCCTGCCTCAGCCTCCTGAGTAGCTGGAATTACAGATGTGTGCCACCACGCCTAGTTTTTTTTTTTTTTTTTTTTTTTTTTTGTATTTTTAGTAAAGACGGGGTTTCACCATGTTGGCCAGGCTGGTCTTGAACTCCCAACCTCAGGTGATCCACCCACCTCGGCCTCCCAAAGTGCTGGGATAACAGGCGTGAGCCACTGCACCTGGCCCCTTGCATACAATTTAGAGGAGTTTCCCCTATGACCTATGAGATCTTACAATCCTGTGAGGCACACAAAGTAGTCAGGATAGGCTAGGTTATGCTGTGGTAACAAAACCCCCCAAATCTCAGTTGCTTAATACAGCAAACATTTCTCACTCCTGCCACATGTCTGTTGCAGGTCAGCTGTGGCTGCACCTCATGCCATTTTCTCCCTGGGACCCAGGCGGTTGGAGCAGCCTCCACTTGGAACATTGCTGGTCACCCATTTATATGGAAAAGGGAAGAACAGGCATGTGATGTCATTTCCCCTTGTATTTCATTGGCAAGAGCCAAAGCCTGATCACCAATTGAGGTCCACGTGGAGACATCAA
Organism: Pan troglodytes; assembly: GCF_028858775.2. Lineage (NCBI taxonomy): Eukaryota > Metazoa > Chordata > Mammalia > Primates > Hominidae > Pan > Pan troglodytes. The sequence continues at coordinate 32,352,505 of NC_072416.2, forward strand.
GGCATGGATTGGAAATGAGTCCAGAGCTCTTGGGTGAGGTCGGAGCTGGAGTAATGGATGCTGAGGTCAGTGGTATAGAGACCATCTGAGGTCATGCGATTGGACAAGAATGTCGGCATGAGAAGCGGGCCTTAGGGAACCTACTGAGAGAAGTGAGAAAGAAAACTAGAACAGGTGATGTCAGGAAAGCCCAGCATGGGAGGAATGGCCAACTGTGCCAAGTGACCGATCAACTACTGGATTTAGCAACGGGACATTACTGGTGATGCCGAATAAAGCAGTTTCCATAAAGTAAGGGGGCAGAGACAGAAGCAAACTGGGGTGTTTTTTTGTTTGTTTTGAGTCGGAGTTTTGCTTTTGTTGCCCAGGCTGGAGTACAATGGCGCAATCTCGCTCACTACAACCTCTGCCTCCCAGGTTCAAGCGATTCTCCTCCGTCAGCCTGCCGAGTAGCTGGGATTACAGGCACCCACCACCACACCTGGCTCACTTTTGTATTTTTAGTAGAGACAGGGTTTCACCATGTCGGCCAGGCTGGTCTTGAACTCCCGACCTCAGGTGATCTACCCACCTCGGCCTCCCAAAGTGCTGGGATTACAGGCGTGAACCACCACGTTTGGCCCTATCTGGAGTGGTTTGAAGAGATAATGAGAGATGAGGAATGGAAAGTGAGACCACAGAGAACTCTGGAAAAATTTGGCTGTGATGGAAAAAGGAGAGGTGGAAGTTAGAGGGGCTCATAGGGTTAAGGGAGTTGTTTTATATGGACAGAGTAGACATGTCTATATCCTGATGATGATGATGCAGGAGAGATGAAGAAATTGATAGCATATCAGCTGGGTACAGTGGCTCACACCTGTTATCCCAGCCCTTTGGGGGGCCAAGGCAGGCAGATCATGAGGTCAGGGGTTCATGATCAGTCTGGACAAGATGGCAAAACCCCATGTCTACTAAAAATACAAAAATTAGCAGGGCATGGTGGTGCATGACTGTAGTCCCAGCAACTCGGGAGGCTGAGGCAGGAGAATCACTTGAATCCAGGAGGCAGAGGTTGCAGTGAGCTGAGATCACGCCACTGCACTCCAACCTGGGTGACAGAGCGAGACTCAGTCTCAAGAAAAAAAAAAAAAAAGAAAAAAAAATTGACAGCACAGGAGAGGACGGCAATCAGTGAAGGAATGCAGCCCTCTCTCCTAGAGCCCAAGGGGAGGAGCCCAGGGTGGGAAGAGGAGGGAGGACAGAGTCTCGATGCCAGCAGTTTGTTAGGTTTGTTGCTGGGAAGGGCCTTCCTACCCAATTTGCTTCTATTTTCTCAAAGAGGTGAGAGAAAGTGGGCAGGGGTGTAGGAGGCTGAGAGGAGAGGTGGTGTGAATGGTTGTTTCAAAGCGGATCGCACACAAGACAGAGCAGCACAGTCAGAGAAGCTGCACCTCCCTCAAAATTTGTTCCCATGAGTTTAAAATAAGATCTGTCAGCTCCGTGGGGTGTTCCTCCTCCAGCAACGGTCAGGGGCAGGGCAGAGAGGGAGGGAGGTGGTTTAAGGGGGGATCGGGCTTTTTCCACTAAATATTACACGAAGGTGAAAATGAGGGCGTAAGGGAGGCTTTAAGGGTTTTTTTTGTTTGTTTTGTTTTTTTTATAGAGACAGGGTCTCCCTCTGTCACCCAGGCTGGACTGCAGTGGTATGATCATAGCTCACTGCTGCTTCCAACTTCTGGGCTCAGGCAATCCTCTCACCTTAGCCCCCCGAGTAGCTGGGAACACGGATGCATGCCATAACATCTGGCTTTTGCTTTTTTTTTTTTTTTTTTTTTTTTGGTAGAGATGGGGGTCTTGCTATGTTGCCCAGGCTGGTCTCGAACTCCTAGTCTCAAGTGATCCTTGTGCCTTGGCCTCCCAAGGTGCTGGGGTTACAGGCCTAAGCTCTTGCACTCGGCCCCTGGGATCTTTTTACTTCCTCGGCAGAGACGGGGCAGGCCTGGCACCTACAACTGTTCCTGGCCCCAAAGGGCTGGTGCACCCAGGCCGACTGCACCTGGATCCTTCTCTCAAATGAGGACCCCTTACTGGTTGTGGGGAAGGTGGGATAAGGGCACTCCTCCTTCAGTGCTCCCAAACAGCCCAGACCGGAAGCTCAAGGAGATGCCCAATTCCTACTGCCCTAGGCAGGGTCCTCCTCCCCAACCTGACACCCCCACCTGGGAAGGGACAAGCGCACAGCACTGGGTGCAAGCCTGACACGTCTGCTGGTGCTGTGGGTGCTCCAGCAGGTGGTGCTGGAGGGCGCCTCCCGGATGGGAAGCTGGGCTGCATCTGCAACAGCTGAGAGCTACCAGGCAGCTGGGCTCCTGGAGAACCAGTGGTGAGATGTTGCCATTGTGGGCCCCATGCCCCCACCCATGGCATCATCACCCCTATCTGGGCTCTAGGAAGCCCAGTGCACAAGGCTTTGGGGCCACATTCCTACTGGGTGACTTCTAGCTCATCCTTCCCCTGCCTCGGGGTCCTCTCCCCTTTATGGAGGAGAACAGTCTCCTGTAACTATCTAAAGATGTTGACTGGGCGCAGTGGCTCACACCTGTAATCCCAGCACTTTGGGAGGCCGAGGCAGGTAGATCACCTGAGGTTGGGAGTTCAAGACCAGCCTGGCCAACATGGTGAAACCCCATCTCTACTAAAAAATACAAAAATTAGCTGGGCGTGGTGGCACGTGCCTGTAATCCCAGCTACTCAGGAGGCTGAGGCAGGAGAATCACTTGAACCTGGGAGGTGGAGGTTACAGTGAGCAGAGATCACACCACTGCACTCCAGCCTGGGTGACAGAGCAAGACTCCAGCTCGAAAAAAAAAAAAGATGCCAGGGGCACCTCCCCTCCCCACCATTAAGCTCCCTGGTAACCCCAACCAATGTCAGACAAGAGAAAAGTGTTGAAATTGTAAATGCCCAGAAACTTCCATTGTATTAATCAGGAGTTAGCGCAGTACAGGCACCACGTGGTTGTCTCCAGGAGCTTGAGGGGCCTGAGCAGACTGGGGGGATATCCCCTCCCCGGGGCTGGGCCCACTGGCCACCCTTCTGCCCAGGGGCTGACCCTCGGGCCCCATCCCCAGCAGCCCAAAGGCTGTGTTGAAGAGGTTGATGGGAGTGGAGCCATCGGTGATGAGGGTTGATTTCAGGCCCAGGGACTGGAGCAGTTTTACCTGGAGGGTGAGAACAGGAGGAAGTTGAGATGGGCGTCAAACCCTGGCCACTTCAGAGTGACCCTCCTTAAGTCAGCTGGTTTGAAGGGTCACCTCCCCTGCATCTGACCACCCTGCTTGACTGCCTTGGAAATGCCTGTCAGACTGGCGTCCCATCCATTTCCTGTCTCCTCCGGAGCTCTGGCTCACTGCTGGATCTAGTACAGTGCCTGACGTTGATGCAGCATGACACTGTGTGAATGACCCACGATGCAGGGACAGGTCACTCACCCCTCCCTTCCCCACAATCTTTCCAGATGTTGTGTTTTCCGCCTTGGCTCTGCCTTCCTGGTTTCAAGGTTGGTCCTGAAACCAACACACCTTCCCCAACTCTCACCTGCATCTCAGGCCCAGCCACAGCAAGGTCCCTGATGGTGCTGGGGCCTATGGCCTCTGTCATCTGCTTGAACTTCTTCACCTCCACCTCAGCCAGCTGCTGAGCCTTGCTCACCTCCAGCTCCAGCTGGGCCCGGGCATAGACCAGTTCCAGCTCTCGGACCTTCTGGACCCTCTGGAGCTCAGCCTCCTGGAAGGGGAAAAATCAATCATTCTTTATTTTTTGACCCAGGCTGGAATGCAGATCAAGACTCACTGCAGCCTTGAACTCCTGGCTCAAAGGATCCTCCTGCCTCAGCCTCCTGGGTAGCTGGGACTACAGGCATGTGCCACCACACCCAGTCAATTAAAAAATTTTGTTTTTGTAGAGATGAGGTCTTGCTATGTTGCCCAGGCTGGTCTTGAACTGGTCTCGAACTGACCTCAAATGATCCTCCCATCTCAGCTTTCCAAAGTGCTGGGGTTAGAGACCTGAGGCACCACACTAGGCCTCTTTTTACATTTATTTTTATTTACTTTATTTTTGAGATGGAGTTTCACTCTTGTTGCCCAGGCTGGAGTGTAGTGGCACAACCTCAGCTCACCGCAGCCTCCACACCTCCTGGGTTCAAGCAATTCTCCTGCCTCAGCCTACCAAGTAGTTGGGGTTACAGACACATGCCACCACACCCAGCTAATTTTTTGTATTTTCAGTAGAGATGGGGTTTCACCATGTTGGCCAAGCTGGTCTTGAACTCCTGACCTCAGGTGATCCACCCGCCTCAGCCTCCCAAAGTGCTAGGATTACAGGCGGGAGCCACTGCACCCGGCCTCTTAATGGGATTTCAAGCATTAAATAAGATCATGCCTGTGAAGCATACACAGCACTTGTGCCAAGGTGGCCAGTGCATGAGCGCCCAGCTGCAAAATGGGTGTTCTAATCCTTACCTTCCAGCAATGGAGTCAATGAATCCTACAAGGCAAAGGACTTTGCAAATGCAAAGTACTTGGATAGGGCTTTATGTTGGGGGACCTGGTGTCCTATACAGTCTCAGGGACTGTAGGGAATGGGCCTTTTCCAGGACTCAAGGCCACCCTCTTCTTAATGCCTCCCCCCACTCACCGTTTCGATGGCCAAGGCCTGTGCCTTTAGCTTGGCCTGCAGCACGGACCCTTCTCCCTCAATCCGGGCTGCCTCTGCACGGGACTCGGCCTCCGCCTTGGCAGTCCCGGTGCTCTCCACGGCCATGCTGGGGAGAAGGCAGAGTCAGGTAAGACCCGGGAGACAGCCCAGTCCCCCCACGGCCTTGACTTATGATGTAGCCGTGCACTGTCTCATCGACACCCCACCCAGGCCTGCTGCCCACACCAGCTGCTGTCCTAAGACCCTTGGCCCCTGCCAGTCTCCTCCTCTAGTTCTCAACCCACCTCAGAGCCTCCAGCTCCAAGAGTTCCTTGCGAGCTTTCTCGGCTTCTGACTGGTCCAGGATCTTCTGCCGCTCAAGCCGGCCGCGGGCTTCCTGCTCCAGTCTCTGAGCCTCATGCCTGGAGGAGACGGAGCGCAGGTGAGAGGCTGGCATGGGGCCAGAGCAGGAACAGGAGCGCCAAGGGCAGCGACCACCAACCAAACCGGTGCCCAGGACAGACCCCAGCCCCTAGAAGGCACCCAATACGCAACTCAACCCAGAATGGTATACGCGCCACAAGCCAGTGTCACTCTAGGCCAGACAAATGCAGGCGTGACTGCGGCCCCCTACTTTCACGCCACTTGAGTGGGAAAAGAACAAGTATACAAGGAGGATTTCAGACAGTGACAAGTGTGGGAGACACCAGGCAAAGAGGGTGCTATTCAGCTGTGAGAGAAAGAAAAGTGTTCCCCAAGGAGGGGATCTTTGGGCTGAAGCCAGAAGGAGAAGCCTGCCTGGAAGGGAGCTCAGGGGCGGGGGGAAAGCTTTCTGGGCAGCAGGAACAGCCATTGCAAAAGGCCTTCAGGTGGGTCCAAGCTGTGCATTGAAGGAGCAGAGGAAGCCAGTGGGGCTGGAACATGTCAGCTGGAACATGTTCCAGGGACGAGGAGCATGGAAGGGGGAGGCTAGAAGGCAAATCGGGGGAGGCCGGCTGGAGCTGCAGGAAGGAGTTTAGGTTTTATCACATGCAAGGTGGGAGGCTGCAGGAACCGCATCTGATACGTGCTTTTTTTTTTTTTTTCTTTTGAGACAGGGTCAGTCTCCCAGGCCTGTTGCCCAGGCTGGAGTGCAGTGGCGCAATCATGGCTCACTGCAGCCTCAAACTCCTGGCTTCAAGTGATCTTCCTGCCTCAGCCTCTCACAGTGCTGGGATTACGGGCATGAGCCACCGCGCCCAGCCTGATTCACATTTTAAGTGGGTCACCTGATCTATTGGGTAGGGAATAGATCTTTGAGGGTAGGGATGGCAGCAGGCAGTCCACAAAGGATGCCAGGTTATCCAGTTCCCGGCAGTGGCCTGCCATGGGCATTATAGGCAGCCGAGCTCCCAGCCTCACTTACTTGGCCGCCGCTTCCTGGGAGTTGGTGGTGATCTCGATGGCCAGCTGGACGCTGCGTTGCAGGGCGTCCCGGGTCCTCTGATCCACAGGCTCCACTGACTGCACGTCCACACTGCTGACCACCAGCCCGTTTTGGGGGAAGACAGCCTGGTCCCGGGGCCTGGGCAGGGCCATGCCATCGGGGCCCTTCGCTTCCGAGGTCTCAAAGCCAAAGACAGCAGTGCGAATGATGCGGGCTGAGTTCTTATGGAAGTCATCGAAAGTGACAGAGGCCACGGCCCCCCGCACCCGGGATGCAATGGCTTTGCAGGCATCACCTACAAAGTCTGGCACTGAAAAGAGCTTGGCCGTCTCTTGGGGGTCCTTCCGGTCATTCACCTCAAAGTGCCTGTGAACAAACAGGCCCAGAATGGGGAAGCTGCTTTCACCCAGGAATCTCTCTTTAGAAGAGACAAGGTCTTGCCATGTTGCCCAGGCTGGTCTTGAACTCCTGGGCTCAGGCAACCCCCCAACCTCAGCCTCCCAAAGTGCTGGGACTACATGTGTGATCACGCCCAGCCAGCAACTCTCTCCGAGAAGAACTTCAACACCCATCCTGTGTGGCCGGGCAGGGTCTCTCACAATAGAGAATGCTAATGTATGCCTGGTAAGGTCCTAAAAACTTAACACATGTTCTCCTTTAATCCCACTCAGCCACCCTATGAGATGGCAATGATCACCACCCCCATTTTACAGATGAGGAAGTAGAGGTCCAGGGAAGTCAAGTGGCTGGCCCAAGACTTGCCATATAACATGTGACAAGCCAGAAAGCTGAACCAGGCAGCTGCTTCTGGGGCCTGTGCTCTTAACTATGATGTTGTAGTGCCTGGGAATATGTCGGCAGCCCTGGGAATATGTCGGCAGCTGTCTGCCGCCATCAGGGCACTGGCTGCTCTCAGCTAAGAGGTGAGGGACATGCTTGGGAGTATTGAATATTCTTTTTGGAGACAGTCTTGCTCCGTCGCCCAGGCTGGAGTGCAGTGGCGCAATCTGGGTTCACTGCAACCTCCGCCTCCCGGATTCAAGAGATTCTCCTGCCTCAGCCTCTTGAGTAGCTGGGACTACAAGCTGGGACTACAGGTGCCCACAACCAGGCCTGGCTAATTTTTGTATTTTTAGTAGAGGCAGGGATTCACCATGTTGGCCAGGCTGGTCTCAAACTCCTGACCTCAAGTGATCTGCCTGCCTCAGTCTCCCAAAGTGCCGTGATTACAGGCATGAGCCACCACACCTGACCCTCCCTCCCTCCCTCCCTCCCTCCCTTCCTCCCTTCCTCCCTCCCTCCCTCCCTCCCTTCCTCCCTTCCTCCCTTCCTCCCTTCCTCCCTTCCTCCCTTCCTCCCTTCCTCCGAGACAGGGTCTCTGTGGGTCTCTGTTGTCCAGGCTGGAGTGCGGTGGCACAATCATAGCTCGCTGCAGCCTCAAATTCCTGGGCTCAGGCAATTTTCCCACCTCAGCCTTCCAAGTAGTTGGGTCTATAGACATGTACCACCATGCCCAGCTAGTTTATAAATTTTTTTTTTTTGAAACAGAGTCTTGTTATGTTACCCAGCCTGGTCTCAAACTCCTGGCCTCAAGCAATCCTCCTGCCACAGCCTCCCAAAGTGCTGGGATCACAGGTGTGAGCCACAGTACCCAGTCATGAACACTGTTTCTGTACATGACTTATCTCACCCAATCCTAATAGCTGCTATTGAGCTCTGACCAATAGAGGCACTGTTCTAACACTCATTGCATCTTTTCAATGGCCTTGTGAAGGAGAAAATGCTGTCTTCCTCATGTTACAGATGGGGAAACTGAGGAAAGCACCCTGTCCCTTGCCCAGGTCCACAGGCTGCAAACAGCAGGGCGGGGGCGCAGGCCAGGGCAGTCAGTTTCCGAGCTTGAGTTCTCACCGCCCCCTCGCACTGCCCACTCCCGCCAGCTGTGTCCCATGCATCTTTTAACAGCCCGACAGTTACGCATTTGGCTGCACGCGCACTGGGAGCTTAGTTGGGGTAGTGTCCTGCTACTGGATCCCTGAGTCCTGACCCCAGGAGGTGAGCCCACGCCTTCCCTGAATTTGCGTGAACTCCTGGGTTCCCTCTTGACCTCAGCACTGAATGAGGTGTCCTGCCTTCATGAGGAGCCCAGCATCAGCACTTGAGCAGGACCCTCCTTTTCTTGGGGTTCCTAGGCTGCACCCAGCAGGAACCCTCACCCACTGCTTGCCACCCAGTTTGTTTTTTTTGTTTTGAAACAGGGTTGACCGGGTGCAGTGGCTCATGCCTGTAATCCCAGCACTTTGGGAAGCCGAGGCAGGCGGATCACCTGAGGTCAGGAGTTCGAGACCAGCCTGACCAACATGGAGAAACCCCATCTCTACTAAAAATACAAAACTAGCTGGGCATGGTGGCACATGCCTGTAATCCTAGCCACTTGGGAGGTTGAGGCAGGAGAATCGCTTGAATCCGGGAGGTGGGGGTTGCAGTGAGCCAAGATCGCGCCATTGCACTCCAGCCTGGGCAACAAGAGTGAAAATCGGTCTCAAAAAAAACCAAAAAACCAAAAAACTAAAAAAACAAGAAACAAAGAAACAGGGTCTTGCTCTGTCACCCAGGCTGGAGTATAGTGGGGCCATCATGGCTCACTGCAGCCTGGACCTCCTAGGCTCAAGTGATCCTCCCACCTCAGCCTCCCAAAGTGCTGGGATTCCAGGAATGCACCCCCATGCCTGTCCCCGTTTTTACCAGTTGTAGGCCAGCTGCAGTTGCAGCCTGGCATGATCCGCCGTTTCGATGGTGATGACGTCTGTGAAGAAGTCAGGCCCCAGCAGCAGGCAGAGCGCACGGCGGGCATGGGGACGCTTGGGCCGCCCAGCTGAGAGGGACAACACTGTGAACTGCTCCTCAGGACCCAGCGACACCAGCTCAGGCCCGAAGACCACGCTGCAGAGACAGCCGAGGGTCAGAGCCAGACCCATGGAGAGCCACCCCCTACACCCTGCGCTGCCAGCACTCACCGGGCTCGCTTCTCTCGGTAGTCGTACACCTGCACCGCAGCGTTGTGGGGCACGCGGTAGCTGACCACACGGGTCTTGTTCCGGGGCGCCAAGGGCTGGAGGCTCTTAGCTGTGTCCTTCTCACCCCTGTCTGCCAGAGGGTCCTGCCCCTTGTTCAGCAGCTCCTCCACCCCGGGAGGCAGCTCCTTCTCCCACAGGACTTCGTCCTGGGTCAGCATGTAGGTGCTTCCAATCACAGCGCGCACCTTGGGATGAGGACAGGGAGGGAAGCTGCCCGTAAGGGTGGAAGGGAGGAAGATCCGCCCAGCTGTCCCGAAGCAGAGCCCATCCAGGGAAGGCGCGCCACGAGGTTAAACACCTTCTCTACGGGGAGGCCAGGCTCCACCCCGGGTTTGCCATCTGCTGGCCCTGTCATCGTGGGCTAACTACCTCACCCCTTGGGCTTCAGTTTCCTCATGTGTCAAGTGGACTTGACGGTGGCTACCTTGCAGGGTCTGGGGTGAATGACATCTTCACATGTCTAGCTCAAACAGCTCTTGGCATAGAGAAGGTGCTCAATGTTATTTCTAGAATCTTCCTTCATGGGGCAGTTTGGAGGGTACCTCGGGGATGGTGAAGTAGGCTGTGTACACGGATGCTCCCTCGGATTCCAAGCTGGACTTCCAGCTTGGATTCTTAGAGAAGGTTGGAGACGTGGCCCGAGGTCAAATCAAGGTCGAGGTTTTAGGTGAAGCAGAAAAAAATGAAAGATTCCACCGGGATATGGGCATGAGGGAGGAGGTCCTTCCTGTTCCCTGGCCACCCCATCAGACCTTTATGCTGGGAACCAGGTCTGCTGTGGGAAAGGGTCCCTGTCCTAAACCCCCACTTGTCCTCTCAGTGGACATGCTAATATTTTTTTTTGACATGGAGTCTCACTCTGTCACCCTGGCTGAAGTGCAGTGGTGTGATCTTGGCTCACTGCAACCTCCGCTTCTCAGTTCAAGCAATTCTCCTGTCTCAGCCTCCCAAGTATCTGGGACTACTCAGACCACCACCACGCCTGACTAATGTTTGTACTTTTAGTAGAGACAGGGTTTCCCATGTTGGCCAGGCTAGTCTCGAACTCCTGACCTCAGGTGATCCACCCGCCTCGGCCTCCCAAAGTGCTGAGATTACAGATGTGAGCTACCGCACCCGGTTGGTTCTAACATTTCAAATGAGATATTTAAGGCAGAAGGATGGCAAACACTCCACGTAGTGCCCTCCCCCAACCAGACAGCCCAGCTGATATGGCTCTCCATGCTGCTGAAGTCCCTGCCCACCTCTTCCACACACCCAGAGGAAGCCGCCACCAAGGCCAAGGCCACGTGGCAGCACTGCCACTCACTCCCAGCCATTACCTTTCCGGTCTTGACATCCTGCACATAGATGCCCTCGTTCTCGTCCAGAGGGATGGCCTGACGCTCCTCCACCACCTCCACTTTGGCAGATGGCACATACTCCAGGGGTCCGCGGATGAGCCAGTGGTCCCCAGCCTGGTGTGAGACCTTCTCCTCATCCTCCCCCTCCTCCAGGGGCTGCAGGGCCCTCAGCAGCAGCCCCTGCTGCTCCGACAGCACATACACATCCTGGATGCCTTGTTCCAGCTGCTCTCCTGGCTGGAGGAAAAAAGACTTCTCTCCCTAGTGGGGAGATGTGAGGTTAGGGTCAGTGCCTTTAGGGTTGCGGGTGCTTCCAATGGTACCTCCCCAGTCCTGTGCTGTCTCAGGCCTGTGTGGAGGACAAGAGCACCAGAAGCCCGCCCCCACCCCCACATCATAATACGGTGAGGCACTGTCTGGACTGTGAGGCTCTACACAAACGCCTGCCAAATCTCATCTGGTCAAATGTGTCCTTGAAAGATTCCATAACTGTCAGGACCTGGATCCATGCAAGCTAAACCATTAAAAATCAACCTGTTTTTTCTTCTTTCTCCCAGGCTTTGTTTTCTAGAGATGGTGTAACCTAGGGCTTGACAAACTCTGGTTTTCAGGCCAAATCTGGATTCTGCCTTTTTTTTTTTTTTTTTTTTTTGAGACAGTCTTCCTCTCTTGCCCAGGCTGGATAGTGCAGTGGCATGATCTCAGCTCTCTGCAGCCTCAACCTTCCAGGCTCAAGCAATCCTCCCACCTCAGCCTCCCAAGGAGCTGGGACTACAGATGCGCATCACCACACCCGGCTAATTTTTGTGTGCTTCGTAGATGATGGGGTGTTGCCATGCTGCCTAAGCTGGTCTCAAAGTCCTAGACTCAAGCGATCTACCCACCTCAGCTTTCCAAAGTGCTGGGATTATAGATGTGAGCCACCACGCCCAGCACCCCTGTTTCTTAAAAAAATTTTGAGATATAATCCACATATGAAATTTTCCCATCTAGAGTATACAATTCACAATTCAGTTGTTTTAGTATACTCAAAGTTGTCCAACCATCACTACTATGTTAAGTCTAGAGTATTTTCATCATCACCCTGAAAAGAAACCCTGTACCTAGAAGTTACTGCCACTCCCCATCTACCCCACCCACCACTAGTCTATTTTCTTTATGTGTTTACCTATTCTGGACATTTCACATAAATGGAATCATGCAATATGTGGTCTTTGATGTCTGGCTTTTTTTTCTTTTTCTTTTTTTTTTTTTTTGAGATGGAGTCTCGGCTCAGCAGCCCAGGCTGGAGTGCAGTGGTGGGATCTCAGCTCACTGCAACTACTGTCTTCCAGGTTCAAGAGATTCTCCTGTCTCAGCCTCCCGAGCAGTAGCTGGGATTACAGGCACCCGCCATCATGCTAGCTAATTTTTGTATTTTAACAGAGACGGGGTTTCACCATGTTGGCCAGGCTGGTCTTGAACTCCTGACCTCAGGTGATGTGCCCGCCTCAGCCTCCTAAAGTGTTAGGATTACAGGCCTGAGCCACTGCGTCCAGCTGGCTTCTTTCACTTAGCATAACATTTTCAATTTTATCCATGTTGTAGCACGTATGTCATTATTTTTTGTTTTTCCTAGAGACAGGATCTCACTCTACTGCCTCAGGCTGGAGTACAGTGGCACAATCATAGCTCACTATACACTCCACTTCCTGGGATCAAGCGATTTTCCCACTTTAGCCTCCCAAATAGCTGGGACTACAGGTGTGCCACCATGCCTGGTCAATTTTTAAAAGTTTTTGTAAAAATGGGGTCTCACTATGTTACCCAGGCTGGTCTCAAACTCCTGGCTTCAAGCAATCCTCCTGCCTTGGCCTCCCAAAGCACTGGGATTATAGTCATGAGCTGTTGCGCCTGGGCTGCCATTTCTTTCTTATGGCTGAATGATATTCCATTGTATGGATATGCTACAATTTTTTATCCATTCATTATATATGTACATTTGGGTTATTTCTACTTTTTTTTTTTTTTTTTTTTTTGAGACAGTCTTGCTCTGTCACCCAGGCTGGAGTGCAGTGGTGTGATCTCGGCTCACTGCAACCTCCGCCTCCCGGGTTCAAGCAATTCTCCTGCCTCAGCCTCCAGAGAAGCTGGGATTACAGGTGCCTGACACCATGCCCAGCTAATTTTTTTGTATTTTTAGTAGAGAAAGGGTTTTGCCATGTTGGCCAGGATGGTTTCCAACTCCTGACCTCAAGCGATCCACCCGCTTTGGACTCGTAAAGTGCTGGGATTACAGGTGTAAGCCACCATGCCTGGCCTATTTCTACTTTTTCTGCCTCCTGTTTTTGCAGATAAACTATTCCAGGAGCATGGCAGTACTCACTTGTTTACGTAGTGCCCAAGCTGCTTTCCTGACATAACAGCAGAGTTGAAGAACTTCCACAGAAACAATGACTCACGGAGCCTGGAGTATCTACCATCCAGCCCCCTTTACAGAATGAGTTTGGCAACTGCTGGTATTCCCACATATAGTTCAGAGAGGGGATGAGGTAGGGGGTGGGAGAGGGTAAACCAAGAGGTTTATTTTACAAAAGATGACAAAGCAAAGTGAACACCAGGATATTAAAGATGTGAAATATAGTCACTGCATGATAGTTCAGTCCATTACAGACTGCACATGGTGGTCCCGTAAGATTATAATGGAGATTTTTTTTTTTTTTTTTTTTTTTGAGATAGTCTCACTCTGTCGCCCAGGCTAGAGTGCAGTGGCACGATCTCGGCTCACCGCAGGCTTGATCTCCAGGGTTCAAGTGATTCTCGTGCCTCAGCCTCCCGAGTAACTGGAATTACAGGTGCGTGCCACCACACCCGGCTAATTTTTGTATTTTTAGTAGAGACAGGGTTTCCCCATGTTGGCCAGGCTAGTCTCGAACTCCTGACCTCAAGTGATCCACCTGCCTCGGCCTCCCAAAGTGCTGGGATTACACGTATGAGCCACTGTGCTGGCCTATAACGAAGCTTTTATATTGTATTTTTACCTTACCTTTTCTATGGCTAGATACACAAGTACTTGCCATTGTGTTCAGCTGCCTGCAGTATTCAGGACAGTCACATGCTGCACAGGTTGGCAGCCTAGGGGCAGGCTACGCCATCTAGACTAGGTGCCATCTAGGTTTGCATAAGTGCACTCTTTTGCACAAAGACAAAATCATCTAAGGACTATTTCTCAGAATGTATCCCCATCGTTAAGTGGCGCATGACTGTATCAGAGAGAGTTTCAGAGTCTCAGGCAGCGGGTAGCCAGGAGGCCTTCCCAGAAGGGGAATTAACTTCAGGTCTGAGGGGTAAGTCAGAGGCTGCCAGGAATCAAATGGGCCAGTGTCTCAGGCGTGTAAGAACTAAGCATGCAAAGGCACAGAAGGTGTTCCTAGAACGTGCATCTGGAGGAGAGAAGGCAGAGGGCCTCATGCCACTAGAGGGCATACATCTCCCAGGGCAGTCCTCTGTGGGGGTGTAGGGACCTCACCTTGACCACGCGCTTCTGCCCCAGCTGATTCTTGCCATCCGGTCCGACAGGGTCGAGAATCACGCAGTAGTTGTGGGGGCCCAGGGTGGTGATGGGCACAACCCCCAGCACCTCCTCGTGGACATCTGGCACGTGGGCCTCTGTGTCCTGCACTGTCACCAGCCACTCCTCCCCAGTGCGGCGGGACACTCCCCTGAAGTCCCGGAAGTTCCGCCGAGCCCGGAGGTGCAGGGCTGTCTGCAGAGCAACGTGTTGGGTATTTGAGTGACCTGCCTCCAACTTCAGGGGATCTGCGAGCCCCATTGGCCACCAAATGCTCCCAATGCTCCCAGATCTCAGAGACAATTTCTACCAATCCAGGGATTTTTTTTTTTTTTTTTTTAATCGGAGTCTCACTCTTGTTGCCCAGGCTAGAGTACAAAGGTGCGATCTCAGCTCACTGCAACTTCCGCCTCCTAGGTTCAAGTGATTCTCCTGCCTCAGCCTCCTGAGCACACCTGGGATTACAGGTGGGTGACACCATGCCCAGCTAATTTTTGTATTTTTAGTAGAGATGGGGTTTCGCCATGTTGGCCAGGTTTGTCTTGAACTCCTGATCTCAGGTGATCCTCCCGCCTCAGCCTCCCAAAATGCTAGGATTACAGGCATGAGCCACTGCACCCAGCCGGCTTTGTTTTTTTTTTTTTTTTTGGGACAGGGTTTCGCTCTGTTGCCCAGGCTGGAGCACAGTGGCATGATCATGGCTCACTGTAACCTCTACCTCTGGGGTTCAAGCGATTCTCCTGCCTCAGCGCCTCTGGAGTAACTGGAATTACAGGCATGCTCCACTACACCCAGCTAATTTTTAAATTTTTTGTAGCGATGAGTTCTCACTGTGTTGCCCAGGCTGGTCTCAGACTCCTGGCCTCAAGTGATCCTCCTGCCTCAGCCTTCCAAATTGCTGAGATTACAGATGTGAGTCATTGCGCCCAGCCCCAGAAAGACTATTTAACCCTTCAGATGATCCAGAATACTCAGGCAATCTGATCTCTGAATTTTTTTAAGTGACCCTAAAATTATTGCTTCTCTTTTACTCTCATGCCATTCTACCACCATTCTCTGCCACTTGGAGGGTTCCCTAGCCCCAGGTCCCTTAAACCACAGCCCCCAGAGCACCAACCTTTTCCGTAAGGATGACGGCGTCCACCAAATCCAGAACCTCCTCAAACACCGCTGGGAGGTACGCCCCTACTGTGGTGACCAGCCATTCTTCCCCTGGGCCAAGAGTGGAGGGTAAGGGACAAGGGCCCCCCAGCCTGCTCCCCACCTACCCCTCCCCACAGCTTAGACACAGGGGATTGACAGATTTCATAGGCAAAAAGATGGCAGTGACCCCAGGCTCAAGGTCCTGACTGCGGTCCTCTTATTCATTCTTTTGAGGCCAAACCCCCACCCCAGTTGAATTTTAAAAGCTTTTTCTATTTTTTTTTTTTTTTTTTTTTTTTTTTGAGACGGAGTCTCCCTCTGTTGCCCAGGCTGTGATCTCAGCTCACTGCAACCTCAGCCTCCTGGATTCAAGTGATTCTCATGCCTCAGCCTCCCGAGTAGCTGGGATTACAGGCACGTGCCACCACACCCGGCTAATATTTGTATTTTTTGTAGAGATGGTGTTTCATCATGTTGCCCAAGCTAGTCTGGAACTCCTGGCCTCAAGTGATCCGCCCACCTTGGCCTCCTAAGATGCCCAAGTTGCTGCTATGCCAACAGCCTGTTCTGCCTTCTCTAAGCTCCAAAGACCAACTTTTGTCCTTCTGCTAAAACAGGCAGCAGAACTGCCTCTGTTAGAGTTGTGGATGTCCTTTGGTTTATTGGAGAAGCCAGAGTGCCTGGATGCAGGTCCCAGCCTCGCCCTGCCTGGCCACACCCCAGGGCAAGCAACCTGCATTCTGCATCCCAGTTTTGATATATAGAAAGTGGGAATGGCCGG
The DNA here is from genome assembly GCF_028858775.2 of Pan troglodytes. NCBI lineage: Eukaryota > Metazoa > Chordata > Mammalia > Primates > Hominidae > Pan > Pan troglodytes. The sequence continues at coordinate 32,368,502 of NC_072416.2, forward strand.
GTGCGGTGGTTCATGCCTGTAATCCCAGCACTTTGGGAGGCCGAACCTGGTGGATCACGAGGTCAGGAGATCAAGACCACCCTGGCTAACACAGTGAAACCCTGTCTCTACTAAAAAAAAAAAAAAAAAATACAAAAAAAAAAAAAAAATTAGCTGGGCGTGGTGGTGGGCGCCTGTAGTCCCAGCTACTCAGGAGGCTGAGGCAGAAGAATGGTGTGAACCCAGGAGGCGGAGCTTGCAGTGAGCCGAGATCGCGCCACTGCACTCCAACCTGGGCAACAGCAAGAGAGCAAGACTCCGTCTCAAAAAAAAAAAAAAAAGTGGGAATGGTAGCACCTCGGGGTAGTACCTCTGTTGCCCAGGATGGAGTGCAGTGGTGCAATCACAGCTCACTGCAGCCTCCACCTCCCTGGGCTCAAGAAATTCTCCCCCTTCAGCCTTCTGAGTAGCTGGGACCACAGGTGTGTGTCCAAGGCCAGGCTTATTTTTAAATTCTCTGTAGAGATGGGGTCTCACTGTGTTGCTCAGGCTGGTCTTAAGCTCCTGGGCTCAGACGATTCACCCACCTTGGCAAAGTGCTGGGATGACAGGTGTGAGCCACTGTACCTATTGGCCTACATTTGTCAATTGTATTTGAACATCTTCTTTGTTGATCCAGAATCAGGTAAGTCATGGCCACTGCCCACCGCTCATGGTGAAGGTGGGGGAAGGAAAAGCCACATCCGCATGGTCATGGTCACATTTTCCAGCCCAAGTGGAAACAGCATGAAGCGGGCGTGGGGAAGGAAGAGCAGTGGGTGGCCCTCAACAGCTTTCAAAAGATACCAGGAAAGCACCTCTCTGGGGCTACAGGAGGCTTTCCTCAACCTTCCCCTGCTTCCCCTGCAGTGGGGACCCCTCCTGCCCACCCACCATCATCGCCCCTTGGTAACCCCACCTGTCACCCTCTCCTTGCCGTCCCGGTCCCAGCACTCCTTGCGGGCCCTGAGCCGCAGAGCCTGGTTCTGCCTGATGATGGTGGCCTGAATGATCTCCACGACCTCCACTTCCTTCCGGGGGATGTACGTGCCTGGGGAGGGAAGGTGATGGTCAGAAGGTATCAGGGCTATGACAGGAAGGCAGGGAGCCCTATGGAGACAGAACTCACCAGGTCCCTCGAAAAGCCACTCATCTCCTGCCACCACCTTGTCTCCATCTTTATCCTCAAAATCAAGCAGCGCCTTTAGATGGAGGGCAGTGTTGGGCAGAACCACCTGCAGGGGTGTGATGTCCTAGTGGGGAAGAAGGTGGGGACACAGAACCATCAGTGCTGTGACCCCAGGGCCAAGCCTGATGCTCTGGAGGCGGGTCCACAACATCCATCTCTGTATGTCCTGAAATAAGACTGGGGTGGAGGCCAGGCACAGTGGCTCACATCTGTCATCCCAGAACTTTGGGAGACTGAGGTAGGAGGATTGCTTGACCTCAGACATTCAAGAACCAGCCTGGGCAACATAGCAAGACCCCATCTCTAAAAAAAAAAAAAAAAGTGTAGCCAGGCATGGTAGCGGCGCACACCTGTAGTCCCAGCTACTCGGGAGGCTGAGGTGGGAGGATCACTTGAGCCCAGGAGGTTAAGGCTTCAGTGAGCTATGACTGCACCACTGCACTTCAGCCTGGGCAGCAGAGCAAGACCCTGTCTCAGGAGTTCAGATGAAGGAGAAGTTAGAGAAGGCCCTTTGAACTGAAACTGGGGCTCAAAGGAAGAGCTGGCTTTTTTTTATTTTTGGAGATGGGGTCTTCCTATGTCATCCAGGCTGGACTGCAGTGGTACAACCATGGCTCACAACAGCCTCAATCTCCCAGGCTCATGTGATCCTTCTGTCTCAGCCTCCTGAGTGGCTGGGATTACAGGTGTGTCACCACCCCCAGATAATTTTTTTTTTTTTTTTTTTTTTGAGACAGAGTCTTGCTCTGTCACCCAGGCTGGAGTGCAGTGGCGCAATCTCAGCTCACTGCAACCTCCGCCTCCCAGGTTCAAGTGATTCTCATGCCTCAGCCTCCCAAGTAGCTGGGATTACAGGCGCATGCCACCACGCCTGGCTAATTGTTGTATGTTTAGTAGAGATGGGTTTTCGCCATGTTGGCCAGCCTGGTCTCAAACTCCTGACCTCAAGTGATCTGCCTACCTTGGCCTCCCAAAGTGCTGGGATTACAGGCGTGAGCCACTGTGCCCGGCTGAACATATTTAAAATGAAAGCTTAGGCAGGGCTTGGTGGCTCACACCTGCAATCCCAGCATTTTGGGAGAATGAGGTGGAAGGATCGTTTGAGCCCAGGAGGTTGAGGCTGCAGTGAGCTATGATCACCCCACTGCACTCTCGTCTAGGCAACAGGGGGAGATCCAGAAAAAAAAAAAAAAGGCCAGGCGCGGTGGCTCACGCCTGTAATCCCAGCACTTTGGGAGACCAAGGCAGGTGGATCATGAGGCCAGGAGATCAAGACCACCCTGGCTAACACGGTGAAACCCCATCTCTACTAAAAACACAAAAAATTAGCCGGGTGTGGTGGTGGGCGCCTGTAGTCCCAGCTACTCGGGAGGCTGAGGCAGGAGAATTGCGTGAACCTCGGAGGCAGAGCTTCCAGTTAGCCGAGATTATGCCACTGTACTCCAGCCTGAGCAACAGAGTGAGACTCCATCTCAAAAAAAAAAAAAAAAAAAAAAAAAAGGTACAAGAATCCCTATATACTTTTCACTTGGATTCCTTAAGGGTTATTGTCTTAATCATTCTTCATTTTCTCTCTACACACACACTTCTTCCCCCAAACTGTCTGCACCTAAGTGGACATGAATGTCTCTAAAAGTTCCCCATGTCCTGCTATTATGCTTTCAGGATCAAGCAGCACTGGTTAGTAAAGTCAGTAAGAAAACCATTAAATGGTGCTGGACACGGTGGCTCATGCCTGTAATCCCAGCACTTTGGGAGGCCGAGGCAGGCGGATCATGAGGTCAGGAGATCAAGACCATCCTGGCTAACACGGTGAAACCCCGTCTCTTTTAAAAACAAACAAACAAACAAAAAACCCAAAACCATTAAATGGCCAGAAGGTAAAGGTGGAAGAACAGGTAAAGGAATGAAGGTGGGACACCCACCTGCTCAGGCCCAGGCCTGACGCCAACGGGGACAAGAGCCTGGCTGTAGGTTCAGGCCTGTGATGGCTTCTCCTAGAACAGGCACAGCCTGGGGCCTGGGCTTGTTACTGCTGCTTTGGCACTGCCCACCAGTGTCTGGCACTGGGTGAATGAACTGCTTAACCTTGGCACATGTCATTTAATGCCAGACTGGCTGGGCACTTCTGGTAGGCTCTGGAGCCTGGGAAGGTGAGATGGGCCAACAGTTCTCAGAAAAGAGGCAGGTGTGTTTGGGGCAAGTGTGGAGGATGGGGGTGGCTGGAGGTGAGTGGAGGTACAGTGAGTCAATTCCACCCTTGGTGAGAGCCAGCAAGTGTCTCTCCCCACCCCTCCCACTGCCCTGGTTTGTTTTCCCTTTAGAACTCAGTACAGGCCGGGAACGGTGGCTCATGCCTGTAATCCCAGCACTTTGGGAGGCCGAGGCAGGTGGATCACCTGGGGTCGGGAGTTTGAGATCAGACTGGCCAACATGGTGAAACCCTGTCACTACTAAAAATACAAAAATTAGCTGGGCGTGGTGGCGGGTGCCTGTAATCCCAGCTACTGAGGAAGCTGAGGCAGGAAAATCACTTGAACCCAGGTGGAGCTTCCAGTGAGCCGAGATTATGCCACTGCACTCCAGCCTGGGCGACAAGAGTGAAACTCTGCCTCAAAAAAGAAAAGAAAAAAAGAAGAAGAAGGCAGCAGTATAGAGCCCAAGGCAGGTGGAGGACAGGTAGGGTGGGGCATAGGGAGTGAGGAAACCAGGTACCTTTTCCAGCACCTCCCCTGGGTACAGGGGGAAGGGGTCCTGGGCCAGCCGGATCTCGAGGTCAGCGTGGCGAAGCCGAACTTGCCCTGTGACATCAAACAGCACCAAGCCCTGGGCATCCTGAGACACAGGGTTGGCCACTGTGCAGTAGTGACGTGGGGGGACGGTCACCATGCGCATGGGGGCAAACAGTACCCTGCAGGAAGATGAGAAGAGGTGTGAGGACCTGGGACCAGGTCTCCACTACCAAAGAGGACACCAAATGAGAGAGAAACCTCTCTATCGCCCAAGCGAGGGCCACTCCTGCTTGGGAACAGGGAGGAGGATAAGGACCATCATGCCAGCCAAACAGGCCCCCACATCCCCAAGGATCTCCCACAGCCCAGCCCCCACACCCACCTCTCATTGTCCTGCCGGATGTAGGTCTTTGGCCCGACCTCCACACGGGACACGTTGCTGTTCTGGTCCAGCACATGGATATAGTGGTATGGGGGGATGCGGATGATGAACTCTTCAGTTGCCATGGTGACTCCTAAGCCCAGGGCTCACAAGAAGATGACTGGTAGGTGGGGGAGAGGACACAGGATGAACCTGGGGAGCCTGGGGTGGGGCAGGCATGAATCTGGAGACAGACTCTGGGTGGGATACGGCCCTACCTCCTCCAGCCAGGCCACTGCACCCTTCCCTGTCTGCATCTGCATGCCCACTGCTCCCTGTCTTCACCCCACCCAAGACGACACAGCCCATCCTGACCTTACCTTTGCCAAGAACTGCTTGATGCAGTGAGCCACAGAGGCCCAGGGTTCCTTGCCAATTCCTTTCCCTCACTCCCATCAACTACTTCCCCCTACACTGCCACCAGCACTGCAAAGAGCTTCAGATCAAGGTGCTCCCAGTCTCTTAAGGTGGAGAGATACAGCAAGCTGGGAAACTGGGGAGCCATGGAGGTGGTGACATGGCCTTGTCCAGCATGCAATGGGCAGCTGCTCTGAGGAGCTGCCTGGCTCCTCCAGAGGGAGGCAGCCCTTTATTTCAGAGAATCCTGAGGCCCCAGCTGTATTCAAATGTCAGCCCAGAGCCAAAGAATATCTGTATGCCTCAGGTAATCCAGTGGCTAGGATTCGGCCATAAACAAACAAAAGGAATGTTTACATGAGCTGTGTCTATGTTCCCCCCCTCTTTCCTATGCTTTAGTAATCCTGGGCTGAATGTGAAGACCTAGTCCACTGCTCATAAAGGGATCCCAGATGGAACTGAGCCTTCCATAGAAGCAGCTGCATTAGTAACACTGCAAATCACTCTGGCCCCCTCCTCCCCAGTTCTCTCCCATCCTCAGCTCCTGCAGTTGTGAGCAAGGGTAGGGTGGAAAGGAAGGAGAAGGGGGATGATTATCATGTTCCACCCACCCATCCCACCTGCTTCTGAATCCTGAGTAGTTTCACCCAGTGCTTGGCCTGTTCAGGAATGTCACATGCCCTACCTAAGCCCCACCCCTGCCCCCAGCACTTTGGACTTTGGACATGTCCCTTTGAGTCACACAAATGGGACCAAGTTTATTAGGTGCTCCAGAGCCTCATCCTTAAGAGACTCAGGTCAGACTTTTTTTTTTTTTTTTTGAGACGGAGTCTTACTCTGTCACCCAGGCTGGAGTGCAGTGGTGCAATCATAGCTCACAAAAGCCATGCCTCAGCCTCCTGGGTAGCTGAGACTACAGGTGCATGCCACCATGTCTAGCTAATTTTTTTTTTTTTTTTTTTTTTTGGAGAGATGAGGTCTCATTATGTTGCCTAGGCTGGTCTCGAATTCCTGGCCTCAAGCAATCCTCTTGCCTCTGCCTCCCAAAGTGCTGAGATTATAGGTGAGCCATCACACCTGGCCGATGAGGAGCCTCTTTTGTCTGGTGGTGGCCTCAAAAATGTCTGGCCAGGACAGGTGCAGTGGCTCATGCCTGTAATCCCAGCATTATGAGAGGCAGAGTGAGACTCCATCTCAAAAAAAAAAAAAAAAAAAAAAAAAAAAAAGTGGTTCCTCATCAATTCCACCATCTACCCAGCCTCCAACCCCAGGTGAAAAATATAAGTGAGGGGAAGAAGGGAGTGGCCTGGCCGAGGAAAAACAGGCAGGAGCCACAGATTACAGAATCAAGGCTGGATACAGCCCAAGAGGAGTTATACTTGAGCCCCACGATCTGTAAAACTTCAACTTTTTGTTTAGAAATTGTGAGTCTTCACAAAATCCCAATTCCTCCTTCACTTGAAGAATTAGAAGACCAGCAATACAGCCTACAGTCAAGCAGCAGCTGCCCCATTTAGATGGAACACAAGCTTTCCCACCTACCACAGTCCCCACCACCCCCTGCTGCCTTACAGCTATGCCATTGCACTGCCCGGCTCTTGTTTAAAAACCCTTTAACTTGGCCAGGCGTGGTGGCTCACGCCTGTAATCCCAGCACTTTGGGAGGCCGAGGCAGGTGGATCATCTGAGGTCAGGAGTTTGAGACCAGCCTGGCCAACATGGCGAAACCCCGTCTCTACTAAAAATACAAAAATTAGCCAGTTGTGGTGGCGGGTACCTATAATCCCAGCTACTAGGGGGGCTGAGACAGGAGGATTGCTTGAACCTGGGAGGCAGAGGTTGCAGTGAGCAGAGACCGTGCCATTGCACTCCAGCCTGGGCAACAGAGTGAGACTCCAATCTCAAAACCAAACCAAACCAAAACAACCCTTTTACTCAGCAGCGTCCAATAGAGCTTTCTACAATGATGAGAATATTCTAAATCTGTGCTGTCTTTGGACTAGCCACATCCACATGTGGCTCCTGAACACTTAAAATGTGGCTAATGGCCGGTCATGCTGGCTCACACCTGTAATCTCAGCACTTTGGGAGGCTGAGGTCGGCAGATCACAAGGTCAGGAGTTTGAGACCAGCCTGGCCAACATGCAGAAACCCTGTCTCTACTAAAAATACAAAAATTAGCTGGGCATGGTGGCACGTGCCTGTAATCCCAGCTATTTGGGAGGCTGAGGCAGGAGAATTGCCTGAACCTGGGAGGCAGAGGTTGCAGTGAGCCAAGATCTCGCCATTGCACTACAGCCCTGGGCGACAGAGCAAGACTCTGTCTTGGAAAAAAATAAAATAAAATGTGGCTAATGCATCTGAGGAACTAAATTTTTAAATTATTTTTTGAGACAAGGTCTTGTTCTGTTGCCCAGGCAGGAATGCAGTGGCACAATCATGACTCACTGCAGCCTCAACCTCCAGGCTCAAGTGATCCTCCCACCTCAGCCTCCCGAGTAGCTGGGATTACAGGCATGTGCCACCACGCCTAGCTAATTTTTTCATTTTTTTTGCAGAGACAAGGTCCTGCTATGTTGCCTAGGCTGGTCTCGAACTCCTGGGCTCAAGCAGTCCTCCCGCTTCAGCCTCCTAAAGTGCTGAGATTACAAGTGTGCGCTACCATACCCAGCTAATTTTAATTTAAATTGCCAAATATGGCTGGTTGATCCCATACTGGACAGTAGAGCTCTAAATAGTTGAGACCCAGAGAGGGACAATGAATCCTTTAGGGCCACAAGCAAGTTAGTGGTGCTGTTGGGACTAGAACCCTGGTGGAATGCCTGGTCCTGTCTTTCTAGAGAGGCATCATGGTCCCGTGGCTCGGGGCACCCATTCCAACCCAGACTGCCTGGGCTTACAACTCTGATCGGCTGCTTTCGTGTTTTCACATAGTTTCCTCACTGCCTTGCCTCATTCTGAAAGAGGTTACAATTTGGGTCTGTTTTCCTGGCACACTTTCCACATCACAGGGAGGTTATTCTGCTGCTCATTCTTTCATCTTGCAACTTTGTATGAGATCTGACCTTGATCTCATTTTCTGTTGCTCATTTTTGCTCAAAGTTACTTTCCCTTCGCTTGTAGGAGGGTGGCTTGTCTAACATCAGAGCTCCCTCTTCTGCGGTTTGGGAACACAGGGGCTTGCTTTCCGATGTCCTGGCTCTGTTCCTCTCGCCACTCTTATGGGGACCTTGTCTTTTCTTCCTATAGCCCTGTCCTGCTCACCTTTGATTCCACCCCCCAGTTGCTCCACAATACGGGGCTCTGTTCTGGAAAGACGACTTCCTAGAGTCCAGAGGGCTGGGACTGCCTAGATCTGGATTTTTTTTTTTTTTTTTTTTTTTTTTTTTTTTTTGAGATGGACTCTCACTCTGTCGCCAGGCTGGAGTGCAGTGGCGCAATCTCGGCTCACCGCAACCTCCGCCTCCCCAGTTCAAATGATTCTCCTGCCTCAGCCTCCCAAGTAGCTGGGACTAACAAGCGCCTGCCACCATGCCCAGCTAACTTTTTGTATTTTTTTTTTAGTAGAGACGGGGTTTCACCATGTTGACCAGGATGGTCTTGATCTCTTGACCTTGTGATCCACCCGCCTCGGCCTCCCAAAGTGCTGGGATTACAGGCGTGAGCCACCACGCCCGGTCTTTTTTTTTTTTTTTTTTTTTTTTTTTTTTGAGATAAGGTCTTACTTTGTTGCCCAGGCTGGAGTGCAATGATCACAGCTCACTGTAGCCTTGAACTCCTCAGCTCAAGGGATCCTCCCATCTCAGCCTCCCGAGTAGCTGGGACTGTAGATACGTACCGCCACACCTAGCTAATTTTTAATTTTTTGTAGGCATAAGGTCTTTGTTGTCCAGGCTGGTCTCAAAATCCTGGTCTTAAGTAGTCATCCAGCCTCAGCTTCCCAAAGCACTGGGACTACAGGTGGAGCCACCGCACCCAGCCAGGATGCCTGGATCTTGGCTCTCACCCTTATGGGATCAGTGATTTGAACAAGTCCCTTGACCACCCCGTGCCTGTTTCCTCATCTACAAAATGAGAATGGATAACATCATCAACCGAGTTAGCACATAAAGCACTGGGAACAGAGCCTGGCTCTTCATCTGCACTGTTTGACTGCAGAGGAGGGAAGAGGGCCTGAGGCCCAACTTTCCTATCCAGTGAGGAATCTAGGGAATATAACCAGTGCTGGGGGCTCCCCACCTGACCTGGCATGCTGGTTTAAGCCTCAGTTGTTTACTGGTTAGTGGCTTATTTCACCCCAGCTGCAGGGATGGAACAGCAAGTAGGGGCTTTACTGCCAAGTGAAGCTTTTTCCACTGCTCCCATTGAGGGTTCTCCGCAGGGCCGAAACCTGGCCAGGAAACCAGATGGGAGAAGAGGAAGGGCTGGGGCTGTGAGCGGAGGTATGGACAGGGCTCTGAGACCCCCCCAGGAAAGATTTGAACTCTAGAAGGCCGTGCAAGGTTGGAAGCAGGCTCTGGGAACAGCCTCCATTTGGTTCATCAATGGATAATCTCCCCAACACCCCCCACAGCTGAGGCCTCTCCACCATCTGCCGCCCCAGCTGGGCCCAGTCAGGGGGTCTGAATGCCTCGCCCAGCTCAGTGACTCAGCAAGAGTCATCCTCATGGCTGGACTCCTGCCTTGTTCTGAGGCCAAGCCCTCGGCAACTGCCCCTGCATCAGCACCAGGACCCCACCTCACCTCCCTGACCACCCACCTGCCATGCCCTAAACCTGGGCCTTCTGCCTAGACCACCCACGACAGGTCTTGCCTTCTACCCTCGCCATCTATGGAGGTGAGCCAGGGAAACCCTTTGACTCAGGCAGCACATTGGTGACAAGTCTCAGATTGAGTTTTTTGTGGTTTCCTTCCAGATGACATGCGCAGTTAGAGCATTTTACTTAAAATAGATCAGGGCCCTCAAAAGACAATAGCAAGGACTGTGTTGACCTTTGGAAGGCTCTGCCCAGCCCTCAGGCTTGGCCCCTGCTCCCCAGATCCACTCATCCACCCAACTTCCTTCAGTCTCTGCTTCTGAGACCTGCCCTAGTCGGCTCTCAGTGTAGAAGCCCAGTCTTGCTTGATCACACCTCCCTCAGGTGTCATGAGGCTCCTGCAAGAACCACAGCCAGCTTTCACCCCAAATCCCACCAGGGTCTCTCCCACCATGAGGGTAAATAAGCAGGAACTAAATAGCCTGTCCAAAGCAGAAACCAGGTTCATTGTCTAGTTAAAAGAGGGGCTCTTGCCTGAGAGAGGTGGCTCACACCTGTAACCCCAACACTTTGGGAGGCCGAAGGTGGGAGGATGGCCTGAGGCCAGGAGTTCAAGACCAGCTTGGGCAACATAGCAAGGCCCCATCTCTTTAAAGAAAGAAAAAAAAAAAAAGAGGGAGACCGGATCAGACTCTTGGCTCAAAAGTAAACTTCTGCTACAGCAAAACTTAATAAACGAGTCATGAGTCACTACTTCCCAGAGATCTTCAGGGTCAACTGTGAGTAGCTGATATACTGAATCTCTTTTTTTTTTTTTTTTTTTTTTTGGAGACTGTAGCCCAGGCTGGAGTGAAGTGGCACAATCTCGGCTCACTGCAACGTCCACCTACCTCCCAGGTTCAAGCAATTCTCGTGCCTCAGCCTCCCGAGTAGCTGGAATTACAGGCACATGCCACCAAGCCTGGCTAATTTTTTGTATTTTAGTAGAGATGGGGTTTCACCCCAGGGTGGTCTCAAACTCCTGAGCTCAGGCAATCTGCCTGCCTCAGCCTCCCAAAGTGCTAGGATTACAGGTGTGAACCACCACACCTGGCCCCTAGTGAGTCTTAAATGGCAATTGACCAAGTGACCACACTGCCTACGGGGTCTGCAGTGAGTAGAGTGGTACCACCTGGAGGCTTGATAGCAACACAGCCTGGGGCCCCACCCCAGAGCCACTGAATCTACTGGCATTTTAACTTGACCCTCAATGACTTGCATGCACATTACAGTCTGAGCAGCTCTGGTCTAAAGCAGACTCTCGGCTCGGGCTGCACACTGGTCATCTGGAAATCTGTTTTTTTTTTTTTTTTTTTTTTTTTTGAGATGGAGTTTCGCGCTTGTTGCCCAGACTGGAGTGTAGCCATCTCGGCTCACTGCAACCTCTGCCTCCCGAGTTCAAGCAATTCTCCTGCCTCAGCCTCCCAAGTAGCTGGGATTACAGATGTCCGCCACCACACCCAGATAATTTTGTTTTTAGTAGACAGGGTTTCGCCATGTTGGTCAGGCTGGTCTCGAACTCCTGACCTCAAGTGATCCACCCACCTCGGCCTCCCAAAGGGCTAGGATAACAGGTGTGATCTGCCGCGCCAGGCCTTCTGGAGACCTTTTTTAAAAGCCACCCATCTCCAGTGATTCTATTTAATTGGTCTGGGTGAGGTTCACCCATTGCTATTGTAAAAAGTTCTCCCTCATTTTTTTTTTTTTTTTTTTTCGAGACGAGTCTCGCTCTGTCACCCAGGCTGGAGTGCAGTGGCGCGATCTCGGCTCACTGCAGCTCCGCCTCCCGGGTTCATGCCATTCTCCTGCCTCAGCTGGGATTACAGGCACCCGCCACCACGCCTAGCTAATTTTTTTGTATTTTTAGTAGAGATGGGGTTTCACTGTGTTAGCCAGGATGGTCTCGATCTCCTAACCTCGTGATCCGCCTGCCTCGGCCTCCCAAAGTGCTGGGATTACAGGCGTGAGCCACCGCACCTGGCCTCTGACTCTTAATATATATCCAGGATTGAGAGCCAGTGGGAAAATGTCACTCCAGCAGGTTTTATCACTGCCAGCATGCTCCTGGGCCACTTACTAGCCTCTGAGCCTTCCTCTCCAGTGAAGTGAGAATAAAAGTGACTGTTAACTAGGCTTGGTGGCTCCCACCTGTAATCCCAGCACTTTGGGAGACCAAGATGGGAGGATCACTTGAGGCCAGGAGTTCAAGACCAGCCTGGGCAACATAGGGAGACCCTGTCTCTATAAAAACCATAAAAAATATTAGCTAGGTGTGGTGGTTCACACCTGTGGTCCCTGCTACTTTGGAGGCTGAGGTGGGAGGATCGCCTGTGCCTGGGAGGTCAAGGCTGCAGTGAGCCGTAAATGGAGCACACGAGTGCGCTCTAGCCTGGGCAAGAGTGAGGCCATCTCAAAAAAAAAAAAAAAAAGAAAAGAAAAGGAAAAAAAAAAAGACTGCTCTTCAAGTCAAAGGTATTAGAGACTGGAGGGTCTCTGGTGCACAGTAGGAACTGGGAGGAGGATAAAGATCAGTTTCAGGCCGGGCGCAGTGGCTGTAATCCCAGCACTTTGGGAGGCCAAGGCAGGCGGACTGCCTGAGCTCAGGAGTTCGAGACCAGCCTGGCCAACATGGTGAAACTTCGTCTCTACTAAAAATACAAAAATTAGCCGTACATGGTGGCAGGCAACTGTAGTCTCAGCTACTCGGGAGGCTGAGGCAGGAGAATTGCTTGAACCAGGGATGCAGAGGTTGCAGTGAGTCGAGATTGCGCCATTGTACTCTGGCCTGGGGGACAGAGCGAGACTCTGTCTCAAAAACAAAAACACAGCTCCGATTGCAGGCTGTGAAGGGCAGGGAATTGCACTCATTCTCCTCCAGCCCCTTCCCTTACCCAGGTCCAGGCAGCCTCCTTTGTCCCCAACCCCAGGGCTCTTGCTCCAGGCAGTCCTGAGGTTGGACGTAAGGTCGGCGACGCGGCCCTGCCCCCAGACCTTCCCACAGCTTCAGGTTCAGGAAAAGGCACGTGAAGTTTGGTATAAACAAGGACACAACTTCACAGAGTTTCTCACTGATTTAAGTTAAATATTCTAGTCTTTAGAGAATGGGTCACATGACTCAGGAATTGCCAACAGCCTGTTTTCACCCAGCGGCTTCCTGGTTTACCCCCTTTAGGAGATGATTAATGGAAATTGAGAATGTGTCTCATAAATTACTTTTTTTTTTTTTTTAAAGCAGCACAGTTTTAGGAACTTTTCTTCCCAAGGAAATTGTAACTGAGCTCCAGTCTAACTGGGCCACTTTGTGGGAAGGGGAGCAGCCTGGTGGCCTTTGGGAGGTGAGGGGGAGACAGAACAGCTCAGCCAGCCTAGACTTCCACTTGTCCTCCCTACTCCTGCCAATTAACACCAGTCACCAGAGGCAAGAACCGCCTAGATCAGAAGCGACCCCAGGAACCAGGCTTCAGAACCCCTGATCTTCATCAATATTTTCTCAACTTGCCTAATCATAGGACTGAGCTATAATTCTTTAAAAAAAAAAAAAAAAAAAAAAAACCCCAACCACACACACACAAACAGAGACAGGGTCTCGCTATGTTGCTCAGGCTGGTCTGGAACTCCTGGCCTCAAGCCATCCTCCCACTCGGGCCTCCCAAAGTACTGGGATTACAGGCCTGAGCCACCGCATCCAGCCCTAGGCTGGAATTCTTAACCCCACTCCTGCTGCTTTTTGCAGGCCTCACTTCTGACTCACTGGGTCTAAGTTTCCGGGAGAGAGCCTCTGGACCCTGTGTTCTAGGCAAACGCCCCTAAGTAACAGCTCCCACTTCAGATGAGCTTAATCTGTGCCAGGTAGTGTTAAGTGCCCTCAATTAACTCATGTTATCCTCACAAGAACCTGCAAGTTAAGAAATTTGCCCAAGAGCACACAGTTATCAAAGGACGGAGCCGGAAGTCCAACCTGGCTATAACTGTAGAGACCACAAACTAGGAGGCAGTGGCTTCTCAGGCAGAAACACAAAGATTCTAAGCCGAGAACAAGAACTAGAGGACCTGGGTGGGGCTGTGTACTGCCCAGATGGTGCCAATGGCAGTTCAAAGGTGTTTCCTGTAAGTTGGGCCAGCGCCCAGCCTCTGCTCCCCCAGAACCTGGGAGGGCAGCACCCAAGATAACCTGAGCACCCCGTTACCTTGGAGCCCTGAGGCTGTCTCTGGGCCACCCACTCAAGGTGGCCCCCCTACCTGCTCAAGGCTACATACAGAGGGCTGTCCTGCCCAAACAGCCACACCCGAGGGCCGACCCAGTGCTCTGTGTGCCAAGGGAGTTTCTGGCAGAGCCACCTGATACCCCACGTGACAGCTGGCCTCTCCCCCATCACCCAGGGGCTACCCAGGCAGAGAGCTGAGAACACAGTGGCCATCAGCCTCGCTATCACCTCCACCCCCAAAGTGCTTGGCTCCCAAAGGACAGCTCTAAAATCCCCAGAATCTCAGGCTGGTGGGTCCAGCTGAGCATCCTAGTTTTCACTTTCTCCTCCCAAAAAGGAAAGAACCTTGGTCACTAAATTCTACGCCTTCTGGAAATCACTCTAATGACTTCCTGAATGATCGACTGAGACCAACAGCTGGCCCAGCCCTGCATGGAGCAGTAAGAAACCCTCATCTGTCAGAGTTAAGGGGCCTGAATGGGTACAGGTCACATTCTTGGAGCTCAAGGTGACAGGCCAGAGCCCAGATCCCCAGGACAGTGCAGGTGAGTAGAGCAAGCACCGATCTAGGGCTAAGATGGGGTCTGAATGACCCTGTTAAGATTCCCCACCTGATTTCCCAGGTGGGGCCCTGAAGTCAGAGAGAGGCCTGAGAGTTGCAGGGGGGTGGGGGACCGGTGTTGGTGTTAATCTGCCTTTACTTCAAAACCCAGAAGACTCCAACTACTGGAAAGTGAAACCTCCAAAAGCAAAGCCACCACCCATCCTCCTTCCCCACTCTGATTCAGACATGTTTTCCCTGCCCCAGCAGAAGCAAGGCCCTTCAAAGCAAAGACAGGACTAAAGAGAGCCTCAAGGGATACAAAGATCTGCCCCTGATTTGGGGTTTGGGGGGCCAGTACAATGTACTCACATCTAGAAGTGCAGGTAGCTGCAACAAACGCCTCAGATGGGGAACTCTCACCCTGCCTTGGGGATCACTTCCCGGCAGGGCAAGGCAGGCCAAGCCCAGGGGTGGGGCTTGGGAGTTAAAGGGCCCGTGCAGCTGGTTCTCATTTTATCCTCCGGGCTGCTTCTGCTGCAGCTGAAGGCACACTGCTCCCTGAGTGCTCATGGGTTTCTACCTTGGGGCCAGCTGGCTGCACTGGAGTGGGACTGGGAGGGGTTGGAGGGCCCAAGATGGGACAGGTGCTAACTGAGGGCACCTCTACCCATCTGGCTTTCATTTTCCAATCTGGGTGAGTACAATTCTGCCTCTCCCTTCAAGTGGGGCCTAACTGTTGAGCTACAGCTACAGCCCCTCCTTTTAAGAGATGATAGCTCTGCATCTTTTATTTCAGACTCAGAAAATTCAGTCCAGGTCTCTGAATAGGTGTTCAATAGAAAACACACACTCACACACTCTCTCTATATAGATGTTCAATAGAAAACACACACACACTCTCTCTATAGGTGTTCAATAGAAAACACATACACACACTCTACAGGTGTTCAATAGAAAAAACACACACACACACTCACACTCTCTCTTCCTCTTTCCCGCAACGTGCTGTTTAGGAGCTTGAGGTTTCTCTCTTCTTCCCAAGTTTCTCAGTGTCTGGGCTGGGAAAGGAGGGCCCAGGCTCCAGCAGGTACGGACACTGCACCCTAGAGGCAGGAGCAGTGGGAGTCAGTATTTCCGCTGCCGAGGGAAGAGACTACTCCCGGAGGATCGGAGTGGGGGGCTGGCGGGGCTGGGGTCCTCCGAGTCCAGGCTGAAGAGGTCCCTCCCGGTACGAAGGATCTGCTCCTCCAGCTTCTTGTGTCTCTTCATGTCCGACAGCACCTTGTCCAGGCGGGCCTCCCGTTTCTGGCTCCGGGCTGAGCTTCCTGGAGAAGAGGAAGGTAAGATACATGGAAGGGATGGAGGTGGTGTGCATCATACCTGCCTGGACCTCACTCATCACTTGGGGAGCTGGTTAAACATGCAGGTCCCCAGGCCTCTGTCTTGGAGGACCTGAGGTTCAGGGTTGGACCTCAGAGAGGGTGAGAAGCAAAGATCTTGATTGACAGGAAGGCACAGGTAATGTGAAGAACAGGGAGGAACATACTGGGCAGGGGAATGGCAAGGGTAGAGGCCCCAGGACAAGAACAGAGTTCTGTTCAAAGAAGAGTGCAGGCCGGGCATGGTGGTTCACGCTTGTAATGCCAGCACTTTGGGAGGCTGAGGTGGGCAAATCACGAGGTCAGGAGTTTGAGACCAGCCTGGCCAACACAAAAAATTAGCTGGGCGTGGTGGCGGGCGCCTGTAATCCCAGCTACTTGGGAGGCTGAGGCAGGAGAATCGCTTGAACCCGGGAGGTGGAGGTTGCAATGAGCCAAGATCGCGCTACTGCACTCCAGCCTCGGTGACACAGCTACACTCTGTCTCCCCTACTTGCCAAAAACAAAAACAAAAAAAAGAGTGCAGAGAACTGGAGGTGGCGGGAAAAGCGCTTGGATTCTCCTTTGACATGCTCTTCCCTGGCAAGATGGAATCCCTTGGAAAATTTTAAGTGGAAAAGTGACACGATTTATGGCTGGGCGCAGCAGCTCACGCCTGTAATTCCAGCACTTTGGGAAGCTGAGGCAGGCACTTTGGGAAGCTTTAGGTCAGGAGTTCAAGACCAGCCTGGCCAACATGGCGAAACCCCCTCTCTACTAGAAAATACAAAAATTAGCTAGGCGTGGTGACGTGTCCTTGTAATCCCAGCTACTCAGGAGACTGAGGTAGGAGAATCGCTTCAACCCAGGAGGTGGAGATTGCAGTGAGCCAAGATCATGCCACTGCACTCCAGCCTGAGCAAGAGAAAGACTTCGTCTCAAAGAAAAAAAAAGTGATATGATTTATATTTTAAAAGGTTCATCTGAATTGCAGAAACTGGAAGCAGAGAGCCCAGTTAGGAGCTACTACAACTATCCAGGCAAGAAAGACAGTGGCTTGGATGGGGATGTGGTATTGAAAGTGGAGACTAGCAGAGGTACTTGGAAATGTACATCTTATAGCTACCAAGACTTGCTGCTGGTGTGAATGTTCAGGTAAAAGAGAGAGAAATCAAGAATGGCTCTAGGTTGGGTGCAGTGGCTCATGCCTGTAATCTCAGCACTTTGGGAACCGAGGCGGGTGGATCACTTGAGCTCAAGAGTTCAAGACCAACCAGTCTGGGCAACACAGCAAGACTCTGTCTCTCCACCCCTCAAAAAAAAGAAAAAAGGAAAGGCATGACTCTGAGGGTAAATTCTAGGAAGGCATGTGGGTTGGGAAATGGGGCCAGTGGTGTGATTAGAGAATGTACATGGTAGTAGAGGGATGCAGATCTAGATAATATTGAAAGGCCAGGACTTGGACTTCTGGGAATGGGAAACATGATAGAATTATCTGTAATTTTCCAGAATCAATGACTAGTTGTTTTTTTAAAAAAAGAATTATCTGTAATTGTGTTTTTTGAGACGGAGTCTCACTCTCTCGCCCAGGCTGGAGTGCAGTGGTGTGATCTCAGGTCACTGCAACCTCCACCTCCCAGGCTCAAGCAATTCTCCTGCCTCAGCCTCCTGAGTAGCTGGGACTACAGGTGCCCGCCACTATGCCCGGCTAATTTTTTGTATTATAATTGTCTCTTAAAGGAAGACAAGGGGCCAGGCGCATTGGCTCATGCCTGTAATCCTAGCACTTTGGGAGGCTGAGGTGGGCAGATCACAAGGTCAGGAATTCAAGACCAGCCTGGCCAACATGGTGAAAGCCTGTCTCTACTAAAAATACAAAAATTGGCCCGGAGTGGTGGCATGCGTCTGTAATCCCAGCTACTTGGGAGGCTGAGGCAGGAGAATTGCTTGAACCCAGGAGGCGGAGGTTGCAGTGAGTCGAGATTGTGCCATTGCACTCCAGCCTGGGGGACAAGGGCAAGACTCCATCTCAAAAAAAAAAAAAAAAAAAAAAAAGGAAGACAAGGTAGTAATCTAAGTCATAAAGATGGTGCTACTGGGTGAATACTCTCTCCTGCAGCTATAAGTTGTGTGGCAGCTGAGGCAGCAAGCAAAGGCCTCTAGGGGAGCCGATCTTGGGTAACTGAGCCGAGGCCCTTCACCTCCCCCAACTGTTTCCTCTTCGTTTGTACCTGGGGTGCGTCTCCGGTCAATCAGGGAGTCCTTTGGTGTCACTGGCTCATCATCAAAATCAAATTCCGTGGGCATGTGTGGTCTGGGACAGGTGAACATAGTTAAGGGTGAGGGCGGTCCTCCCTCCCACCCACACGTGTGCTTCTCCCCTGCCCGTTCCTCCTCCCCCGCTGGCTTCCCTCCCTCCACTTTCAAAGGTTCCAGGGTCCCACATTTTCCCCTCTCTATTTCCTCCCGCCATCAGGGGAGCAGCCCCGGGACAAGGTGTAAGGGTGTGCCTTTACTTTTCCTCTTCCTCTTCTTTGGCCTCCGGCTCCTCATCGGATCTCTCCTCTTCGCTCTGGGCCTCCGGCGTGGGAGGCCGGCGGGGCAGGATCTCGGCTTGCAGCTCCAGAGTACCGTGGGCAGCCAGCAGTTCATAGAGCCGCTGGATTTCGGAGGGCGGGGGCATCCAGGGCTGCCCATCCGCAGGCAGCTCCACCTCCTCGTCGCTGCAGGGCACGCACCAGTCCTCGGAGTCCTCCTCGGCAGGCTCTTCTCCCCCCGCGCTGGGGACTTCTCCCTGCGCCTCCTCGCCCCCGGACCCCTCACGCTCGGTCTCCTCTCGGCCTCCTTCCCCCTCGTCCTCGGCCTTACCGGCCGAGGCAGAGGGGCCTCCGGTATCCTCCACGGCCAGAGCCTGGAGGCCGGAGGTCACTTCCCCTTCTTCAGACAGAGGCGCCGCCGTACTGGCCGCAGTGTCTCCATGGCCCCGAGCAAGGGACATAGGCCACTAGGGCAGGGACCCTGTGACGACAGATGCTGGAGTCCGAAGCCAGGGTCCCCCAGGGATCGGGCTCCCCTGGGGGTTCGGGACCGTTTCCAGCCAATCACCCTCCCGCAGGAGACTCCGCGGCCAGACCGCCCGTCCCCGGGAGGGGGCGCTCAGTCCCCACCAAGGACCCCGCCCCGGAGATCGAGGTTCGGTACTCCGAGGCTCCCGGGCCCCGCAGAAACCACTTTCCGAAAGAGGGAAAGGGGGAAGAGAGGGACGGGCCACTCTTCTCTCTTCCACGCCGCCCCTCTCCACACCTGGACGCGGCGCCCTCTCCCTAGACCTTTCAGCTGTGGGCCACGTCAAGTCAGATGCCGTACGCACCTGGAGCTAAGACCCGCCTCCCAGGCTGCGCAGGGTCACGCTACGCAGGCGCACAGAAATGGCGCGGGAGGCTCCGCTCTAGGCAAGGCTACTTGGAAGAGGAAAGCGAGGGAAGGCTTGCACATGCGCGAGTAAGCGCACAGGCTTCAGCCCACAGTAAAGATGGCCACCGGGAAGTCGCATGCGTATACCACCCAGTAAGGTTCTGCCAGAAAGGCAGCACCGCCGGGCCGGCGGGACGAACGCAGGAACCAACCGAGATTGGAGGCGAGTCTCATGCAGTCTCCGTTTATTGGTGTTTCAGACTCATGCAGCATCCGGCATACAAAAAGGGAGAAATCAGTTTGATAATAGCCTTTTTTTTTTTTTTTAAGAATTTTAGTTTTTTTCTTCCCCCAGACTTTTTTTTTTTTTTTTTTTTTTTTTTTTTTTTTTTTTTTAGGAAAAAAACCCCCGCCAAATCCGAACCGCGTTGTAGCTCGGTCCCCGCCTCCTCAGCGGGCTGTCGCGTGCAACAAACCTCCCCCATCATCTTAGAAAATAATTATAGAGCGCGCCGCCCCGCCCTCGCTCCTGCCAGTGGGCGCTTTGGTCCTATTTTTTGGATTATTTCGTTACGAAGCACGTGAATGAATCTAGCCCCCACACCTTCAAGAAAGAAACTCGCGGACTGGGGTTGAAAAGCCCAGGTGGGCGGGTCAACTCCAGCTGACCTGGAAGGGTCAGCGCCGCGTCCCTCCCTTCTCCCCTGCGTGCGTTCGGAACCAGTACTCGCCGCCCTCACCCGAGTCCCCATACGAGGCCCGGCTTGCCAACTCTGCGACCTGCCAGGCACCCTTGGGTGTCCGACCCTGGGTGGTCCCAGCAGAGAACAGTCCGAGCCCGGGGTTGGGGAGCCCTCTCCCAACACTGCTCCCCGCCCCCAAGCCTCGTCTAAGTGCTGTCAATTTTGCAGAGTAAACGGTGACGGGAGGTTGGAGAAGAGGATGCTTAAGGGAGATGAGGAGGCAGGAAGAGGAAGGGGGCGGGACGTGGAGAGGAAAGGGGAGATGATAAAGAAGGGAAGGAAGAGAGGACTGAGGGTTGAGAGATGCCAAGACAATGAAAGTTGGGAGGAGGAGGCCAGGGTGGAGGTCCAGAGAATTTGGGGGGCTGGAAGAAGTGCAGGGAGGCCAGGAGAGATGCAGGGAGGCTGAGAGCGCAGAGTTGGGGAGGTGTTCAGGGAGGTTTCCAGAGTGCAGGGAGGTTTCCAGAAGTGCAGGGATAGGGGGCCAAGAGGCCGGAGGGGATGCAGGCATTAGTGCAGGGAGGTTGGAACCAGTGCAGGGATGAGGCAGGCCTACAGTTGGCAGAGGAGCCTGGCAAGATGCAGGAGCAGGACAGAAGCTGTAAACAAGGCCGCTCAGGCTCCCTTGGTCCTTAGGGGTGGGGGCCAGGGCCATCAGTTGGGCTCCCCCCAGGGGAGGGATGGGCCCAAGGCAGCTCCCAACAGGAAGAAAAGTCTTGGGATGCGGGGCAGAGCCCCTCACTTATACACTGTGGGAGAGGAGAGGGAAGGACAGACGGGGGGAGGGGGAGACAAGGAGAGACAAAGGAGAGGTAAGGAGGACAGACAGGAGAGAGCAGGGGCAGGGGTTAGTAAAGCTGCCCTTGCCAACCCTTCCATTCCTCCCCTGCCTGTCCCAAGCCCCCACTCACCGCCTAAGTTGATGACGCAGGAGGCGATGATGATGAGGACTCCCCCCACCAGCGCCACGATGCTTAAGAGCTTGGCTACCCGGCCCAGACGCTGGGCCCCGTCCACGTCCCCCTGCTGCAGGCTGTTCCGGGACTGGGGTTAGGGCGAGGGGTGGAGGCACATGGCCGGGGTCAGGAGAAGCCAGCCCAGAAGGGATCAGGTGGAAAAGTCATCCAGATGAGAGAGAGGCCAGCCCCATAGATGGCGGGTAAGGGAGGAAGGAGGAGTGGAGGGGCAGGGGGAGGAGGGCACAGGTCAGCGAGGCTGTGTGACACGTGTTTCCATATCCCTCCCACCCAAAGGGGCAGGGCAGTGGTGGCTCAGAGGGTTAGGTCCTAGGGAGAGGCGAACAAAGGCCCTGGAATTGGGGAGGTGGGATCCATGCAGAGAGGAGAGGGGAAGGAAGGCATGATTACTCCAGGGGCTCTATTGCAGCGCTGGCGGGAAGCTGGGAGCCACAGCAGGCCTGGGCTAGGGTCCCATGGGGCTCACCATGACAGCATAAGCGAAGGCCACGATGTTGACAGGCCACATTGGGCAGAAGCAGGACAGGATGGCAAGGATGATGTAGTCCCGAGGTTTCTGGGTGCCTTCACCCCCCTCCACCCCAGGACCTGCCAGCTGGGAGCTGGGGTGGCGGCTCAGGCTACCTCGGGGAGATCCTGGATGCCCACTGTGTGCCCTTCTCATTCGATCCTCCTCAACCAGCTGCTGCAGCACTCGGGGGGGGGCCCCATTGGCTGGGGGGGATTTTTTTGAGGGTGGTGAGTGAGGCTCAGGGGCTGGGCCCTCTTCCCCATCGCCAGCCTGCAGGGGCACCACTGCCCCATTCTCTTGCTTTTCCCCTACACTCTCAGACAGAATCTCAGGGGTGGGGTCCTCCTGGGTAGGGAGCTCTGGTTGAAGGGCTGGCTTGGGGGTAGGCTGGGGATCTGGCCGGGGGTCTGGTTGGGGAGCAGGCTCTGGGGCTGGTTCAGGTGGGGCTGCAGACTCCAGCCTGGACCCCTGGTCTGCAGTGGCCTCTTTGCTCACTTCTGGTTTGGACACTGTTTCTTGGCATGGGTCTTCGGGGCTGCAGTTGGCCTTTGATTCCCCTCCTGGGCTTAAGCTGAGGTCTGTGGCCTGGGCTGTTTCTGAGGCCCCAGCCGGGGTCTCTGGGGTTTCTGGAGCCAGCCCAGCCTTGGGCCCTGAGTCCACAGGGGCCGCAGTGGTGTTTGGGCCTGGCTGCGGGGCCTCTGGCTGGTCTGGTACCCCTGCTAGGACCTGGGGAGGGCCAGTTTCAGCTTCAGAATGGCCAGGCCCTTCGCCTGGAACCTCGGGACTCTCCTCAACCCCCTTCATCTCAGAGATCTCAGAGCTGCTGGCTGCCATCTTGAGATGGGAGAGGGGAGAGAGCCCCTATGGGGAGGATGGAATAGCAGAGACAGCGGCAAACCCTGGAAGAGGAGGAGATAGGCTTGGGGTGAGGAGGGAAGAGGGCGCTCAGCACTGCAGGCCCAATTGGGCCACATTCCTGTCTCAGGGCCAGCCTTGCACTGCCTCTAGGGAGAGAAAAAAAAGTTGGGGTTTCCTTTGCCTTAGGGTGGGACATCCCTGGGGGAGGAGTGCTCTACTCAAAGTCTTCTGCTTGGAGAGCCCTGGGGAAGATTAACCCTTTTGTAAACAGGACCTTCTCCAGGGTCTCTCCCTGGGTCCATCCAACAAGATCCAGACTCTCAGATCCCAGCACCCCAAAATCAACGAGCTGTGCAAATAGCACTCCGACAGGCCGACTGGGCAGAGGACCCGACATTCGCATTCCACTCCCTCTGCATCCTCCCCTCCTCCCTGGGCTCCCAGGCGGTGCGGGTTTTCTTGCTGCGCGTTTAGGGCGAGGACGCTCCCGCCCCTTTCTGGGGGACCTGGTTATCTCCTTCGATCCCCTGTCAGCCCCTTTCCCGGGGCTTCCCTCGCCTTCGGTGGGCTGGCGCCTCCTCCCGATGGTTCAGCCCGCCCAGCACCACCACCAGCCCTCCGGACACCCGCATTCCCGTGCAGTCCGCCCGGCGTCAGCCGTCGGTCGGTCCACTCCTACCCGCAGCCTCAGTCTGCCCGGGTCTCACCTCGACGCCGGCCTCCGGACAGCTCCCGCTGCCGCTGCTGGCTTTTGCAGCAGCCGCAGCCCGGGAGGGAGCAAGTCAGCTAGGGAGGGAGGGAGGGAGGCGGCGGGTCTCCCTCCTCTCCCCTCCCGTGTGCTCATCCCCTCCTCTCCGGTCCCCTCCCCTACGCTCCGCCGCCGTCGCCGCCCCCGCCCCTCGCGAGCCTCCAGCCCCTCCCGCCAGCCCAAGGGAGCCACGCGTTACCCAGGCAACCGGCCCGGGGACCACTCGCGCCCCCTCCCTGCCCCTTCCCACGCGCGCCTCCAGGAGGGACGCTTCCTTCTTAAGTCCCCGGCCCCTCCCGCCAACGGTCACCGGGATTCCTGGAAGAGACGGGGATTTGGGGAAAACGGAGAGGGTTCTGCGAGGAGACGGGACCAGTGAGACAGGCAGGACCGGGTGGAGGCGTCCCTACGAGCAGGAGGAGGGCAAGGAAGATGGGGCAAGACGCGGGGAGGCTGCAGAGGAGGAGCAGGGTGGGGTTTGGAGAGAATGGAGCCTGCAGAAAGGAGCGGCAGAAACTGGCGCTGGAAGGCTCAAAAAAGGGGCCCTGGAAAGGACGGAGCGGGGACAGGAAAGGGAATTCCAAGGGGCAGGAGGAGCTGGGCAGAGGAGCCCATGTAAACACGGAGTGGCCCATGCCCAGGATGAGGGACAGGTGCAGCTTTCATTCTCTACCTCGCTGCTCCCAGTCCTAGGGCTCGGACTCCCCAGCCTTTCCGCAGCCGCATCCACCCACCATGGCCTCAGGACCGTGACGCGCGTGGGGAGGGATGCGGCTGGGGGCTGAGCAGCGGCCATGAGTGTGGACGGGGGAGGGCGGCATTCCCGTCTGGCAGCTCTGTTTGGGTTTCTGACGGGGCCTCTTCAAACCTCCAGGGGCTATTCTGGGCCTGTCCGGGTTGGGAATTCCCCGGAGACCTGAAACTTGCTCTCCACAGCCACAGCCTTGGCCCCGCCCTGTATCTGTGCTGCCGCCAGTAAGGCTGCCCCTGGGGAGGGCGGAGCCAGAACCTCACAGCCTCACAGGGCAGAGCAAGGCTGGATTGACGGACACCAGGCCGAGAAGAAACCCTTGGGGTTGGGGGCAGTTATTAGTGAGGGCAATTCATTCAATCCAGAGCCAGAAACAGGATTTTATTTAAAATTTATTGTAATGGGGTCCGCGCAAAAGGAAGGGGTGGAGGGTGGGGTACATGCAGGGGACACAGGAACACGATGACATGGCCAGGGCCACAACTTCTTCTGTCGTGGGGAAGAGGGATGAAAAGACAAGACCAGGGCTGGAGCTGGGGTGGAAGAGGGGAGGGGGACACTGGCTGCATTCCCCCGCCCCCAGGAAGCACCTCTAGGCCCTGGACCCCTCGCTCACCCTGGCCCCTAAGACTCCATCTCTTCTCTGCCTCTGGCCCTCCTGGCTCTTCCTCCTGCTCCCCTTGACTTTTTCCCCTGACAGATTCTCAAGTAGGACGATGTTCAGGGCCTGACCCCAAACCCCCATACCACCTTATGAAGGTAAAACCTTTGCTGGCCCTGCTTCTGCCTCTCCTCAAACCTCACCGCTTTCCCTCTTTGGGACAGCTCTGATCCCCCTCCTTCCTCTCCTCCCTCCCCCTGGAAAAAAAAAAAAAAGGAAAAGAAAGCACCAACTCCCCGGGGAGGGGCTGCAGACAGCAGGGGGAGAGGACTGGAAGGAGAGAAGAGGACCGTCGAGGGAAGAGGCTCACAAATCCCTGGGAAGACAGGGCATGGGCTTACAGAGAGGAGAGGGGGTACGGGCAGTGGCTGCTCGTGTCCTCTGCCACCCCTGCCCACTGTCCAGGGGACTTCAACACAACCGAGGGGACAGGTTTGTTTGGGGTCAGGTCTGATAGAAGAGAGGAGCAGGAGAAACAAATCGTTAAAACCTAGCGAATTCCCCTAAGAAAACATTTCTTCCTTCTTTCCTTCTGGAGGCTCCTTGGTTGGTGGGGAAATAGGAGTTGGTGGGAAAAGAGGGGGGAGAGGAGCTTGTACCAAGGGACTCTACTCCATTCTCCCCTCTCCCCCGCAACCAACTTGGAGCTCACCAGGGTTGGGAGGGAAGTGGCTGAGAGCTCACAGGCACCCCCTCCGCCCCCGAGAGGGAGCCCACAGCTGTGGGAGGGGCTGCTACTGCTGCTGCCGCCGCCGCTGCCGCCGCCGCCGCCGCCATTGGACAAACCTCACCAGTACCTGCACAGGAGAAACACCACGGATCACAGCGCGATCTGAATGGCAAGAGCCTTGCCCTCACCCCGCACCTTCCCAGCCTGCTTCCCCTGGGACACAGCCGTTGCTCACTTCCTATCTGGTCCCCAGAGGCCTCAGCCTGCATCCTCACCTAGACAGAGCAGTTCTCAAGAATCCTCCCTGTGCCCAGAAGTCTCCCTAGCCTGAGTGGTACATGGGCATCCCTCGCCTTCCTGAGATCCCCTATTGGGCCCTTTGAGCCCCGTTGTCCCCCACACCCCCCATCCCGCCCCCCAGCCATGCCCCACGCCTTGCCTGGTGGGTGCGGGGGTCCCCCTCAGCAGGTGGGCTGTGGCTGGGGGGCGTCTCCCGGGACAGGGGGGGCGGCCCCCCCCAGATGGGTCTGCATGTGGCCGGCCAGCTGGGCAGGGGTCTTGCAGTGCACGCTGCACAGCTTGCACAGGATGCGGTCAGCCCGCGGGGCCTGGAGCCCGTGGTCCTTCACCGCGTGGATGCGCAGGTATGCTGCCGTGGTGAAGCCTATTGGGGGGTGGATTGGGATGGGGCGGGGGTCAGCCAGGCGGAGACCCCAGAGACGGGGCTGATCTCCTAGGCGGGGGATGCCCTCCTCAGATGGCCCTGTCCTCCTCCCACGGTATCCTTGGTAGCCTGGGGCCAACTGCTCTGCTGGGGCTGGTAGACACAGCCCCTCCCTGAGCCTGGGGCCTGGCTTGTGTGGTGCCTTGGTACCTACAGAACTCACTCTCCATGGCCGGGAGACCTCTCCCAGGATGACGAGACACTGACTCCTAGCCACTTGCAGGGTTGACCCTCAGCAGAGACGGCTGTGTCCCCTTCCCTCCAGTGCCCCGCGGTCTCAACCCAGTTAACCGGTGAGTCTGACTGAAGGCAGCTTTCTCTGCTACCCGTGCAGGGTGCGTGCTGGTAAAGCCCAGCCCGTGTATTCCACCTGCCCCAGGAGCTGGAGACAAGACCTTGTGGCTGCGCAGCGGAAACCTTGCCTTGTGACCCCTGGAACTCGCTTTCTTGACTACTCCTTCCCCAGAGCAGCCAAGTTCCACTCCTGCTTTCCCCACACATGACCAGGAGGTTCAACCTCTCTGGCAGATCATCTCTTCCAACCAGGACTTCTTAGAGTCTAATGATGTTCATTCAGGTGTCCCCCCGCTGCTCCCTTGACCTCTTGTAGGAATCTAGACGCCACGAGCTCTTGGCTACAGCACCCTTAACCCGTATCCGTGGCAAGGCGTCTGGCCAGGCGCCCACCCTCTGCCCCTGGCCCTCCCGGCAGCCCTCGGCATGTACCTTTGTTGCAGAGCTCACAGACATGGTGAGGACCCTGGCTGTGCACCTTCATGTGGTCCGAAATATAAGCCGAGCTCAGCATCTTGCCACACACGTGACATGGCACTTTCTCCTCGTGTCGTACTGTGTGCGCCCGCAGCCGATCCTTCGTGGCGAAAGCTGCCTCACATTTCTGAGGAGGGGGGAGGGGCGTGGGGGGGTGTCACAGGAGAGTTAAAGCTTGGTGGGCTGGGGAGGGGGGAGCAAGAGATTAAAGGAATCAGAGCCTTGGGGATCTTTGATCTGTAGGAAATGGGAGTGACATGATGAGGCCTTGAAGAAGGGATGAGAAAATGGAGCAAAAAGGCAAAAAGAAGAGAGAGAAAAAGGGAGTCTGAGAGACTGACTCAGACAGCTACCATGAGGATCAAAATCATGAAAACCAGGACAGGAGGAGGCGGGCTTCCTACCTCACATTTGAAGGGCCGTTCTGTTGAGTGCACTTGTCTGACGTGACTGTTGAGGTGATCCGGCCTGGGGACACGTTGGGGTTGGGGTTAGGGCGGAGGTGGTGCGCCCCAAATCCACCAAACTGCACCACAGGCCTTTCCGAGGATCCCTGCGCCTCCTCCCGGAGCCCAGGCCGTCACAGCGCCACTTCAGCAGGAAATCCCTCCCCTGGAGCCCAGCAGCCGCTGCCGCCGCCGCCGCCTCCTCCCACGCGAAGCTTCCGTCAACCCCAAGGCCCACCTCCTCGACAAAGGACCACCCCTTGCTCCCTGGTAACCGAGAGAGGCTTCCTCCCTCCGCCCTGGGAGTGGCTCCCCTTCCCCAGCCTCAGCAGCCGCCTCCCTCCCCGCCAGCCACGGCCAGGCCACCTCCGTCGCGTCCCTCCCTCCCCACGGCCTAGCGGGCGGCCGAGGCCCCGTGCACACCGGGAGAAGCTCTTGCCACAGTGGGAGCAGTTGTAGGGCTTGTGCACAGCGCCGTCATGTGAGCGCACGTGGTAGCTCATGCGGTCCTTGCGCTTGAAGCGCTGCTGGCACACCGGGCACTGGTAGGGCTTCTCGTCCGAGTGCGACAGCTTGTGTCGGTTCAGGTGGTAGACGTCGCGGAAGGCCTTGCCACACATCTCGCAGGCGTGGTTCTTCCGGATGCGCTTCCCCGAGGCGGTCGTGGTCACCACGCCACCGGCGGCCACTGCGGCAGCGCCGCCGCCGGCACCCGCCTCTCCCCCTCCCCCGCCGGCTCCGCTCAGCTGGGGCACGCTCAGGAGGCTCAGGGGCACCATGGTGGGCATCTTCATAGCACCCGAGGGGACCCGGCCGGCCTTGGCTCCCGTGTGGATGGCTTCGTGCCTCCGGAGATTGTAGCCGTTCTTGAACTCCTTGGCGCACAGAGCGCAGATATAGGGCCCCTTGCTCTTTGTCTTCTTCTCCAAGGCAGACGCGACCGGGGCCACGGCGACCGTCGAGGTTGGGGCTACGACGGCGGTGGCTGCCGCCGCGGCGATAGTGGCGGCGGAGGCGGGGGGCGCGGCCTCGGCCGCCGACACTGGCGGGGGTGGCGGAGGGGGCGCCGGAGGCTGCTTCAGGGCCGCTGTGTCCACCGTGGAGGCGGCAGCAGGGGCCGGGGGCGCGGCAGCGACGGCGGCAGCAGCGGCGGCAGCGGCCGCAGCAGCCGCGGCGGACTCCTGGGCGGCGGCGAGCACCGGGAGCAAGTCCACCTGGAGGGGCTCGGCCGCCGGGGCCTGGGGCGTGGGCGGGGGCGCCGGCGCGGCCTGCGGAGACAAGGCGCCGAGTGGGCCGCGGGTGCGGGCGGGCGTCCCCCCCCCAGCCCGGGCCGCCGCGGCCGGCCCTACTCACCTGGAATGGACTCTGGGCGCAGCCCTGGGAGGCAAAGAAGCGGGACTGGAGCTCAGCCCCGACCTGCAGGGGGTTCTGGGCGTGACCCTGAGGTGGCGGGAAGGAGTTCATGAGGCCGCCCACCCCCCGGGAATCCAGGCCCAGCACGGGGAAGGGGGGGGCCAGCAGCGTGCAAGGAAACACCGGGAACATGGCCTCGGCCGCAGCGGGGCCCCCGGGGCTCAGCGGGGGCCGGGGGCGCTGGCCGCGCGGGGCCCGGGCTCGGGGCGCCGCCCCCGGCCGGCCGGGCTGGGCCGCGCCGAACGCATGGCCCGCGGGCCGCCCCGCCGCCCGCGCACCCCGGCCGGCGGGAGGGAGGGAGGGAGGGAAAGAGGGCGCCTTGCGGGCCGCGGAGCGCCGCGGCGACGACGCCCCCTGGGTGGGGGCGGGAGGCCCCGCGGGGCCGGGGCCGGGGGCGGGGGCCCGGGCGGCGGCGGCGGCGGCAGCGGCGGCTGTTGGAGCCTGGCGGGGCGGGGTGGGGGGAGCGAGGGAGCAGCCTCGGCCCCCGCCGCGCGCGCGCCCAGCCGGCGCCTCGGGGAGGGCGGGGGAGGGCGCGAGGGAGGGAGGGGGACAGCTGCGCGCGCACCGGGCGCGCGGAGGGGGGGTGGGACGGGAGGGAGGGCGGGCAGGAGGGGGTGTGGGCAGGGGGGTGGGGGCGGGGGGAGGGGGTTGTTACCTGGAAGATGAAGCTGCTCCAGTTGCTGGGATCCATGGCGGAGGGAGGGAGGGAGGTGGCTCGCGCTCACCCTGGGGCGGGAGGAGGAGGAGGCGGCGGTGGGGGAGGGGGAACCCGGGGAGGAGGCGCGCGGGGCGGGCAGGAGGGGGGAGGTGGAGGGTGGGGGAAGCGGAGCACACTACGCGCGGGGAGGGCGGGCGGGGGGCGCGAGGACACACAAGAGGCTGGAGCGGGCGCGAGCGCTAGCGCGAGCGCGCGCGTGGCCAGCGGGAGGGGCAGGCGCGAGAGGGACTCTGGCGGGAGGAGGGACGGGGGAGCCACCCAGCAGCCCGAGTCGCCCCGAGCGCGAGACCCCTGAGATGGCTGCTGATTGGCTGATGATGGCGCAGGTGGTGGGCGCGCGGGAGACAGGGCGGCTTCTCTCCTCTTTCCCCCGCCAACGATTCCACCCCCCCTCCCTCCGCCAGCGGCCGTTATTTCGCGCGCACGCGCACAAGGCCGCCGTCGTTGCCGAGCGGGAGAATGGGGGAGCGCGCGCCGGGGGCACGGACGGGGCGGGGCTAATCCCTGAGCGCGCGCCCGCCTAACGGTCGCAGGCCTCATGCTTCGGCTTCCGCTTTTTGCGTCCTGCAGGCCACCGTCCTCCCCGCCCCACTCCAGCGGTGTATTTACAATCCTGCGCTGAGTCGTTCCCCGAAGATGGCGCCCAGTGGAGTCGCCGGCCTTGCTCGCGGCCCACCCCGAGGCGGTCACACTCCGGACCCGCCCCCGCAGCCCCAAAAATCAGGCGGAAGCACCGGAGCAAAAACTGTATTTACACAACACGGGGTTATACAAAACTTTGAAAAGGCGGAGTGAGGAGACGACGGTCAGGAGGCGCCACAGCGCTGGCCGGCGGCGAGACCCAGGATGTTTGCCTGCAACACAGGAGGGAGGGAGACAGCGACGTTAGAGAGGGGTGCGGGGCGCAGGACAGGCAGAGGAGGGGCAGGGCCGTGACTTCACCTTCAGGAAGGACTCCATCTGTTTTCCCGTTATGCCCTCCACGCGTTCCAGGTCCTCCACCTGGCGGGACAGGATCGATAGGGGACAGAGTCTCGGGGGTACCCGGTCTCCCCTGCCCCCGCCCTCCCCCAGTCCAGTGGGCTGCTACCTGGCTGAAGGGGCCGTGGAGCTCCCGCCAGCCCACGATTAGCTGGGCCTTCTTCGGGCCAATGCGCTGAAGACTGCGGAGATCTCGGGCTGAGCCTTCGTTCAGCAGATCCAGTATTTTTTGGCGCCCATGAGCCAGTAGCTCCGGGCTGATCTGTAGCTCCCAGCAGTCCTCAGCCTTCTCCTCAGGCTCTAGGGCATCCAGGGACTCCAGCTGGGAGGCAAAGGGAGATGAGTGACACGCAGGGCAGCCAAGTGCTTTGGGCTCCTCTGCCAAAACTAGGAGCCCAGCACCGGCTACCTCCTGCGCTCCAGCCTCTTCCTCTCTTGTCAAGTGTGTCCAAAATCCCGCCCTCAGGTCACTCTCTGGGGTAATTCTCATTATGCAACTAGTGAAAGAGAGGTACTACTCAGTACCCAGTGGTAATATTAGCACCCTTCTCATGGAGTTGCTGTGGAGATCAAGTGAGTTAATGAATGTAAAGCACAAAATGAGCTCTTAAATCTGGTCCCTCATCTCTAAAAGGGAAAGAATAAGCTGTCTTTCAAAAAGTACATGGGAGAAAGTAATATGAATAAATCATACCTCCCCCAACCATCTCAGTTTTTGGGTAGTTCTAGTGGTGTTCGATTCTGGGTATGTGCATATGTGTGGTTTCATGCTTGACTGCTTAGGTCATAGTTCCCTAAGTTTTCCCTCTTAAGCTTGTAGAGGGTAGAAGCCAGGCTACACAGTGGAACATCCGCTCTGCGAGGTACATCCACATCACTGCCTTCCACCCTAAATGCCCTGCAAGGAACCAACCATCACCACATTCCAGGGGTAAGCAAGTTGAGGTCTGTTACTAGCTGGCGGCCATCATCCAGTTCGTTTAACCCCAAGGCCAACGCTCCTCCCCCTAGAGCCTACTCCCCCTTACTTCTGGGCTCCAGGTGTAGCCTAAGCCCCCAGCTACTTTCACCTTTCTCTTCCGGCCTTTATTCTTCAGGATGTGGATCTCGGCATTTGGGGATGCTGCCTGCTCCTGAACTGAAAGTAGGAATTGAGAATTGGAGTCAGGGCAAAGGGTACTTTTCACCCTCCCTGGTAGCCCTTCGGTTCTTCCATTTCTGATTCCCCAGCTCCCCTCCATCCAGAGTTAACCTGTTGTGTTTCCACATGACCTTTTTTATACCCGCATTTAAAGGAATTTCAGTCAGTCTTGCATTATCTTCAATCCTCTACTCGTTTGTCCATCCCACTGTACTAAACACCCGAGGGCAGAGCACCCCCAGCACTGCCTCAGAGCCTCCTCACCCCTCCCTGGGACTGGTATGTGGTGGGAGAATATGAATGACATGGAGACAGCTGCTCCTAACACTTCCTCCCTTATAGGATCTCAGCTGCCTTGGCCCCCCTAGCCCCTGGAGTCAAACTTACTTAGCTGTAGGGGCATCACCACAGCCTTTTTCAGGGGCTTTGCCCCTGTGACTGTGCGATGTGAAAGGGGCCGGAGCATTGTGGGACAATGGTTCTCCTTTTCCTCAGCCTTCTGGGCCAACATCTTGGCCTCCAGTTCTTTTTGCTTCGTCTTAAGCCTCTGTTGGAAAGGATCAGGGAGATGTGATCCAGACCCAACTCCAGGGCAGCCTGAAGGGCAGTGGGTTACCAGGGTGAGTATGCAAGGCTCTGAGCCCCCAGAGGGCAGGGCTAGGACCAGTGGGAGGTTACCAGGAGACAGGTGGAGCCTAACATAATTAAGGGCTTTCTGTGATTAGGGGGCTACCCAGAGGTGGAACAAGCCTCTGCAAGTATTGAAGGGAAAGGCTTTTCAAGTACAGTCCTCAATTAATTGAGCTGGGCTTTAGGAAATGTAATGTTTAACATTTGTTGCTTTTACTTTGAACTTTTTCTTCTCACCCTCACATCTGGTCTCAATTGTCTGTCAAAGTTCAGCCATGTTAAGGACATTCAAGCAGAAGCTG
The DNA here is from genome assembly GCF_028858775.2 of Pan troglodytes. Classification (NCBI taxonomy): domain Eukaryota; kingdom Metazoa; phylum Chordata; class Mammalia; order Primates; family Hominidae; genus Pan; species Pan troglodytes. The sequence goes on from NC_072416.2 coordinate 32,400,581, forward strand.
GAGAACTTCCGGTATTGGGAGAAAACTGGACTCTAGTCCAGCCTGAGTGTCCTTCCCTGTCTGAAGATCCAAGGATTGCTTGTCAAGGCCAACAGGAATCCCAGCTCCCACATCCCTAAAACACGTACCTCAATCTCTAGGTCCTTCTCTTCCACTGTCTTCATTAGCACCATCCGCTCTCGCTTTGGGGTACTCAACAGAGGGGCCCCCTGGCTCCCCTGGGAGGCAAGCAGACGGTCCAAGCTCAGGAGGCGCTCCAGCATGGCCGGGTCCATGCTGCTTAGCTTCTGTAGGGGGCTGAGCAGAAAAAGAAGTTGCTCCCCACCTACCTCCTCCCTCATCACCACCTACAGCAGCAGGACTCCCCTCACCACACCTTAACTTGGTATATCCTGTAGCTCCAGAACCTAATGTTAACTTGCTAGGCATCCAGTTTCTCTGGGTGCAGTGTCTTCATCAGGTGAAGTGACTGCTCAGGAATGCCAGGAAATCAGGCGAACACTTGAGTGCCAGGTATGAGAGACCTAAGACACTGCCCTGCCCTGGAGGCACTGTCTACTGAGGAAATCAAGAGACCATAATAAGGTGACAGCCAGGGCAGTGCCTGTCCATTTGGAGGAGCAGTTGCGGAAAACATCACAGAGGATGCCATCTTTAGCAGGGCTTTGAAATCCACCGAAGACCTCAGCTGCCAAGCTTCCCTGCTGTGGGCAGCTGGGAAGGCCTGTTCAAGCAGAGTCCTGACTGACTCTGAGCACGGTAAGGCTTAACATTCTTTTTTTTTTTTTTTTTTTTTTGAGACAGGGTCTTGCTCTGTCACCCAGGCTGGAGTGCAGTGTTGAGATCACAGCTCACTATAGCCTTGGCCTCCTGGGGCTTAAGCAATCCCCCTGCCTCAGCCTCCTGAGTAGCTGGGTCCACAGGTGCATGCCACCATGCCCAGCTAATTTTTTTATTTTTTGTAGAGATGGGGTCTTACTATGTTGCCCAGGCTGGTCTTGAACTCCTGGGCTCAAGTGATCCACCCACCTTGGCCTCCCAAAGTGCTGGGATTACAGGTGTGAGCCACTGCGCCCAGTCAGCAACGTCAAACATTCATTTATTTTGCCTGGAATCTTGCCCCACACCTCCTCACATCTGTATCAATAATCTTTCCAGGTCAGTTTGATGCCACCTCTCCCATGACGCCAAGCTTAACAATGCATCTCCCTTCCTATGCTGTGAACTGGCTCCTGGAGGACAGGGACACTCCTGTGCTTTCCATGCTAGTGCCTTGGAAAAACAGGATCAGAACATATGTGGGCAAACACTAGAAGTCATCTCTTCCTTCCTGGCTCTCACAGCAGCAGCTACTCCTTCCTGATTCTGAATTCTCCACTTGGTATCACATACTGATGTTCCCATCTGACTTCCTCTCCTGTGAGGCCCCCAAGCTCTGGGTCTGCTGGGTTTGATGTGCCCAACTCTGAGCTTCCCCTTACTCAGAGTGCCTGTCTGACAGCTTACCTGTGCACATTTCTGGGTGCACACAGCAGTGGGGAGTGCTGACAGATGGTTTGGGAAAGACAAGACTGAGAGATGGGGTCATGAGTGCACAAGCATCTTCTTGTGTGTGGCATCTTCCTTAACTACAGTAGCCCCCTGGGACAGAGTGGGCACTAACCCTTGGCCACCTCAGGTCACCTCTGTTTAGTAGTTCACAGGATTTGGGCTAGGGGTAGAAACAGGGCAAAGTTAAAACTGCAACTGGCTCCTGGGGGGTGGAGGGAATAGTGCAAGGGCTAAGTGGCCAGACACAGAAAGCAAGACCCCTGAACAGAGATGACCTGAGGATTAGTACATACTGGGCCATGAGGTGGGGTGATCGGAGTTGGGGCAGGAGGTGACACAAAGGACTTAGTTTAGAGGCTTTATCTGGATTGAGGGTAGAAGCAGTTAGGACAGCAGCTGGCTCCCCGGAGAGTCATGGAGAAGCTGGGCACTGACACACAGACCAGATGGTCTCAGCAGGACAGCTCTTCCAAGTCTCCTTTGCTTTGCTCTCATGGATCTGAAAGATCTGATCCAGATCACTCCTTGAACCAGAAGCAAAAATGCTCATCCTTGAAACAGCTGTCCCAAAGTGAGAAGTTTTGCTGAAGGCTAAAGGGGTTGGAAAATGGAAAGGATCCCCAGGAGGAGGCCTCCTTAGATCCCCAAGGCAGCAGCACTGAGGAGAGATTAATCTTAGACTTTAGTGATTCAATGGAGTAGAATTTGGGGGGAATTTATTTATTTACTTATTTATTTATTTATTGAGATGCAGTCTTGCTCTGTCACCTAGGCTGGAGTGTAGTGGCATGATCTTGGCTCACTGCAACCTCCACCTCCCAGATTCAAGCAATTCTTCCTGCCTCAGCCTCCTGAGTAGCTGGGATTACAGGTGCCCACTACCATGCCTGGCTAATTTTTGTATTTTTAGTAGAGATGGGGTTTCACCATGTTGGCCAGGCTGGTCTTGAACTCCTGACCTCAGGTGATCCACCCGCCTTGGCCTCTCAAAGTGCTGGGATTACAGGCGTGAGCCACCGTGCCTAGCCGGGGGTGAATTCACTTATTTACTTTGAGACGGAGTCTTGCTGTGTCGCCCAGGCTGGAGTGCAATGGCCGCAATCTCAGCTCACTGCAACCTCTGCTTCCTGGGTTCAAGGGATTCTCCTGCCTCAGCCTCCCGAGTAGCTGGGATTACAGGCACACGCCACCACATCCGGCTACTTTTTGTATTTTTTAGTAGAGATGAGGTTTCACCATGTTGGCCAGGCTGGTCTCGAACTCCTGACCTCAGGTGATCCACCCAACCTCAGTCTCCCAAAGTGCTGGGGTTACAGGAGTGAGCCACCGCATCCGGCCTAGGGTGAATTTAATGGGAGAGGAACAAGATCACAGCTCTCTGCTCAAGGATCTGACAGGCATTGCAGCTCTGCTGCTAAGCCACACATCAGGAAGGGGATACACCCAAGGCCCCACTGCTCACCTGAGTTTCTGGGAGGCAGAGGCTGGAGCTGCCATGGGCTCAGGGCTCCCGATCTCCTCTTCCTCAGGGCCTCGGGCTCTCTTTGCCTCTGGTGGACCAAGCAATTCTTTCTGAGACAGCTTAACAGGTCCCAAGACTAGACGATTGGAGGATGGGGTGGAGAGAGGGATTGGGGGTGGTCAGCCTCTGTGCTGATGCTTGGTGGTTTCAACAAACTCCCTAATTTCCAGACCCAGCGTTTCCACTCCTGCCTCCCCCAGTTCTCACCATGAGGCTGCAGGCTCTCATTGGTAAAAGGCCGATTGATCACCTCCTTGGACCTGGCAGCAAAGTTGAGTGCGGAGACTGTGTCTAGGTAGAAGCGTCTCTCAGGGGCAATGTTGGCAATAAGGATACTGTGGGCTGAGCCACCCAGAGAGTCCTGAGGGTGAGACCAGGCAGTGGGTGGGTCAGAAGCCCAGCCTTCCTGTGCCTCAACTGCTATTCCCCACCCCACAGCAGGCCTGAGAACCTCCTTCTGCAGCCCCTTCTTCCCTGAGACAGGTGGGCCTGACCTGCAATAGGCGAGTGAGCTTGCTGTCCCGGTAAGGTACACGAGGGAGGCCCTGATTCAGCGCATCTACCACTTTGCCCAGGACAAACAGGGAGGTGTTGATGGCTCCACTCTCTTTTAGCCGAAGGCCCTTGTTGCCTGTGCGCCGGTTGTCCTCTGACCCAGCCAAGTCAATCAGGTAGAGTTTTCCCTCTCGCTGGCGAAATGGGGCCAAACGTTCCCGCTGGTCCACCTGGGGGTAAGAACAAAGGTCTCGTGCTTAGCTCAGGCTCCTGGGCTTCCCAGGTCCTCGCCCCTGTCTGCGGCCTCACCTTGACCAGGAGCACAGCGTGACTGCGGGAGGAGCGCTGGTTGAGCCGGGTGGCTCCTACAGTCCGATTTCGACTGGCTGGCAGGAAGTGCCGCTCAAAATCAGCAAAGCTAGTGATGGGCTTCTGGGTGAGACCCGGAATCAGGATGTTCCCCCGGCAGTCTTCTCGGATTACCAGGTCTCCCGAAGCAGGGTCCAGGAGGTCTAATACCTGTGTAAGCAGTGAAGGGGCAGGGCAATTCTCCATAGAGAGGCTGTTTCTTCCTGGGGATCAGTTTCCTTTCTCTGTTCTATTCTCGGAGTTGTACCATCTGCTACCCCAGTCTCTGTCTTTCTAGGTCTCACCTTACCTCCCTGCTACAGGAGAGCTTCATATTCTAGAACCAGGTCTTACTTTGACCCTTTGTTGCTCCTCTCCCAACCAGCACAGGGCCTCACCTTCTCCTGGTAGATCTCTAGGTAAGACATGGTGACAGAAAGGGCCCATGGCCGGCCCTCGGCACCCTCCTCCCTTGTGAGCTGCAGGAGGTCCATGAGAGCCCGCGGGATCACCCCAGGTTGCTCTGGGCTGCCCAGCATTGTGTGCGTCTTCCCTGGGAAGAGAGTGGAGAAAACTGTGAGGTTTTCCTCTCCGTTTCCCCAGCCCTTTCTGACCCATAGCTGTTTCTTTTCTGGCTCCCTCACCAGCTCCTGTGGGTCCATAGGCAAGCACGCTGGCATTCTGCCCTTCCAGCAAGTGCCTTAGGATGGGCTGCACTGAACCTGCATAGATGTCCTGCTGAGTACTCCTCTCCCCATAGAAGGCATCAAACCTGCAGGAAGAAAGAAAGAAATTAGCGTGTGTGTAAGGGGTGGAGTGGGGTGGGGGTGGGTAAGGGATTCTACTCTCATCTGGACCTTGGATTTAAGAGAACGTCTCTATCCCCTTTCTTGTACAAAGACCTTAAAAAGCATCCACCTAACACCTACTCCGTCCTCATCTCTCTATTGGTGTTAGGAATACAGAGATGGATCTGATATCCCTGCTCTTGGAGTTTTGCAGTCTGGTAGGATAGATATCCACACTTTGCTGTGATTTAGGAAACGAAGATAAGAACACACTCTCAAAGGAGTAACTGATTCTGCTCAAGGAAGGTTTTGACCAAAGAAAGAAATTCTGAGAATCAAGAATAGCAAAAAAGCAAGGCTTCCCAATCTTTTTCAAATGGCTACATGTGTAGAACATTGTATTTTACACCATAATGGGGAAAATAGAGGATGCTGCTTATGACTGAACTAGACTCCACATACCAATCACCTATCCACTGCGTTCTGGTGGAGAAGCTGCAGCTTAGGCCACAGCAGGGAGTTTAATATATATTGAGGGAATGAGGCTGGAAAGAAACTGAAGCCCAAATTGTTAACGGCCTAGTATGGGAACTAGCAAACTTCTGTAAAAAGGCAGATTGTACATATTTTAGGCTTTGTGGGCCATGTGTTCCTTTTACAACTACTCAACTCTGCCACTGTAGTCAGAAAGCAGCTATAGACAATATGTAAATAAACGATAAAATTTTATTTACTGAAAATCTTACTCCTGATCAGATTTGACCTGCAGGCCATGGTTTGCCAGCCCCTGCCTAGAAAAACAGGCCAAGGAGTTTGAACTTTAAATCCCCAGTAGGATTATAAAGTAGCTGCCCTTCTGAGTTCTGTCCCCAAATCTGGGTGGTCTTCTCTGACACTACCCAGCTGCAGCTTGGGTAGGCTGGCTGGCAGGTCTGTGTTCCCCCAACCCTCCTCATATGTCCCCCAGCCTCTACTTGGGGCTCACCTGCTCACCCTCATTGCTCCTCCCTCTCTGTGCACAGTAATGTATGTTTGATTCAACCTCTCATCTCTCCCTACAGTATCGCAGAGAGGGCCCATCATGGGGGCACCTGTCAACATTTCCTAAGTGAACAGTGAAGGCTCAGGGAACAAAGCGGTGGTAAGGAGGGAGCAAGGATCCTGGGGAGGCAGGTCGGAGAAACTCTCTGGGGAGCGTGGGCAGGCCTAGGAGAGGGAGGTGATGGCATGAGGGAAGAGGAGTGGCCTGAACCTTACTGGTATTTGAGAGTCTCCTGGTGGTTCCTCCAGTTAGCAATCTCTAGAGAGCAGCTGTCCATGCCCCGCACACAGGGGGGATCACTTGCTCCAGCTGTTCCATGCACAAATGGCCGCAGTCGCACAGCCACCCTTACGCGAGCTGGAGGTGGACGACGAGTAGCTCCAATCTTGCTTAGCCGACAGCAACCAGCTCCTGGAGGAGAGAAGATCACTTTTAGATATGAAGTATGGTGGTAGCAGAAGAAGCAGGGACCAACTTTGCTGGGCGGGCTGGGGGCCACAGCTCATGTTGGAGAAGCTCATTCTGCCCTGGTCATGTTGTGGACACCCCTAAGCTTGGCCTCAGTGCCTTCCCTGCTCTACAAGCAAGTGCAGCAGGTGTATAGCAGGCTTCTCAGACTGTAATGTATACACAAATAACCTGGAGGATCTTGTGAAAACGTGGATTTGGTCTCCGTCTCCCTGGGGTGATGCCCGAGATTTTGCATTTCTAACAAGCTCCCAGGTGATGCTGGGCACTTAAAAAAAAAAAGAGAGAGAGAGGGATGGAGTCTCACTAGGTTACCCAGGCTTGTCTTCAACTCCTGGGCTCCAGCGATCCTCCTACCTCAGCCTCCCAAAGTGCTGGAATTATAGGCAGAAGCCACCATGCCTGGCCCAGGACATGTTTTGAATTGCCAAGGGTGAAGTAGACCAGCACCTCACAGGGTTGTTCTAAGGATTAAAAGGGTTGACATCTGACCGAAACCTAAACCAGACAGCGAACTGCCAGAATTTTCTGTGTGTGTGTGTGTGTGTGTGTGTGTGTGTGTGTGTGTGTGTGTGTTTTGAGACAGTCTTGCTCTGTCACCCAGGCTGGAGTGCAGTGGCATGATCTCAGCTCACTGCAACCTCCACCTCCCAGGTTCAAGCGATCCTCCCACCTCAGCCTCTCGAGTAGCTGGGATTACAGGTCCCCAACACCACTCCTGGCTAGTTTTTGTATCTTCAGTAGAAACAGGGTTTCACCATGTTGGCCAGGCTGGTCTCAAATTCCTGACCTCAAGTGATCTGCCTGCCTTGGCCTCCCAAAGTGCTAGGATTACAGGTGTGAGCCACTCCGCCCAGCCTGTACCTCCATTTCTTAACTGGGGTTTCTAATATGTATTGAGACATATGTATACTCACAGACCCACCCACCCCTGCAAACTGTTAATGATGATCTTCTCTTGATGGGGAATTATGTGGGTTCTGCAAAAACCACCGACATGCAATTCTTCTCTCATGTAAACTTAACCCTGAATTTGCTTCAGATGATTAAGTTTTTTTTGTTTTGTTTTGTTTTAGAATTGGCAACTGAATTATTTTTATCATCAGAAAACACAATGAAGATAAAACTTAAAAAAGAAAAGCCCTCTATTTTTGTGGGGGTTAAATGAGCTGAAAATATCTAAGGAGAGTATTACTCTATTTTACGTTGGAGGATAACATACTGTAGCTCATAGTGGAATTCAAACCTAGATCTCTTCCCCTCTAAAAATCTGCTTTTAATAGGATGCTGTATTGCTTCCTTATTATGTACCAACTGGGAAAGCTCCTGGCAGCTCTTTCCCTTCCTTGCTGGTGGTAGCAGCTGGTTGCTAGGAGCCATAGGCCTCGCAGAAGGCAAAAGGCTGGCTGGTATATGTAGCCAACACAGAAACAGCAAGACAAAAAGGCAGACAGATGACCCCTACAAAGAATCTTACACCTAAGTAAGGCATACCCATAAGCAGATGGGCTGTTTCAAAAACTGAAACTCCATTCCATCATCTGATAAATGGGGCTACTAATACCATTTCTCACGTTATGGTAGCAAAGCGCTTGGACATCTTGTTCTCATTTGTTCCTCATGGCAATCCTGAAAGTCAGGAGCAAGCAGGTAAAAACCTGCAGATGCATGTGTGCAGATAGAAAATTGAGGTGCACTGACTTGTCAGAAATATGTGCAGGACCTTCCTCTGCCTGCTTTCACAGGATGTTTTGGGAGAACAGAAAGATGGCAGATGTAGAAGCACTTAAGGAAGCGCAGTGATCAATCTAAGGGGAAGAGGAAGTCAGTAATGAGGTAGAGTGTAGACTCTGGTCAGACAGAACTGGACTTCAATTCCAGCTCTGACATTTATTAGCTTGTGACCTTGGACCTTGGTTTCCTTGTCTGTCAAATAAGGTTGGGGGTGGGCCTTGGGCTTTTTGAGAATTTGGCTGGGCGCAGTGGTTCATGCCTGTAATCCCAGCGCTTTGGGAGGCCAAGGTGGGCGGATCACCTGAGGTCAGGAGTTCGAGACCAGCCTGGTGGTGAAACCCTGCCTCTACTAAAAATACAAAAATTAGCCAGGTATGGTGGTGGACGCCTGTAATCCCAGCTACTTGGGAGGCTGAGGCACAAGAATTGCTTGAATGCGGGAAGTGGAGGTTGCAGTGAGCAGAGATTGCGCCACTGCACTCCAGCCTGGGTGACAGAGCAAGACTGTGTCTCAGAAAAGAAAAAGATAATTGAAATAAGTGCCAGATAAAGTGGCAGCACAGTGACTAGCACATAGTAGGTAGGTTCATTATTCAAGGTAAAATGGCCTGGGTTGAAATCCCAGCTCTGCCATTTATAGCTAGCTAAGTAACCTAGGGAAATTATTTTCCATCCCAGTGCCTCAATTTCCTTACCTGCAATATGGGAATAAAAATACCTCCTTGTTAGGTTGTTAGGAGAGTAATTAAGGTGATTCATGTAAAAGTGCTTAGAACATTATCTGGTATTTGGTGAAAGGCCAGTAAGTGCTTTTTAATGTCCGTCTCCCATTTTCCAGATGAGGAAACCTCAGTATAGAGGGGTTAGCTGACTGACCCAGGGTCAACAGCTAGTGAGTGACAGCTTCAAATGAAGATCTAACTCCAAAGTGCTTTATATGAACCCTCCTCAGCCTCCTTAGCCCCTTCATCTTTGCATCTCATAAGAATGTGAGGATTCAAAGTAATAATGTACATACAATGTTTAGCACAGTGCCTGGCAGCAACTGCTCAGTCCTTAGCTGTTATTATTACACCCTTTCTCTTGCTACCCACTCCTCCATCCCTGCAACTTGCTTCTGCCCTCACTATTCAGCAGGGTCACCCATGACTTCCCTAGTGCTAGATCCAGTAGGCATACTCAGCCTCAATCCTGTTGGACCTCCCAGAAGTATGCGACACTCTTGGGAAACACACTTTTCCCTTCATTTCCATGCCCCCCACCTTCCTGGTTGTCTTACCTAGTTTTCTGTTCACTCCTCATCCTAGGATCCGTCTATCCTTTCTCTAGACCAGCATTTCTCAACTTCAGCACTACTGACATTTCGGGCTCGCTAATTCCGTTGTGGGGCTGTCCTGTGCATTTAGACTGTTAGCATATGCTTACTAGATGCCAGTAGCACTCTCCACCCTCACCCTCAAGTTGTAACAACTAAAAATCTCTCCAGACATCTCCAAATGTCCTGTGAGGGACAAAGTTGCCCCGAGCTGAGACCACTCAGATTCATTTCATAGGCAGGTTACCCGCCCTCTTGGCTTCAGTAACATCTTACAGCTGATAAGTCCTATTGCACGTTCTGCACAAGAGCTCTCAACTGCAGACCCACGTTCTGAACGGCTGCCCTGACGGCTCCTTTTTTTTGAGACAGAATCTCACTCTGTCGCCAGGCTGGAGCGCAGTGGCGCTCTTGGCTCACTGCAATCTCCGCCTCCCAGGTTCAAGCGATTCTCCTGCCTCAGCCTCCCGAATAGCTGGGACTACAGGTGCACGCCACCACGCCCAGCTAATTTTTGATTAATTTTAGAGACAGGGTTTCACCATGTTGGCCAAGATGGTCTCGATCTCTTGACCTCGTGATCCACCCACCTTGGTCTCCCAAAATGCTGGGATTACAGGCATGAGCCCGGCCGACGGCTCCTCTTAAACTCCACCTGTCCTAAACTGAACCCTCCTTCCCCATCTCTCTGCAGCCTCCTCCTTTGATCTCTGATGTAAATGAATGGCACCAACCCCAAAAGTGGGAGTCTAACTCCAGCGTCTCTTACCTCCCACATCAGTTCATCATTAACATCTGTCAAGTCTATCTCTTTAAATCTCTCTTGAACAAGTCCACTTCTCTCCACTCCCACTGCACTACCTCTGCCCAAGGTCATGGTCTTTACAGCCTTCCTTGCTGGTGGTAGCAAGGTGTCCCCTGCCCTCTAGTCATTCCCTCTGTTTCCTTCCTTGCAGTGTAAGTTACCAGTCATGATGAATTTCCTTCACTTCCTACAAAACTCCAAGTTCTCTTGCACCTTTGGATTTTTGTCCACGTTAATCTCTTTCCCTAGAATATCTGCATTGCTCCCCACCCCACCCTGGAGTGACTGAGGTAAACACATTTTAACTCCTCTTAAAAAACAAAACCAAAAACCCTTTCCTGATAGACACTAAGGCTTTATCAGGTGCAACCACAGCTCTTGTTAGCCCCTCCATAAGCATTTGTCACACCTCACTATTGCATGTTTGTCACTTTCTCCACCTGACTGCCAACTGTGAGAACAAGTTTTATCCTGCTCACCTTTCTAACCCCAACACCTGGCGCAGAGTAGGCCCTCAAGAAGTATTTGCTGAAAAAAATTAAGATTTAGGGAACAAACTACTAATCACTGGCTTGTTCATTTCCATCATGAAAGTGGCTCACGGCCATTCCTGCCCCAGAGCTCACAGTCCAGGGTAGGAGGGAAGAGGGGAGGACCACATGTAAACAATTATTTACTGCACAAGAGTCTAGCCCTTTCATGATAAAAGCAACCTTGAGCTTGGACCAGGCTAGCAATTATTAATTTTCCCTTCTTTCACAATTCCTTTCATTCACTCTTATCCCTTTTATTGATGAGGAAATTGAGCTAAGAGAGCATCTTTGGCCTCTTTTACATCATAAATAAGAAAACACTTGCTGTTCTTGTCTTCTTAGTCAAGGCCTGGCAAACTCCTATCCAACCTTTGAAACCCATCTCAAGTATCATTCACTCCCTTAATGAAGTCCTCCCAGAATACTCAAGGGCTTACTTCAGATTCCACACACTCAGTTTATACACATCTCTCATTGTGTTTCATATTACATCTGCGTATGTGACACTCTATTGAAACAGACTGTAAATTCCTCGAGGAAGGGACATTATTCATTCAGGCATTTTCATATATACCATGCACCGGACACAGTGCATCTTCGAAGGGTAAGGGGAGACTGTGCTCAGCCAGCAGGGATAACATGTACTTGGGCATAATGGTTAAGAGCAGAGGTTCTACACTCAGACTCCTTGAGAGCGAATTCAAGCTCCAATATTTACTAGTTGTGTTAACTCTGAACAAACTAACCTCAGTTTCCTGTGTAAAACAAAGACAGTAATAGTAACAACCTGATAGCATTGTGTGGACAATAAATGGTTCACCACCATAAAATGCCTACAACTGTGCCTGGCACATAGCAAGAGCTCTACATGTGTTAGGCATTCTCCTAAATGTCTGTTTCCCCACGAGGCTAACGAGGGCTCCAATGAATTACTATGGCGCCCACCATCATCACTAACCAGGATTAAGTCTCCGGGTTAGAGAGGCACATGTAAACAAATACTCACATACAAGATTTTGGGTGTCCTAACAGCCTTTCCAACCCTAAAATAGCATTCACTTCCATGCTAGAGTGAAAGGAAATTTTAGTCTTTTATTTCGTTTTCCTGTAATCGCAGAGCATCTTACGCTGCCAACTCAAACCCAGCAGCAGCCGGGTCTGTTCCTCAGCCCGTCCTCCTGCATCTCTCAGGGATGTCTCTGCACCCAAACACCATGTCCCACACAGAACCCTTCCCAAAACACGCCTCCGGCTCCCTTCTCGTCCTCGTGGCTAGAGCGTCCGCCACTCTTCTCTTGCTTATTCAGGTGATCTCCAGGGATGAGGCCATGACCCCCGTTTCACAGACGAAGAAACCGAAGCTCACAAAGGAAAAGTGCGCGGGGTTCAAGCCAAGAGCCTGGACCGGAGACCCGAGTCTACTAACCCAAGGGGAGAGCAGGAAACAGGGAGAAGGCAGGAGCCAGGCGGGGCGACCGGTTCGCGACCCCACACTCACCGTCCCCCTCTCCCCGCCCCTGCGCCATGGCCGCCTCTCCGCGACAACCCGCAGAGCCTGGACCACACTCCGACACATGACTCCCACTAAGCTCCAGACGTCGGTGCCCGCCTTGCCCAGGTCGGGCTCAAGTACCTGAGATCGCCGCCGCTGAAGCTGCCGCCATCTCGCGTCGCCTCTGCTGCGTCGAGCCGCCCGCGGCCATTCCACTCCCTCCTTGGGCCCGCCTCTCCCATTCGAATTCCCCGGTGCCCCGCCTCCTCTCCCAGGTTCCACCAATCACGACTACGCGCCGCCGGAAGCGCCTGCGTGTGGGTCGCCACTATCCCGCCTTCCAGCGCTCGCCTCCGGGTCCCCAAGAAAAGGTTCCCCTGGTCAGGACGCATGCGCGCGCGTGGGCCGCGCAGCCGTTGATGTCTGGAAGCGCGCTGAGATACAAACCCCTACGCAGGGATGTTGGCGACGGTGGCCGCTGGGGGAGCTGCTCAGCGCCGCCCGGCACTGGGCTCCCTTTCCCTTTACTTTCTGCAGTTTCTTGCCTCCGTGGGTGGTTGGCGCGTCTGCGGAGCCAGGGTCGTTGTGTGGATCGTGGGACTGCAGCCCCAGCCAAAAGGCTATCACGTCTGGTCGGTTCTGTAGATCTGGGCCCCAGGGGCTGGACTCTGGGCAGTCACGTTGCACTCGCTGCCTGCTGGGCCCAAGGCCACTGTAGGTCCCCTTGCGTCCGTGTCAGCCCAGGAGAGCAGCTTGGATGTTCCTGTCTTTATAACTTGGCACTCAGCACGTCGGCGAAGCGTGGAAAACGCTTAGTCTGTGATTCAGTCCCACTCATCCACGGTTCCGGTTCCCAGTCCTTAAGGGTACAGCGGTCCGTTGAGTAGCTCTCTGTCCTTTCTGAAGGGTTGGCTAGGGACGGTCATTCCACTTTTGAGCACCAGGTAGGTAGGGCCCAGGTTTAGACATTATGTTCCACCCTGTTGAACAACAAAACAAAACACAGGCCGGGCGCGGTGGCTCAGTCCTGTAATCCCAGCACTTTGGGAGGCTGAGGCGGGAGGCTCACCTGAGGTGAGGAGCTCGAGACCAGCCTGGCCAACATGGCGAAACCCCGTCTCTACTAAAAACACAAAAATTAGCCGGGGATGGTGGCACGCCTGTAGTCCCAGCTACTCGGGAGGCTGAGGCAGGAGAATCGCTTGAATCCGGGAGGTGTAGGTTGCAATGAGCCGAGATGGTGCCACCGCACTCCAGCCACGGCGCCAGAGTGAGACTCCGTCTGAAAACAAAAAACACGAATCTTAGATCAGTGTTTCTGAAACGTTTTGCCTTGGGATCCCACTACAGTTTTTAAAAATGAGGCCTCCAAAGATGTTTTGTGTATATGAGGGTTTTTGTTTTTTTGTTTTCGAGACGGGGTTTCACTTCCATCTCCCAGGCTAGAGTGCAGTGGCTCAATCTCGGTTCACTCCAACCTCTGCCTCTTGGGTTCAAGTGATTCTCCTGCCTCAGCCTCCCGAGTAGCTGGGATTACAGGTGTGCACCACCACGCTCAGCTAATTTTTGTATTTTTGTGGAGACAGGGTTTCACCATGTTGGCCAGGCTGGTCTCAAACTCCTGACCTCAAGTGATCCACCTGCCTTGGCCTCCCAAAGTGCTGGGATTACAGGTGTGAACCACCAGGCCTGGTCGTATATACTGTGTATGAAGTGAAACTAAATTAAAGTTGACATTAATGAATTTAAAAATGACAGTAACAAACCCGTAGACATAAAAAGTACATCTAAGTAGTGGTTGCCAGGGGATGGTGAGGGGCTGAGGAACTGGCACTACAGCAATAGATATAACGAGTTTCTTTTGGGGGTGATGGAAATATTAAATATTTTGGAATGAAGTAGTGATGATGGCTACGTAACGTAATAAACATACTAAAAACCAGAGAGGTGTGCACTTTTTTTTTTTTTTTTTTGAGACATAGTCTCTCTCTGTTGCTCAGGCTGGAGTGCAGTGGCACAATCTCGGCTCACCATAACCTCCGCCTCCCGGGTTCAAGCAATTCTCCTGCCTCAGCCTCCCGAGTAGCTGGGATTACAGGCATGCACCACCGTGCATGGCTGATTTTGTGTTTTTAGTAGAGACGGGGTTTCTCCATGTTGGTCAGGCTGGTCTTGAACTCATGACCTCAGGTGATCCATCCGCGTCGGCCTCCCAAAGTGCTGGGATTACAGACGTGAGCTACCAAGCCCTGCCTAGACCTCCATCTCCTTTTTTTTTTTTTTTTGAAACGGAGTCTCTCTCTGTGGCCCAGGCTGGAGTGCAGTGGCGCCATCTCGGCTCACTGCAAGCTCCACCTCCCGGGTTCACGCCACTCTTCTGCCTCAGCCTCCCGAGTAGCTGGGACTACAGGCACCTGCCACCACGCCCGGCTAATTTTTTGTATTTTTAGTAGAAACGGGGTTTCACCGTGTTAGCCAGGATGGTCTTGATATCCTGACCTCGTGATCCACCCGCCTCGGCCTCCCAAAGTGCTGGGATTACAGGTGTGAGCCACTGTGCCCGGCCTACCTCCATCTCTTAAAAAATAAAATTAGCCAGGCATGGTGGCACACACCTATATTCCCAGCTACTTGGGAGGCTGAGGTGGGAGGATTGCTTAAGCCCAGGAGTTTGAGGCTGCAGTGAGCCGTGATGGTGCCACTGCACTCTGGCCTCAGTGACAGAGGGAGACCTTGTCTCAAAGACACACAAAAAAACTAGATTCTCATATCTGCTTCTGTATTCATGCTGTTGTGATGTCACATATAATATAGTATTTTGAATACTCCACTATATACTTGAGAAACAATGCAAGAGAAGTCAATTGGTATCTTAGTTTTATTATGAAAATAGTTTTGAACTTGTAGACCCACTGAAAGTGTCTCGGGGACTCCCGGAAGTCTCTGGACCATACTTTGAGAACATCTGACATTGGCAATTGGCAGTTTGGTCTTCCTTGCCTGTCAGAAAAGGCTGTTCAGTTTTCACATTTGTTGCCAACTCCAGATATTTGGTAAGAAACCTGCCAGAAATAGTGAAAAGAGCATAGATCAAGGAGATAGGGCTTCTATGTTTGAATAAACCGTTTAGGTACAGGGCCTTGGTGCCAGGCTGCCCAGACCAGAGATTTAGCCTCTTTGTGCCTCCATTTCCTCAGATATTAAAAGGGAATAATGGTTGAAATACCTCCTAGGGTTAAGTATCTGCATCTGGCTGGTAGAAATTAGGGTGGTTTGGCCAGGCGTGGTGGCTCACGCCTGTAATCTCAACACTTTGGGAGGCTGAGGCGGGCAGATAACCTGAAGTCAGGAGTTTGACACTAGACTGGCCAACATGGGGAAACCCTGTCTCTACTAAAAACACAAAAATTACCCCGGCGTGGTGGCACACACCTGTAATCCCAGCTGTTCAGGAGGCTGAGGCAGGAGAATCACTTGAACACAGGAGTTGGAGGTTGCAGTGAGCTGAGATTGCACCACTGCACTCCAGCCTGAGGGACAGAGCAAGACTCCATCTGAAAGAAAAAAAATTAGCCAGATGTGGTGGCATGTGCCTATAGTCCCAGCTACTTGGGAGACTGAGGCAGGAGGATCGCTTGAACCCAGGAAGTGGAGGTTGCAGTGAGCTGAGGTCATGCCTGTGCAC
The DNA here is from genome assembly GCF_028858775.2 of Pan troglodytes. Taxonomy (NCBI): domain Eukaryota; kingdom Metazoa; phylum Chordata; class Mammalia; order Primates; family Hominidae; genus Pan; species Pan troglodytes. The sequence goes on from NC_072416.2 coordinate 32,416,359, forward strand.
TCCTGCTGGGGTGACAGAGAAAGAAACAATTGATTTTTAAAAAATAACTTCCAGGCCGGGTGCAGTGGCTCACGCCTGTAATCTCAGCACTTTGGGAGGCTGAGGCAGGCAGATCATGAGGTCAGGAGATCGAGGCCATCCTGACTAACACGGTGAAACCCCGTCTCTACTAAAAATACAAAAAATTAGCTGGGCGTGGTGGCGGGTGCCTGTAGTTCCAGCTACTCGGAAGGCTGAGGCAGGAGAATGGCGTTAACTCGGGAGGCAGAGCTTGCAGTGAGCCGAGATGGCACCACTGCACTCCAGCCTGGGTGACAGTTGGAGACTCCTCAAAAAAAGGCTGCTCACGATGGCTCACGCCTGTAATCCCAGCACTTTGGGAGGCCGAGATGGGCGGATCACAAGGTCAGGAGATCGAGACCATCCTGGCTAACACGGTGAAACCCCGTCTCTACTAAAAATACAAAAAATTAGCCAGGTGTGGGGCGGGCGCCTGTAGTCCCAGCTACTCGGGAGGCTGAGGCAGGAGGATGGCGTGAACCCAAGAGGCAGAGCTTGCAGTGAGCCGAGATGGCGCCACTGCACTCCAGCCTGGGCGACAGAGTGAGACTCTGTCTCAAAAAAAAAAAAAAAAAAAAAATTCCAAACTATGTCTTTAAAAGAAGCAAAGGAGGTCAGATGTAGTGGCTCATTCCTGTAATCCCAGCACTTTGGGACGCTAAGGTGGGAGGATAGCTTGGGTCTAGGAGTCCAAGACCAGTCTGGGCAACCTAGTGAGACCCTTCTCTACAAAACATTTTAAAGTTAGCCAAGTGTGGTGGCGCATGCCTGTACTCCCAGCTACTTGGGAAGTTGAGGTGGGAGGATCACTTGAGCCCAGGAGGCTAGGTTGTGGTGAGCGGAGATCATGCCGCTATTGCATTCCAGCCTGGGCAAAAGTAAAACATAGAGTTTGTGCCATAAAAAGTAATTAGTGGGTCTAGGCCTGGCGCGGTGGCTCATGCCTGTAATCCCAGCACTTTGGGAGGCCGAGGCGGGCAGATCACGAGGTCAGGAGATCGAGACCATCCTGGCTAACATGGTGAAACCCCGTCTCTACTAAAAATACAACAAATTAGCCAGGCGTGGTGGCGGACGCCTGTAGTCCCAGCTACTCGGGAGGCTGAGACAGGAGAATGGCGTGAACCTGGGAGGCGGAGCTTGCAGTGATGCACTCCAGCCTGGGTGACAGAACGAGACTCCGTCTCAAAAAATAATAATAATAAAATAAAATAATAATAATAATTAGTGGGTGAGGCCGATGATTCTGTCCTTCAAATATGTGAAGATTAAATTAAGGTCATCTGGGACACAGCAGCAGTGATGGAGAAGAGAATGGGGGCTGGATGATAGAGGACCAGACCTGGAGGGTCTCGTGGAGTAGGGGGCCTCGAAGAGATAATGGGTGGCCAGGAAGCTATGCCAGTCTATCCCACGTGGACACCCTTTGCCTTCACTTTTATGTACTTTGATATAACAGCCGCATTGGCCGGGGCGGGGCACTACCAAAAGGCAGGACTCAGCCTGGGGTCCTGCTTCCCAGCCCCCAGGTAGCTCTCTGTAGAGGGTCCTTCCCTGCAGGCAATGAGCTCCCCGTTTGTAGCGGCTGTGCATGGGTTAATTGATGTCTTCATTGGAATGGTGAGGCTGGGTCTGCAGAAGAGGAAAGAAAAGAGTATGTTAATTAAAACTGTCAACTAAAGAAAAACTCAGGCTTTTAAAGAATTAGTTTTATTCACAAATCTTACCTAGAATGGCAACCCGTGAGCGACTTTGAGAGAGTTTCTGTTAGACTGCTCCAGCCCGTAGTTTGCGTGCGGGTGCTGGTGGGTCTGCCCTGCAGAGAGTTGCGTTAGCAACCATCCCTCCCTCCAGCGCTCGCCTCCGGGTCCCTAAGGAAAACGTTCCCCTGGTCAGGACGCTGGAGCGCTCATGGGCCTCGCAGCCATTGACGACTGGACGCGAGCTGCGGTACAAACCCCGACGCGGAGACGTTGGCGACAGTGGCCGCTGGGGGAGCTGCTGAGTGCCGCCCAGCACTGGGCTCCCTTTCCCTTCACTCTCGGCAGTTTCTTGCCTCCGTGGGTGGTTGGCGCGTCTGCGGAGCCAGAGTCGTTGTGTGGATCGTGGGACTGCAGCCCCAGCCAAAGGGCTGTCACGTCTGGTCGGTTCTGTCACCCACGGTTCCGGTTTCCAGTCGTTAAGGGTCCAGCAGTCTGTTAAGTAGCTCCCTGTCCCTTCTGGAAGCTTGGCCAGGGAAGGTCATTCCACCTTTGAGTTCCAGGTAGGTAGGGCCCTGGTTTAGACATTATGTTCCACTTGATTGAACAACAAAACAAAACAAAACACAAATCTTAGATCAGTGTTTCTCAAACGTTTAACCTTGGGATCCCATTAGTCTTATAAAATGAGGCCTCTAGCCTGGGCGTGGTGGCTCACGCCTGTAATCCCAGCACTTTGGGAGGCCGAGGCAGGTGCATCACGAGGTCAGGCGTTCAAGACCAGCCTGGCCAACATAGTGAAAACCCCTCTCTACTAAAAATAAAAAAATTAGCCGGGTGTGGTGGCAGGCGCCTGTATTCCCAGCTACTCGGGAGGCTGGGGCAGGAGAATCGCTTGAATCTGGGAGGTGGATGTTGCAGTGAGCCGAGATCACGCCACTGCACTCCAGCCTGGGCAACAGTGCAAGACTCCATCTCAAAAAAAAAAAAAAAAAACGAGGCCTCTAAAGATGCTCCGTATATATGGGTTTTGATCCATATTTACTGTATTCAAAATGAAACCAAATTAAAGTAACATCAATGAACTTTCAAATTACAATAGCAAACCCACAGACATAGGAAGTACACCTGAGTGGTGGTTGCCAGGGGATGACAAGGGGTTGAGTAATTGGCACTACAGTGAACAGATGTAACTGCTTTCTTTTGGGGGTGGTGGAAGTGTTCTGGAATGAGGTAGTGGTAATGGTTGTACAATACAGTGAATATACTAAAAACCATGAAAGTGTACACTTTTAAAATGGCATTTTTTTCTTTTTATTAGAGACAAGGTCTCACTGTGTCACCCAGGTCGGAGTGCACTGGTACAATCATAGCTCATGGCAACCTCAAACTCCAAGGTTCAAGTGATCCTCCTGCCTTGGCCTCTGGAAGTGTTGGAATTACAGCTGTGAGCCATGGTGTTGGGTATCAGAAGAACCAGCCCCCAATATTTCAGTGTAGGTTCTTTCTATTTTCCCTACATGTTGGCCGGTCTGAGAAATAAAAAGAAAGAGTACAAAGATAGGAATTTTACAGCTGGGCTGGTGGGGGTGACATCACATATCGGTAGGTCCATAATGCCCCACCTGAGCCGCAAAACCAGCAAGTTTTTATTAAGGATTTCAAAAGGGGAGGGGGTGTACGAACAGGGAGTAGGTCACAGAGATCACATGCTTCTGAGGCCAGTAAAGATCACAAGGCAAAGGGCAAAGCAAAGATCACAAGACAAAGGGCAAAATTAGAATTACTGATGAGGGCCTATGTTCAGCTGTGCATGTATTGTCTTGATAAACATCTTAACAGAAGACAGGGTTCGAGAGCAGAGAACCGGTCTGACCAAAATTTACCAGGTTGGAATTTCCCAATCCTAGTAAGCCTGAGGGTACTGCAGGAGACCGGGGCATATTTCAGTCCTTATCTCAACAGCATAAGACAGACACTCCCAGAGTGGCCATTTGTAAACCTCCTCCAAGGAATGCAATTCTTTTCCTAGGGTCTTAATATTTAATATTCCTTGCTAGGAAAAGAATTTAGCGATATCTCTCTTACTCACACGTCCATTTGTAGGCTCTCTGCAAGAAGAAAAATATGGCTCTTTTTGCCTGACCCCGCAGGCAGTCAGACCTTATGGTTATCTTCCCTTTTTGTTCCATTTTGTTAGGATATGACATATGTGACTCCATTTTGATACTGATAACATTCTTTTTTTTTTTTTAGATGAAATCTCGCTCTGTCATCCAGGCTGGAGTGCAGTCGCACTATCTCAACTCATTGTAACCTCTGCACTTGTTCCCTAAAATCACTGTTATTCTGTTCTTTTTTAAGGTGCACTGATTTCATATTGTTCAAACACACGTTTACAATCAGATTTCATATTGTTCAAACACACATGTTTTACAATCAATTTGTTAGTTAATGCAATCATCACAGGGTCCTGAGGTGACGTACATTCTCAGCTTATGAAGATAACAGGATTGAGATTAAAATAAAGACAGGCATAAGAAATTATAAGAGTATTATTTGGGAACTGATAAATGTTCATGAAATCTTCACAATTTATGTTTAGTGATTGCAGTAAAGACAGGCATAAGAAAGTATAAAAGTATTAATTTTGGGAACTGGTAAATGTCCATGAAATCTTCACAATTTATGTTCTTCAGCTGTGGCTCCAGCCAGTCCCTCCGTTCGGGGTCCCTGACTTCCCGCAACAGTTGGGCCACCATATCTGTTTATAGAACCAATTGGATGGAGATTTGTGATAAGGGAATCCTCCCTCCTCACCACAGTGCCCCTGCCAAACAAGAGGGTGGGGCTCTGCAGCTGCTGAAGTCACTGGATAGGCTGGGATAGATAGTCCCAATGCAAGCCAATGGCATTGATTAGGGAATCACTGATGAATCAGAGCATGATGCTGTGTTGCGTTTCAGGTGGGACTTGAACTTTTCAGGACCTGCATACACACTGAGACCTTCAAAGTGGTAACAGGGATGACAGATTTCTTGCCAGTCCCACTGCACATGAAGGCTGGTTGAGCCCTAGAAGATCCTACGGGGAACTTCAACTCCTCATTTTGCCTACAAACAGGTTGCTATGTTGCCCGGGCTGGCCTTAAACTCCTGGGCTCAAGCGACCCTCCTGGGATTACAAGTGTGCTGGGATTACAGGTGTGAGCCCCCTTGCCCAACTACCATATCCTTTTCTTGAGCCAACTGCATGGAGGTTAATGATAGAGAAGTCCTCATTCCCCACCACAGGGCCCCTGCCAGAGAGGAGGCTGGGGCTCCGCAGCGGCTGCATTCACTGGGGCAGACATATTGCTAGCCCCGTATTGGCAGTGATGAGGGATCCAGCACTGTAACTGATGAGTTAAAGGACAGCATTTGGGTGCAAGAGGATGGCACTAAAACTGGTGCCTGTGTTTCCCAAGAGGCAGAGCAGCTCTTGTCTGTCACAAAGACCAGCTTCCTCAGGTAGTGTGTGAACCTGCCTGATCTGATGCCCAACATGATGGGTGATCCTTTCACCTGACCTTGGTCCACAGACTGCCTCTCCCTGCCATTGTTTGCTGATTCTCCACCCAGTCCTCCATGGTGTTATCAGGTGCAATGCTTAATTTAGGTGTCAGGTTGGTTCCATTTTGTTAGGATGTGACATATGTTACTCCATTTTGATACTGATAACATTCCTTTTTTTTTTAGATGGAGTCTCACTCTGTCATCCAGGCTGGGGTGCAGTTGTGCTGTCTCAACTCATTGTAACCTCTGCCTCCAGCATTCAAGTGATTCTCATGCCTCAGCCTCCCAAGTAGCTGGGATTACAGGTGCCTGCCACCACACTTGGCTAATTTTTGTATTTTTAGTAGAGACAGGGTTTTACCATGTTGGAGGCTCGTCTCCAACTCCTGACCTCAAATGATCTGCCTGCCTTGGCCTCCCAAAGTGCTGGGATTACAGGTGTGAGCCACTGTGCCCAGCCAGATATTGATAACTTTCACAAAACTAACGTATACCTTCACTCATTTTAATTTTCTTCCCTTCTTAAAATTTCTTTCCCCAACTACATAACCATCCTCTTCCATCTCTTTTGAGACCTCGCCAGTGATCTCTTTTCAGAATCTCCAGCCTCTTTCTCTTTCTTCCTCTATCATGTGAACATGCTCGTGACTCTCCTGTCTAGGATTTTAAAAAGACACAAAACCCTTTTTCCTTACACCCCCGAAAACTGACTTGCCTATTTCTGGCAAACCAGAGCCAAACTTCTTGAAACACTCGATTCTTGCTGCCTGTGTTTTCTCACCTCCCATTCATTCCTTAATGAGTTCAGCCTAGTGTCAGCCTCCCGCAGTCCACTGTAACCTTCTGATGGCTAAAGCCTAAGAGCATAGTGTGGGCAGGGTTTCCACTGCTGAGAAGGTGGTGGCTTCCTGAGAAAGGAGGAATCCCAGATCTGAGAGGGCTTAGCAGGACACCGGGGCTCATGGGTAGAGGTGAGGAGGAACTGGGCCTGGTAACAGGGCAGGGTCCTCGGGCACAGACTTCAGCTAAGTTTCAGGAGTTAGGTGGGTTCTGGGAAAGAACAAAGGCTAATGGTCCTGGCCACCCACAGACAGCAAGTGAGTTCAGCACTTGCTGAACCAGGGGAGGACCAGGGGTGAGGAGAGCTGGAGAGTGGGACATCTGGGGTTTTGGTGTAAGCCACAACTAGGCCTTCCCCTCAGACCCATGACTCCAGTTTGGATCAATGTTCCAAGGAGCTGTCCTTGAAGAGCGTTGATGCAAGCCAGAATCTCATCTCCTCTTGATAAATTATAGCACAAAGCCCAGGATTCTTACACACCTCTCCCTCATCTTCCCACTCTTCCAGACAGATGTCCAAAGCCAGCCAGAAGTGAGATTTGCACGTCCCCGGCTAAGTCAGGAGGCAGATATCCCAGCCACAGATGCCCCCACACAGACTAGCCTTAACCATATTTTTTTATTGAGCCATTTGGATGGGGGTTAGTGATAAGGGAGTTCTTACTCCTCATCACAGTGCCCCTGCCAAGGAGAGGAGGCTCAGCATCTGCTGCAGCTACTGGGGTAAACATCCCAGTGCAGGCCAATGGCATCGATGAGAGAACCAGACCGGCCACTGATGAAGCGGAGCACAGTGTTGGGGTGCAAGGGGACGGCATTGAAACTTGTGCCACTATCTTTCCCAAAAGACAGATAGCGGCCCTTGTCTGTCACAAATACCAGCTTCTTCAGGTACCACTTGTACTTCCCAGAAACCTGGATCACTGATTCCCCAGGGTGCAGAAAGATCTCCTCCAGGTCTCCATTGCGGCCACCCACATAGTCGCTCCACACCTTGCCATAGCGCACCTGAAGACTGAGGAAGAGGGGAGGAAGGAAGGAGAAAGAAAGGTGATGATAGGGATGAGAGGTCTCTGGCTAGTCCTACAGACTGTGAAGCCTGGGTGAACCCTGGAAGATCCTACAGGGAACTTCAACTCATTTTGCCAACAAAGAGACTCTGTCACCCAGGCTGGAGTGCAGTGGCATGATCTTGGCTCACTGCAGCCTCAACATCCTGGGCTCAGGCAATCCTCCCGCCTCTCCCTCCTGAGTAGTTGAGGCTACAGGTACTCACCACCATGCCTGGCTAATTTTTTTGTTTTTCTTCGGTAGAGATGGGGTCTTGGTACCTGGAGCATGGTTTAAATCCCTGGCATCCCTGGCATCTTGCCCAGGCTGAGCTAGAACTCCTGGCCTCAAGCGATCTGCCTCTGCCTCCCAAAGTATTGTAATGACAGATGTGAGCCACCGCGCCCAGCCAGGAATTCAAAGAATCTTACCCTACGATGTAGTATGTGTTGACTCGGACCCGGAGGGCGGTGATGGGGCCGTCCAACTGGTTGCCAGAATGAGAGAATCGCTTTCCACCACCACCTCCATACTCTCCACTATAGGAGGAAGACCTGGCCTGAACTGGAGGGGCAAGCAGGAGTTGGAGGGAGAAATCTTCCAGGAGTTCAGTTTCTCTGCACCACCCCTGTTCCTCCGACAACTCAGCTCCCCACCCCAAGCCAACCTCCAAAAGCCTTGGCCAACAGCAGTGCCCAAGGCTGCCTTCCCAAGTCCCCATTACCAGGCTCCTGGTATCTCACTTACTGGCATTGCCAGAGGCTGAGGCACAGAGAAGGGCTAGGAGAGCGACTGTCAACATTCTGGGGCTGGAGTGGGAAGAAAAGAGCAAATGAAGATTCACCTTCTTCCTTGTTGACTTGATTGACCCAGGCACTCCTGACCTGCAGCTCAGACCAAGCCTTCTTCGTCCTTCAACTTAGACCTAGCAGACCCAGTCTTGAGCTTAGAAAGGGCTGTCCATAGCCTGTAGTCCTGTTCCTCCCTGATGCTACCTTCTATGTCCCTGACCCCTCCAGCTCTCCCTGGTCTGGCTGTAGCCAAGCCCTCCTCTTTTTCTCTCAGGCCTGAAGATGAACTCTAACTATCTGGATTAAGCCTTATTCCATCCTGGCACAAAGCAGAAAAGTTTTCTGAAATCAGCCAAGCCCAGGTACATTTGGGTTGGTATGGCCATAGCCAGGAAACGAGTTTTCTAGGGAGGGAGTAGAGGACCTCTCCCAAGCAAAGAGATGGCTGAGTTTACTGAGCCCAGAGGCTGAGCAAAGAAAGCCTCACCATCTGTGGTGAATTGGCCTGGCTTATGGGGCACCTGGAGCGTGGTTTAAATCCCTGGCATCCACCTGGTCTCAAGGAAAGAAGCATTTTAGAGGTGCCTCTATGTTACCTGGGGAGCAAAGTTGGTGACGGAACTGTGCCAGCACCAGTATCCAAGCAGTGCTGGTGGAACTAGGACAGACAGAGAAGTTGCAGAAGGAGTCGGGACCAGCTCAAGATATTAGACCTCAGGTGCCTGGTCTATGTGTCACTATTCTTTTCTCCACTAACACACATCTGGCCATTTCTATTCTCCTGAACATCCCAGGTGTCCCCAGTCCTTCAGCAGAGACCTAGACAGCTTTGCACCTAAGATTACTGCAGACCCAGAAGCGCCAATTAACTCAAGTCTTTCCTGCCATTCCTTCCAGGCATCCTCTTTGCCAGCTCAGATTTGAATTCCCCCCCAACTCAGATTCAGGCATCTCTGTCACCCCTCACCTGACAGTTTCAGATGCAAAGCAGCCCCCTGGAAACTTCCAGATGTTTTATACCAGGTCCAAGCCCTCCTCCTGCCCTTTATTGTGTGAACCTCACCTCCTGAGCAAACATGAGCAACCTCTTCGGATCAGGTGTCAGGCAGGGTCTGGAACACCTTATCCTGCCTCTCCCCCATAGTCAACAGATACTACAGCATAGGGTAAGATTCTCTGAGTTCCTGGCTGGGCATGGTGACTCACACCTGTCATTACAATGCTTTGGGAGGCAGAGGCAGATTGCTTGAGGCCAGGAGTTCTAGCTCAGCCTGGGCAAGAGTGCGAGACCCCATCTCTACCAAAACAAAAAACAAAAACAAAAATTAGCCGGGCATGGTGACGAGCACCTGTAGCCTCAACTAATCAGGAGGGAGGTAGGGAAGATCGCCTGAGCCCAGGACGTTGAGGCTGCAGTGAGACAAGATCACGCCACTGCACTCCAGCCTGGGTGACAGGTGGCAAGCTGGAGTCCACTCTGGGCCAAGTGCCGTATACCAGGAGAAACATAGTAAACTTAAGGTCACCACCAGCAGCTCTAGGTGGGCAAAGTAGCTTATCACCTCTAGGCTTAGTAGGTGCTCTCACCTGAAATCTGCCATCTGTCAGGACAAACAGAGCCCTTCCCAGGCATTCGAAATGTGGATTCTCCCAGAAGGGAATATATTCCCAAAATCTTATACTTACGAGTGCTGACTATTTGCCAGGCATTTTTTTCCCTTTTCTAATATTATGAAAAATCCAAACACATATAAAAGTTTAAAGAATTGTACAGTGGCTGGGCGCAGTGGCTCACACCCATAATCCAACACTTTGGGAAGCTGAGGCAGCTGGATCACCTGAGGTCAGGAGTTTGAGACCAGCTTGGCCAACATGGCGAAACCCCATCTGTACTAAAAATACAAAAAGTAGCTGGGTGTGATGGCAGGTGCCTGTGATCCCAGCTAGTCAGGAGACTGAGGCAGGAGAATCACTTGAACCTGAGGGGCAGAGGTTGCAGTGAGCTGAGATCACTCCACTGCACTCTAGCCTGGGCGACAGAGTGAGACTCCATCTCAAAAAAAAAAAAAAAAAAAAAAGAATCGTATAGCAAGACTGGGTGCAGTGGCTCATGCCTGTAATCCCGACACTTTGAGAGATCAAAGCAGGAGGACTGCTTAAGCTCAGGAGTTCAGGACCAACATGGGCAACATAGGGAGATCTCGTCTCTACAAAAAATAAAACAATTAGCCAGGCATGGTGGTGCACACCTGTGATCCCAGCTAGTCAGGAGGCTGAGGCAAGAGGATCACTTGAGCTGAGGAGGTCAAAGTTGCAGTGAGCCATGATCGAAACATCACGTCTCAAAAAAAGGAAAAAAAAAAAAAGAATTGTATAGTGGACACTTATATAACCACTGTATAGATTCTACTATGGTTAATATTTTGCTGTAATTGCTTTTTTTTCTTTCTTCTTTTTGGAGACACAGTCTTGCTCTATCCCTCAGGCTGGTGGGCAGTGGTGCGATCTCGGCTCACTATAATCTCTGCCTCCCGGGTTCAAGCGATTCTCCTGCCTCAGCCTCCCGAGTAGCTGGGATTACAGGCATGCGCCACCACGCCCAGCTAATTTTTGTAATTTTAGTAGAGACAGGGTTTCGCCATGTTTGCCAGGATGGTCTCGATCTCTTGACCTCGTGATCCGCCCACCTTGGCCTCCCAAAGTGCTGGGATTACAGGCGTGAGCCACTGCGCCTGGCCTGCATTTTTTTTTCTATCCACTCATCTATTTATCCTCAATATGCCAAACACTTCCCAAACCATTTCTCTCTGAGAAGGATGACTGGGGCTGCAGGTGCACAGTGAACACGTGCCTATTGCCCCGCAGGAAACAGAGTCAGTCCAATGGGAAGTGCAAAGCTAAGGATCCGAAGGTCTACAGGTGTTCCTCTGGGGGTAATTCTGGGCTTTGGGCCCTCAAGTCTCCTGGGTACCATGGCTGAATCTTCCTGGGGCTGTAGGCCACCCAGGGCCATTGCTTCTTTCTTAGGTCTGTAACACCCCCAGGGGTGATGTCATAGTTTTTTTTTTTCTCTGCATGCCCTTCATTTTCAGGACTGATTCCTCTCTGCCTAAAACCCCTAAGACTGACTCCAGGGACCTAGTGCCTGACCCCTCCTGGACTGGCCCTCTGACCTCTCTGAATCAGGAGGTCCAAGAAGAGGGAAGGATGGAGGACCAGAAGGGGCTGGAATAAGTGCTCTCAATTATAAATAACTAGTCAGGCATTCAGAGCACCCCACCCCTCACAGGTTTACCATCTGGGGCCAATGACTCATCCCAGATAGCAAAGGCAGTCCCGCCTGAGGATCTGGAAATGGGGGGAATCCAGGGTGGTGAGTTCTGGGAGTGAAACAGAACAGCAGCCAAAGATTCCATGTTCACTCCTCCCTTCCCCTCTCTTTTTCTCCAAGGTCAGTGTCAGCACATCCTGCTACTATAACTTTCACCTCATTCCAGCCATTTTGTTTTGTGTCTCTCTCCCTCTCTCTTTCCTGGTGACTCTCCTTCCCTTTATGTCTTCATCTTTCCCTGCTCTGGGGAGGATTTTTCTTTCTTTCTTTCTTTCTTTTTTTTTAGATGGAGTCTTGCTCTGTTGCCAGGCTGGAGTGCAGTGGCGCGATCTTGACTCACTTCAACCTCTGCCTCCAGGGTTCAAGCAATTCCCCTGCCTCAGCCTCCTGAGTAGCTGGGACTACAGGTGCGCACCACCACACCCAGATAATTTTTTCTATTTTACTAGAGATGGGGTTTCACCATGTTGGCCAGGATGGTCTCAATCTCCTGACCTTGTGATCCACCTTCCTCAGCCCCCCAAAGTGCTAGGATTATAGGCGTGAGCCACCACACCCGGCCTTTTTTTCTTTTTTCTTTTTTCTTTTGAGACAGATTCTCGCTCTGTCACCCAGCCTGGAGTGCAGTGGCCTGATCTCAGCTTACTGCAACCTCTGCCTCCAGGGTTCAAGCGATTCTCCTGCTTCAGCCTCCTGAGTAGCTAGAATTACAGGCACCCACCACCATGCCTGGCTAATTTTTGTATTTTTACTAAAGATGGGGTTTCACCATGTTGGCCAGGCTGGTCTTGAAATGACCTCAGGTGATCCACCCACCTTGGCCTCCCGAAGTGCGGGAATTACAGGCGTGAGCCACCATGCCTGGCCTAAGGGTTTTTTTTTTATATTCCTTCCCTCCATGCCTTTTTCCTTCTGCCTCTTCTTTCCTTGTCCCTACATCTCTCCCAAGCTCTCTCTCTAGCTCTTTCTCCTCTCTAATCCTTGCTTGTCTTCTTCTGTTTAGGGACAGACCACCCCTAGTCTGTGACCAAACACAGGCAGTCAAAGATGGCAGCTCAGAGAGGTCGAGATGGGCACCTTGGAAGAACGCCCTCATGTTCCCAGGCATGACACATCCAGGACCCTCAGGACAGAGGCACCCACATTTGCCACAGCTCCACTCCGTTGCACCCACCCTGCCTGTATGGAGATCCAGCATCTCCTCCATTGCCGAAGACTACTTCTTGTTCCACTATAGCAAGTCCTCAGTCTCCAGAGTGCAAGAGATGCTTTCCTATGATGGGAGGGGTCTCAAGGCCCATTTTCTGTCCACCCCAGAAACAAGGAAAGCTGCCCTATCGCTAATGCTGGCACCTCTAGGGTGCACTCTCATGTGGGGACTGAGGCAGAAGGAAGAACGTGAAGGCAGTGAGACACCAGGCCCCCATCTCTGCTTCTGCCTTATCAGATCCTGTTTGAGCCACTTTACATTTAACCCACGTGCCAGCTGTGGGCCTACCTGCCCCTTTTAAACTCTAGATGAAGTTGCCTTAAACCTCATCCCGTTCCCGGGCCTGCACGCGTGAATGTCCAAAGCCCTTCCAGAGCTTTCTGCTACTCAACAGAAAGCAACTCAACACATGTTTTTTTGTTTGTTTTTGTTTTTTGTTTGCTTGTTTTTTTTTTTTTTTTCCAAGATGGGGTCTTGCTCTGCTGCCCTTTCTTGGCTCACTGCAACTTCCACCTCCCGGGTTCAGGCGATTCTCCTGCCTCAGCCTCCCAAGTAGCTGGGATTACAGGCATCCACCACCACGCCTTGCTAATTTTTGTATTTTTAGTAGAGACAGGGTTTCACCATGTTGGCCAGACTTGTTTCTAACTCCTGACCTCTTGATCCACCCTCAGCCTCCCAAAGTGCTAGGATTACAGGCATGAGCTACTGTGCCCGGCTCAACACGTTTATCAAGCATCTCTACATTGGAGGCACCATTCTAGATGCTGAAGAGACAGCAATGAAGAAAAGAGTCAACAGCCGACCTCAAGGAGCTGTAGGGCCAAGGGAAAGCTTCCTTTCTACTTTCTAGCCCTATAAAGGCTCCCTAAAAAGGAACTGACAGCTGGCAAATTAATAGGAGAAAAAGGTGTACAAAATTTATGTCACATATACAAGCATAAGGAAACCACAGGAGAACGATGACCTAATAACCCAACGTGGTCCAGATGCTTATGTAGCTGCCTTCTTCACAGGGGAGGGGAAATGGGGGTGCAGCAATGTTGAGAGGTAGTATGTGATTTTGTGGGGAAATGAATGGGGCCAGGTGCAGTGGCTCACACACCTGTAATCCCAGCACTTTGGGAGCCCGAGGCGGATGGATCACTTGAGGTCAGAAGTTTGAGATCAGCCTGACCAACATGGTGAAACCCCGTCTCTACTAAAAAATACAAAAATCAGCCAGGTGTTGTGGCACATGCATGTAATCCCAGCTACTTGGGAGGCTGAGGCAGGAGAATCGCTTGAACCAGGGAGGTGGAGGTTGCGGTGAGCCGAGATTGCACCATTGCACTCCAGCCTGGGCAACAAAAGCAGAACTCCGTTTCAAAAAAATAGCCGGGCGCAGTGGCTCACGCCCGTAATCCCAACACTTTGGGAGGCCGAGGCAGGCGGATCATGAGGTCAAGAGATCAAGGCCATCCTGGCTAATGGTGAAACCCCATCTCTACTAAAAACACACACAAAAAAATTAGCTGGGCACGGTAGCGGGTGCCTGTAATCCCAGCTACTCGGGAGGCTGAGGCAGGAGAATCGCTTGAACCTGGGAGGCAGAGGCTGCAGTGAGCAGAGATCACACCATTGCAGTCCAGCCTGGGCCACAGAGTGAGACTCCGTCTCAAAAAAAAAAAAAAAAAAATTAGCTGGGCATAGTGGTGCACACCTGCAGTCTCAGTGCTTGGAGGACTGAGGTCAGAGGATTGCTTGAGCCCAGGAGTTTGAGGCTGCAGAGAGTTATGATCATGCCATTGCACTCCAGCCTGGGTGACAGAGCGAGACTCCGTCTCAAAATAAATACATAAATAAACAAAAAAAAAAATAAAAAATATTTTAAAAGGAGAAATGAATGGACCCGAAAGATAGGAATTAACTTGTAAATGATTCTCTTTGGAATTTGAATAAGCCCAAGAGACTGACTATCTTGTGAAAAAGTCTGTCTATGTTTGGTCACATGCTTCAGTCTTATTTTCTGCCATAATGAGGTTATCTGCCATAGATAACGAGCTGAAAGTGTGATGAATTTGGAAATAATGAAGAGAGGAGGGTGGCTGGAGGGAAATGAGGGAAGCCGACCTGTGAGGCCTGGGCAGCAGCCAGTGGGCAGAGTGTGCAGAGCCTGAGAGGTGTGGTCAGGAGTTTGGCTTTTTTTTTTTTGGAGATGGAGTCTCACTCTGTCACCAGGCTGGAGTGCAGTGATGCAATCTCAGCTCACTGCAACCTCTGACTCCCTGGTTCAAGCGATTCTCCTGCCACAGCCTCCCAAGTAGGTGAGATTACAGGCATGCGCCACCATGCACAGCTAATTTTTGTATTTTTAGTAGAGACGGGGTTTCGCCATGTTGGCAGGATGGTCTTGAACTCCTGACCTCGTGATCCGCCTGCCTCGGCCTCCCAAAGTGCTGGGATTACAGGTGTGTGAGCCACCGCGCCCGGCCTGGAGGAGTTTGGCTTCTTTTCTCACAGTGAGGGGAGCCATAGAAGGGTTTTGAACAGAGGGGTACATGCTCATATTTGCATTTTAGAAGGATTGCTCTCTCCTGATTTTGATAAAGTGGAGGAGGGACTTGGGCAGGGTAAGAGTGGAGACAGGCATGGCAGATGTGGTGTGACCTTCTCCCCTCCCGTCTAGAATTCCCCTGAAAGCTCCTCCCTCTCTCAGGTGAAGCAGCTTTGCCCTCTTTTCAAAGTTTTGATGCAATTTCAGACCTATGGTGGGGATCTGCCTCTCCACCCCCATCCAGAAGGTTTCCAACACCTGTGGCTCATGCCTGTAATCCTAGCAATTTGGGAGGCCAAGGCAGGACGATAGCTTGAGGCCAGGAGTTTGAGACCAGCTTGGTCATCATAGCAAGACCCCCCTCTCCAATCCCCACAAAAACTAAAAAACTAATTTAAAAAAATTATTTGAGGGCTGAGCACTGTGGCTCATACCTATAATCCCAGCACTTTGGGAGGCCAAGGCAGGCAGATCATTGAGGTCAGAAGTTCGAGACCAGCGTGACCAACATGGTGAAACCTTGTCTCTACTAAAAATACAAAAATTATCCGGACATGGTGGTGGACGCCTGTAATCTGCTGCAGCTACTTGGGAGGATGAGGCAGAAGAATGGCTTGAACCCGGGAGGCAGAGGCTGCAGTGAGCAGAGATCACACCATTGCACTCCAGCCTGGGCCACAGAGCGAGACTCCATCTCAAAAAAAAAAAATTAGCTGGGCATAGTGGTGCACACCTGAAGTCTCAGTACTTGGAGGACTGAGGTCGGAGGATTGCTTGAGCCCAGGAGTTTGAGGCTGTAGAGAGTTATGATCATGCCATTGCACTCCAGCCTGGGCAACAGAGTAAGACCGTGTCTCAAATAAATAAATAAATAAATAAAATAAAATAATAAAAATGTTTTGGCCAGTTGCAGTGGCTCACGCCTGTAATCCCACCACTTTGGGAGGCTGAGGCTGGCAGATCACCTGAGGTCAAGAGTTTGAGACCAGCCTGGCAAACATGGTGAAACCCTGTCTCTACTAAAAATACAAAAATTAGCCAGACATGGTGGCAGGCACCTATAATCCCAGCTACTTGGGAGGCTGAGGCAGGAGAATCGCTTGAACCCAGGAGGTGGAGTTTGCAGTGAGCTAAGATCGCGCCATCATACTCCAGCCTGGGTGACAAGAGTGAAACGCCGTCTCAAAAAAAAAAAAAAAAAGTTTCAAAATATATTTCCAAACAGTGGGAGATCTGTTTCCTGTTAAGAAAAAAACATTATCTGCTTCCTATTTATACACTGGGCCTTGGTGCACGTTTTCATTTGGAAGAAGGGTCTGACGGCATGAGCGCTGCTTTTCTGTTCACTCTTAGTTGCTCCAATGAATAAAGTGTAATGGGCAGAAGTGACTTCACCAGGTTGCCAAGGGGAGTCCTGCTCTCCGCCCACAGTGGCCTGCAATTGCTAATCTTCAACTCTGCCCATGCACACTCCAGCTGCCTAAAATGCTCTCCTCCTTCTGCCCACGTGGCAACCTCAAGGTTATTCAGAGGGGACCACCACCAGCCTGCACCAGCACCCACCCTTCTCACAGGAAGGCCTCAGCTCTCTTCTCCTCCCAGCTCCTCCTCTTCAAATAGAATTCATCATTCCTTTCTTTGGCTTCCGTGTGTTTCCTACACTACTCTATTATGGTTCTAATTACCCTGCACTATAATTTATATGTTTACATATAAGCCTTCTCCACTAAACTGAGAGCTCATTCTCAGGCAGGGGCCATGATTCAGTCATCTCCAAATTCCCAGCATCTGGCATCACACCTGGTACAGAGTAAGCATCCATGGATGGTGATCCAATGAATACAGCACCTTGGGCCCAGGCTACAACGAGACTTCTACGAACCGTTCCTCCTTTGTCTTTCCTCACCTCTCTCTGTCTCTCTTCTTGCAGGGTTTGTATTGGGTTTTCTTTGCTTTCTTATTCACTTTTATTTATTTTTTTCTTTTTTGAGACAGGGTCTCACTCTGTACCTCAGGCTGGAGTGCAGTGCCACTATTACAGCTCACTGTAGCCTCAACCTCCTGGGCTCTATTGATCCTTCCACCTCAGCCTCCCAAGTATCTGGGACCACCCCCAGCAAATTTTTCCATTTTTACTTTTTGTAGAGATGAAGTCTCACTGTGTTGCTCAGGCTGGTCTTGAACTCCTGGGCTCAAGTGATCCTCCCACGTCAGCCTCCCAAGTGCTGGGAATACGGATGTGAGCCATCTTGGTTGGGAAACCTCAGGGCAGCTTGGGTGGTCACAGTAGTATGAGAGAGGCTGCAGGGGCTCAGATTCAGGGTAGGTAAGGGTACATTGTTAATCATTTTTTAAGCCAGAAACCTATAGCCACGTACCAAGCATTTGTGGACAGAATGTTATAAAGAGATGTTAAGTAATGTTATGGGAGGCTGTTTTTCTGGCCTGAGCTCCTGAACTAGACCCCAAAAGACCAAACCAAAATGGAGTCACCCATGCTAAATGCTACATAATCAAACTCAAACTTCAGAGAAAGCAGAGAGACCCCAAAACAGACCAGGTTTTTCCTCCTGAAAACAAATTCCAGCATAATAAGAAACTCCCCTCTGCTCCAAGCCATCCCAAAAAAGTAACCTGGAATAACGAGGTTTTTCCCTATTGCTCTATTTCCTTATTCCCACCTTACAAAACCCACTGCTATGTTTCCTAGTGGGATTTTAGACCAAAAAAGTCCATTCACGGTGGTGACAGAGTGACATCAATGCCTAAAGTTTTTTTATCAATCTCTCAAAATTGAAAGTTGGCCAAAAAGAGATAATTGGTTTTCTTTGTTTTCTTTTGTGTTTTTGAGACTGAGCTTAGCTCTGTCGCCCAGGATGGAGTGCAGCGGCACAATCTTGGCTCACTGCAACCTCCACCTCCTGGGTTCAATCCATTCTCGTGCCTCAGCCTCCCAAGTAGCTGGGATTATAGGCGCCTGCCACAATACCCAGCTAAATTTTGTATTTTTAGTACAGATGGGGTTTCACCATGTTGGCCAGGCTGGTCTCGAACTCCTAACCTCAGGTGATCCGCCTGCCTTGGCCCTCCAAAGTGCTGAGATTACAGGCATGAGCCACCGCACATGGCCAAGAGAATTGTTAAATTAAGTTTAGTCTAAAGCTGCCTCCTTACATATTTTAATTTAGGCCTAAAGGTTTCTCCTCACCTAGTGGCCTAACTGGACATGTAAATAGACTATAACCTTCTCTTATACCAACCACAGAGTTTTGGCCAATCACAAGTGGCCAACTGTTCAAACCATGTTCAAATAAGGCAAGTGCCACACCTTAACCAATCTGGCTATTTCTGTACCTCATCTCCATTTTCTGTATGTCACTTTCCTTTTTCCGTCTATAATTATTATCCAACCATATGGCAGCCCCAGAGTTTCTCTGAACCTATGCTGGTTCAGGGAGCTGCCTGATTTGTGAATTGTTCTTTGCTCAATTAAACTCTCTTAAATTTAATTTGTCTTAAGTTTTTATTTTAACAGATACATGGGTTTAACACCTGGCTCCAGCCTTTACCTACCATGTAACCCACTGAGCTTCAGTTTTTTTTTTGTTTTTTGTTTTTTGAGATGGAGTCTCACTCTGTTGCCCAGGCTGGAGGGCAGTGGCGTGATCTCGGCTCACTGCAACCCCCGCCTCCCTGGTTCAAGCTATTCTTCTGCCTCAGCCTCCCGAGTAGCTGGGACTACAGGCAAGTGCCACCACATCTGGCTAATTTTTGTATTTTTAGTAGAGACGAGGTTTCACCATATTGGCCAGGCTGGTCTCCAACTCCTAATCTCGTGAACCACCTGCCTCGGCCTCCCAAAGTGCTGGGATTACGGGCATGAGCCACCGTGCCCGGCCTGGAGCTTCAGTTTTTTCATCTGTAAATTGGAGATAATAAGACCCACCAATTTTTTTCAACCCCCTGGTACAGGCCTGGCACGTGGTAGGTAGTGAGTGAAATTTTTATTCTCCCCTCAGATTTTCACGAAATACTCTGGTCTTTCTTTTCGGCCTCTTTCAGATAAAGATCTGGACAGCCTTTATCTTACTCATCTACCATTAGCTATATTTCATGGGTTAACTTGAGTAGATACTGGAGATCTTGTCAAATGCATCATAAGACTGGAAGAAGAATTTTGTGTCCGTTGATTTGGACAACTGAAGCTCCTGGTTTTAACTTTCTGTTTTTTGTTTGTTTGTTTGTTTTTATTGTGGTGTAATTTACATGGTAACTTTGTTTAACTTTGGAGTTTCTGCTTCACAATTTCCACATCTCCTACTGAATTGCTTTGCAACTGCAATGCTTTGGTTTTGACCTTTGTTTAATTTATTTGCCCTTTGTTCCCTTTATTAGTTTTCCTCCTCAGAAGAGTGATCACTGTCTAGAACATACGACAATGTGATATTCTAAGGCATCAACTTAAAATCTGGAGATCTGGCAGGGCATGGTGGCTCATGCCTGTAATCCCAGCACTTCAGGAGGCCAAGGCAGGCAGATCACTTGAGGTCAGGAATTTGAGACCAGCCTGCCAACATGGTGAAACCCTGTCTCTACCAAAAATACAAAAATTAGCTGCGCATGGTGGCGCATGCCTCTAGTCCCAGCTACTCGGGAGGCTGAGGCAGGAGAATGGCTTGCACCTGGGAGGCGGAGGTTGCAGTGAGCCAAGATTTTGCCACTGCACTCTAGTCTGGGGGACAGAGTTGAGACTCCATCTCAGGAAAAACAAACAAACAAACAAACACAGATATCTACAAATTTGGAGAGGAGACATTATTTCCTATCAGGGGTTGCGGTGGTAGGGTGGCCATCTTGACAAGCTGGGAAGTGTAGCCTCTGGCATAGATCATTTTGAGGGAGAGAAAGATGAGACAGGAATTTATGCTGAATGGGTTGACAAGGTGTACGTATTCAACAGGTTATAAGAGGACCTATGAATATTCATGAAGGGCCAGCATGCTCATAGCCTGGTGGAGTGGATAAAAGCCACTGCTAAGTGTGTTGGCCAGGTACAGTGGCTCACGCCTGTAATCCTAGCATTTTAGGAGGCTGAGATGGGTGGATCACTTGAGCTTAGGAGTTCAAGACCAGCCTGGGCAACATGGTGAAATCCCATCTCAACAAGAAATAAAAAAATTAGCTGAGCATGGTGGTGAGCCCCTGTAGTCCCAGCTACTTAGGAGGCTGAGGTGGGAAGATCGCTTGAGCCTGGGAGGTTGAGGCTGCAGTGAGCTGTGATCGCACCACTGTACTCCAGCCTGGGTGACAATGTGAGACCCTGTCTCCAAAAAAAACAAAAAAAAACAAAAAAAAATATGTTTACCCTCAGAAGGGAACTGCCCAACTTCCCCTATAAACACCAATTGGAGCACCCCTGGTGAAGCAGCTGATATGCTTTGTATACAAGTCATGTGCAACTGGCTTTGTGGTGACAGGAATATTCACCCACTGAATATGCCCATTACACAGGTTATGATAAATGCTGTGGTCATAAGAGGGCCCCTTCTCTATGGGCACCCCATGTTACTCCTGCAGAATCTACCAGTTCCTGAAGTCTTATCTTACAGATGCTGATAAAAACATCAGGTTAGGGCCAGGCTTGGTGGCTCACACTTGTAATCCCAGCACTTTGGGAGGCCGAGGCGGGCGAATCACCTGAGGTCAGGAATTCAAGACTAGCCTGACCAACATAGTGAAACCCCTTATCTACTAAACATACAAAAATTAGTCGGGCATGGTGGCAGGAGCCTGTAATCCCAGCTACTCGGGAGGCTGAGGCAGGGAGAATCGCTTGAACCCGGGAGGCAGAGGTTGCTATGAGCCGCCACTGTACCACTCACTCCAGCCTGGACAATAGAGCAAGACTCCGCTCAAAAAAAAAAAAAATACAAGACATATTAAAATGTGCTTAGCCAGTTGTCAGGGACATAGAAGACTCAGAATCTAATATGGCCGGGGCAGGCCGGGCGCGGTGGCTCATGCCTGTAATCCCAGCACTTTGGGAGGCCAAGGTGGGTGGATCACCAAAGGTCAGGAGTTTGAGACCAGCCTGGCCAACATGGTGAAACTCCATCTGTACTAAAAATACAAAAATTAGCCAGGTGAGGTGGTGCGTGCCTGTAATTCCAGCTACTCGGGAGGCTGAGGCAAGAGAATCACATGAACCCGGGAAGTGGAGGTTGCAGTGAGCCAAGATCACGCCACTGCACTCCAGCCTGAGCTACCGAGTGAGACTCTGTGTCAAAAAAAAAAAAAAAAAGAACAAAAAAACAAAATAAACGATTATGTCCAGGGCAGTAGCACAGGACTGGAGATGTTTGGACAGAGGAGAAAGATCAGCAGTGGGTAGACTATGAACACATCTTCCTTTGCTTCAGGAGAAAAGGATCAGGACAGCTGGGGCTGCAGGCCCTGGAGGGCTCACTACCCTGGGGACAGGACAAAAGGGAGGCAGTTGTATAGATCCAAGGTAGAAGATTTATGGGTAGGGTGTGGCCGACAGACCAGGCTGGCAAAAGCAGTCGATAAAGTCAACATCACAGAGGAAGCCAAGTAAGGTCAGGGCAGGTGAGTCCAAACGGACTCCAGGGTGCAGGATCCAGTGCTGTCAGATGGGCTGGCAGGTGCAGCGGGAGAAAAGAGAGGCTTGGTGCCCAGGGAACCTGATGGCCAAGGCAGAGCAAGCCTGGATGGTGACCAGGTTTCAAGTGGGTCCCTGAAGTGGAGGGGCAGGTCTCTTTGTGGTCTTTCAGAGATGACAAGCAATGCTGGGTCAAGGTGAGAGGAAACAAAGCATTGCATACCCATTTTATGAAGTGGTTTATCTAAACTAGTATTATCCAGGCCGGGTGCAATGACTCACGCCTGTAATCCCAGCACTTTGGGAGGCCAAGGCAGTCGGATCACTTGAGGTCAGGAGTTTGAGACCAGCCTGGCCAACATGGTGAAACCCCATCTCTACTAAAAATACAAAAGTTAGCCGGGCGTGGTAGCACACACCTGTTATTCCAGCTACTTGGGAGGCTGAGGTAGGAGAATCGCTTGAACCAAGGAGGCGGAGGTTGTAGTGAGCTGAGATTGCACTACTGCACTCCAGCCTGGGCAACAAAGGGAGACTGTCTCAAAAATAAATTAATTAATTAAATTAAATAAAAATAAATAAATAAACTATTATCCCCCTGACAGCCATTCACGCTGGGAATTAGTGAAAAATAGAAATTCAGACCCAAATTAAGTAGTTGCTAAGAGTCTCACAGCTATTAAACAGAGAAGCTCAGATTTAATCTTAGGGCTAACTGGCTGCAAAACCCAGCTTGTTCCACCCTGGAATTCCTTCAGAAAGGTGGCACTTGGGACCTTTCTAACTCATTCCCATTGTTTTTCTCACTTCTCAAGTTTGGAATCTTGACAGCCAAGGACAGAAGAGACCTGGCCAGTCTGGGCGAGTGATGGAACTCTCCTGAGCTCAGCTCTGACTTTGTTCCGTGCTGACATCAAGAAGCCCCTGAAGAAGGCTGGAACTCTTAGCTGCGTTAGGACCCCCTGCAGAGGGGCGAGGGTGATGGGAAGAACAACAGGAAGCCCTGGACCCTCTTCTTGAAGATTTAAATGTCTCATGGGGCCAAGCATGGTGGCTCACATCTGTAATCCCAGCACTTTGGGAGGCTGAGGTGGGAGGATCACTTGAGCCTAGGAGGTTGAGGCTGCAGTGAGTTGAGATCATGCCACTGCACTCTGGCCTGGGTGACAGAGCAAGACCTTGTCCCTAAAAAATAAAACAAAAAGGAGGTCTACTGTGGTGGCTCACGCCTGTAATCCCAGCACTTTGGGAGGCTGAGGTGGAAGGATCACTTAAGCCTAGGAGGTTATGGCTGCAGTGAGCCGAGATCGTACCACTGCACTCTGGTTTGGGTAGCAGGGCAAGACCTTGTCCCTAAAAAATAAAAACAAAAAAAGGTCTAGTTTAGTGGCTTAAGCCTGTAATCCCAGCACTTTGGGAGGCTGAGGCAGGATGATTGCTTGAGCCCAGGAGTTTGAGACCAGCCTGGGCAACATAGGGAGATCGTGTGTCTAAAAAAATTTTTTAATTTTAATTTAAAAAAAGAAAGAAATCATAAAATGACCCAGAATTCTGGTCACATAGGAGGAGGTGTTTTGGCTTCAGCGGCATGAGTGGCATGCGTGTGGCAGGAAGAGAACCAGATATGGTCTCCTGGAGGACCTGCGTCACCTGTGTTGGTGCTTTTCCTTTTTCCTTTTTTTTTAGAGAGAGGGAGTCTTGCTCTGTCACCCAGGCTGGGGTGCAGTGACGTGATCTTGGCTCACTGCAACCTCCATCTCCCAGGTTCAAGTGATTCTCCTGCCTCAGCCTCCTGAGTAGCTGGGATTACAGGTGCCCACCACCCGCCCGGCTAATTTTTGTATTTTTAGTAGAGACAGGGTTTTGCCATGTTGGCCAGGCTGATGTCAAACCCCTGACCTCAGGTGATCCGCGTGCCTCCGCCTCCCAAAGTGCTGGGATGAGCCACTGCGTGAGCCACTGTGCCCAGCCTGCTGGTGCTTTTCTTGCAGGAGGCTGGTGGCCTCCAGGCTTTTCCCAGTAGCCTGATTTGTGGTAGTGTTTAACAGTGCGGACGAGGGAGGTGTGAAAGCTATCACTGCTGTAAGTGTGAGTTCCGTGGAGAAAGTAAGAAGTGGATGAACTTAACAGTTGTAAATTGGGCCACCCACAGTTCCTCAAAAAGTTAAACATAGATTTACCATATGACCCAGCATTCTACTCCTGGGTATATACCCAAGATAAACTGAAAATATATGTCCATACAAAAACTGGGACATCAATTTTCATAGCAGCATTACTTGTAACAGTGAAAAAGTGGAAACAACCCACATATCCATCAACTAATGAATAAACAAAATGCAGTCTATCCATGCCATGGACAAGGAGCCGTGCAGTCGCATGGGTGAACCATGAAGCATCAGGCCACCGGAACCCAGCCAGGCACAAAGGATGACGGGGCAGGATTCCACTCATGTGAAACGTCTAGAATAGATACAGCCACAGGGACAGAAAGCAGATGGGTAATTGCCAGGGGCAGGGGGTAGGAGATCCTGATGCTGCTGATTCCTTTTTTTGTGTACGTGTGTGTGACACAGAGTTTCGCTCTTGCCGCCCAGGCCAGAATGCAATGGTGCCATCTCAGCTCACTGCAACCTCTGTTTCCCACGTTCAAGCGATTCTCCTGCCTTAGCCTCCCAAATGGCTGGGATTACAGGTGCCCGCTACCACGTCTGGCTAATTTTTTTGTATTTTTAATAGAGACGGGGTTTTATCATATTGGCCAGGCTGGTCTCGAACTTCTGACCTCAGGTAATCCACCCGGCCTCCCAAAGTGTTGTGATTACAGGCATGAGCCAGTGCGCCTGGCCTTGATGATGCTGATTCTAAGACCACACTCTGGATAGTGCCCAAGGTCCTACCCATCAACAATGTCCAACAGAACTTTCTGGAATAAATGCAGAGACAGGCAAGCAAGCCCTAAAACCGGGGCTTAGCCCAAGAGGGTCCTTGGCTTTGCCCAGAAAAGAATTCAGGGGTGAAATCTTCAGCAATCTGTTTTTTGTTTTTTTTTTTTTTGAGATGGAGTCTCGCTCTGTCACCCAGGCTGGAGTGCAGTGGTGCAATCTCGGCTCACTGCAAGCTCTGCCTCCCGGGTTCACGCCATTCTCCTGCCTCAGCCTCCCGAGTAGCTGGGACTACAGTTGCCGGCCACCATGCCTGGCTAATTTTTTTTTGTATTTTTAGTAGAGATGGAGTTTCACCATGTTAGCCAGGATGGTCTTGATCCCCTGACCTCGTGATTCGCCCGCCTCGGCCTCCCAAAGTGCTGGGATTACAGGCGTGAGCCACCGCGCCTGGCCAATCTTTAGCAATCTTTTATCGAACTGGAGCTGCTCCTTGCTGAGCAAGGCTAACTCATAGGCAGGGTGCCAGAACCAGGCTTGTGGGTTGGTGGCAACTGTATTTATATCCACTTTCAATCACATGCAAATTAAGGGGTGGGTTAATGCAAATCAAGAGGCAAGTTATTCAGAACTTTCTAGGAAAGGGGTGGTAATTTCTGGGTCATTGTATGGAAACGGCAATAGTCTCTGGGTCATTGCCATGGCATTTGTAAACTGTCATGGTGCTGATGAGAGTGTCTTACCCTAATGAGCAAGGAGGGCAGCTAGGGATGGCTTTTTTGGCCATCTGCTGGCCTGCCGGGTTTTTCACTTTATCCTTTTGGGACCTGGAGACAGCTCCTGCCAGTTTCCTAGTTTCTTTTTTTAATTTTTGAGACAGAGTCTGGCTCTGTCCGCTGGCCTGGAGTGCGGTGGTGCTATCTCGGCTCACTGCAACCTCCGCTTCCCGGGTTCAAGCGCTTCTCCTGCCTCAGTCTACAGAGCAGCTGGGATTACAGGCCAGCACCACCACGTCCAGGTAATTTTTGTATTTTTTTTTTTTTAAATTTATTTATTTTATTGATCATTCTTGGGTGTTTCTCACAGAGGGGGATTTGGCAGGGTCATAGGACAGTAGTGGAGGGAGGGTCAGCAGATAAACAAGTGAACAAAGGTCTCTGGTTTTCCTATGCAGAGGACCCTGCGGCCTTCCGTAGTGTTTGTGTCCCTGGGTACTTGAGATTAGGGAGTGGTGATGACTCTTAACGAGCATGCTGCCTTCAAGCATCTGTTTAACAAAGCACAACTTGCACCACCCTTAATCCATTTAACCCTGAGTGGACACAGCACATGTTTCAGAGAGCACAGAGTTGGGGGTAAGGTCACCGATCAACAGGATCACAAGGCAGAAGAATTTTTCCTAGTACAGAACAAAATGAAAAGTCTCCCGTGTCTACCTCCCTCTACACAGACATGGCAACCATCTGATCTCTCAATCCCTTCCCCGCCTTTCCCCCGCTTCTATTCCACAAAACCGCCATTGTCATCATGGCCCATTCCCAATGAGCTGCCGGGTACACCTCCCAGACGGGGCGGTGGCCGGGCAGAGGGGCTCCTCACTTCCCAGTAGGGGCGGCCGGGCAGAGGCGCCCCTCATCTCCCGGACCGGGCAGCTGGCCGGGCGGGGGGCTGACCCCCCCACCTCCCTCCCAGACGGGGCGGCTGGCCAGGCAGAGGGGCTCCTCACTTCCCAGTAGGGGCGGCCGGGCAGAGGCGCCCCTCACCTCCCGGACGGGGCGGCTGGCCGGGCGGGGGGCTGACCCCCCCACCTCCCTCCTGGTCGGGGCGGTTGGCCTGGCGGGGGGCTGACGCCCCCACCTCCCTCCCGGATGGGGCGGCTGGCCGGGCGGGGGGCTGACCCCCCCCCACCTCCTTCCCGGACGGGGTGACTGGCCAGGCGGGGGGCTGACTCCCCCACCTCCCTCCCGGATGGGGCGGCTGGCCAGGCGGGGGGCTGACCCCCCCACCTCCCTCCCGGACGGGGTGGCTGGCCGGGCGGGGGGCTGACCCCCCCCACCTCCTTCCCGGACGGGGCGGCTGGCTGGGCAGAGGGGCTCCTCACTTCCCAGTAGGGGCAGCCAGGCAGAGGCGCCCCTCACCTCCCAGACGGGGCGGCTGGCCGGGCCGGGGGTTGACCCCCCCACCTCCCTCCTGGACGGGGCGGCTGGCCGGGCGGGGGGCTGACCCCCCCCACCTCCCTCCCGGACGGGGCGGCTGGCCGGGCGGGGGGCTGACCCCCCCACCTCCCTCCCGGACGGGGCGGCTGGCCTGGTGGGGGCTGACCCCCACCTCCCTCCTGGATGGGGTGGCTGCCGGGCAGAGACGCTCCTCACTTCCCAGACGGGGTGGCTGCCGGGCGGAGGGGCTCCTCACTTCTCATATGGGGTGGTTGCCAGGCGGAGGGTCTCCTCACTTCTCAGACGGGGCGGCTGGGCAGAGACGCTCCTCACCTCCCAGACGGGGTCGCGGCCGGGTAGAGGCGCTCCTCACTTCCCAGACGGGGCGGCGGGGCAGAGGCGCTCCCCACATCTCAGACGATGGGCGGCTGGGCAGAGACGCTCCTCACTTCCTAGATGGGATGGTGGCCGGGAAGAGGCGCTCCTCACTTCCTAGATGGCATGGCGGCCGGGCAGAGACGCTCCTCACTTTCCAGACTGGGTAGCCAGGCAGAGGGGCTCCTCACATCCCAGACGATGGGCAGCCAGGCAGAGATGCTCCTCACTTCCCAGATGGGGTGGCGGCCGGGCAGAGACTGCAATCTCGGCACTTTGGCAGGCCAAGGCAGGCGGCATGCTTTGCCGGGTGGTCAGAGCTATTCGCCCATAGTCCGTAGCCCAGAGCCGGGGCTGCTCGGCTCTCCGTCCCCGGGGGCCGGGGCCGGGCTGGAGGCGTGCGAGCCTCTCATCGCCGCCTCCCAGCGCAGCCCTAATTTTTGTATTTTTATTAGAGACGGGGGTTTCACCATGTTGGCCAGCCTAGTCTTGAACTCCTGACCTCAAGTGATCTACCCGACTTGGCCTCCCAAAGTGCTGGGATTACAGACATGAGCCACCATGCCCGGCCTCTTTTTTTTTTTTTTTTTTTTTTTTATGAGACGGAGTTTCTCTTTCCACCCAGGCTGGAGTTCAGTGGTGCAATCTTGGTTTACTGCAATCTCCGCCCCCCGGGTTCAAGCAGTTCTCCTGCCTCAGCCTCCCGAGTAGCTGGGATTATAGGCACCCACCACCACGCCTAATTATTTTTGTATTTTTAGTAGAAACGGGGTTTGGCCATGTTGGCCAGGCTGGTCTCAAACTCCTGACCTCAGATCCACCTGCCTCGGCCTCCCAAAGTGCTAGAATTACAGGTGTAAGCCACTGCACCTGGCCTCCTGTGGAATTTCTCAGCCAATTCCATGCCCTTGCTGCTGCTGCACTCCCCCTCCTCCTCCCCAGTCCAGGCCCTCATCCGTGTAAGAATCTGGCAGAGCCAGGTCGGGAGAGCCTAGGGATGAAATATGACCAGCCCCCACAGGCCACTCACTCCACAGGGCCACCCTCACCCTCACACACCTGGTGAGAACCCTTGAAGTCGAGTGCTCCAATTACCAATTTTTATGCCATAAACCACCCCCAAACTTAATGACCTCAGATAGCAATACTTATCTTTCTCACAATTTGCCCTGGGCAGGTCTCCGTGGGGACAGCTCATCCCTACTCTATTTGGCACCAGCTGAGTGGCCTGAAGGCTGAGGCTGGAATCATCTGAAGACTGGCTCCTTTACATGTTATAGTTGATGCTGGCTGTCACTTGGGACCCTAGCTAGGACTTTAACCAGGGCACCTGCGTGTGTGTTGGGCTCGATAGCGGCTGGGTTCCAAAGGTGAGTAGAGGGAGGAGAGGGAAAAGGGTGGGGATAGAGAGAAAGAGAAAGAAATAGAGAGACAGAGGAAAGAGAGCTTTACCCCTTTTATATTTTCAACCTAGCCTTGGAAGTCATAGTGTGACACTCCTGATGCATTCTACTTGTGAGGATTCAGTCACTAAGGCCAGCCCATATTCAAGAGGAGGGGAATTAGACTTAATATTTTCAATAGGAGGAATGTTAAACATTTTGCAAACATGTTTTAAAACCACCATGTAGGCCTGGCGCGGTGGCTCATGCCTGTAATCCCAGCACTTTGGGGGGCTGAGTTGGGTGGATCACCTGAGGTCAGGAGTTCAAGACCAGCCTGGCTAACATGGTGAAACCCCATCTCTACTAAAAATATAAAAACTAATCGGGTGTGGTGGTAGGCGCCTGTAATCCCAGCTACTCGGGAGGCTGAGGCAGGAGAATTGCTTGAACCCGGGAGACGGAGGTTTCAGTGAGCCAACACGGAGCCACTGCACTCCAGCCTCAGCAACAGAGTGAGACTCCATCTCAAAAACAAACAAACAAACAAAAACCCGCCATATAGACTCAGGAACCAAGAGTGCCAAGGACACAACTCCAAGGAGCATAACTATTTTGTTTTTTTTTTTTGAGACAGGGTCTTGCTCTGTTGCCCAGGCTGGAGTACACTGGTGCAATCATAGCTCCCTGCAGCCTCAAACTCCTGGGCTCAAGTGATCCTCCCACCTCAGCCTCCAAAGTAGCTGGGAATATAGGTGTGTGCCACCACATCTGGCTAATTTAAAACAATATTTTGGCTGGGCGCAGTGGCTCACTCCTGTAATCTCACACTTTGGGAGGCCAAGGCAGGTGGATCATGAGGTCAAGACATCAGGACCATCCTGGACAGCATGGTGAAACCCTGTCTCTACTAAAAATACAAAAATTAGCTGGGCGTGGTGGGGGGGCCTATAATCCCAGCTATTTGGGAGGCTGAGGCAGGAGAAACACTTGAACCCATGAGGCAGAGGTTGCAGTGAGCTGAGATCGCACCACTGTACTCCAGCCTGGGGACAGAGCAAGACTCCATCTCAAAAAAAAAAGGCCAGGTGAGGTGGCTCACGCCCGTAATCCCAGCATTTTGGGAGGCCGAGGCAGGGGGATCATGAGGTCAGGAGTTCGAGACCAGCCTGGCCAACATGGTGAAACCCGGTCTCTACTAAAAATACAAAAATTAGCTGGGCGTGGTGGCTCACACCTGTAATCCCAGCTACTCAGGAGGCTGAGGCAGGAGAATTGCTTAAACCCGGGAGGCAGAGGTTGCAGTGAGCCGAGATCATGCCACTGCACTCCAGCCTGGGCAAGCAAGACTCCATCTCGGGAAAAAAAAAAAAAAAATATATATATATATATATATATAGTAGAGATAGGGTCTTACTATGTTGTCCAGGCTGGTCTTCAACTCCTGGGCTCAAGCAATCCTCCCATTTCAGCCTCCTGAGTAGGTGGGACTACAGGTACATGCCACCATGCCCAGCTAATATTCTTTCTCTGCCTTTCTTCTTTCTTTCTTTCTTTCTTTCTTTCTTTCTTTCTTTCTTTCTTTCTTCCTTCCTTCCTTCCTTCCTTCCTTCCTTCCTTCCTTCCTTCCTTCCTTCCTCTCTCACTCTCTTTCTCCTTTTGGGGTCTCATGTTGTCACCCAGGCTGGAGTACAATGGCATGATTATAGCTCACTGTAGCCTCAAACTCCTGGGCTCAAGGGATCCTCCTAGCTCAGCCTCCTGAGTAGCTGGGACCATAGGTGCACACCACCACACTCGGGTAATTTAAAAAAAAAAAATTTTTTTTTTAAAGATGGGGTCTCACTATGTTGCCCAGGCTGGTCTCAAACTCCTGGCCTCAAGTGATCCTCCCACCACAGCCGCCCAAAGTGCTGGGATTACAGGTGTGAGCCACTGTGCCTGGCATTGTTGTTGATCTTTGTTCCTTTACCTCCCTGAATACACACATTGTTTGCTATAGCGTATGTGTTCCCATTGCACTATTCCCAAATAAACATCATTTTCTTTTAAAGACCCTCTGTTATTAGGTAGATATACATGGTATATCTATATATAGAAATGGTACCTGAAAAAATCACTATTAGAAGGAACTGATGATTTTTTTTATTTTTATTTTTTGAGATGGAGTCTCGCTCTGTCACCCAGGCTGGAGTGCAGTGGTACGATCTCAGCTCTCTGCAACCTCCGTCTCCCAGGATCAAGCAATTCTCCTACCTCAGCCTCCTGAGTAGCTGGCATTACAGGCGCCCGCCACCATGTCCAGCTAATTTTTGCGTTTTTAGTAGAGACAGGGTTTCACCACATTGGCCAGGCTGGTCTCAAACTCCTAACCTCAGGTGATCTGCCTGCCTCAGCCTCCCAAGAATCGATGATTCTTAGAACTGGCATGCAGCACTCACTGAAGGCTGTGAGCTCTCTGCTTCCACAACAGGCCTGTTCTGCCCTGCTGAGTCTTCTCTCAGGCTGAGCCTCCCTCTTTTTTTTTTTTTTAAATGGAGTTTCGCTCTTTTTGCCCAGGCTGGAGTGCAATGACGCAATCTCGGCTCACTGCAACCTTTGGTCTGCGTGGCCAGTTTGGATTAAAATTTTTGTGAACACTCTTATCTTGGTTTCTTTGGATTTGGTTTGACTCTTTTCTCTTGCTTATTTCTAAAAATCTCCCAAGAGCAAAAATAAACATTCCAACCAGTGGGTGGAGGATGGCTAACATAAGCCACTAGGGTGGTTCCTGCTGTCTAAAACACCAGACTAAACTCCTAATATCCCATAAATTACAGCATGTATAGGGTTGTCTTTGCTCTCAAGTGATGAATAAGAAATGGAATGGGGACGGCGTGGTGGCTCACACTTGTGATCCCAGCCCTTTGGGAGGCCAAGGCAGGTGGATCATATGAGGCCAGGAGCTCGAGACCAGCCTGGCCAACATGGTGAAACCCCATCTCTACTAAAAAATACCAAAAAAAAAAAAAATAATTTAGCTGGGCATGGTGGCAGGCACCTGTAATCCCAACTACTCGTGATGCTGAGGTAGAAGAATCACTTGAACCCTGGAGGCAGAGGTTGCAGTGGGCCGAGATCGCACCACTGCACTCCAGCCTGGGCGACAGAGCAAGACACTGTCTCAAAAAAAAAAAAAAAAAGATAAAGAAATGGAATGGGATTCTCAAACATGAAGGCGTACCAGGATTTCTGGTTTTTGTTGTTGTTGTTGTTGTTGTTGTTGTTGTTTTGGTTTTTTTTTTGAGACAGAGTTTCACTCTTGTTGCCCAGGCTGGAGTGTAATAGTGCCACCTTGGCTCACCGCAACCTCCGCCTCCCAGGTTCAAGTGATTCTCCTGCCTCAGCCTTCAGAGTAGCTGGGATAACAGGCATGCACCACCACACCCGGCTAATTTTGTATTTTTAGTAAAGACAGGGCTTCGCCATGTTGACCAGGCTGCTCTCGAACTCCTGACCTCAGGTGATCCACCCGCCTCGGCTTCCCAAAGTGCTGGGATTACAGGCTTAAGCCACCACACCTGGCCAATGCAAGGATTTCTAGGACTCCAGCCAGCTACATATTATGGCTCATTCTTGTGCACATTTTAAAACTGATGAGCAAAATTACATCAAAGAAAATTCAGAGCTCAAATGGTCATTATTCATAAAACCTACAACTATAGAGTTAGCATGGAGAGCCTTCTAAGTTCTCTTTCTCTCCTTTTTTTTTTTTCTGCCTGCTTTGAATCTGCTAACTTTTCCCCTGGTGTTGAGATAACACTTACTGCTTATGGCATTCAAGTCAAGATTAAACAAAAGTCTTAAAGGGCTTTCAAATTACAACTCCATGGTAACCAACAACCTAGACAACTTTTTTTTAAAAGACAGTATCTTGCTATGTTGCACAGGCTGGAGTACAGTGGCATGATTGTAGCTCACTGTGACCTCAAACTCCTGGGCTACAGCAATCCTGCTGCCTCAGACTCTGGAGTAGCTAGTACTAACAGGTGCACAATATTCAGACCAGTTAGCCCTTTTCTTTTCTTTTTCTTTTTTTTTTTTTTTTTTGAGAGAGAGTCTCGTTCTGCCACCAGGCTGTAGTGCAGTGGTGTGATCTCGGCTCACTGCAACCTCCGCCTCCCTGGTTCAAGCGATTCTCAGGTCTCAGCTTCTCGAGTAGCTGGGATTACAGGCACCTGCCACCACACCCAGATAATTTTTATAGTTTTAGTAGAGATGGGGTTTCACCATGTTGGCCAGGATGGTCTCGATCTCCTGACCTCATGATCTGCCCACCTTGACCTCCCAAAGTGCTGGGATTACGGGCGTGACAGCTAGCCATGTTGTAAAAACATAAAATTAGGTTTGCCTAACAATTGCTTAGAGTGATGAAACACTTAATTGAAAAAGTAATAATCTAAAGAAAAAGGCTAGGTGTGGTGGCTCACGCCTGTAATGCCAGCACTTTGCGAGGCCAAGGCAGGCGGATCACTTGAGGTCAGGAGTTGGAGACCAGCCTGCCCAACATGGCGAAACCCCGTCTCTACTAAAAATACAAAAATTAGCCAGGTGTGGTGGTGCATGTCTATAGTCCCAGCTACTCAGGAGGCAGAGATGAGAGAATTGCTTGAACCCAGGAGGTGGAGGTTGCAGTGAGCCAAGATCACGCCAACGCACCCTGGCCTGGGTGACAGAGCAAGACTCCATCTCAAAAAAAAAAAAAAAAAAAAAAAAAAAAAAAAAGAAGAAAGAAAGTGAGAAAGGAAGAAAGAAAAATAACTAGACAAATGTTTATAAGGCCAGGCGCGATGCCTCACGCCTGTAATCCCAGCACTTTGGGAGGCTGAGGCGGGCGGATCACGAGGTCAAGAGTTCGAGACCAGCCTGGCCAATATGGTGAAACCCCGTCTCTACTAAAAATATAAAAAATTAGCCAGGCGCAGTGGCACGTGCCTGTTGTCCCAATTACTCGGGAGGCTGAAGCAGGAGAATCTCTTGAACCTGGGAAGTGGAGCTTGCAGCGAGCCAAGATCACGCCACTGCACTCCACCCTGTGCAACAGAGCAAGACTCC
Organism: Pan troglodytes; assembly: GCF_028858775.2. Taxonomy (NCBI): domain Eukaryota; kingdom Metazoa; phylum Chordata; class Mammalia; order Primates; family Hominidae; genus Pan; species Pan troglodytes. The sequence goes on from NC_072416.2 coordinate 32,449,945, forward strand.
GTCTCAAAATAAAATAAAATAAAATAAAACACCAAAAAAAGGTCTATAAAAGTTAGACTCTCTTAGATCAAAGAAGTTGAAACCTTGAGCTCAGAGCAATAATGTAAGGTATCTCTGTCCAGCATAAAAATGTTGCTTTTTCTGTCACACAGAGGCCAAAAGGCAAAAACAAAAACAAAATTTAAAAAACACCTGCTAAAGTTCTTTCCTGCCCACATTTGCAAATCAAACCAGATCAGCAAACAAAACATAGATGTGTTACTAGTTCCAGGGCACTTAGATATTTTGTATTTCTTATACAATTTAGCCAATCCTGGCTAAAATGTAAACAATTGAAAATTTAACCCTAAACTCATTTGAAACTGATAAAAAACAGTTTTTTGAGACAGTCTCACTCTCATGCCCAGGCTGGAGTGCACTGGCACAAACACAGCTCAACCTCCTGAGCTCAAGCAGTTTTCCTGCCTCGACCTCCCCAGTTGAATCCTGAGCTGGGACTACAGGCATGCACCACTATGCCCAGGTAATTTTCTCATTTTTTGTACAGATGAGGTTTCACTTTGTTGCCCAGTCTGGTCTTGAGCTCATGGGTTTAAGCAATCCTCCCACACCGGCCTCCCAAAGTGCTGGGGTTACAGGCACCAGCCACCTCAATCAGCCGAAACTGAAAAAAAAATTTTTTTTCTTTCTTTCTTTTTTTTTTTTTTTTGAGGTAGAGTCTTGCTCTGTCAGCCAGGCTGAAGTGCAGTGGCATGATCTCAGCTCACAGCAACCTCCGTCTCCCAGGCTCAAGCAATTCTGCCTCAGCCTCCCGAGTAGCTGGGATTACAGGCACACGTGGGCCACCACGCTTGGCTACTTTTTTGTATTTTTTTTAGTAGAGATGGAGTTTCACTATGATCCAGGATGATCTCGATCTCCTGACCTCGTGATCCGCCCACCTTGGCCTCCCAAAGTGCTGGGATTACAGGCATGAGCCACCGCGCCCTGCCGTAAATCTTTAATCTTTAATAAATAAGCTGGTTTAAAAACTATTGGTAAAATAGGCTAGGCTTGGTGGCTCACACCTGTAATCCCAGCACTTTGGAAGGGTGAGGTGGGTGGATCACCTGAGGTCAGGAGTTTGAGATCAGCCTGGCCAACATGAGGAAACCTTGTCTCTACTAAAAATACAAAAAAGGTAGCTGGGTGTGGAGGCAAGTGCTGTAATCCCAGCTACTTGGGAGGCTGAGGCAGGAGAATTGTTTGAACCCAAGACGCAGAGGTTGCAGTGAGCTGAGATCATGCCACTGCACTCCAGCCGGCGTGACCAAGGAAAACTCTCTTTCAAAAAAAAAAAAAAAAAAAAAGACAAAGAAAAAAAGTATTGGTAAAATAAAAATAGAAATGTCTTCAGAATTATCAGCATACATTTTTGCTTGGGTTTACTGGCCAGACAGTTTTATATTTATCTCTACTAGATGTTTTAAGGTGTCAGGGTCTGACACAAGGGTTATAAGACTATAAATCCAGTTTTAAACAAAATGATCTGTGTTTGTATAATTTTTTGTTGTTGTTAGAGACAGGGTCTTGCTCTGCTGTCCAGGTAGCATGATATAACTCACTGTAACCTCGAACTCCTGGGCTCAAGTGATCCTCTGCCTCAGCCTCTTGAGTAGCTAGGACTACAGGCACATGGAACCATGCCCAGCTAATTTTTTTTATTTTTTGGTAGAGATGGAGTCTCACTGCGTTGCCCAGGCTGGTCTTGAACTACTATCTTCAAGCAATCCTCCTGCCTCCCAAAGTGTTTAGATTAGGCTAGGTATGGTGGCTTATGCCTATAATCCCAGAACTTCAGGACACCGAGGTGGGAGGTCTGCTCCAGGCCAGGAGTTTGAGACCAGCCTGGGGAACACAGCAAGACCCCATCTCTATTTAAATTAAAATGGCCGGGTGCGGTGGCTCACACCTGTAATCCCAGCACTTTGGGAGGCCGAGGCGGGCAGATCACCTGAGGTCAGGAGTTGGAGAGCAGCCTGACCAACATGGCAAAACCCCATCTCTACCAAAAATACAAAAATTAGCTGGGCATGGTGGCAGGCACCTGTAATCCCAGCTACTTGGGAGGCTGAAGCAGGAGAATCGCTTGAACCTGGAAGGCAGAGGTTGTAGTGAACTGAGATCATGCCATTGCACTCCAGCCTGGGCAACAGAGCAAGACTCTGTCTCAAAAAAAAAAAAAAAAATAGCCAGGCATGGTGGTGCGCACCTGTAATCCCAGCTACTCAGGAGGCTGAGGCAGGAGAATCATTTGAACCCAGGAGGTGGAGGTTGCAGTAAACTGAGATCAAGCCACTGCCCTCCAGCCTGGGCGACAGAGTGAGACTCTGTCTAAAAACAAATTTTTTAAAATTAATTAAAAGAAAAAGTGACGCAGTGCATGGTGGCTCATGCCTGTAATCCCAGCACTTTGGGAGGCTGAAGGGGGTGGATCACCAGGTCAGGAGTTTGAGACCAACAGAGTGAAACCCCATCTCTACTAAAAATACAAAAATTAGCCAGGCGTGGTGGCACACGCCTGTAATCCTAGCTACTTGGGAGGCTGAGGCAGGAGAATTGCTTGAACCTGGGAGGCGGAGGTTGCAGTGAGCCGAGATCGCGCCACTGCACTCCAGCCTGGGCGACAGAGTGAGACTCCGTCTCAAAAAAAAAAAAAAAAAAAAAAAAAAAGAAAAAGAAAAAGTGTTGCTAGGCACAGTAGCTCACGCCTGTAATATCAGCACTTTGAGAGGCTGAGGCGGATGGATCATGAGGTCAGGAGTTTGAGACCAGCCCAGCCAACATGGTGAAACTCCGTCTAAAGATTAAAAAAAAAAAAAAAAAAGCCGGGCGTGGTGGTGCATGCCTGTAATCCCAGCCACTTGGGAGGCTGATGCAGGAGAATTACTTGAACCTGGGAGGCAGAGGTTGCAGTGAGCCGAGATTGTGCCATTGCCCTCCAGCCTGGGCAACAGGGCAAGACTCCGTCTCAAAAAAAAAAAGAAAAAAGAAAAAGAAAAAGTGTGATTATTATGATTACAGATCTGAGCCACCACGCCCAGCCTGTGTAATTTTTGATAAGTAATACTAATTTAATATTTTTCATTTAGTAAAAACATCTATATCGGCCGGGCATGGTGGTTTAGTAATCGCAGCACTCTGGGAGGCCGACGTGGGTGGATCACCTGAGGTCAGGAGTTCGAGACCAGCCTGGACAACATAGTGAAACCCCCGTCTCTACTAAAAATACAAAAATTAGCCAGGTGTGGTGGCAGGAGCCTGTACTCCCAGCTACTCGGGGGGCTGAGGCAGGAGAATCGCTTGAACCTGGAGGCGGAGGTTGCAGTGAGCCGAGACTACACTACTGCACTCCAGCCTAGGAGACAGAGCGAGATTCCACCTCAAAAAAAAAAAATCTGTATCTCCTGAGTTATCAAGAAATTACTCATATGTTTAAGCTTCTTACTTAGGTGAATACCTGATTATCACAGGCTATAAAAATGATTAACAGGGAAGTAACTTGAAATAATGACTATCCTTGCCTAATATCTTGGTTTTCATAAATAATCTAGTAAACTGTTAAAAATAAAGTATGTAATGGATAATTTATTATAAATAAATTTTTCATGTAATTTTAAATCTTCTATTATGTTCTATTAAATTAACTATTATTCATTAGATGTGTGTATTATTTCCAAGTAAGAAGAAATAACTGAAACAAATTGCTGAACATAAATGGTTTTGGCTGGCTTCTTAAATTTTATAGAATGACTAAATATACTTGGTCTTTTTTTGTTGTTGAGACAGTCTTGCTTTGTTTCCCAGGCTGGAGTGTAGTTGTACACTCATAGCTCACTGCAGCCTTGAACTCCTGAGCTCAAGTGATCCTCCCCTCTCAGCCTCCCAAGTAACTAAGACTACAAGCACATGCCATCATGCCTGGCTAATTTTTTGATTTTTTGTAGAAATGGGAGTCTTGCTATGTTACCCAGGCTGGTCTCAAACTCTTGCCCTCAAGCAATCCTCCTGCTTCAGCCTCCCAAAATTGTGGGATTACAAACATGAGCCACCTTGCCTGGCCTTAAACTTTTTTTTTTTTTTTTTTTGAGACAGAGTCTCGCTCTGTTGCCCAGGCTGGAGTGCAGTGGCATGATCACAGCTTACTGCAACCTCTTCCTCCTGGGTTCAAGCGATTCTCCTGCCTCAGCCTCCTGAGTAGCTGGGATTACAGGCATGTGTCACCATGCCCGGCTAATTTTTTTTTTTTCCCCAGACAGAGTCTTGCCCTGTCACCCAGGCTGGAGTGCAGTGGCATGATCCCGGCCCACTACAACCTCCACTTCCTGGGTTCAAGCGATTCTCCTGCCTCAGCCTCTCAAGTAGCTGGGACTACAGGCACCTGCCACCAAACCTGGCTAATTTTTGTATTTCTAGTAGATACAGGGTTTCACCATGTTGGCCAGGTTGGTGTCGAACTCCTGACCTCGTGATCCGCCTGCTTTGGCCTCCCAAAGTGCTGGAATTACAGGTGAGTCACCTCACCCGGCCTTTTTTGGTATTTTTAGTACAGACGGGGTTTCACCATGTTGGTCAGGCTGGCCTCAAACTCCTGACCTCAGGTGATCCACCTGTCTTGGCCTCCCAAAGTGCTGGGATTACAGGCATGAACCATTGTGTAGGGCCTAAACTTGTACGTGATGAAAGAATCAAAACAGCCAGTGATATCTTAGTAAGAAAAAACCATGTCTGATCTTTCCAGTTTTTAATAATGTTAACTCTTCTAAAAGTTTGTTTAAAAAGATTGATTAAAAGAGAACATAAAAACATTAAAAGTTTTCAGGTTTTGTTTATTTTGATTTTTTTTTTTTACAATAAATCATTGTTTGATTGTAGGGAAATACACATAACTGCCAGGCACGGTGGTACACACCTGTAATCCCAGCTACTTGGATGGCTGAAGCAGAAGAACATCTTGAACCCGGGAGGCGGAGGTTGCAGTGAGCCAAGATTGCGTCACCGCACTCCAGCCTGGACAACAGAGACAGACTCCGTCTCAAAAGAAAAAAAGAAATACATAACATAAAATAACACCAAAGTTACTATCATTTTTCTATATTGACCTCTAGAACAGCCAGAAAGAGCATCTTAGTTATTTTTAAGCGTGTTGTTCGCTGGCACTAAGTTCAGGTTTGATTTTAAGGCTTGTAATCTGGTAAAATTCTAGCCTCCTCAGGTTTCTACGAGTGTCCTGAGCCTTAGCTTCCCCGTGTAACTGCCAAAGGGTTCACCTTGCCCGCTGCCTACACATAGCCGATTCATCAAGACAGCGGAATTGCAATAGAGAAAGAGTAATTCACACAGAGCCAGCTGTGCAGGAGACCAGAGTTTGTTGTTTTTTGTTTTTTGACAGTTTTGCTCTTTTTGCCCAGGCTGGAGTACAATGGTGCCACCTCGGCTCACTGCAACCTCCGCCTCCAGGGTTTAAGTGATTCTCCTGCCTCAGCATCCTGAGTAGCTGGGATTACAGGCATGTGCCACCACACCTGGCTAATTTTGTATTTTTAGTAGAGATAGTGTTTTCTCCATGTTGGTCAGGCTGGTCTCAAACTCCCAACCTCAGGTGATCCACCCGCCTTGGCCTCCCAAATTGCTGAGATTACAGGCGTGAGCCACTGTGCCCAGCCAGGAGTTTTATTATTACTCAAATCAGTCTCCCTGAGCATTCGGGAAACAGAGGGTTTTTTTGTTTGTTTTTGTTTTGTTTTGTTTTGTTTTTTTGAGATGGAGTCTTGCTCTGTCGCCCAGGCTTGAGGGCAGTGGTGCAATCTCGGCTCACTGCAAGCTCCGCCTCCCCGGTTCATGCCATTCTCCTGCCTCAGCCTCCCGAGTAGCTGGGACTAGCTGGGACTACAGGCATCCGCCAACACGCCTAATAAATTTGTTGTATTTTTAGTAGAGATGGGGTTTCACCGTGTTAGCCAGGAAGGTCTCGATCTCCTTGTGTCCAGAATTGGTGGGTTCTTGGTCTCACTGACTTCAAGAATGAAGCTGCAGACCCTCACGGTGAGTGTTTCAGTTCTTAAAGGTGGCATGTTGGAGTTTGTTCCTTCTGATGTTCCGACGTGTTCCGAGTTTCTTCCTTCTGGTGGGTTCGTGGTCTCGCTAGCCTCTGGCCTCAAGCTGCAGACCTTCACGGTGTTACAGCTCATAAAGGCAGTGCAGACCCACAATAAGCAGCAGCAAGATGTATTGGAAAGATGAAAAGAACAAACCTTCCTATGAGGAAGGGTACCTCGAGTTGCCACTGCTGGCACTGGCAGCCTGCTTTTATTGCCTTATCTGGCCCCACCCACATCCTGCTGATTGGCCCATTTTACAGAGAGCCGACTGGTCTGTTTTATAGAGAGCTGATTGGTCCGTTTTGACAGGGTGCTGATTGGTGTGTTTACAAACCTTGAGCTAGACACAGAGTGTTGATTGGTGTATTTACAATCCCTTAGCTAGACATAAAGGTTCTCCAAGTGCCCACTAGACTCAAGAGCCCAGCTGGCTTCACCTAGTGGACCTCGCACGTGGGCTGCAGGTGGAGCTGCCCACCAGTCCTGTGCCTGCACTCCTCAGCCCTTGGGCGGTTGATGGGACCAGGCCCCGCAGACCAGGGGGCGGCGCAGGAGCCCAGGCAGGGGGACGCCCAGGCAGGGGGACGCTGGGGCATGGCGGGCTGCAAGTTCCCAGCCCTGCCCCGCGGGGAGGCAGCTGAGGCCTGTGAGAATTCAAGTGCACCTGTGGGCCGGCACTGCTGGGGGACCTGGCACACCCTCTGCAGCTGCTGGCCTGGGTGCTAAGCCCCTCACTGCCTGGGGCCAATGGCGCCAGCCGGCCTCTCTGAGTGCGGGGCCCACCGAGCCCACGCCCACCCGGAACTCATGCTGGCCCGCGAGCGTGGCCCGCAGCTCCAGTTCCCTTCCGCGCCTCTCCCTCCACACCTCTGGCAAGCAGAGGGAGCGGGCTCCCGCCTCGGCCAGCCCAGAGAGGGGCTCCCACAGTGCAGCAGCGGGCTGAAGGGCTCCTCAAGCGCGGGGAGAGTCGGCGTGGAGGCCGAGGAGGCGCCCAGAGTGAGTGAGGGCTGCCAGCACGCTGTCACCTCTCATCCTGACCTTGTGATCTGCCTGTCTGGTCCTCCCAAAGTGCTGGGATCTGGGAGTGCAGATTGGTCAGAGATGAAATCATCAGGAGTCAGAGCTGTCTTCTTGCAGAGTCAGTTCTGGGTGGGGGCCACAAGATCAGATGAGCCAGTTTATTGATCTGGGTGGTGCCAGCTGATCCATCAAGTGCAGGGTCTGCAAAATATCTCAAGCACTGATGTTAGGAGCAGTTTAGGGAGGGTCAGAATCTTGTAGCCTCCAGCTGCATGACTCCTAAACCATAATTTCTAATCCTATGGCTAGTGTTAGTCTAGTCCCCAGGCAAGAAGGTCTGCTTTGGGAAAGGGCTGTTACTGTCTTTGTTTAAACTATAAACTACAAACTAAGTTTCTCCCAAAGTTAGTTCAGCCTACGCCCAGGAATAAACAAAGACAGCTTGGAGGTTAGAAGCAAGGTGGAGTCAGTTAAGTTAGATCTCTTTCTTTGCAAAGGCGGTTTCCCCCAGACTCTCCATCTCCAGCTCCTCCCACCAGGGCTCAAAACCACCAGGATGGGGCAGTCTGACGGAGACTGTCTTTTCATTCATTTATTTATTTAATTTATTTATTTTGAGACAGAGTCTTGCTCTGTTGCCCAGGCTGGAGTGGAATGGCACGATCTTGGCTCACTGCACCGGGTTCAAGCGATTCTCCTGCCTCAGCCTCCTGAGTAGTTGGGATCATAGGCGTGCGGCACCACGCCCGGCTAATTTTTGTATTTTTAGTAGAGACGGGGTTTTGCCATGTTGGCCAGGCTGCTCCCAAACTCCTGACCTCAGGTGATCCACCCGCCTCGGTCTCCCAAAGTGCTGGGATTACAGGCATGAGCCACCTCGCCCAGCCCAGGGATTTCTATCTATTCTTCCACCACCCTGGCCGCTACGTGCTCACCCACACATACATTGGTCATGCGACTTTGGTCATGAAATCTCTTTTCTTTAAGCCTTACTTTTGTCATCTGTGGATGAGTCAAACTAGAGAATCTCAGAAAGTCTCCTGGACTCCAGAGCCTGATGACATCTTGTCACACTCTGCTCCAGGCTCCTCCCACCCTCAGCAGCAGGAAAGAGGGACAGACATGAGGATGGTCAGGGTTTTGGAAACAGGCCCACGCCTGTTTTTATACCCTGGACTCCTCTCAGAGGCTTGACATTTTTGTTACCCAAGCCTCACCTCACTGATATTTTCCAACCAAAATGGGGGCTAAATGGTCTGAAGAGAGAGAGACTTATGTTAATTAAAAGTATGAGGCAGGGGCCAGTGTGGTAGCTCACACCTGTAATCCCAGCACTTTGGGAGGCTGAGGCAGGAGGATCTCTTGAGGCCAGGAGCTTGAGACCAGCCTGGGCAACAGAGCAAGAGCCCATCTCTACCAGAAAAAAAAAAAAAAGGTGTGAAGCAAGCTGGCCAAGCAGGGGGTGCCTGTGGGGGCTGGATGGCAGGAGCAGATCTGGGGAGGCACCGTGGATAAGACAAGGCAGGATGGGGTGGGGCATCCTCCCAGGAGGAACGGGGGAGGCACCATGGTTCTCTGGGAATGTACGGGCTAAAGTCCCAGTGTCCTATTTCTTTTTCTTTTCTTTTCTTTTTTTTTTTTTAAGACGGAGTCTCACTCTGTTGCCCAGGCTGGAGTGCGGTGGCACGATCTCAGCTCACTGCAACCTCCGAGTCCCGGGTTCAAGCGATTCTCCCTGCCTCAGCCGCCTGAGCAGCTGAGATTACAAGTGCCCGTCACCACGCCCAGCTAATTTTTGTATTTTTCAGTAGAGATGGGGTTTCGCCATGTTGGCAGGCTGGTCTCGAACTCCTGACCTCAGGTGACCTGCCCACCTTGACCTCCCAAAATGCTGGGATTACAGGGGTGAGCCACTGTGCCTGGCCCCGGCGTCCTCTTTCTCAGCTTTTCGGTGAATATTCTGGGGCCCAGGGCCTGGCTATGGGGTGACACTAAGTTCAACAGAACCATTGCCCATTCCAGCCCCACCTTACCCCAGGAAAAGCCTCCTCACCGCAGTGACCACATCCTCTTGGGTTGCTTTGGAAACAAACACTCCCCAGGGGCAGGCGAGTTGGGGCACAGTTGCCCAGCAACAGGCGGTGCCCTCCCTTCCGCCTTCATCCGAGGCCGGGCCTCTACGTCTGAAAGGCGGACCGCCCTGCACCCTCCAAGCCTGCACCTCTTAGTCCGGCACCAGGAAGAGTGGCTCTAGGAGGGAGAGGAGCCCAGGGACTGACCCAAGGTGAGTTGAGGGGTGTAGGAGGCCCCCTGCAGATGGAGGATGTGGGGGACAGAGAGGTGTGCAGAGACAAACGAGAGATAGAGACAGGCCAGAGCCTGGGCAAAGCTGGGGAGCCCAGGAGGGGTGCGGAGGCGCCTCCGGAGGCCTGGCCCGGCAGCAGATTCCGTGGAGCCTATGAGAGCAAGATCAAGTCCGAGGAGAATGGTGAGGGGCGAAGGAGCCTCAAGGGGCCAGCAGAGATGCTGGCGGCAGGCGGTGGGGGAGACACACGCAGGGGAGCCAGTGGGAGGGGAGGTTCTCATTTCTTCACCCACCACTTCCTCTCTAGGTCTGAGCAAGACTTGAGGGGGCCGAGTGGGGAGGAAAGAAGCCCTGGAGACCTTTCTTGTCTGAGGCACCCTGGGGTCTGGGAGGGAAATGGGGATTGTGGAAAGGCCTGGAGAGCCAGGCAGGAGGGCCTGGCTGTGCCCCGAGGTAGGCTGCCTGTCCTCCCACCCCACCTGGCTCACGCTTACCCTTTCTGGTCCCCCTTGCTTCTCTGTCTCTCCAGAATGTTCTTTTTCATTTTTGAGAAAGGGTCTTGCTCTATTGCCCAGGCTGGAGGACAGTGGCGCAATCTGGGGTCACTGCAGCTTCGAACTCCTGGGCTCAAGTAATCCTCCCACCTCAGCTTCCTGTGTAGCTGGGACTACAGGTGTGAGCCACCACACCCAGCTAGTTTTTAAATTATTTATAGAGATGAGGTTTCACTGTGTGTCCAGGCTGGTCTTGAACTCCTGGGCTCAAGTGATCCTCCCGCCTCGACCTCTCAAAGTGCTGGGATTCCAGGCATGAGCCCCCATGCCCAGCCCTTCTCCCAGGCTTTCCTGGACACCTGCTGCCTCTCTCTCATCTTGGTTGTGCCCCCTCTGCCTCATTTACTTCCTCTTCTCACCCCTGTGTCTCTCAGATGCCGTTGACTCCAGAGCCGCCCTCTGGGTGCGTGGAGGGGCCCCCCGCATGGGAGGCAGCCCCATGGCCCTCACTGCCCTGTGGGCCCTGCATCCCCATCATGCTGGTCCTGGCCACCCTGGCTGCGCTCTTCATCCTCACCACCGCTGTGTTGGCTGAACGCCTGTTCCGCCGTGCTCTCCGCCCAGACCCCAGCCACCGTGCACCCACCCTGGTGTGGCGCCCAGGAGGAGAGCTGTGGATTGAGCCCATGGGCACCCCCCGAGAGCGCTCTGAGGACTGGTATGGCTCTGCGGTCCCCCTGCTGACAGATCGGGCCCCTGAGCCTCCCACCCAGGTGGGCACTTTGGAGGCCCGAGCAACAGCCCCACCTGCCCCCTCAGCCCCAAATTCTGCTCCCAGCAACTTGGGCCCCCAGACCGTACTGGAGGTCCCACCCCGGAGCACCTTCTGGGGGCCCCAGCCCTGGGAGGGGAGGCCCCCCACCACAGGCCTGGTGAGCTGGGCTGAACCCGAGCAGAGGCCAGAGGCCAGCGTCCAGTTTGGGAGCCCCCAGGCCAGGAGGCAGCGGCCAGGGAGCCCGGATCCTGAGTGGGGCCTCCAGCCACGGGTCACCTTGGAGCAGATCTCAGCTTTCTGGAAGCGTGAAGGCCGGACCAGTGTGGGGTTCTGAATCCCCAGGGTTCCCCAGAGACCCCCGAGGAAGGCCTTGCCTCAGTGGGACCGGGGACCCCAGGATCCAGCATTAGGATTGAGACTGCCCCAGCGAAGATGCCCTTCCCAGGCCCCTTCCACCTGGAGTCCCCCTCCCCGGGTCTGGGTGGTGGCCAGGCTATGTGGACTAGGGGAAGCCCAGCAGTGCCTCTGCTCAGCTACCTGGGCTGCGGCTCAGAGACCTGGGGGTGGAGCCAATGCCAGGCCAGAAGCCTTCAAGATCGCATCCAGATGAAGAACCCAAGGTACCAGATAGTCAGGAAATGGCATCGACCAGCCACCTCCACCTTCTTTCAGTGTTTACCGAAGCCACCAATACCAAAGAGAAAGGGTCCCGCGGTGCTGAACAGCCTCGGTGTGGCGATGACAGCTGGCAGGAGATGACAGGAATCCAGTTTCCCAGAGCCACAAATCCTGTTCTCCTTGGCCACTCACCCACTGTGAAGTCCTCTAGGAAAATACACAAAGAGAGGACCAGACCAGGCAGAGGAACATTTTGTTTCATATGAACTGTGGCTTTGACCCCCAAACTGCAAGGAGGAACTTGCTGGGCCAAGCTGCAGCGGCGCTGTCTTGCTGGAGTGGGGACCTAGAGTCAGAGAAAACCCACAGGCTCCTCTGCCCATTCTCCTCCATCTGCACACGTCTCAGCCTCGGACCCTCACCACTCCATGGTGAGGAAGGCCATGGCCAGGGGAAACTGAGTTTCATCCAATGTGGAGAGGAGTGTTGTCCTAGAGCAGGGCAACTCCCAAACTGTGCCCTCTGATCATCGTCCCTTCCAGCTTGCTGGAGTGTCCAGAGAGACAGATTTGCCACAAGCTAGGCTTACTTATAATGCTCCACCCCACAGAAATGGGACCCCAAGTACCCGATCTTCCCTTTGGGAGAGGCAGGCAGGTGGGTGAGCAGCAGATGTAGTTTCCATTTCCCTGGGGGTTTAATTTTCCAAACTTTGTCTTTTTTTTTTTTTTTTTTTTTTTTTTTGAGACAGAATCTCAACTCTGTCACCCAGACTGGAGTGCAGTGGCACAATCTCAACTCACTACAGCCTCGAACTCCTAGGCTCAAGCGATCCTCCCACCTCAACCTCTAGAATAGCTGGGATTGCAGGTGCATACCACCACGCCCAGCTAATTTTTGTATTTTTTTGTAGAGACAGGGTCTCACCATACTGCCTGGGCAGGTTTCCAACTCCTGGGCTCAAGTGATCCAGCAGCCTTAGCCTCCCAAAATGCTGGGATTACAGGCATGAGCACTGCACCCGGCCACTTTTTTTTGTTTCTGAAACAGGGTCTCACTCTGTTGCCCAGGCTGGAGTACAGTGGCACAATCTCAGCTCACTGCAGCCTTGAACTCCTGGGCTTAAGTGATCCTCCCACCTCAGTCTCCCTAGTAGGTGTAACTACAGGCATGTACCACCACACCTGGCTATTTTTTTTTTTTAGAGACAGGGTCTTGCTATGTTGCCCAGGCTGGTCTTGAATTCCTGGGCTCAAGAGGGCCACTCATCCCCATCTCCCAGAGTGTTGGGATTACAGCCATGAGCCACCATGCCCGGCCAAACTTCAGCCTTGAATATTAGTGATTTTGCCATATTAGTTTACCACCTGTACAATTATTTGCTTTATATTTTTCTTTAAATTGGCTCATTATTCACTTAATGAAATTATTACAACAGGAATCTTTTGTATCACTTCTGTAAATGGAAAACCAGTCTCATTTGCCATCAATAGAAGGTAAAACATGAAAATAAATACAATGTAAACAAAATTGTTAAGATCTAAATTCTGTTCCCTGCTGGAAGCATTGACCTAAAACTCTGCTCTTTGTTTTTGTTGTTGTTTTTGAGACAGAGTCTCGCTCTGTTGCCTAGGCTGCAGTGTGATGGCACGATCTCCGCTCACTGCAACCTCCGCCTCCGGGTTTAAGCGATTCTCCTGCCTCAGCTTCCCAAGTAGCTGGGATTACAGGCGCCTGCCACCATGCCTGGCTAATTTTTGTATTTTTAGTAGAGACAGGGTTTTACCATGCTGGCCAGGCTGGTCTCGAACTCCTGACCTCATGATCTGCCCGCTTCAGCCTCCCAAAGTTCTGGGATTACAGGCGTGAGCCACCGCGCCCAGCACTGCTCTTTGTTAACAAGAAAAGGGAATGTTGATCTGCAAGTCAGAAAGTGTTAGATACTCTAGCACCACAATGAGACCTTCTGGAAGTGCCAAGGCAGACAGACAGCCCCGCACAGGGGGCGGGATGCTGTGTTGTTTAATGCTGTCCACGAAGTTCACCCACAGCCAGGAAACACTCGCTTCTCCCTGCACAGTGGGCTAAGGAGCACTTGGAGCCTCTCATCCAATCCCTTGACCTCCCCTCTGATTTTTGGGATGTTGGAAGTTGACGGAGCAGCCAGAAACCCCAGGCAGAGGGACCGAGAGCCTAGTCCAGTCTCTTCTCCCAGGTGTAGTCACTGGCCAGCATCCTAAGCACTGTTTCTGAGCTGGGCACTGGGAGGGGAGGAATAAGACCTGGGCCCTGCCCTCAAGGAGCTCACAGTCTCTCTAGCGGCAGAGTAGGGAACAAAGGTAGGGGTGAGCTAAGATACGGACACAAAACTGACACCAGGGAGAGACCAGGGCCCTGTCCCATCTCTATCACTCATGAGCTGGGTAATGACATTCCTTATCATCACCATCAGTTGACAGCACTGGGTTGTGGGGACTCTGCCCACGAGGAGTGAACAGACCTGAGAGAAACAGAAGATAGAGGCAGCTGTTCAGAGGTCAGATGCTTCCATGCCATGGGTTCAGGAAAGGCACTGCAGTGTGGAAGAAATGCAGGGACAAGGCCCCAGTTCATGATCTGCCTCCATCACCTTATTCACTTAGAGACTTCAGAAAACAGAGTTTTGTATTATGGGGCCTCATGTGCTTTTTTCATGTACAAAAAGACAGCTGAAAGTTGAACAAGATGTTCTATTGGGACTTTTCTAGCTGTGACATTTGAGAATGAGTGAAGGGGGCCAGCCCCTCCACACCTGTGGGTATTTCTTGTCAGGTGGGGCAAGAGACTGAGAAATAAGACGCAGAGACAAAGTATAGAGAGAGAACAGTGGGCCTAGGGGACCAGCGCTCAGCATACGGAGGACCTGTGCGGGCACTGGTCTCTGAGTTCCCTTAGTATTTACTGATCACTATCTCTACTATCTCGGTGAGGCGGATATGGCAGGACTATAGGGTAATGGTAGGGAGAGGGTCAGCAGGAAAACGTGAGCAAAGGTCTCTGTGTCATAAATAAGTTTAAGGAAATGTGCTGCGCCTTGATGTGCACGTAGGTCAGATTTATGTTTGACTTTACACAAACATCTCAGAGCAGTCAAGAGCAGTATTGCCGCCAGCATGTCTCACCTCCAGCCATAAGGCAGTTTTCTCCTATCTCAGTAAATAGAATGTATGATCGGGCCTTACACCGAGACATTCCATTCCCAGGGACGAGCAGGAGACAGATGCCTTCCTCTTATCTCAACGGCAAAGAGGCCTTCCTCTTTCACTAATCCTCCTCAGCACAGACCCTTTACGGTGTTGGGCTGGGGGACAGTCAGGTCTTCCCCTTCCCACAAGGCCATATCTCAGGCTGTCTCAGTGGGGAGAAACCTTGGACAATACCCAGGCTTTCTTGGGCAGAGGTCCCTGCAGCCTTCCGCAGTGCATTCTGTCCCTGGATACTCTATAATGGAGAATGGCAATGACTTTTACCAGGCATATTGCCTGCAAACACATTTTTAACAAGGTGCATCCTGCACAGCCCTAAATCCATTAAACCTTGAGTCAACACAGCACATGTTTCTGCGAGCACAGGGTTGGGACTAGGGTTACAGATTAACAGCATCTCAAGGCAGAATTTTTCTTAGTACAGAACCAAATGGAGTTTCTTATGTCTTCTTCTTTCTACAGAGACACAGTAACAGTCAGATCTCTCTTTCTTTCCCCCACAATGAGTAAAATGAAAGACGGTTGGATGGATGGATGGATAGATGGATGGATGGATGGATGGATAAATAAATGAATGGATGGATGACTAGATAGATGGATGAATGGATGGATGGATGGATGGATGGATGAATAAATGGATGGATGGATAGATGGACAGACGGACAGATGGATGGATGAATAGATGGATGGATGGATGGGAGAATGGATAGGTGAAGAGAATGGATGTGTGGATGAGTGGATGTATAGATAAATGGATGCATTGATACATGGATTTCTGCATGCGATCTTCCTGAGGCAGAGTCTAACTTGCTATCTGCATAGTCATCTTTATATTTCCAGACCCAGAACATGGTCTAAAACATTATAGGAGCCTAATGAATGGGGAATGAATAAGTTCATAGATTAACAGACGCATTCATTTTACTGTTTCTTCTTTTTACTTTAAACCTCTCCTGCTCACTTTTTTTTTTAGACTCATTCATTGACCGGAATCCCACTCATTTTTAACACCATCTTATTTCTTTCTCATATTGATGTCTTCTTTTATATCTTTAGAAATTTAAACCACACTTGCTGTATGGTTCTTTGCCAAATAATGCTATTCTCTGGAGTTCTGGAGTTGGAGCTAATCCTGCTATATGCTGTGTCTGCTTACTGTCATTCATGAAGATTGTTTCCTCTTATGTTTTGTAATTTTGAGCTGTGAATTCAGCTTCAGCAGGGTGTTATCAGTGGGAATGCACATGCCCACAAAGATTCAAAGAGGTTTCACATCTGCTTCTGCCAAGAGCTCTTCATGGGTGTTACCAACCCTGGACTACATTATTATTATTATTATTATTATTATTTATTATTATTATTATTTTGAGACAGAGTCTTGCTCTGTTGCACAGGCTGGAGTGCAGTGGTGCGATCTCAGCTCACTGCAACCTCCACCTCCCAGGGTCAAGCAACCTCCACCTCCCGAGGTCTCCTGCCTCAGCCTCCTGAGTAGCTAGGATTACAGGCTCCTGCCAACATGCCCGGCTAATTTTTGTATTTTTAGTAGATACGTAGTTTCACCATGTTGGCCAGGCTGGTCTTGAAATCCTAACCTCAGGTGATCCTCCCACCTCAGCCTCCCAAAGTGCTGGGATTATAGGCACGAGCTACCACACCTGGCCTGGACTATATTATTTGTTGACATTTGGGCTTCCCAGACCATGCAGATGATGTAAACTTGAACCCCAAGTCCAAGTGAGGCCAAGCCTTTGGTTATGAATTCTCAAAAGAGACCATTTATTGTCACCAAATCTCAGAGTGAAACAGACAAGGTCCTTTTATGCTCCCTGAACTGGAGGCAGATTTTTTTCCTAGTTTACTCTTTCAACAAGGATGTCACCCCTTAAGGGTACAAGCTTTCTATTAGTGTTTATGTTTTCAGTTCCCCAGACAAGGCCTTATCTCCAATCTCTAGGTAGGTGTAAAGCCCTAGGCCCTTCAATGCCAAGATCACAGCCACCCAGCAGGTTGCACAGCTCTAGTGTTCAATTTCCTCTTCGTGCCTCCTGGGGATTTCCCTTTCTTTTTTGCAACTAAGCTGCACGTTTTAAAGGATGTTTGTTTGGTTTTATGCAGCGCTTCTAGATGCATAGTGGTGAGGACATGCTTGTCAGGTTATTCCATTCACAATATCACCCAAAAGGCTATTTCCCCATATAAATAAGTTGACATCTCTCCCACCTTAAAACAACCAGCCAACCAACAACTCTTTTTTTTTTTTTTTCTTTTTTCTGAGATAGGGTCTCACTCTGTCACCCAGGCTGGAGTGCAGTGGTGCAGTCACGGCTCACTGCAGCCTCAATCTCCTGGGCTCAAGCCATCTTTCTGCCTTGGCCTCCCAAGTACTTGGGGTTACAGGCACATGCCGCCAGATCTAACTAGTATTTTGACTTTTGTAGGCATAGGGTCTCACCATGTTGCCCAGGCTGGTCTCGAACTCCTAGCCTTAAGCGATCCTCCCTCCTCAGCCTCCCAAAGTGCTGGGATTACAGGGGTGAGTCATGTCCAGCTCCAACAACTCATTCTCTACCCCTCACACACAGCACGACCTCTCACTTCCTTCACAACCAAACGTCTGGGAAGAGCCGTCTGTCCTAGCAGTCTACACTTTCTCATCTTCCCCTCCCTCTGCAACTGGTTGCAGGCTTCCATGGGCTTCCAGCACTCTACAGAAACGACTGCCATCAAAATCATGACCTGCTGTTTTAATCAAAGGACACTTTCAAGCCTCCTGCAGACAGCACTGGACACTTCTGGAAATGTTCTCTCCCCATGGCTCTGTGGCTTTACACACACCTGCTTTCCCTCCCCGCTACCCAGCCGTCCTCTCTGACTCTCTTTGCTGGCGGCATGCCTTCTCAAAGGTCAGTCCTGGGCTGCTTTTCCCCTCCCTCTGCACTCCTTCTGGGAAATTTCACCCGGGCCCAAGGCTCCAATTGCTGTCTCTTTTTTTTTGAGATGGAGTTTCACTCTTGTTGCCCAAGCTGGAGTACAATGGCATGATCTCAGTTCACTGCAACCTCCGCCTCCTGGGCTCAAGCAATTCTCCTGCCTCAGCCTCCCAAGTCTCTGGGATTACAAGCGCACACCACCATGTCCAGCTATTTTTTTTTTTTTTTGAGACGGAGTCTCGCTTTTGTCGCCCAAGCTGGAGTGCAATGGCATGATCTCAGCTCACTGCAATCTCCGCCTCCCAGGTTTGAGCGATTCTCCTGCCTCTGCCTCCCAAGTAGCTGAGATTACAGGCGTCCACCACCATGCCCGGCTAATTTTTATATTTTTAGTACAAACGGGGTTTCACCATGTTGGCCAGACTGGTCTTCAACTCCGGACCTCAGGTGATCCGTCCACCTCATCCTCCCTAAGTGCTGGGATTCCAGGCATGAGCCACCGCGCCCAGCCTAATTTTGTATTTTTTTTTACTAGAGATGGGGTTGCACCATGTTGGTCAGGCTGATCTTGAACTCCTGAGTTCAAGTGATCCACCCGCCTCAGCCTCCCAAAGTGCTGGGATACAGGCGTGAGCCAACTGCGCCTGGCCCCAATTACTATCTCATACCCTGATGTTCCCCATGTCTCCATCTCCAGCGGTGGCAGATGTGGTCCTCCTAGATCTATTCTCGCATTATTTTAAAGGAATAGCACTACCTCTGATATGGTTTGGCTGTATCCCCACCCAAATCGCATCTTGAATTGTAGTTCCCGTAATCCCCACGTGTCGTAGGAGGCAATTGAATCATGAGGGCGGTTACCTCCATGCTGTTCTGGTGATAAAGTTGTCACAAGATCTGATGGCTTTATAAGGGACTTTTGCTCCTTTGGCTCAGCACTTTTCCTTGCTGCCGCCACATGAAGAAGGATGTTTTTGCTTCCCCTTCTGCCATGACTGTATAAGTTTCCTGATGCCTCCCCAGCCATACTTAATTGTGAGTCAATTAAACCTCTTTCCTTTATAAATTACCCAGTCTCGGGTATGTCTTTATTAATAGCATGAGAATGGACTAATACAACCTCTTCTATATGACACCTGGCTATTTTTCGTATTTCTTGTAGAGATGGGGTCCCACTATGTTGGCCAGGCTGGTGTTGAGCTCCTGGGCTCAAGTGATCCACCTGCCTCAGCCTCCCAAAGTGCTGGGATTCCAGCCGTGTGCCATGCACGTTGCCAGCACCATTATTTTTTAACTGGGCTTGTGGCCACCCAGAGGAAAAGCTGCATTTCCCAGACGCCCTTGTGGCTAAGGGCATCCATGCAACTGGTTCTGGACCCTCTTCCCCACTCCTCTTTCTCTCTCCTGCTATTTAGAATCCAGACATGATGGTGAGATATCATGGACAACGGCAGCATGCCAGGGTTGGCTGAGCCAGGAGATGGAAGGAGCTTGAATCTCTGCAGCCAGCACAGGAGCCCTGAACTGCCTGCCTCAGTGTAATTACACGACAGAGAACTAACACTTTCTTTTGTATAAATCACTGTCGTCCTGGGTCTCTGTAACATGAACCCAAACCTATGTCTTAACCTATGTCTCTCTCCTGACTTCAAACCCTATCTCTCTAACAGCCACTTCAATATCCCCCTGTGAAGACCTCAAAATTATTTTAGGATGCATGACCACCCCCACCAAGCCTAATCCTCTTCTTTCTCCTAGGCTCCTTTCTGCCCCCCATCAGCACCTCCAAACACCCCTGACTTCTGCCTGCTTCTCCTCATGCTTACTTCTTCCATCCTGGTTCTGCTCCACTCATTGCTCCTAAACTGCGCTTAAATGTTCCCCCGTCTCTATTTTCCACATTGCACCTGGAGTAAACCTGCAAAAAAAAAAAAAAAAAAAAAAAATGCTTAAAAGGGTCGGATGTGGTGGCTCACACCTGTAATCCCAGCTACTTGGGAGGCTGAAGTGAGAGGATTGCTTGAGACTGGGAGTTCGAGACCAGCCTAGGCAATGTAGCAAGACCCGGTCTCTACAAAGAATTTATTTTTATTTTTATTTTTTGGGACAGAGTATTGGTCTGTCACCCAGGCTGGAGTGCAGTGGTGCAATCTTGGCTCACTGCAGCCTCCACATCCTGAGTTCAAGCAATTCTCCTGCCTCAGCCTCCCAAATAGCTGGAATTACAGGTGTGCACCAGCACACCCAGCAAATTTTTGTATTTTCAGTACAGACAGGGTTTCTCCATGTTGGCCAGGCTGGTCTCCAACTCCTGACCTCAGATGATCCACCCACCTAGGCCTCCCAAAATGCTGGGATTACAGGTATGAGCCCTCACACCTGGCCAGGTCTATACAAAAAATTTAAAAATAAATTAGCCAAGCATGATGGCTCATGCCTGTAATTCCAGGAGGCTGAAGAGGAGGATCCCTTGAGGTCAGGAGTTCAAGGCTACACTGAGCTATGACCATACCACTACACTCCAATGTGGGTGACAGAGAACCCATCTCTAAAGAAAAGAAAAATGCTTAAAAGATTTTTCCAACTTCTGATCATTTCAACAAACACTCCCTTCCTTTTGCAACATCCATCTTCCTCCCTCCCACTACTTCATCTTGGCTAATTCTTACTCTTTAGGTCTCAATCTAGCTGTCACTTTCTAGGGCTGTCTTCCTCATAGGCAAAACTAGTAGAAAATGAGGCTATCTGTAAAGTCTAATGTGGACCATGTGTCATTAGGAATGCCCTAGGCTGCAAGTAGCAGAACAGTGACTAAAGCAATGAAGTCATAAAGTATGGAGAGCTGATACACGGAGCATGGTGGAATGGTGGGTTGGAAAAAGTTTAGGGGCTAGGCACAGAGGCTCATAGCCTGTAATCTCAGCACTTTGGGAGGCCAAGGCAGGAGGATCACTTGAGCCCAGGAGTTCAAGACCAACCTGGACAACATGGCAAAACCCCATCTCTAAAAAAAGAAAAAACAAAAATTAGCCAGGCATGATGGTGGTCACCTGTAGTCCCAGCCACTCAGGAGGCTGAGGTGGAAGGAACACTTGAGGCTGGGGGCGGTCAAGGATGCAGGAAGCTGTGATCACATTATCACACTATTTCACTACAGCCTGGGTAACAGAGCGAGAGATCCTGTCTGGAAAAAAAAAAAAAGGCAGGGCACGGTGGCTCATGTCTATAATCCCAGCACTTTGGGAGTCCAAGGTGGGTGGATCACTTTGGTTTTCTTTGTTGTTGTTGTTTTGAGACAGAGTCTTGCTCTGTCACCCAGGCTGGAGTGCAGTGGTGTGATCTTAGCTCACTGCAAACTCTGCCTCCTGGGTTCAAGCGATTCTCATGCCTTGGCCTCCCAAGTATCTGGGATTACAGGCGCATGCCACCACGCCCGGCTAATTTCTGTATTTTTTAGTAGGGACGGGGTTTCACCATGTTAGTCAGGCTGGTCTCAAACTCCTGAGCCTCCCGAGTAGCTGGAACTACAGTGCATGCCACCATGCCTGGCTAATTTTTGTATTTTTTGTAGAGACGGGGGTTTTACCATGTTGCCCAGGCTGGTCTCAAACTCCTGCCCTCAAGTGATCTGCCCGTCTCGACCTCCCAAAGTGCTGGGTTTACAGGCATAAGCCACCGTGCCTGGCCTTTGAAATATCCTTTATAATAACCAAACTGGTAAACATGTTTCTCTGAGTTCTGTGAGCCACTCTAGCAAGTTAATGTCACCCAAGGGCAGGGCCGGGAGAACCCTGATTTATTAGCCAGTTGGTTAGAAGTGCAGGTAAAAAAACCTGGGGCTTGCAATTGGCATCGGAAGTCAGGGGCAGTCTTGTGGGATGCAGCCCTCACCCCATGAGATGTGACGCTATCTCCAGGTAGATGATGTTATAATTGGATTAAATCAGAGGACATGGCCGGGCGCGGTGGCTCAAGACTGTAATCCCAGCACTTTGGGTGGCCGAGGAGGGCAGATCACAAGGTCAGGAGATCGAGACCATCCTGGCTAATACGGTGAAACTCCGTCTGTACCAAAAACACAAAAAATTAGCTGGGCGTGGTGGCAGGCACCTGTAATCCCAGCTACTCCGGAGGCTGAGGCAGAGGAATCACTTGAACCCGGGAGGCAGGGGTTGCAGTGAGCCGAGATTGCACCACTGCAATCTCACTGGATGACAGTGAGACTCCGTCTCAAAAAAAAAAAAAAAAAAAAAAATCAGAGGACACCCAGCTGGTGTCTGCAGTAGAACTGATTGTTTGTTTGGTGTGTGATATGGTTTGGATCTGTGTCCCTGCCCAAATCTCATGTCAAATTGTAAACCCTAGTGTTGGAGCTGATGCCTGGTGGGGGGTGATTAAATTGTCGGGGTGGTTTCTCATGATTTAACATGGTTTAACACCATCCCCCTTGGTTCTGTCGTCGTGAGAGTGAGTTCTTGTGAGATCTGGTGGTTTAAAAGTGTGTGAAACTGGCCGGGTGCGGTGGCTCATGCCTGTAATCCCAGCACTTTGGGAGGCCGAGACAGGTGAATCACCTGAGGTCTGGAGTTTGAGACCAGCTGACCAACATGGTGAAACCCCAGCTCTACTAAAAATACAAAAAATTGGCTGAGCGCAGTGGCTCACGCCTGTTATCCCAGTACTTTGGGAGGCCGAGGCGGGTGGATCACGAGGTCAGGAATTCGAGACAGCCTGACCAACATGGTGAAGCCCCGTCTCTACTAAAAATAAAAAAATTAGCCAGGTGTGGTGGTGCGCCCCTGTAAACCCAGCTACTCAGGAGGCTGAGGCAGGAGAATCACTTGAATCTGGGAGGCAGAGGTTGCAGTGAGCCGAGATCGAGCCACTGTACTCCAGCCTGGGAGACGGAGTGAGACTCCATCTAAAAAAAAAAAAAAAAAAAAAAATTAGCCAGGCCTGGTGGCACAAGCCTGTAATCCCAGCTACCTGGGAGGCCGAGATAGGAGAATTGCTTGAATCTGGGAGGCGGAGGTTGCAGTGAGCCGAGATTGTGCCATTGCACACCAGCCTGGGTGACAAGAGCAAAATTCCATCTCAAAAAAAAAAAAAAAAGTGTGTGACACCTACCCCTTCACTCTCTCTCTTGTTCCTGCTCTGGCCACGTAAGACGTGCCTGCTTCCCCTTTACCTTCTGTCATAACTGTAAGTTTCCTGAGGCCTCCCCGGAAGCTGAGCAGATGCTTTCTTTACAACCTGCAGAACCGTGAGCCAATGAAACCTCTTTTCTTTATAAATTACCCAGTCTCAGGTATTTCTTTATAGCAGTGTGAGAATGGATTAACGCAGTGTGCAACCCACACACATCTGACGTCAGAAGCAGGCTGTGAGAGTTTCAGGAGAAACTGAGCTTGTGGTTTGTACTCATTTATTTTAGAAACCAAACTTGAAACTGAAAAATCTAAAACACAACTTAGTAATATAATAAATTATGAAAATATTCTATCATAAAAACAAATGTGGGGTCGGGTGTGGTGGCTCACGTCTGGATTCCCAGCACTTTGGGAGGCTGAGGCAAGCAGATCACCTGAGGTCAGGAGTTCAAGACCAACCTGGCCAACATGGTGAAACCCCATCTCTAATAAAAATACAAAAAATTAGCCGGGCATGGTGGGGCACATCTGTAATCCCAGCTACTCAGCAGGCTGAGGCAGGAGAATCACTTCAACCGGGCAGGCGGAGGTTGTAGTGAACCAAGATCGCACCATTGTACTCCAGCCTGGGCAACAAGAGTGAAACTCTGTCTCAAAACAAAACAAAACAAACACAAATGTGGGCATTTTAAGTAAAATGAGAATACTCCTTTTGATGTGATGTTAGCCAAATCTTTGGTGAGTTTTTTTGTTGTTGTTGTTTTTCTTTTGAGATGGAGTCTCGCTCTGTCGCCCAGGCTGGAGTGCAGTGGTGCGATCTCAGCTCACTGCAAGCTCTGCCTCCTGGGTTCACGCCATTCTCCTGCCTCAGCCTCCCAAGTAGCTGGGACTACAGGCGCCCGCCACTACGCCTGGCTAATTTTTTGTATTTTTAGTAGAGACGGGGTTTCACCGTGTTAGCCAGGATGGTCTTGATCTCCTGACCTCATGATCTGCCTACCTCGGCCTCCCAAAGTGCTGGGATTACAGGCATGAGCCACTGCGCCCAGCCTGGTGAGTTTTATAACTTCCCTTTCTCTGCCCACCTCCAACCTAGCCATTGGATTTCTCTGTTGAACAATGTTAGCACTTCACTAAAGACTGCTGCCTGGATGTGAGGGCGATCTGGCTGCAACATGTTACCCCACTGATCGCCAGGGTTGATTCAGCTGACCTGGCTGGCTAGGTGGGTGTCCCCTTCCTCCCTCACTACTCCATGTGCAACCTCCTGAAGCTGTGCACTCCGTTAAAGAGGACAACCATCCCCGATAGACAAGGACCAGTCTTCGGTCAAGGGCATACAAGTAGCTGTGCTCCCCTGCTAGACCCTCCCAACAAGCTCTCAAGACTGCTGTCTGCCAATCTGTATCCAGAGTTGGAAAAAAGAAAGAAAAAAAAGAACTTGTCCCAGAGTGTTCCTTACCGAGTTATAAATTAGTTGTAATTTGGAAAGGGAACATTCTGTGGTAGATAGTGATGGAAAATTCAAAGATCAAAATATTAAAGGATGTATATTCTGAGAAAACTTGCATTCACATTGTAGTTTTACTTTTGTTTTTGTTTGTTTTGAGACAGGATCTTGCTCTGTCGCCCAGGCTGGAGTGCAGTGGTGCGATCTTGGCTCACTGCAGCCTTGACCTCGTGTGCTCAAGCAATTCTCCCATCTCAGCTGGGACCACAGGTGCACGAAACCATGCCCCAGTAATTTTTAATTTTTTGTAGAGATGAGTGTCTCACTGTGTCACACAGGTTGGTCTTGAACTCCTGAGATCAAGCGATCCTCCCATCTCAGCTGCACAAATTACTGGGATTACACGCCTGGCCCAGAACAAATTTTAAAAAAAGTTATGTGTGTTTTTCAATATCTCATGATGCAACACTACAGAACAACATATATATATATTTATATATATATAAATATATATATATAAATATAAATATATATATATAAATATATCTTCCTATAAAAGCCAAACAAGACAAGCCTGGGCCACATGTGGCTCATGATCTGTCAGCTGGAGGTGTCTTCTTTTTTTTTTTTTTGGAGACAGAGTCTTGCTCTGTCACCCAGGCTAGAGTGCAGTGGCGTGATCTTGGCTCACTGCAACCTCCACCTCCCAGGTTCAAGCAATTCCCCTGCCTCAGCTTCCTGAGTAGCTGAGATTACAGGTGCTCGCCACCTTGCCTGGCTAATTTTTGTATTTTTATGTTTTAATATTTTATTTATTTATTTATTTATTTTGAGATGGAGTCTCGCACTGTCGCCCAGGCTGGAGTGCAGTGGTACGACCTTGTCTCACTGCAACCTCCACCTCCTGGGTTCAAGCGATTCTCCTGCCTCAGCCTTCTGAGTAGCTGGGACTACAGGTGTGTGCCACCACGCTTGGCTAACTTTTTGTATTTTTGAGACGGGGTTTCACCGTGTTAGCTAGGATGGTCTCGATCTCCTGACCTCATGATCCGCCCACCTTGGCCTTCCAAAGTGCTGGGATTACAGGCGTGAGCTACCATGCCTGGCCAATTTTGGTATTTTTAGTAGAGACGGGGTTTCACCATCTTGGCCAGGCTCGAACTCCTGACCTCGTGATCCACCTGCCTCGGCCTCCCAAAGTACTGGGATTAAGGCATGAGCCACCGCACCCGGCCTGTTGGAGGTATCTTCTAAGCACAACTGGGGGCGGTCATGGCATTCAAGACCAGCCTGGGCAACGTGATGAAACCCCTTCTCTACAAAAAATACAAAAATTATCTGGGTGTGGTGGCAGGTGCCTGTAATCCCAGCTACTTGGGAGGCTGAGGCAGGAGAATCGTTTGAACCTGGGAGGTGGAGGTTGCACTCCAGCCTGGGCAACAGAGCAAGACTCCGTCTCAAAAAAAATAAATAAATAAAATAAATAAACATAATTGAACAAGCTCCCTTGGAAGTTCCCTGAAGTGGCTGTAGAGGGACCCTCCTTATCTTGGCCTTTGGTGGTGAGAGCTGGGGAGCCTGTACTCAGATGGCCTTAAATCAGGGTGTCTCCGACCTATGTGCTATTAACATGTTGGGACAGCTGATTCTTCATCGTTGAGAGGCTCTCCTGCATGTCCTAGGATACTTAGTGGCATTTCTGGCCTCTATCCAGTAGGTGTCAAAAGGATCCCCCTAGCTGCCATAACCAAAAATATCTCCCGACATTCCCAAATGTCCTCTGGGTGGGGAGAAGGGAACAAAACCCACCTAACTGAATGAAGCATTTTAACCAATTAACAGACCTGCCCGCGGAGCCTGCAGCCAGTTCAGGAAAAGGCCTCCTGTGGAACCAGACCCACCCGGCTGCAGGGAGATCCACGTGGGTCTCCTCTTCATTTCGGTGCCACCAGAGAGGATTAAGATGAATAGCAGATGGTTGGGTGCAGTGGCTTACACCTGTAATGCCCGCACTTTGGGAGGCTGAGGAGGGTGGATCACCTGAGGTCTGGAATTCGAGACCAGCCTGGCCAACATGGTGAAACCCCATCTCTAGTAAAAATATAAAATTAGCCGGGCATGGTGGCACATGACTGTAATCCCAGCTACTTGGGAGGCTGAGGCACGAAAATTGCGTGAACCTAGGAGGCAGAGGTTGCAGTGAGCCAAGATCACTGGGCTGCAGGTGGCACTCCAGCCTGGGCAACAAGAGCGAAACTCCATCTCAAAAAAAAAAAAGCCTGGGCGCGATGGCTCATGCCTGTAATCCCAGCACTTTGGAAGGCTAAGGCAGGTGGATCATGAGGTCAGGAGATCAAGACCATCCTGGCTAACATGGTGAAACTCCATGTCTACTGAAAATACAAAAAAATTAGCCGGGCGTAGTGGCAGGCCCCTGTAGTCCCAGCTACTCGGGAGGCTGAGGCAGAAGAATGGCGTGAACCCAGGAGGTGGAGCTTGCAGTGAGCCGAGATCACGCCACTGTGTTCCAGCCTGGGCAACAGAGCAAGACTCTGTCTCAAAAAAAAAAAAAAAAGAAAGGAAGAATAGCAGAACGCTAGCCCTGGAGGAAAGGAATGAATAAGATAATGCACCACGAACCAAGAAGAGGCTTCCAGGAAGATGCTGCAATTGGAGAACAAGACAAAGTTCTGGAAGTTACAAATACGACTGACCAAATTAAAAAATCCATCACAGCCTGGGAAACATGGCAAAACCCCATCTCTACAAAAAATAAAATAATTAGCCGGGCATGGTGGAGTGCATCTGTACTCCCAGCTACTCAGGAGGCTGAGGTAGGAGGATCACTTGAGCCCAGGAGGTTGAGTCTGCAGTGAGCTGAGATTGCACCACTGCACTCCAGCCTGGGTGACAGAGTGAGACCATGTCTCAAAAATTAATTAATTAATTAAGTTAAATAAAAAAATTAATCAAAGGAAGGTATGGGTGGAAAAGTTTTGAAACACCTCTCAGGATGTAGAGCAAAATGCCAAAAAAAAAAAAAAAAAAAAAAAAAGAAAGAAAGAAAGAAAGAAAAGAAAGGAAAATATGAAAGAAAAGAGCTGGAGAATCAATTCAATCCATATTTGTTTAACAGAAGTTCCAGAAAGAGAGAACATAGCTGGACGTGATGGTATGTGCCTGTGGTCCCAGCTGCTCGTGAGGCTGGGGCAGGAGGATTGTTTGAGCCCGGGAGGTTGAGGCTACAGTGAGCCGTGATGGCACCACTGCACTCCATCTTGGGCAACACAGCATGACCTTGTCTCAAAAAACAAAAACAAAGACAAAACTCAGAAAGAGAGAACAGAGAAAATGAAGGGGTGGAAACAACGAAAGAAGATTCCATTTGATTGAGAGATATTTCAAGCAGAGGAGTCTCTGCAAGTGGTCCTCACCTCAGCGTCCCCTGGAATCACCTGAGGAGCTTTGAAACCACTGATCCCGAGATTCCTGCTTCCAGCCAAGATGGAGTCACAGGGGCTGGGTCCGCCCTCCTGTCTGAAACAATCACCACCACCACAGTGACAAAAACAGACCCAATACATGGAACAACGGTGTTCAAAACGCTGAACATCAAGCAATGAGAGAAAGTAACAAAAGCAATGAAATCCCAGAGAGAAAGGACATCAACAGTCCTTTTAGGACTGTGCAGCTTACTGCTTCGAGAGCGTTTCCAAAGTGTGGGGCAGGGCAAGGGGGATGTGGGTTGTTGCAGCCCAGAGGATTCGCAGAGTTGAGGAAATGGAGTGGCTGAGTCCGAGGAGACCACAGCAGCTAGAGCTTAGATAATGGAACACCTACAAGACAGAGCTGCACAGAGAGAGAACCCCAGAGGACTTCAGAGGATTCAGCAAAGAACTAATCAGCACATGTGTGTGAAGAAACGCTCCAAGGCCAGGGAAAGAACCAGCTGAAAGGATTTGAGGAAACAACGCCCAAGATTCACACGAGGTAGGGCCAGGACCTCTTCCCACTGGCCAGCTGGAAAAACTGATCATTCGCTAGGCATGGGGTGGAGCGCTCAGGAAGGTCTTGTCTCAGTAATGGGGAATAATTAAACCTAGACTTCCGGTGCAGTGGCTCATGCCTGTAATCCCAGCACTGTGGGAGGCTGAGATGGGTGGATCACTTGAGGTCAGGACTTTGAGACCAGCCCAGGCAACACAGCAAGACCACATCTCTTAAAAAGGCCGGGCAGGCACGGTGGCTCACACCTGTAATCGCACTGTGGGAGGCCAAGGTGGGCAGATCACTTGAGGCCAGGAGGTCAAGAGCAGCCTGGCCAACAGGGTGTAACCCACTCTCTACTAAAAATACAAAAATTAGCCAGGCATGGTGGCGTGTGCCTCTAGTCCCAGCTACTCAGGAGGCTGAGGCAGGAGAAACACTTGAACCCCAGAGGCAGAGGCTGCAGTGCACCAAAATGGCACAACTGCCCTCCAGCCTGGGCAACAGTGAGACTCTATCTAAAAAAAAAAAAAAAAAAAAAAAAATTAAGCCTACACTGAGCATTAGTCTAGACCTGTCTAACAAATCATAAAGATTACACAAATATTTGGTGTTCTACAAGGTAAAATTTACAATGTCTGATAAGCAATCAAGGATTACCAAGCATAAGGAAAAAATTAACAGAATGAAGTAATAACTTACAGATTGGGAGAAAACATTTGTAAGCAATACATCCAATAAGGTGTTAATACCCAAAATATATAAGAAACTCAAAAAACTCAGAGTGAAAAAAACAAATAAGCTGATTTAAAATGGGCAAAGGACCTGAACAGATATTAAAAAAAAAAAAAAAAAAGACACAGAAATGGCCAACAAATATATGAAAAAATGTTCAACAGCACTAACCACCAGGAAAACGCAAATTAAAAGCACGATGAGATATCACCTGTTGGTGCTGGTGTTGGTGAAGATATGGAGAAAAGGGAACCCTTACCCACCGTTCGTGGGAATGTAAATTATTACAGTCATTCTGGAGAATTATATGGAAGTTCCTCAAAATATAGGCTGGACGTG
Organism: Pan troglodytes; assembly: GCF_028858775.2. NCBI lineage: Eukaryota > Metazoa > Chordata > Mammalia > Primates > Hominidae > Pan > Pan troglodytes. The sequence continues at coordinate 32,479,136 of NC_072416.2, forward strand.
GTGGCTTGCATCTGTAATCCCAGCACTTTGGGAGGCTGAAGTGGACAGATCACTTGAGCCCAGGAGTTTGAGACCAGCCTGGACATCATGGTAAAACCCCCGTCTCTGCAAAAAATACAAAAATTAGCCAGGCATGGTGGCATGCACCATAGTTCCAGCTACTAGGGAGGCTGAGGTGGAAGGATTGCATGAGCAGGGAAGAGGTGGAGGTTTGCAGTGAGCCAAGATAGTGCCACTGCACTCCAGCCTGGGTGATAGAGCCAGACTCATTTAAAACAACAACAACAACAACAACAAAACGAAAAAACTAAAAGTAGACTTACCAAATGATCCAGCAATCCCACTTCTGGGTGTATATCCAAAGGAACTGAAAAATCAGTGTGTCAGAGATATCTGCATTTCCAGGTTCACTGCAGTGTTATTTACAACAGGCAAATCATGAAATCAACCTAAGCATCCATCAGCAGATGAAAGGATAAAGAAAATGTGGCCAGGCGCTGTGGCTCACGCCTGTAATCCCAACACTTTGGGAGACCAAAGCAGGCAGATTACTTGAGGTAAGGAGTTTGAGACCAGCCTGACCAACATGGTGAAACCCCCATCTCTACTAAAAATACAAAAATTAGCTGGGTATGGTGGCAGGCTACAGGTAATCCCAGTTACTTGGGAGGCTGAGGCAAGAGAATCGCTTGAAGCTGAGAGGCAGAGGCTGCAGTGAGCCGAGATTGCACCACAGCACTCCAGCCTGGCTGACAGAGTGAGACTCCATCTCAAAAACAAAAAACAAACAAACAAAAAACAGGCTGGACGTGGTGACTCACGTGTATAATCCCAGCACTTTGGGAGGCTGAGGCGGGCAGATCACCTGAGGCCAGAAGTTTGAGACCAGTCTGGCCAACAGGGTGAAACTCTGTCTCTAATAAAAATACAAAAATTAGCCGGGCATGGTACGGTGCACTCCTGTAATTCCAGCTACTTGGGAGGCTGAGGCACGAGAACTGGTTGAACCCAGAGGGGCGGAGGTTGCAGTGAGCCAAGACCAAGTCACCACACTCCAGCCTGGGTGACAGAGCAAGACTCTGTCTCAAAAAAAAAAAAAAAAAAAAAAAAAGGAGATGAAAAGATAGAAAAGATAAAGAAAATGTGTATATATACACATTTGAATAGAATACCATTCAACTTTAAAAAGAAGCAAGAAGCAAATCCTGTGATTTGCAACTACATGGATGAAGCTGGAGGACATTATGCTGAGTGAAATGAACTAGGCCCAGAAAGACAAATACCGCATTCTGGCATGTTCTCACTTAAATGTGTAATCTGAAATAATTGAACTAATAGAAGCAGAGAGTAGAATGGTAGTTAGCAGAAACTGGAGATGGGGAGGAAACGGAGTGACTTTGGTCAAAGAGTACAAAGTTGCAGCTAGACAGGAAAAAATGATGAGTATTTAAGATGATAAACGTGTTAATTAGCTTGATTCAATTACTCTATGCTGTATCTATATATCATAACAGCATGGTGTACCCCATAATTGTACATGATTAAAATTTATAGAATGCTTTTTAAAAATTGGAATATGAAGATGAACTTCAATGGCAAAAAAATTCTTTTTAACCCAGAAGATGAGATTGGTTTAAAAGCTCCCCACTCTTAAGAAAAGATTACCAGGCAGGCAAAGAGGCAGAAAACATGACCATATTAAGAAGAATAATCAGTTAATGGAAACCAACCTAGAACTGACACAAATGTTACAATGAGCAGAAAGCATTAAAATAGTTACTATAACTGAATGCCATATGTTAAAAAATTAAGTAGCGATAAGGAGATACAAAACAAAGGCCCAAGTCAAGCATCTAAAAGATTACAATGTCAGAGATGAAAAGTACAATAAATAGGGTTGATAGTAGATTAGATATTGCAGAAGGAAGCCTTAGTGAAGTTGAAATCATAGCAAAAGAAATCCAAAATGAAACGCAGAGAAAAAACAATTCTTTTTTTTGAGACAGGGTCTCACTCTGGCTGGGGTGCAGTGGCACCATCTCGGCTCACTGCAGCCTTGACCTCCTGGGCTCAAGTGATCCTCACAGAAAAAAAACAATTTTTTTTTAAGACGGAGTCTCACTCTTGTCTCCCAGGCTGGAGTGCACTGGCGCAAGGTCTCGGCTCACTGCAATCTCTGACTCCTGGGTTCAAGCGATTCTCCTGGCCCAGCCTCTCGAGTAGCTGGGATTATAGGCATGTGCCACCACACTCGGCTAATTTTTGTATTTTTAGTAGAGACAGGGTTTCACCATGTTGGCCAGGCTGGTCTTGAACACCTGACCTCAAATGATCCACCCACCTCAGCCCCCTGAAGTGCTGGGATTATAGGCGTGAGCCACAGGTCCAGGCAGAAAAAACAATTGTAAAGAATGAAAAACATGGCTGGGCACAGTAGCTCACACCTGTAATCCCAACATTTTGGGAGGTCAAGGCATGAAGATCACTTGAGGCCAGGAGTTTGAGACCAACCTGGGCAACATAGCTAGACTCCATATCTACAAAAAAGAAAAAATTAGCCAGGTGTGATGGTGTGCACCCATAGTCCCAGCTACTTAGGAGGCTGAGATGGGAGGATTTCTTGAGCCTAGGAGGTGAAGGTTGCAGTGAGTTATGATTGTGCCATGGTACTGCAGCCTGGGTGAGAGTGAGACCCTGTCTGGAAACTAAAAAGAAAACCACATCAGTGAGCTGTGGAATAACTTTATGCAGGCTAATATGTGAGTAATTGGAGTTGAAGGAAAGGAGAGATAGAGGGGCACAGAAAAAATACCTTAAGGACTAATAGCTTAACAGTTTCCAAATTTGATGAAAATCATAAATCTACACATCCAAGAAGCTCAACAATTCTCTAACACAAGAAACTACACCAAAGCACATCATAATCAAATTGTTCAAAGCCACTGATAAAGTGAAAATCTTAAAGTAGCCAGCATCTAGGTGCGGTGGCTCATCCTTGTAATCCCAGCACTCTGGGAGGCCAAGATAAGAGGAGTTCAAGACCAGCCTGGGCCACATAGCAAGACCCTTGTCTCTTCTTTTCTTTTTTTTTTTTTTGGAGACGGAGTCTCACTTTGTCGCCCAGGCTGGAGTACAGTGGTGCAATCTCGGCTCACTGCTGGCTCGGCCTCCCAGGTTCACGCCATTCTCCTGTCTCAGCCTCCCCAGTAGCGGGGACTACAGGTGCCTGCCACCACGCCTGGCTAATTTTTTGTATTTTTTAGTAGAGACAGGGTTTCACTGTTAACCAGGATGGTCTCGATCTCGTGACCTCGTGATCCACCCACCTCGGCCTCCCAAAGTGCTGGGATTACAGGTGTGAGCCACCGCGCCCGGCAGCAAGACCCTTGTCTCTACAAAAAAAAAAAAAAAAAAAGACCGAGTGCAGTGGCTCATGCCTGTAACCCCTGCACTTTGCAAGGCCAAGGTGGACTGATCACTTGAGGCCAGGAGTTTGAGACCAGTCTGGGCAACATGGAGAAACCTTGTCTCTACTAAAAATACAAGAATTAGGCCAGGCACAGTGACTCACACCTGTAATCCCAGCACTTTGGGAGGCCAAGGTAGGCGGATCACCTGAGGTCGGGAGTTCGAGACCAGCCTGACCAACATGGAGAAACCCCGTCTCTACTAAAAACAGAAAATTAGCCGGGCATGGTGGCGCACATGCCTGTAATCCCAGCTACTTGGGAGGCTGAAGCACGAGAATCGCTTGAACCGGGGAGGTGGAGGTTGCAGCCGAGATCACACCATCACTGCACTCCAGCCTGGGTGAACAGAATGAGATTCTGTCCCAAAAAAAAAAAAAAAAAAAAAGTCTGATGTGGTGGCGTGTGCCAGCTAGTTGGGAGGTTGAGGCAAGAGGATCACTTGAGCCCAGGAGTTTGAAGCCAGCCTAGGCAACATTATAATGAGACCCCTATCTCTTAAAAAAAAAAAAAAAGGGAGGGGGGTTAAGAGAGTGGATTAGTGTGGGCGACAAGCCACCCAGGCGCCGAGGCAAGAGACAGAGGACACGAGCTGTTCCAGTATAATAAAATATAAAACAAGAATAGTTATACCAGATATAGATCTTAGATATGATTATATATGAATATCATTAATCATTAGTTTGTAGCAATTACTTTTTATTCCAATATTATAATAATCTTCGCTCTATAATCATAGCCTAGGAAAAACCAGGCCATACAGAGATAGGAGCTGAGGGGACATAGCGAAGTGTGACCAGAAGACAAGAGTGCGAGCCTTCTGTTATGCCCGGACAGAGCCACCAGAGGTCTCCTTGGTCTAGTGGTGACGGCAGCGTCTGGGAAGACAGACGCCCGTTGCCAGGCGGACTGTGGTCCAACGGTAGCGTAAATGTCAAGGGAAAACACCCGCTACTTAGCAGACCGGGAAAGTGGGGGGGGGGGTCTCCCTTTCCCCGGGGGAGTTTAGAAAAGACTCTGCTCCTCCACCTCTTGTGGAGGGCCTGACATCAGTCAGGCTCGCCCGCAGTTATCCGGAGGCCTAACCGTCTCCCTGTGATGCTGTGCTTCAGTGGTCACACTCCTAGTCCACCTTCATGTTCCATCCTGTACACCTGGCTCTGCCTTCTAGATAGCAGTAGTAAATTAGTGAAAATACGAATAGTCCCTGATATGCAGAAATAATGGCATAAGCTCTCTTTCTCTCTGTCTCCTCTCCTTCTCTGCCTCGGCTGCCAGGCAGGGAAGGGCCCCCTGTCCGGTGGACACATGACCCATGTGACCTTACCTATCATTGGAGGTGACTCACATTCTTTACCCTGCCCCTTCTGCCTTGTATCCAATAAATAACAGCACAGCCAGACATTTGGGGCCACTACCGGTCTCCGGGCATTGGTGGTAGTGGTCCCCCCGGGCCCAGCTGCCTTTTCTCTTATCTCTTTGTCTTGTGTCTTTATTTCTACACTCTCTCGTCACCGCACACAGGGAGAGACCCACCGACCCTGTGGGGCTGGTCCCTACAGATTAGTGGTTGGCAGGGCTAGGGAAGAGAGGGGAATGGGCAGTGACTATTCGGCATAGAGTTTCGTTTTGGGTTGATTAAAATGTCTGGATAGTGGCATAGATTGCACAACTTTGTGAATATACTAAAAACCACTGAATTGTACTCTTTTTTTTTTAGATAACATCTCACTCGGTTGCCCAGAGCGGAGTACAGTGGTGCAATCATAGCTCACTGCGTCCTTGAACTGGGCTCAACCAGTCCTCCTGCTTCAGCCTCCACAGTAGCTAGGACTACAGGCACAGCTAATTTTTTTTTTTTTTTTTTTTTGAGACAGAGTTTCACTTTTGTTGCCCAGGCTGGAGTGCAATGGCACCATCTCAGCTCACAGCAACCTCCGCCTCCCAGGTTCAAGCCATTCTCCTGCCTCAGCCTCTGGAGTAGCTGGGATTAAAGGCATGCGCCACCATGCCCAGCTAATTTTGTATTTTCAGAGACGGGGTTTCTCCATGTTGGTCAGTCTGGTCTTGAACTCCCAACCTCAGTTGATCCGCCCGCCTTGGCCTCCCAAAGTGCTGGGATTACAGGCATGAGCCACCGTGCTCAGCCAGGCCCAGCTAATTAAAAAAAAAAAAAAAAAAGTGTGTGTAGGCTGGGCACAGTGACTCACGCCTGTAATTCCAACACTTTGGGAGGCTGAGGCTGGTGGATCACGAGGTCAGGAGATCGAGACCATCCTAGCTAACACGGTGAAATCCTGTCTCTACTAAAAATACAAAACATTAGCCGGGCATGGTGGTGGGCACCTGTAGTCCCAGCTACTGGGGAGGCTGAGGCATGAGAATGGTTGAACCCGGGAGGTGGAGCTGGCAGTGAGCCGAGATTGCGCCACTGCACTCCAGCCGGGGAGACAGAGCGAGACTCTGTCTCAAAAAACAAACAAACAAACAAAAACGAGTGTGGTGGCACACGCCTGTAATCCCATCTACTCAGGTGGCTGAGGCAGGAGAATCGCTTGAACCTGGGAGGAAGAGGTTGAGTGAGCCGAGATCATGCCACTGCACTCCAGCCTGGGCGATAGAGCAAGACTCCATCTCAAAAACCAAAACAAAACGAAGGAAGGAAGGAAGAAAGTGAGGGAGGGAGGGAGGGAAAAATTATCAGAATTAATAAGTTACTTTGGCTGGGCTTTGTGGCTCACACCTGTAATCCCAGCACTTTGGGAGGCCAAGGTGGGTGGATCACGAGGTCGGGAGTTCGAGACCAGCCTGGCCAACATGGTGAAACCCCATCTCTACTAAAAATACAAAACTTAGCCGGCTGTGGTTGCATGCGCCTGTAGTCCCAGCTACTCGGGAGGCTGAGGTGGGAGAATCACTTGAACCCAGGAGGCAGAGGTTGCAGTGAGCCGAGATTGTGCCATTGCACTCCAGCCTGGGTTACATAGTGAGACTCCATCTCAAAAAAAAAAAGTTGCTTTCACTTTGTAGGATGCATGATGGATATATAGAATATATATATAAGTAATAAAGCTTCTATGAGTGGAGGAACACCAGGGCTCCTGTTCCGTGGGAATTAGATAAAGCCACATGGACACACATGGAGTGGTTTTAAGGAGTGGAGAGTTTAATAGGCAAGAAAAAAGGGAGCAGAAAGAAGGAAGAAGCTCCCCTGTACAGAGACAGAGGGAGAGGGGCTCCAAAGCCAACAGAGGAGACCACAAGTGCGGGGGATACCAGCCAGTTATGAGTAGGCTGGAGGAGGCGGTGTCTGATTTGCATAGGACTCAGGCGATTGGTTTGACCAGGCATTTTATTCATGTAGCCCTTGAAAAACCTGGCCCTCCCACCCTAGCCTTTTAATATGCAAATGCAGGGTGCAATGATGTTTTACACAGGTGGGGATATGTGGGGGCAGCCACGTTGCCAGGCACATGTGGGGGCATGTCCTTGGGTTGTTCAGTTTGCACCATTTGGAGTTAGATGGCTTCTAGGCAAGAGGAAACAATTTGAGTTACAGTATTGAGTATACAGGGTCCAAATATTAATACAAGACATATAAACAAGAGAGGGCTTAATAAAGGGGTTAACCAATTCCATAAAGAAGACAGGAATTCATTAAAGAGGGATTGTAGCCACCCGGGGCTGAAGCCGGCATCTTCCCTGAGCCTGTCAATGATTTTGATTTCATCTTTAAGTACCTGTAGATTTTCCTCTACTTTAGTAGAGGTTTTAATCCAGAAGCAGCATGTTTCATTTAAAAGTGCATCACTAAACCCAGTAAAAAGTCCTGGCAGATTCGGTGATAGTAACTTTTATGCTTCCTTTTCGTTAGTAACTACTATCCCTGCTATAAGGATAATAAGCAGAATACTACGGCAATGGAAACTCTGTCCAATATTTCAGCTTTAAGGTGCTACCGTGTATAACCCTATTGAAAATAGTGGGGTGAGTACAGCAATTCCCACAAGTGTGGTGTAGTAGATAATTTCCATTTAAAATTTTACTTGCCAAGATATAGAATCTCCCTTTGGGGGTTTATGAAGTTCTTTTGTTTTATTTCCCCAAACAAAGAAATCTCCAAGCTATGGGCACCCTACTCACTTTTTTTTTTTTTTTTTGAGACGGAGTCTTGCTCTTTCGCCCAGGCTGGAGTGCCGTGGCGCGATCTCAGCTCACTGCAAGCTCCACCTCCTGGGTTCACGCCATTCTCCTGCCTCAGCCTCCCAAGTAGCTGGGACTACAGGTGCCCACCACCACGCCCAGCTAATTTTTTGTATTTTTAGTAGAGACAGGGTTTCACCATGTTAGCCAGGATGGTCTCGATCTCCTGACCTCGTGATCCACCCACCTTGGCCTCCCAAAGTGCTGGGATTACAGGCGTGAGCCACCGTGCCCTGCTTTTCTTTTTTTGTTTTTAAAGACGGAGTCTCGCCTTGTCACCCAGGCTGGAGGGCAATAGCGCGATCTCGGCTCACTGCAACCTCCACCTCCTGTGTTTAAGCTATCCTCCTGCCTCAGCCTTCCTAGTAGCTGGGATTATAGGCACACACCACCATGCCCAGATAATTTTTTTGTATGTTTAGTAGAGACGGAGTTTCACCATGTTGGCCAGGCTGGTCTGAAACTCCTGACCTCAGGTCATCCACCCACCTCGGCCTCCCAAAGTGCTGGGATTACAGGGGTGAGCCACCGCGCCTGGCCCCTACTCACTTTTATTACCTGGCAGAATTTATAGGATAATTGCCCAGAACCAGTATATTGATTCAGATTTTTACATTCTCCATTCCTTTTTTTTTCTTCCAAGCTGCAGATCACCACTTGATTTACAGGAATAAACAGGGTTAGTCTAAAATGTAGGCAAAATCTTAAAAACAATTAATGAGACTAGGATTTAATGACAAATGTATGATAAGCTTTGGGACACAATTTCTCCAGGTCTCATTTTTGGTAAAAACAAATTATGATAGGACCATGTGTGTTGTTTGTAGAATAAACTTTAGTTTTATACTTGGCCTGATGATTTGCCCAGGCTGGAGTGCAACGGGGCAATCTTGGCTCACCGCAACCTCTGCCTCCCAGGTTCAAGCTGTTCTCTTGCCTCAGCCTCCCGAGTAGCTGGGGTCACAGACATGCACTGCCACGCTCAGCTAATTTTGTATTTTTAGAAGAGTCCAGGATTTCTCCATATTGGTCAGGCTGGTCTCGAACTCCCAACCTCAGGTGATCCACCCGCCCAGCTTGGCTTCCCAAAGTGCTGCGATTACAGGCATGAGCCACCGTGCCCAGCCAGGAATGGTTATTTCTATTATTTCTACACAGGCCTTTTGAATTGGCTTTGATGAAACTTTGTTGCACAAGGAATTTCAGATAAGACCTTTAAAGCCGAGCCCAACTATGGGTTTGTATCCTCAAATACCTGTGAGTTGGGTGATCCTCTCCTCTTAAGGTTCCAAGATAAACTTGGAGCTCCCAGGCCTGTTAGAAAGTGACACTCTTTACTGACCATAGGTTAGGAACCCTGTGTGGGGACTGTGTAGACTAACTATGAGGCCAGTTCTCTCCAAGGGGTTTTTATTGGGTCTGCATGTCAAGCTTGATTCCTTAAAGGGAAACACACCCTTTCAGTGAAAGCCTTGGTAAAATAACCAGTTTTTCCAACTGTGTCCTGTTGACAAAGAAAATTGACTCTTTTTTTTTTTTTTTTTTTCCAGACAGAGTCTTGCTCTGTTGCCTAGGCTGGAATGCAGTGGCACGATCTCGGCTCACTGCAAGCTCCGCCTCCCGGGTTCACGCCATTCTCCTGCCTCAGCCTCGTGAGTAGCTGGGACTACAGGCACCGCCACCACACCTGGCTAATTTTTTTGTATTTTTAGTAGAGACGGGGTTTCACCGTGTTAACCAGGATGGTCTCGATCTCCTGACCTTGTGATCCGCCCGCCTCGGCCTCCCAAAGTGCTAGGATTACAGGCGTGAGCCACAGCACCCGGCCAGAAAATTGACTCTTATTGCACTGATGCAAACAACCTTACTGCCATAAGTTAAGAGTACTCACAGATAGTCTCCACGTTCTAGAGGAACCAGGCAGAGAAAAACAAACATGCTCCAAATTTTGTTCACAGGCATATACCTTACTCAATTATTTATTTTATTTTATTTTATTTTGAGACAGAGTTTCGCTCTTGTTGCCAGGCTGGAGTGCAATGGTGTGATCTTGGCTCTGCAACCTCCACCTCCTGGGTTCAAGCAATTCTCCTGCCTTAGCTTCCCGAGTATCTGGGATTACAGGCATGCACCACCACACCCAGCTAATTTTGTATTTTTAGTAGAGATGGGGTTTCTCCAAGTTGGTCAGGCTGGTCTTAAACTCCCAACCTCAGGTGATCCACCCTCCTTGGCCTCCTAAAGTACTGGGTTTGCAGGCGTGAGCCACGGTGCCTGGCACCTTACTTAATTATTAAAGGCTGTAAATAGTTCAAAATAAGTTTTCTTGACTCTGAAAAACAAAACAAGGATCCTTAAGTTATCTTAGGGACTCTCATGCATATTTGCAATATTCCAAGCAAAAGTTAAAAAGGTTGCTTTGGCCAGGTGTGGCAGCTCACACCTGTAATCCCAGCACTTTGGGAGGCTGAGGCGTGTGGATCATGAGGTCAGGAGTTTGAGACCAGCCTGGCCAACATGGTGAAACCCTGTCTCTACTAAAAATACAAAAATTTGTCAAGCGCAGTGGTGGGCGCCTGTAATCCCAGGCTGAGGCAGGAGAATCCCTTGAACCCGGGAGGCGGAGGTTGCAGTGAGCCAAGATTGCACCATTGCACTCCAGCCTGGGTGACAGAGCGAGACTCTATCACAAAAAAAAAAAAAAAAAAAGCTGCTTTAACTTTTTGAGTGCAGTCCATTTAGTTAACTTTTGTTTTGCTTGATATTTGTGAATATGTCCATTCTTTATGAGTCCTGCACTTTTTTTATTCCAATGTTACAATCTTCAAAGCTATTAAAAACCTGCATTTGAGAACACCTGTTAAAGTCCTTAATATAGCTTGATTATAAACCATTTTCTGAGAAGGAACGAAGCAAGACAACAATTGTTTGCGAATGACAAAATTTCCAGGATAGTTACAGTTAAATCTTTACAAATCTTTTATAACCTTTTTACCAAAGGACAGATTAGTGTTTTAGGAACTCCTTGCTATGCTTTTATTTCAATGCTCAATTTATGAAAAGACCATATAGATACTATGAGAGAAGACAGTGTAGTGTTTCTACCATGCATTTCATTGCAAGGCAACCCAAAGCCAATTGGCTTATTTTGGCAATTAGCCCATTCTGCATGGTAGTCTCATCTCTTTGTGGGGGGTGGGGATGTTTTTTAGGTGCCCAAGAGCATGCTTTTTTGATTTATAACTACTATTAGGCATCCTTTACAGTGTATTTTCTAACTAGTTATTACACATCAAAGCTCTTTTATAATGTGAAGTAATTTGATACCCCCAAAACTCAGAACTGTAGATAACACAATACATAACAGAACAGAGCCTTTGGTTTTGAGAGGGAACTATCAGCTTTTAATTTTGGGGGTTTCATGAGGAAAACAGGTTTTTTTCCAAAACAGGGTTTGTGGCACCTCCTCTGTTTTTCCCAAGGAGTTCCATGCTGTCAGAAGTTGTCTTAGGGACTCTCATGCATGCATTAAGAGTGGTTAAGACAAAAATGGAGAAAAATAATTCAGTTGACTGAGAAGAGCCTTTTTCCAGAAAACAAGATTCAAGAAGAGAAAAACATAAAGGCCTTTTAAGTATACCTATAACTTGAATATCCACTTTTAATTAAGCTGAGTGCTCTAAGAAAAGCCTTCAAAATCCCTTGTTACTTGACTTTAGCCATGCCAAGCAGTTAAGATTTTTGGCTTTTGAGCTTTACAAAAAGTAATCTCACAGGTGAACCCAATGAGCCTTAATTAGGTTATGACTTATCCACAAGTATACAAGGTATTTTCAAAGGAGTAATAGGCAGCTTTTGAAACTGTCATTGCAAAACTGAGACTGAGACAGTGAAAGAGAAGAGATCCGACCCAAACAACTCCATTTTGTTTCCAGCCCCCAAGCTGTCCTTGCCCATCCCTGGGTATAGGCTGGACCAACTTTGGGAGGGGCGAGTTTACAGTTATTAAACTATAGACAGTTTATAGTTATTAAACTATAGATAGTTTAAAACTACAGTTATTAAACTATAGATAGTTTATAGTTATTAAACTATAGATTATAGTTATTAAACTATAGATAGTTTATAGTTATTAAACTATAGATTATAGTTATTAAACTATAGTTTATAGTTATTAAACTATAGTTTATAGTTATTAAACTATAGTTTATAGTTATTAAACTATAGTTTATAGTTATTAAACTATAGTTTATAGTTATTAAACTATAGATAGTTTATAGTTATTAAACTGTAGATAGTTTATAGTTATTAAACTGTAGATAGTTTATAGTTATTAAACTGTAGATAGTTTATAGTTATTAAACTGTAGATAGTTTATAGTTATTAAACTATAGATAGTTTAAAACAAAGATGATATCAGCCCCTTCTTAAGATATACTTCCCTCTTGCCTGGGGACCAGACCAAGAAACCAGCCATAAGATTAAAAACCAGGCTGGGCGCGGTGGCTTACGCCTGTAATCCCAGCACTTTGGGGGGCCGAGGTGGGCGAATCACGAGGTCAGGAGTTCGAAACCAGCCTGGTCAACACAGTGAAACCCTGTCTTTATTGAAAATACAAAAGTTAGCCAGGCGTAGTGGTGCATGCCTATAATCCCAGCTACTTGTGAGGCTGAGGCAAAGAGAATCACTTGAACCTGGGAGGTGGAGGTTGCAGCAAGCTGAGATTGCGCCACTGCACTCCAGCCTGGGCAACAGTGCAAGACTCCATCTCAAAAAAATATATATATATATTTATATATTTTATATAATTATATATATTTATATATTTTATATAATTATATATTTATATATTTTGCATAATTATATATATTTATATATTTTGCATAATTATATATTTATATATTTTGCATAATTATATATTTATATATTTTACATAATTATATATTTATATATTTTACATAATTATATATAATTATATATTTTATATAATTATATATTAAATATATTAACATATATAATTATATATTATATATTTATATATAATATAAAATTATATATATAATATAAAATTATATATAATATAAAATTATATATAATATAAAATTATATATAATATAAAATTATATATAATATAAAATTATATATAATATAAAATTATATATGTAATATAAAATTATATATGTAATATAAAATTATATGTAATATATAATTATATATATAATATATAATTATATATATAATATATAATTATATATATAATATAAAATTATATATAATATAAAATTATATATATAATATAAAATTATATATAATATAAAATTATATATAATATAAAATTATATATAATATAAAATTATATATAATATAAAATTATATATAATATAAAATTATATATATAATATAAAATTATATATATAATATAAAATTATATATATAATATAAAATTATATATAATATAAAATTATATATATAATATAAAATTATATATATAATATAAAATTATATATATATATAAAATTATATATATAATATAAAATTATATATATATATATTAGAAACTATGGCTTAGGAGCTATGCACCTGGAGGCTACAAGATTTTGACACTCCCTAAACTACTCTTAAAATGAGTGTTTAAGATATTTTGTAAACCCTGCCCTTGATGGATCAGCTGGCACCACCCAGATTGACAAACCGACTTAATCTGATTTTGTGGCCCTCACCCAGAAACTGACTTAGCACCAGAAGACAGCCACCATTATAAAATGGTGGAGACTCAAACAAAGTATTGCCACGTGGTTACAGGTCATGTTTCCAAGGACATGAAACAAGATGAAGGCTTATAGCCAATTTTGTTAGTGACGATTTTGTTGGGCTCGCTCGAACACCAGGCTTATGGGGTCCTAGGCCTGCATCCTAACCTAAGATACGCTTTCTTAGGGAAAGACATGCAAAGCACAGAAAGACATGCAAAGCACACCAGATTGTTTACAGCTTAAGACCAACCTCACAAATCGTTTTATATGAATTAGAAATTTACAGAGAATATAAACAATGATCCATATTATCCCTTTTACCGGTTTGCACAGGGAGAAGCCAAAAGCCCATCTGGTAAGAAATGTTTACCCTTTTGCCAGCATACCAGGCTTCTGTGTTCCCTACCCCCTAGCTCAACTCTAAGCCAAGCATTTTAACGTTTGGAAAAATAACTTTTCCCAGGTTGGAAGAACATTATAAAAGAGATAGAAGCCATTTTAAACCATGAAAGAAGGAAAAACACCATAGAAAGGAGTTACAATTAGGGTTGCCAAGAGGTATTGCCTCTTTTCCTATTGGAAATATTGTTTCCCCTATTTCTTTGCCTTCCCTATTTTTTCTTTTCCCTTTTGGCCTACTATAGGAGACCTATTGCTTATCTCCAAAATTTTCTTCTGCTTGCAGAGCTGCCTGTTTTAACTGCAGTTAGGGTTTGGCTTAAGAGCAGCATAACATTCCTCCATGAGAGGTTAAATACCTGAGTTAAATTGTGGAAAACTTCTGTATACCTATCAGGGTCATTAGAAGATTGGACGGGCGCAGTGGCTCACGCCTGTAATCTCAGCACTTTGGGAGGCTGAGGCGGGTGGATCATCTGAGGTCAGGAGTTCAAGACCAGCCAAACCAACATGGTGAAACTGTCTCTACTGAAAAAAAACAAAAACAAAAACAAAAAAAACATAAAATTAGCTGGGCATGGTGGTGCATGCCTGTGAATCCTAGCTACTTGGGAGACTGAGGCAGGAGAATTGCTTGAACCCGGGAGGCGGAGGTTGCAGTGAGTCAAGATCACGCCATTGCACTCTAGCCTGGGCAACAAGAGCAAAACTATGTTTCAAAAAAAAAAAAAGAAAGAAAGAAAATCGGCCTAAGTCTCCCTTTACTTGCCTAAGGTCCTAAATAATGAGAAAGGAACTTGAAGGGGCCCCAAATAAAGGAATCATCAGGTGGTTCCCCTAGAACTGGCTTCTCTAATTTTGGGTAATCATTCTCTTTGGGCCTGCCTGATGTGATTGCTAAAAGAGCTAGGTTGATTTTGCAACGCTTGCAGAAGTTTAGTAAAAAGGCCACGCCCAGCCTGGGGCAGTGGCTCAGGCCTGTCATCCCAGCACTTTGGGAGGCCTAGATGGGTGGATCACGAGGTCAGGAGATTGAGACCATCCCGGCTAACACAGTGAAACCCCGTCTCTATTAAATATACAAAAAAAATTAGCCGGGCGTGGTGGCGGGCGCCTGTAGTCCCAGCTACTCGGGAGGCTGAGGCAGGAGAATGGCGTGAACCCGGGAGGTGGAGCTTGCAGTGAGCCGAAATTGCGCCACTGCACTCCAGCCTGAGTGATGGAGCAGGACTCCGTCTCAAAAAAAAAAAACAACAAAAAAACAACAACAAAAAAAACAAAAACAAATACGCCATGCCCTTGTGTAAAAGAGAATAAGCCACTTTTTCTTCAAAGTTTCAGAGTTGAAGGAGTCCCAGTGCTTTAAAATACACTCGAGGGCAGTGCATGTTATACATGATCTATTTCCCATCTAGAAAGAGAAGTGAAAATAAAAGGGTTCTTTTAGTCTCCTTCCTTTTGGTATGTGATCCAGGTTGGAGACAAAAGCAGTAGGGGGAGTTCCCCCAACTATCTTCTCTCCGTGGTTTCTGGATTCCCAGCACCTATTTAAATGGGCCACCAGTGACCTGTGACTGCAGGCGTGACCCTCCAAGCCATGACATCAGAGGAACTCAACTTTTGAGCCTTAGTCACGCTTTCCCCAAGCAGCCTTAGTCCTCTGCCTTTTATTTCTCTTTGACCTCCCAGACTTGTGTGGCCTTTGTGCCTTCCTAAAAAAATGGATTTCAAGAAAAATCATGTAATTGGGCAAGACCCCTTTAAGGGAGGGGGCATGCTAGATTGAACTCTAAATCCTGCTATTATGGCCTATGATAAAACATTTACCCATAGGAAAATGGTTCTGGTTAACTTCCAGACTTAAAATTTCCTTACTAATTAAGTACTATCTTAACTGGAGACAGAATAGGTGCCTTAAAAGAACGTAGGAAGCAAATGGCCAATTTCTACTGATGGGACAATATTAGGACTAAAATCTGGCTGCAGAAGACATTTGACTCCTAACTGTTAAAAGCAGAGCCTTCCCGTTCACAGAAATAGCAGTAAAAAAGTGCAAAATGGAAAAGTTGCGAAGCTGCAATGTTGCAATGTACCGTAGAGAACCAGCAATGTGTCTCATGAAGAGGATTTTTATTGCCACTAGGTGGCTTAGAAATACCACGTGCTCACCAGAGAAACCATAGAGAAACGTTTATTGAGTTACTGGCTGCCGTGATTCACAATCTCTTCTAGCAGACCTGTTTCCCTGAACTGTAAAGATCCCTGCACATTAGACACACAGAGAGGGTAAGAGACCATGGATAGAGACAGAAAGAAAGTTTGGCCACAGGATAGTTGAGGATTCTCTGCCAACACCCGGCTGTCGGAGGCTGCGTCCGGTCCAGAGGCCCTTGAATCATGCCAGAGTGTGCCCAGACCAGAAACTCTCAGTTGCCTCAGAAGTTTTCCCAGCCTCGCATGATGGCAAGGTCTCCCTGTGAAAATGTGGAATATGATGAGGTTTCTCTTCAAATAATCTCATCAATCTTTCATTCTTTAATTCATAGTACCCTCCCCCCCCCTTTTTTCTCCTTCTTTCTCCTTTTCCATTTTGCCTTTGTTAGATGCCCAGGCACACCACAGTACCAAGCGTTATCAGTACCAGCTCACATTCCTTTCCTTATTTGGAAAAATGACTAACTTTCTAGCTCATTACAGACACCCCTTCCCCTTCCTCTCCACTTGTTTTTACGTGCCCACCCTATCTTAAAAAATGAAATGTTTAGCCAACCGGGATTAGTTTAGATTGTATGACCCAACCCCAGCCAATGAGGAAAGGGTACAGGGGCAGGACTTGCATCGCAAATAAAGGCTCTCATGCCCCTTTGTTCAGGTGTGCTCTCATGGCAACTGGCCAAGGAGGCAACCCTCTGTGCAGAAGTAAAATTGCTTTGCTAAGAATCCTTTGTTCGAGTGTTCAATTTCCTTAGGATTTTGAGCGTTATCCCTAAACAAAAAGAAGCTAGTTCAAACATGGCCAAAATTCCCAGTACCTGTGGGTAATGGGGGATTCTCCAAGTTCTCCCCAGCAAGCCTCACATCCGAGTCTTTTGTACGGCAGCCAATGCTAAGCCTATGTATTAGGCTGATGGACGCCCGTTTGATTTATTTTAATATAGAGGCTAAGAGCGCCTCGTAATGATAGAACAGATTTTAGGATTGCTCCCATACTCACCACTCCAACGAAGGCTGTAGTTTGGATTTTCCTGGCCCATGCACCAAAATGATACGGCTCTGATGAGTGGAGGGGCACCAGGGGTCTTGTCTCATGCAAATTGGATAAAATGACACAGATACACGTGTAGTGGTATTAAGAAGTGGAGAGTTTAATAGGCAGGAAAGAAGGGAGAAGAAAAGAAGAAGGCACCCCCGTACAGAGACAGAGGGAGGGGGGCTCCAAAGCCAAAAGAGGAGACCACAAATGCGGGGCATACCAACCGGGTATATGAGGAAGCTGGAGGAGGTGTTGTCTAATTTGCATAGCGCTTAGGGGATTGATTTAACCAGGCATGTCATTCATGTAGCCCACGAAAAAACTGGCCCTCTCACCCTAGCCTTTTAAGATGCAAATGCAGGGCACCATGATGTTTTACACAGGTGGGGGATACGTAGGGGTAGCCATTTGCCAGGCACATGTGGGGGCACGGGCAAGAGGACAACGGTGGGAATCGCCATGTTTGGGTGGACCCAGTTTCTAATGGTCTGCATTTGCATATCAAATGTTGCTGGCTGGGCTGTAAGAGCCGGGGCTTTCCTGGTAAACCAGAAACGTTTCTGGAGTTGCTTTAAAAGAAACAACTTTCCAAGGACCCCTTTTCCTCTCCATCTGCCTAAAGTAATTTTTTAATAACTTCTATAAGTACATGAAAAGATGTTCAACATCATCAATCATTAGGAAAACACAGATCAAAACCACAATTAGATACTGCATCACACTCACTAGGATGGCTATAATTAAAAAGACGGACAATAACAAGTGTTGACAAGGATGTGGAGACATAGGAACCCTTGTGCATTGCTAGTGGAATGTACAAGCAGCAGCTTTGAAAACCAGTGTGGCAGTTCCACAAAAAGTAAAACATGACTTTTTTTTTTGAGACGGAGTCTCGCTCTGTTGCCCAGGCTGGAGTGCAGTGGAGCAATCTCTGCTCACTGCAAGCTCCGCCTCCCAGGTTCACTCCATTCTCCTGCCTCAGTCTCCCGAGTAGCTGGGACTACAGGCGCCCACCACCACGCCTGGCTAATTTTTTGTATTTTTAGTAGAGACGGGGTTTCACTGTGTTAGCCAGGATGGTCTCTATCTCCTGACCTCGTGATCCGCCCGCCTTGGCCTCCCAAAGTGCTGGGATTACGGGCGTGAGCCACCGCACCCAGCCAACATGATTTTCTAATTCTATTCCTAGGTATACACCCAAGAGAAATTGAAAACGTGTGCCCACACCAAAACCAGTACATGAATTTTCATAGCAGCATAATTCATAATAGCCAAAACGTAGAAACAACCCACATGTCCGTCAACTGAAGCATGGGTAAAGAAAATGTAGTATATCCATGCAATGGAAACCATTAAAAGGAATGAAGTACAGACAACATGGATGACCCTCAGAAACATGCTGAATGGAAGAAGCCAGGCACAAAAGGCCATGTGTTGTATGATTCTGTAGCAGAACGAGCCGCAGACAAAACCTCTCAGACACCAAGTTGTAGAAGGAAAGGCTTTATTCAGCTGGGAGCATCAGCAAGCAACTGCCTTAAAATCTGAGCTCCCAGAATGCAGAATTTCTGTCCCTTTTAAGGGCTCACAACACTAAAGATTTCACATGAAAGGGTCGTGATTGATTTGAGCAAGCAGGCGGTATGTGGCAGGGGCTGCATGCACCGGTGGTCAGAGAGAAACAGAACAGGGCAGGGAGTTTCACAGTGTTCTTCTATACAGTGTCTGCAATCTATGAATAACATTGGTTTCTAAGTTATGAGTTGATTTTTAACTACTGGGTTTAGGCCAGGCAGGCCCAGGCCTGGTTTCGGGCCTGGCGCCGGGCTGCCTGTCTTTGGTTTTACTTTCTTGTTGTTTTTTCTTAAAACAGGTACTGAGTATAAAACAACATAAAACAGTATGAGAAGTTCTCTCTTCCCTCAATTCTATGTAGATAAAATCCATCAAGACAGAAAGTAGAATAATGGTTGCCACTGGCTGAGAGGAGGGAGATGTACTTGATGTCACAAGAAGGGAGTTTCTTTCTGGGGTTATTTTATTTATTTATTTATTTATTTATTTATTTATTTTGAGACAGAGTCTCACTCTGTCACCCTGGCTGGAGTGCAATGGCACAGTCTCAGCTCACTGTAACCTCCGCCTCCCAGGTTCAAGCAATTCTCCTGCCTCAGCCTCCCGAGTAGCTGGAATTACAGGCATGCACCACCATGCCTGGCTAATTTTTTTGTTTTCAGTAGAGATGGGGTTTTACCATGTTGGTCAGGCTAGTCTCAAACACCTGACCTCGTGGTCCACCTGCCTCGACCTCCCAAAGTGTTGGGATTACAGGCATGAGCCACTGCACCCAATCTTTCTGGGATTATTAAGATGTTCTTTTGGCCGGGCACGGTGGCTTACGCCTGTAATTCCAGCACTTTGGGAGGCCGAGGCGTGCGGATCACGAGGTCAGGAGATCGACACCATCCTGGCTAACATGGTGAAACCCCATCTCTACTGAAAATACAAAAAAAATTAGCCAGGCGTGGTGGCAGGTGCCTGTAGTCCCAGCTACTCGGGAGATGGAGGCAGGAGAATGGCGTGAACCCAGGAGGTGGAGCTTGCAGTGAGCCAAGATTGCGCCACTGCACTCCAGCCTGGGCAAGAGAGCGAGACTCTGTCTCAAAAAAAAAAAAAAAAAAAAAAAGGATGTTCTTTTTTTTTTTTTTTTTAAGAAGGAGTTTTGGCCAGGAGTGGTGGCTCATGCCTGTAATCCCAACACTTTGGGAGGCTGAGGCAGGCAGATCATGAGGTCAGCAGTTCGAGACCAGCCTGGCCAATGTGGTGAAACCCCGTCTCTACTGAAAATACAAAAAATTAGCTGGGCGTGGTGGTGGGCGCCTATAGTCCCAGCTACTCAGGAGGCTGAGGCAGGAGAATCGCTTGAACCTGGGAGGTGGAGGTTGCAGTGAGCCTAGACTGCGCCATTGCACTCCAGCCTGGGCGACAGAGCGAGACTCCATCTAAAAAAAAAAAAGAAGAAGGGGTCTTACTGTGTTTCCCAGGTTGGAGTGCAGTGGTGCAATCACAGCTCGCTGCTGCCTCGAGCTTCTGGCCTCAGGCAATCCTCTTACCTCAGCATCCCAAGTAGCTGGAACCACAGGTGTGTGCCATCTTGCCCAGCTCATTTTTACATTTTTTGGTAGAGAGTGAGTCTCACTATGTTGCCCAGGCTGGTCTCAAAAATTCCTGGCCTTGAGTGATCCCCCCCACCTCAGCCTCTCAAAGGGCTGGGATTACAAGTGTCAACCACTGTGCCCAGCCTGAACCCTTTAAAGCAGTGAAGTATATGCGATGTAAATTATATCTGAATTTTAAAAACGATGCTTCAGGCCAGGCACAGTGGCTCACGCCTGTAATCCCAGCACTTTGTGGAGTTTTTTGCTTTTTTTTTTTTTGAGATGGAGTCTCACTCTGTCGCCCAGGCTGGAGTACAGTGGCACCATCTCGGCTCACTGCAACCTCCACCTTCCAGGTTCAAGCGATTCTCCTGCATCAGCCTCCCAAGTACCTGGGATTACAGGCATGCACCACCACGCCTGGCTAATTTTTTGTATTTTTAGTAGAGATGGGGTTTCACCGTGTTAGCCAGGATGGTCTGGATCTCCTGACCTTGTGATTTCCACCCGCCTCAGCCTCCCAAAGTGCTGGGATTACAGGCGTGAGCCATCATCCCCAGCCAGTCCCAGCACTTTGGAAGGCCAAGGTGGGTGGATCATTTGAGATCAGGAGTTTGAGACTAGCCTGGCCAACATGATGAAACCCCACCTCTACTAAAAATACAAAAATTAGTTGGGCATGGTGGCAGGTGCCTGTAATCCCAGCTACTCGGGAGGCTGAAGGGGGAGAACTGGTTGAACCCAGGAGGCGGAGGTTGCAGTGAGCCAAGATCACACCTCTGCCCTCCAGCCTGGGTGACACAGTGAGACTCTGTCTCAATAAATAAATAAATAAATACAAGTAAAATAATAAAAATAAAAACAATGCTTCAAGAAAAGGGGATTAAATATATCATTTAAAGTTATAATGATAACTAGTAGGAAGACTACCAATAAAAACAGCACAAAAAAATAAAGAAGAAGAAAAGAATG
Source organism: Pan troglodytes (assembly GCF_028858775.2). Classification (NCBI taxonomy): domain Eukaryota; kingdom Metazoa; phylum Chordata; class Mammalia; order Primates; family Hominidae; genus Pan; species Pan troglodytes. Next base: position 32,500,342 of record NC_072416.2, read on the forward strand.
AGTGAGATACATTCTTTGTTCTTCACATCAGGGAGTCAATAGCGCTTAAAACCCCAAATGATCATCTTTTCCACTCAAGTGTAGATGCCAGGAGGACGAAAAACACAGAACTCCTTAAACGTGGTTACCTCATGGGAATGAGAGTGAATGGATATTTTTTACTTTTTCATTTTGTACTCTGATAACTAAATTAATTAATGAAAAGCAAGAGGAGGTGGATAAGTTAACTATGCTAGAAAATTTATGAATGGACTTTATTGTTCTATTTTTATTTTTATTTATTTATTTATTTGAGACCAAGTTTCACTCTTGGTGCCCAAGCTGGAGTGCAATGGCGCGATCTCGACTCACTGCAACCTCTGCCTCCTGGGTTCAAGCGATTCTCCTGCCTCAGCCTCTCGAGTAGCCGGGATTACAGGTGTGCGCCACTACGCCTAGCTAATTGTTTGTATTTTTAGTAGAAACGAGGTTTCACCATTTTCACCAGGCTGGTCTCAAACTCCTGACCTCAGGTGATCAGCCCTCCTCGGCCTCCCAAAGTGCTGGGATTACAGGTGTGAGCCACTGTGCCTGGCCCTATTTTGATTATTATACGCAGAGGGTCACTGAATTGTTGACTCAGGTCATGTAAGCAGCTCTTCTGCATCTTCTGTGCTTTCCCCAATGAATGTTTCATTCAGTGGAATTAATTAGGTTGGAATGGAAAGTGCAGGACTTCGTTTAGTCCTCAAAATCTTACATCCTTTGGGGAAGTTACTATACCAATAATCTAAAAATGTATTCACTATAATCCTCCACCTAAAAGGCTGCCAAACTGCAGCAAATTCCCTTTCTGGTTCACAGCTTATTAAGAAAACTAAGCAGATCATGCAAAAAATAAAAATTAAATATTTTTTGTTTCTTAGATTATAGTTAAGGGGCTTTTTTGAGATGAAGTTTTGCTCTTGTTGTCCAGGCTGGAGTGCAATGGTGTGATCTTGGCTCACAGCAACCTCCACCTCCAGGGTTCAAGCGATTCTCCTCTCTCAGCCTCCTGAGTAGCTGGGATTACAGGCATGCGCCACCACACCCAGCTAATTTTGTATTTTTAGTAGAGATGGGGTTTCTCCATGTTGGTCAGGCTTGTCTTGAACTCCTGACCTCAGGTGATCCACCCTCCTTGGCTTCCCGAAGTGCTGGGATTACAGGCATGAGCCACTGCGCCTGACCTCAGTTAAGGGACTTTTTACATATTTATTTATTTATTATTATTTTGAGACGAAGTCTCGCTGTTGTTCTCCAGGCTGGAGTGCAATGGCACGATCTTGGCTCACTGCAACCTCCGCCTCCCGGGTTCAAGCGATTCTCCTGTCTTGGCCTCCCAAGTAGCTGGGATTACAGGCGCCTGCCACCATGCCTGGCTAATTTTTGTATTTTTAGTAGAGACGGAGTTTCACCAGGCTGGTCTTGAACTCCTGACTTCAGGTGATCTGCCTGCCTCGGCCTCCCAAAGTGCTGGGATGACAGGTGTGAGCCGCCACACTCGGCCTTTATTTATTATTTTCGAGACAGGGTATCTCTCTGTCGCCCAGGCTGGAGTGCAGTGGTGCAGTCACGGCTGGTTGCAGCCTCAAACTCCTGGGCTCCAGCAATTCTCCTGCCTCAGCCTCCTGGGTAGCTGGAACTACAGGTGCACATTATCATGCATGGCTAATTTTTAAATTTTTTGTCAAGATGGGGTCTCTCTATATCGCCCAGGCTGGTCTCAAACTCCTGGCCTCAAGTGATCTCCCTTCTGGGCTTCAAAAAGTGCTGGGATTATAAGTATGAGCCACCACCTCCGGCCTTCCCTCCTTCCTTCCTTCCTTCCTTTCTGCCTTCCTTCCTTCCTTTCTCAAAAAAAAAAAAAAAAAAAAAAAGAAGTCAGTGTTGTCTGACTGGTATTGTCTGATTACCTGCATATATTGATATATTATTCCAATAAAGATGCTTGCTTTTTCCTTTGGTTAAAAAGTATCCGGCCAAGCGCGATGGCTCACGCTTGTAACCCCAGTACTTTGGGAGGCTGTGGTGGGCGGATCACCTGAGATCAGGAGTACGAGACCAGCCTGGCCAACATGGTGAAACCCCATCTCTACTAGAAATACAAAAATTAGCTGAGTGTAGTGGCATGCACCTGTAATCCCAGCTACTTGGGAGGCCAAGGGAGAAGAATTGTTTGAACCTGGGAGGCAGAGGTTGCAGTGAGCCAAGATCACACCATTGCACTCCAGCCAGGGCGACAAGAGAGACTCTGTCTCAAAAAAAAAAAAAAAAAAGCATCCAAAACCCTGGCACGGTGGCTCACCACTGTAATCCCAGTTACTTGGAAGGCCAAGGCAAGAGAATCACTTAAGGACAGGAGTTCAGGACCAGCCTGTGCAACATAGCAAGACCCCTGCTTAAAAAAAAAAAAAGCGTCCGAATATCTAGAATAATGCAACTTGTGGGATAGCTCCTTCTTGTTGCTAAGGCTCCTGAATCTTTTAGCTGAAGAACTAGGAGAGAGGAAAGAGGTTATCCAAGGACCCACTGAACTAGAGGTATGTATTATGATTTTTTTGCCCGTGATAATTTTCTGGGGGTGCTATACTAGAGTCCCATGATCTGAAGCGCAAGGCGTACCTGAAATAAATAAAGCCTGCGTTATCTGGCCTAAATCTGATGTGTACAGTGACGGATGGAGATGTTATTCACAGCCACACAGGCAGATTTTCTTCAGTACTTCGGTCTTAGAATGCCGAGCTACTTAGGGCCTCCGGAAGCAGGTCTTAAATGTTGCTGAGTAATTGGCAAAACAATCAATTACTCAGGAAGTCATTGAAACAAAGTATAGAGGCGGTGAACATTTACATAATTTTACCCACCTGGTTGTCTTGAAGGGCTAGCCATAAATTAATGTATGTGTCTGCAGCATAATGCCACAGCGGGATTTTTTTAAAGATCCGACGTCGAATTGTTTGCAGATAGTTGGTTTGCTAAGAATGTCTCGCCGTTGTGTTTTTTGTTTGTTTGCTCTGGGTTTTTTTGGGACAGAGTCTCACTCTGTCGCCCAGGCTGGAGTGCAGTGGCATGATCTCGGCTCACTGCAACCTCTGCCTTTGAGGTTCAAGTGATTCTTGTGCCTCAGCTTCCTGCGTAGCTGGGTTACAGGCATCCGCCACTACGCCTGGCTAATTCTTGTGGGTTTTTTGTTTTTGTTTTTTGAGACAGAGTTTCAATCTTGTTCCCCGGTCTGGAGTGCAGTGGTGTGATCTCGGCTCATTGAAACCTCCGCCTCCCGGGTTCAGCAATTCTCCTGCCTCAGCCTCCCAAGTAGCAGTAGCTGGTACTACAGGCACATGCCACCACGCCCAGCTAAGTTTGTATTTTTAGTAGAGACGGGATTTCCTCATGTTGGTCAGGCTAGCTTTGAACTCCTGACCTCAGGTGATCCACCTGCCTTGGCCTCCCAGAGTGCTGGGATTACAGGCGTGAGCCACCGTGCCTGGCCTTGCTGTTTTTAAATGCTTTTACCTTTCACGGCCTCAGCACACTAAAACTCATATCCACTGAGGTGACTCACTGTCAATCTGGTTTGACCTCTTGCCATCTTTGACCTCTAGATTGAGTGCCCCAGTTCTGGGCTTCTGTAGCATCGGATGGTGGGTGGGCGGAGGGGTGGGAAGAGTGATGAGTGGATGGAAGCACAAGGGGGTGGACAGGATGGGTCGGGGGTGGACAGGATGGATGGGGGTGGACAGGATGGGTGGGGGTGGACAGGATGGATGGGTGTATTACCGAAACGCCAGGGATTCAGTCTAGGTCCCATTGCTTACTGCACAGAAAGCTGATTTGGGATCCCGGGACAATGAGTATTGCCAGGAAAGAAGGCTTTATTCAGATGACATCTGCCAAGGAGACAGGAGATAAGTCTCAAATCCATCTCTCCAACAAACTCCAATTGGGGGTTTATATAGTGGGGAGCAAATGTAGCTGTGGGTGGGAAAACAGGAATTAGAGGGGGGTAAAGAAAAGGAGTTTCAGTTCCTTGATGCTATCTGGGAGGCCTGAGGGTCAGTTTCCTGGGGAAGGAACTCAGATAAGGCAAATTTAAGTTTCAAGCTTTAAGACCAGGAATGTCAATTTCTGTGTTTATCCAAAAAAAAAAAAAAAAAATCTATGGGACAATTTGGCCAGTTTCAGGTGGGCAGGACAGCAGGTGGAAGGGGCGAGGGGCGCGGGTGGGTGGGTGAGGAGGAGGACAGGCATCAGGTGAGCGGATGGATGGGGTTGGTGGGTAACCCAGACAGTATTTGGGAGGGGATGGGTGGCTGGGAGTGAATGTGAGTAGCTGGTGAATCTGGAGTACACGGGGCTTTGAAAAGTCACAGGGGTACCCTGGGCAGTTGGATGGGGGTCTGATGAGGGGATGAGGCTGGAAAAGTGGGTGGAGAAAAAACTGCTGCCAATGCCTCCTCGCGTTGATTCTTGAGCAGATGCTATGCTGCGTATTGATAGCCTCCTTGGCTATTGTCTTCGGAATCCGGAAAGGGAGCTGGAATTAGAGACGAACGGAGGGCCGCGTGGTTGCAGTGCCCTCTGGTGGCCATCAGGGGAGTTGACAATTGGTGTCTACCTATTTTCCTTAAGTATTTTTTCATTGTCTATTCTTCCCTGCCCCCACCCCAACCCCAACATACAGACTCCCTGAGGACAGAGATTTTTATCTGTTTACTCATTGTATGTTCACTGTCTAGAATAGTGCCTGGCACATAGTAGATGCTCAGTTAAATATTGAATGAGTGAATGACACAATTCAAACTGCTCCACCACTTTATATATTTATTTATTTATTTGTTTTTTGAGACAGGGCCTCTGTCACCCAGGCTGGAGTGCAGTGGTGCAGTCACAGCTCACTGCAGCCTCAACTGCCCAGGCTTAAGCGATCCTCTCACCCCAGTCTCCTGAGTAGCTGGGACTACAGGTGTGCACCACCACAGCTGGATAATTTTTTTAAAATAGAAATTGAATCTCACTATGTTGCCCAGGCTGGTCTTGAACTCCTGGGCTCAAGTGATCCTCCTGCCTCAGCCTCCCAAAGTGCTGAGATTACAGGTGTGAGCCACCATGACTGGCCTCCACCACTTTATTGATGAGTGACCCTAGGCAGCTCTCTTAACTTCATAAAGCCTCAGTCTCCTCTTCGGTAAGTGGAGAGGCTAACGCCCACCCCCACGAGCATTAACTGAGGGAAGGGGACCTGCACACCCTGGATGAAGGTGCTCCCTGCTAGCTCCCGTCTCATGCAGTAGCCAGCATTGCTGGCACATCCCGTACTCACAACAGCATATCATTTTCATTAAACAAACTGCTATGATGGGCACATTTGCCATTGTCTGTGGGGCATCCTGGGGAAATGATCCCAGCTTGGTCCTAGGCTGGCCAGGCAAAGAGGAAGTGTAGCCAGATGGACAAGGGACTGGGAGGTGATGCATAAGAGTCCTTGCCTGCCACGCATGCCCCATTTCCCCACCCCCTCAGTCACACCCAACTCTTCCAACTGCCTTGAGCCATCGAACTCCCTCTGCCTTCTGAAGCTCTGAAGACACTGTATCACTTCTCTCCAAACCCCATGGCCACGACCCACACTCAAGTCCTCTTCCACAGCTCCTCCTGGCCTCCCTGCAGCTGCTCTAGCCCCCTCAAATGCATCCTTCTGCAACGGACTGGATTGAAGCTGCGAATAAGCTTATCTGATTTTCCAGCTTGATTTCCAGCTCACTCATGGGACAGAGTCCAAATCCTCCGATCTACCATTTTGTGGTCTGGACCCAGCCCATCTCCTAGCCACCTCCTGATCACAGCTTCAAATCTTACAGCAAACAATCCGAGCCACCTCTGCCCATGCATCTCCCCTGCCTGGAAATCCATTTCCCTGCAAGGAGGGCGTGTGTTGCCCTAGAGTGCCCAGGATCCATTTCCTGTTCCCCCAGTAATGGAGTGCCCTCCCCAGCTCTCAGAGCTGGAGGATACTGGAGGGCTAACCCATTTCTGGGTTTAGGGGGAGCTTAAGACTCAGCCAGGCAGGTTCCTTTTGCTTTTTTAATGGAACGCTGTGGCTGCAACGAGCATTTTCCAGTTGGCCACAGCTCACCCCCACTTTGTCTTATTCCAGTTCCACCCATTTATTTTATCCGAATAGGTCCTGGAGGCACCGAGTTTGCAGCTCCTGGTACCCTCTCCTCACTTCTGCTCTGTCAGGCCCCAATGCCTGCCCAGATCCCACGTGTTTTCCCTCCAGTTCCCAGATCACCCCGGGGCTCAACTTTCCTCCCTTGATGCCCAGTGGCACCCCTGGTCCCATGGGGCTTCAGTTTCCCCAGTTCAGGCATAAGAAGCTGGGGTTCATCTGAGCATGTCCATGTTCCCCCTGGAGGAAGGACGGGAGCAGGCAGGGTGGAGCTGGGATTAGAGGGGACAGGGCAGCTGCAGGTGGCACCTCTGGGCTGTGTCCTGTTGTAGCAGGACGAGCCACAGACAAAACTCCTCAGGCACCGGATTAAAGAAGGAAGAGGTTTATTCGGCCAGGAGCATCGGCAGATTTGCATCTTAATAGCTGAGATCGGCCGGGCGCGGTGGCTCACGCCTGTAATCCCAGCACTTTGGGAGGCCGAGGCGGGCGGATCACGAGGTCAGGAGATCGAGACCATCCTGGCTAACACGGTGAAACCCCGTCTCTACTAAAAATACAAAAAATTAGCCGGGCGTGGTAGCGGGCGCCTGTAGTCCCAGCTACTCAGGAGGCTGAGGCAGGAGAATGGCGTGAACCCGGGAGGCGGAGCTTGCAGTGAGCCAAGATCGCGCCACTGCACTCCAGCCTGGGCGACAGAGCGAGACTCCGTCTCAAAAAAAAAAAAAAAAAAAAAAAAAAAAATAGCTGAGATCCCTGAAAAAGAAATTCTTGGCCTTTTTAAAGGCTTGCAACTATAAGGGGTCCACGTGAAAGGGTCGTGATATCTCAAGCAAGCATGGGGAACGTGACTGGGGGCCACATGCATCAGCTAACAGAGCAGAAAGTTTTGCAATGCTTTTTCATACAATGTCTGGAATTTACAGATAACACAAGTAGTTTAGGTCAGGGGTTGATATTATTATTATTGTTACTTTTTTTTTAACTACCAGAGCCGGGTGGTGACGCCAAGGTCTTCTGGCTATTTATCTTACTTCTGTTTTGTTTTCTAACTTTTTGCTTTCTCTCTTTCCTCCTGTCTTGTAAACTAGGCAAGGTGGGGGGAGGAGGGCAGCAGGAGTAGTAGTGGTCTCCTTCTTACTGTGGGACTGGCCCCTTTTGTTTAGGGTATCACCAAAGGCAGTGTCCAGGCCAGCCCAGTGTCTCTGCCCAGCGAACCTCCATCTGCTGTGCACTCCGAGCCAGGCCATGCTGGTGTTTGGTACAGGTTGGGTGCATGAAGGATGAAGGTTTTGGCCTGTCTGGGGCTTTTGCCTGCCTTTCTTCCTTTCTTTCCATCCTTCCTTTCCCTCCCTCCCTCCCTCCCTCCCTCTTTCTCTCTTTCTTTCCTTTGTTTCTTCTTTGGAGACAGAGTCTCGCTCTATCACCCAGGCTGGAGTGCAGTGGCACCATCAGCTCACTGCAACCTCCACTTCCTGGGTTCAAGCGATTCTCCTGTCTCAGCCTCCTAAGTAGCTGGGATTACAAGCGCGTGCCACCACACCCAGCTAATTCTTCTATTTTTGGTAGAGATGGGGTTTCACCATGTTGGCCAGGCTGGTCTCGAACTCCTGACCTCAAGTGATCTTTCCGCCTCAGCCTCCCAAAGTGCTGGGATTATAGGCGTGAGCCATCGTGCCCAGCTGTCCCAGGTAACTTCTGACATTTGCTGACCGCTCACTATGTGCTCATTATCACCGCAGAACCCCATGTGGTTGATCCTTTATTAGACCCATTTTACGGATTAGGAAACTGAGATGAGCAGAGGTGAAGTCAGCCCTGACAGGTCACAGGAGCAGCAGGTGGCAGAGCCAGAGTTGGGCTCAAGCTACTGCCAAGTGTGCCCCATTGGCCACTGACCCTAAAGATGTGTGACCTGGAGGGTCCTGAGGAGCCACGTTAACCCATGGCTGGTGTCATCCTCTTCCGGTTTAGGACCAGTGGATTTTGGGTACTGGAGCTGCCTCTTTGGCAAACAGCTTGAGGGAGAAATCAAGGGCTGGGGCCGCCTGGGTCAGCATCCCCATGGAGATGACGTCTATGTGCGGCCCGCAGAACTGGGGGAGGTTGTCCAGGGTGATGCCCCCACTGGCTTCCACAGCCACACTCGGGAACTGGGCCTTCAGCACGGTGGCCGTGGGGTGCAGCTCCTGCGGGACACAAGCCAAGGGGAGGTAAGAGCCCACCACAGACCCCTCCCCAGAGGCAGAGCCCACCTTACCTCTGGCTTGAAGTTGTCCAGCAGGACAAGGTCGGCACCCGCCTCAGCTGCCTGCACGGCCTCCTGCAGGCTGCTGCATTCCACTTCCACCTTCAGAGCGAAGTCAGCCGCCTGTCGGGCCGCCCGCACCGCCTGCCGGGCAGCCGGGAGGACAAGGGTGAGGACTGGGCCCAGCACTTGGCACTGGGGCGCAGGGAGCCGGGAGGGCGAGGGTGACGATAGGGCCCAGCACTGCAGCTGGGGCGCGGGGAGCCGGGACTGACATTTGAAAAGCTTCAGGTGGACCATGAGCTTGGGGTTAATAAGGAAACCACACATTGGGGTTGTTTTGTTTTGTTTTGTTTTGTTTTTGAGACAGGGTCTCAACCTGTTGCCCAGGCTGGAGTGCAGTGGTGCAATGATAGCTCACTGCAGCCTCTACCTCCTGGGATCAAGTGATTCTCCCACCTCAGTCTCCCGAGTAGCTGGGACTACAGGTGCGTGCCACCACGCCCAGCTAATTTTTGTATTTTTAGTAGAGACGAGGTTTCACCATGGTGGCCAGGGTGGTCTCTAACTCATGACGTCGTGATCCGCCCACCTCAGCCTCCCAAAGTGCTGGGATTACAGGTGTGAGCCACCGCACCTGGCTACTGTTTTGTTTTTGAGTCAGGGTCTCGCTCTGTCGCCCAGGCTGGAGTTCAGTGCAGTCATAGTTCACTGCAGCCTCCACCTCCTGGGATCAAGTGATCCTCCCACCTCAGCCTCCCAAGTGGCTGGGATTACAGGGGCTTGCCCACAAGCATGGCTAATTTTTTAATTTTTTGTAGAGACAGAATCTTGCTATATGGCCCAGGCTGGTCTCAAACTCCTGGACTTAAGTAATCCCCCCACCTGGGCCTCCCAAAGTGCTGGGATTACAGGTATGAGCCACTGAGCCAGGATGTTTTATTGTAGGTTAAAATGACCACTTTTGTGGGTCAAAAAGTAGATGAATATCAGCAATATTTGGCATTTGGACCTGAGCTCAATTTGACTCAGAATATTAAAATTAGAAGGGGTCTTTAAGGACATTTCACAGATGGGAAATAAGGTGCAGAGGACTAGAGAGATGGGCTCAAGGCTGTGGTGCCAGTGACACTGGCTTCCCCTGTGTTGTCCTTTGCTCTTGAACATCACGCCACGCAGCAGCAGAACAAAGATAAAGAACCAATTCCAAAACCAGGCGTGCTGGCTTATGCCTATAATCCCAGCACTTTGGGTGGCCAAGGTGGGAGGATCACTTGAGTCCAGAAGTTTGAAACCAGCCTGGGCAACATAGTGAGACCCCATCTCAAAAAAAAAAAAAAAAGGCAGCTGGGCGCAGTGGCTCACTCCTGTAATCCCAGCACTTTGGGAGGCCAAGGTGGGTGGATCAACTGAGGTCAGGAGTTTGAGACCAGTCTGGCCAACATGGTGAAACCCTGTCTCTACTAAAAAATACAAAAATTAGCCTGGCATGGTGGCTGGCGCCTGTAATCCCAGCTACTCGGGAGGCGGAGGTAGGAGAATTGCTTGAACCCAGGAGGCAGAGGTTCCAGTGAGCCGAGATTGCATCACTTCACTCCAGCCTGGGTGAAAGAGTGAGACTCCATCTCAAAAAAAAAAGCAAACATTAGCCAGTGGGGTGGAGCATGCCTGTATATCTAGCTACTGGAGAGACTGAGGCCCCATCTCCAGAAAAAGAAAAGCAGGCCCAGCTCCCCTTTAGCTTAGCTGGATGAGCTCAACTGAGCCCAGCTCAGATGGAGGAGCTGAGGTGGGAAGAGTCTTGTGTTGCTGACTCCAGGCCATGGCTGTTCACCGGGTCATGGCTGGAGGCTCTGGAGAGGGGAGGGGAGGGGTGTGCTGAGGGTGGGGTTGGACCAGGGACAGGAAGGACCAGCACCTTCTCCACGCCACCGGCGGCCACCACGTGGTTATCCTTCACCATCACCAGCCCTCCCAGGTCGTAGCGGTGCGAGGCGGCCCCGCCCACCAGGAGCCCATACTTCTCCACCAGCCGGAAGCCTGGCGTGGTCTTCCTCGTGCCTGCCACGTGCCCAGTCCAGCCGGCCCCCCTGGCGGCCTCCACTGCAGCGGCGGCAGCACTGGCAATGCCACTGCAGCGAGCCAGCGTGTTGAGGGCCACCCGTTCCCCCAGCAGCAGGCGGTGGGCAGGGCCCCGGACCTCGGCCACTCTGGCCACCGGCACCAGCTTCGATCCCTCGGGGAGGAACCAGGAGACTTGGCAGTTGAGTTGGGTAAATATGGCATCGAAGAAAGGCTGCCCTGCCAGTACCCCAGGGGATTTGGCCCACAGCGCCGCCTGCGAGGGGCCTGCCCCGCTGACCAAGGCTGCGTAGTTGAGCCCTGGGCAGTCCTCTCGGAGCCAGCTGTCCACCAGGGCTGCCAGGGTGACGGGCGGCAGCAGCAGTGCCAGGCCTGGGGGGAAAGAGAGAACAGCTGTTGAGTTTGGCTGCCTCTCCTGCTGTCAGGGGTCACTGTCAAAATATTTAACAACCAGTGAAACTGGGAACTGGCCCATCAGCCTCAAGATCTAGGGGTCCCAGGGGAGGGACTGCGGTGAGGAAGGGGGGCGTGGGGGGAAGGGAGGTTGTGGGGGCGAGGGTGGGGGAGTGCTGTGGGCTGGATGAGATCACTGGGCACCTAGTTAAATTTAAACTTCTGGGCCGGGCGCGGTGGCTCACGCCTGTAATCCCAGTACTTTGGGAGGCCGAGGTGGGCGGATCACGAGGTCAGGAGATCGAGACCATTCTGGCTAATATAGTGAAACCCCGTCTCTACTAAAAATACGAAAAAATTAGCCAGGCTTGGTGGCGGGCGCCTGTAGTCCCAGCTACTCCAGAGGCTGAGGCAGGAGAATGGCGTGAACCTGGGAGGTGGAGCTTGCAGTGAGCCGAGATCAGGCCACTGCACTCCAGCCGGGGTGACAGAGTAAGACTCCGTCTCAAAAAAAAAAAATTAAACTTCTGACCGGGTGCGGTGGCTCACGACTGTAATCCCAAACACTTTGGGAGGCTGGGGCAGGCAGATCACTTGAGGTCAGGAGTTCGAGGCCAGCCTGGCCAACATGGTCTCTACTAAAAATACAAAAATTAGCCAGGCTTGGGGGTGGACACCTGCAATCCCATCACAGTTTGTTTATCCAATACTCACCAGTTGCAGCTTTCAAATTCACTTAAAAAAAAAAAATCAGTCTGGCCAGGCGCAGTGGCTCACGCCTGTAATCCCAGCACTTTGGGAGGCCAAGGCGGGAGGATCACCTGAGGTCAGGAGTTTGAGACCAGCCTAGCCAAAATGGTAAAACCCTGCTGTCTCTACTAAAAATACAAAAATTAGCCGGGCGTGGTGGCAGGCGCCTGCAATCCCAGCTACTCGGGAGGCTGAGGCAAGAGAATTGCTTGAACCTGGGAAGCAGAGGTTGCAGTGAGCCGAGGTCACGCCACTGCACTCCAGCCTGGGTGACAGAGTAAGACTCCACCTAAAAAAATAGTAATAAAAATAAAAAATAAATAAAATGAGGATGATGGGGCTGGGTACAGTGGCTCATGCTTGTAATCCCAGCACTTTGGGAGGCTGAGGCAGGTGGATCACCTGAGGTCAGGAGTTCAAGACCAGCCTGGCCAACATGGCGAAACCCCCCAAAAAATGAGCCAAGTATAGTGGCGCAGGCCTGTAATCCTAGCCACTCGGGAGGCTGAAGCAGGAGAATCGCTTGAACCCAGGAGGCAGAGGTTGAAGTGAGCTGAGATCGTGCCACTGCACTCCAGCCTGGGTGACAGAGCAAGACTCCGTCTCAAAACAAAAAAAAGGATGATGGGGAGGTGGGGAAGGTTAATGGGTACAAAAAAAATAGAAAGAATGAATAAGACCTACTATTTGCTAGCACAACAGGGTGACTACAGTCAATAATAACTGTACATTTCGAAATAACTAAAAGAATGCAATTGGATTGTAACAGGATAAATGCTTGAGGGGATGGACACCCCATTCTCTATGATGTAATTTTTTTTTTTTTTTTGAGACAGAATCTCACTCTTGTTGCCCAGGCTGGAGTGCAATGGAGTGATCTCGGCTCGCTTCAACCTCCGCCTTCCGGATTCAAGCGATTCGCCTGCCTCAGCCTCCCGAGTGGCTGGGGTTACAGGCGCCTGCCACCATACCCGGCTAAATTTTGTATTTTTAGTATAGACGGGGTTTCACCATGTTGGCCAGGCTGGTCTGGAACTCCTGACCTCGTGATTCGCCCGCCTCCGCCTCCCAAAGTGCTGGGATTACAGGCGTGAGCCACTGCGCCCAGCCTAACATGATTTATTTATTTATTTATTTTTTTGAGACGGAGTCTCGCTCTGTCGCCACTGTGGAGCCTGCAGTGGCCTGGCGACTGCAGAGGCGCGATCTCGGCTTCAGCCACCGCACCTGGCCCATGATGTGATTATTATGCATTGCATGCCTTTATCAATGTGCACCCCGTAAATATATACACCTACTATATACCCACACATTTTTTTTTTATTTTTTTTGAGACAGTCTCGCTCTGTTGCAGTGGCGCGATCTCGGCTCACGGCAAGCTCCGCCTCCCGGGTTCACGCCATTCTCCTGCCCCAGCCTCCCGAGTAGCTGGGACTACAGGCGCCCACCACCACGCCTGGCTAATTTTTTTGTGTTTTTAGTAGAGACGGGGTTTCACCGTGTTAGCCGGGATGGTCTCGATCTCCTGACTTCGTATCCGCCCGCCTCGGCCTCCCAAAGTGCTGGGATTACAGGCGTGAGCCACCGCGCCCGGCCAGTACCCACACTTAAAAAATAAATAAATAAATAAGGATAGTGGGCATGGTGAAGGCCCCTCGCGCGGTAGGCATAGCCCGTGATGGGCCCTGCATGGCTGCGGGCAGAGGCAAACCCAGGCGCGGTGCAACATCGCCATCTATCGGCAGGTAGAAGACCTGCAGCCTAATGGACCCCCGCCATCCCTGGAGTTGGCTTCCCCTTGAGGGGAACACAGAGCCAGCGAGGGTGTTTGATTTAGCGCGCACACACGTGCACGCACACGCACAGGCACGCGCACACAGCACACTTCTGTTCCAAGTGGAAGTGAAGGCCAGACATCCTGGCTTGCTCCGCTCTCCAAAGAGGGCCCTCTCTTGTCTACTTCCCCAAAGCCAAGCTGCTGAGTCTCCACTCACTCACCCCACCTCCCCTCCGAGCCACAAGCCTCCTTGACTGCACCCGGCTCTCCTTTGCCACATTCTCTCCCACATCTGCCCCAGATGGCTCCTGTTCCTCCACTAAGAGCTAGCTATACTGAGGCTGGGCACTGTCTCTGTTGGTCACATCCAGCTACGGAAAAGGCCTGGGAGCAAACGGCAGGGAGGAGAGCCTAATCCCCCACTCCCACTCCATTCAAACTAGGTGCAGTGCAGTGGCGCGATCATGGCTCACTGCAGCCTCAACTGCCCAGGCTTAAGCAATCCTCTCGCCTTAGCTTCCCAAGGAACTGGGACTACAGGCGCACACCAACCATGCCCGGCTAATTTTTGTATATTTTTTGTTGTAGAGATGGGGGTCTCACTATATTCCCCAGCCTGGTCTTGAACTCCCAGGCTTAAGCAATCCTCGCACCTCAGCCTCTCAAAGTCCTGGGATTACAGGAGTGAGCCACTGTGCCCACCCTGATTTTTTTTTTTTTTTTTTTGATACAGAGCTTCACTCTTTTGCCCAGGCTGGAGTGAAGTGGCCTGATGTCGCCTCACTGCAACCTCCGTCCCGCGGGTTCCAGGGATTCTTCTGCCTCAGCCTCCCAAGTAGCTGGGATTACAGGCGCCCGCCACCACGCCCAGCTAATTTTTGTATTTTTAGTAGAGACAGGGTTTTGCCATTTTGGCCAGGCTGGTCTCAAACTCCTGACCTTGGGTGATCTGCCCGCCTGGGCCTCCCAAAGTGCTGGGATTACAGGCGTGAGCCACTGCGCCTGGTCAGCCTGATGTTTTTCTTTTTTTTTCAGGCTGAGTTTTTAAAAAATGGATTTGAATTCTGCAACTGGTGAGTATTGGGTAAACAACCTGTGATGCAGGCTGGGCACCATGGCTCACGCCGTAATTCCAGCACTTTGGGAGGCCAAGGTGGGCAGATCACGAGGTCAGGAGTTCAAGACCAGCCTGGCCAACATGGTGAAATCCCATCTCTACGAAAAAATACAAAAACTAGCCGGGCGTAGTGGCATGTGCCTGTAATCCCAGCTACTTGGGAGGCTGAGGCAGGATAATCACTTGAACCAGGGAGGCGGAGTTTGCAGTGAGCTGAGGTCATGCCACTGCACTCCAGCCTGGACCACAGACTGAGAATCCATCTCAAAAAAAGAAGAAACCAACTACTGATACACACAATAGGGACCTGTCTCAAATGTATCAGTCTAACTAAAAGGAGCCAGATCCAAAAGGCCATATGATCCCATTCCCGCAGCATCCTGGGAAAGGCAAAACTATAGGCACAGAGCAAATCAGCATTGCCTGGGGAGTGGGAGGAGTTGACCACCGAGATCTGGCGAGGTTGCAAAGAAAAAGGAACACTTATACACTGTTGGAGGGAGTGTAAATTAGTTAAACCATCGTGGAGGACAGTGCAGCAATTTCTCAAAGACCAAAAACCAGAAATACCATTCCACCCAGCAATCCCATTACTGGGTATATACCCAAAGGAATGTAAACCATTCTGTTATAAAGACACATCACAGCACTATTCACCATAGGAAAGACATGATTCAACCTAAATGCCCATCAATGCTAGACTGGACAAAGAAAGTGTGGTACACATACACCGTGGAATACTATGCAGCCATAAAAAAGAATGAGATTACGTTCTTTGCAGGGACATGGATGGAGCTGGAGGCCACTATCCTTAGCAAACAAACGCAGGAACAGAAAACCAAATACCGCATGTTCTCACTTATAAGTGGGAGCTAAATGATGAGAACACATGGACACATAGAGGGGAATAACACATACTGGAGCCTATTGGAGGGCAGAAGTTTGGAGGAGGGCAAGTGTAGCAAGACGAGCTGCGGACAAAACCTCTCAGACACCGAGATAGTGAAGGGAGTGGCTTTAATCAGCTGGGAGCATTGGCAGGCTAGCGTCTTAAAATCCGAGCTCTTCAGGTGCTCAACTTCTGTCCTTTTTAAGGGCTCACAACTCTAAGGGGGTCCGCGTGAGAGGGTCGTGATTGATTGAGCAAGCCAGGGGGTACGTGACAGGGGCTGCGAGCACCGGTGGTCAGAGTGAAACAGAACCTAACGGGAGGTTTCACAATGTCCTTCCATACAATGTCTGGAATCTATAGATAACAACAGTTGCTAGGTCAGGGGTCGAATTTTAACTACCAGGCTTAGGTCAGGCACGCCCAGGCCTGATTTCGGGTCTGGTTCCTTGGTTTCCAGTCTGGTTCCTAGGCACCAGGCTACCTGCCTTTAGTTTCGCTTCTCTTTCCTTTTCTGAGTATGAAACAATATGAGAGGGTCTCTCTCTTCCCTCAAGAGGATCAGGAAAAATAACTAATGGGTACTAAACTTAATACCTGGGTGACTAAATAATGTGTACAACCCCCATGACACAAGTTTACCTATATAATAAACCTGCACATGTACCCCTGAACTTAAGATAAAAGTTAAGGCCGGGCATGGTGGCTCATGCCCGTAATCCCAGCACTTTGGGAGGCCAAGGTGGGTTGATCACCTGAGGTCAGGAGTTCAAGACCAGCCTGTCCAACATGGCAAAACCTCATCTCTACTAAAAACACAAAAATTAACCAGCTGTGGTGGCAGGCGCCTGTAATCCCAGCTACTTGGGAGGCTGAGGCAGGAGAATCTCTTGAACCCAGGAGGCAGAGGTTGCAGTGAGCTGAGATTGCGCCATTGCAATCCATCCTGGGTGACAGAGCGCAATTCGGTCTCAAAAAAAAAGTTAAATTTAACAACAAACAAAAGGCTGGGCGCGGTGGCTCACGCCTGTAATCCCAGCACTTTGGGAGGCTGAGGCAGGCGAATCACCTGAGATCAGGAGTTTGAGACCAGCCTGACCAATATTATGAAACCCTGTCTCTCCTAAAAATACAAAAATTAGCCGGGCATGGTGGTGTGTGCCTGTAGTCCCAGCTACTCGGGAGGCTGAGGCAGGAGAATCGCTTGAACCCAGGAGGCAGAGGTTGCAGTGAGTCAATATCGCGCCATTGCACTCCAGCCTGGGCAACAAGAGCGAAACTCAGTCTCAAAAAAAAAAAAAAAAAAAGAATAAAAACAAACAAAAAATTAGCCTGAGGTCAGGAGTTCAAGACCAGCCTGTCCAACATGGCAAAACCCTGTCCCTACTAAAAACACAAAACTTAGCTGGGTGTGGTGGCATGCGCCTGTAATCCCAGCTTCTTGGGAGGCTGAGGCACGAGAATTGCTTGAACCTAGGAGGCAGAGTTTGCAGTGAGCCGAGATAGCACCACTGTACTCCAGCCTGGGCGACAGAGTGAGACTCTGTCTTAAATAAATTAATAAACAAACAAATAAATAAAGTAACTTTGATGGGCTCACTCAGAGGTTCTGTCTATAGCCAAACCTCACTCAGGTTCCCTCAGCTCTTTTCCAGTTAGGCCTTGGACTTCCGTGTTCACCTCTGCATCGTCCAATTTTAGCAAGAATCCTGCTAAGTCAGCTTAGCCAGTCCCTCATCCTCCACATCTGATTGCCCCCGATCCCTGGTGGGGGTCCTCATCCTCCACTCTCCCCCAGGCGCTGTCTGACCACCTTGGCCTGCCCTCAGCAAGAATCCCTTTAGGTTGGTCTTGTCAGAATACCCCCAACCCCCAGTGCTTTCTCATGGTAATGTCCCATCCACTGCCCCCAACTCTGCTCATTGGCTATAACCCCCATGGTGTAGAGTTCAGCCCAGTTCTGATCTAAGGTCACTCTTCCCATACAGCAATAGTCTGGAATGCAATATGTTTTTGCTATTTTAACGACTGTCTAGTTCTGGTTTTCTTTGATCACTCTCCTGCTGAAAACTGACCTTTCATGGTTTCAGCTCCAGTTCTCTTGACTTTTTTCTTTCTTTCTTTTTGAGACAGAGTGGAATGCAGTGGTGCAATCATGGCTCACTGCAGCCTTGAACTCCCGGGCTCATGTGGTCCTCTCACCTCAGCCTCCTGAGTAGCTGCTCCACCATGCCAAGGTAATTTTTTTTTTTTTTTAATAGAGACAGGGTCTCAAACTCCTGGCCTTTTAAACATTTTTTTCTTTTTCTTTTTTTTGAGACAGAGTCTCACTTTGTTGCCCAGGCTGGAGTGCAGTGGCATGCAATGGAAAAGGGATGGAGCCCCGAGCTTTGGCAATAAAAGTAGACTCACTGCAGCCTCCGCCTCCTGAGTTCTCCTGCCTCAGCCTCCTGAGTAGCTGGGATTACAGGCATGTGCCACCATGCCTGGCCAATTTTTGTATTTTAGTACATTTCTGTATTTTATAACAGCACGAGGAGGTCATTATTGTCATCCCTGTCACAGATTAGGAACCTAAGGCCCCTGAGGGTTGTCTCCGGTCCACAATCACTTAGTGACAAGTGGCAGAGCCAGGGCTGGACCTCAGGTGTGCGGCCCCAGAGCCTGGGCTCTGATTCACTGTGCTACACAACCTCTCTGATGGGATAAGTATCCTAGCTCACATACTATGAAGCTAACCAATATAAAATTGCCAATATTTGGCCGTTTTGACCAATAAAAGCAGCAAATTTATATGGTTCAGTATGCGAAGCACTTGGATATAGCAGAAAACTCAATGGCCAGACACAGTCTTTGCCCATCGAGAGGAAACAGCCGTAGACTGTGATGATGGGGGAAGAACGGGAAGCACAGAGGGACCAGGATCTAACCTCCGGGCGTGTCTGTGAGGCCCCTGCTGAGGAAGTGATGTTTAAGGGAAGACCTGCAAGAGGAACAAGAGCTGAAGGGGGAGATTGGGGATGAGGATAAGGGAAGGGGCTTCCAGGCCAAGGCACAGTCCTGCAACAGCATAGGCTAAAGCCTGACAAGTAAGAGAAAGAGCTGCCCACGCTGTTGCCTCCATGCCTAGCAATTATTAACACCCCACACAGTGCAGGTGCTCAATGAGGATGTGTCAGAGAATCAGTGAAAAATGGAAAGAAGTTGCCAGGTGTGGCGGCTCATGTCTATTAATCCCAGCACTCTGGGAAGCCAGGGTGGGAGGAAGACAAGGCCAGGAGTTGGAGGCTGGGCACGGTGGCTCAAGCCTATAATCCCAGAACTTTGGGAGGCCGAGGCAAGTGGACCACTTGAAGTCAGGAGTTCAAGACTAGCCTGGCCAAGATGGTGAAACCCCGTCTCTACTAAAAATAAAAGAAATTAAAAAAATTAAAAAAATAAAAAGCCGAGCGCCTGTAATCCCAGCTACTCGGGAGGCTGAGGCAGAGAATTGCTTGAACTTGGGAGGCGGAGGTTGCAGTGAGCCAAGATTGTGCCACCGCACTCCAGCCTGGGCGACAGAGCAAGACTGCGTCTCAAAAACAAAAAACAAAAGACTTTATGTTTGAAAGCCCTTAGGAACACTGTCTAGCACAGGGTAGGCGTGCTCGCGAAGAAAAGAAGCGTTTCTCAAGTGTGGTGGACTCATGGAATAAATGACTAGGTGTCTCTGAGGACCGGTGAGTGATGTTTGCCAGGCAGAGGTGTGGGGTGGGGCTGACATTTGGGGCTGAGAAAACTGATCTGTTCACCTGCAGACAGTGTCGGGGTGGGGGCAGTGTGGGATTCACAGGTGACATGGTGGGAGGGGAGGCCACAGGGAGAAAGAACTAAACTATTTAGCTGAGGAATTTGGCCAGATCGCAGAAGCCATCAAAAAATTTCATTTTATTGGCCGGACACAGTGGCTCACACCTGTAATTCCAGCACTTTGGGAGGCCGAGGTGGGCCAATCACCTGAGGTCAGGAGTTCGAGTCCAGCCTGACCAACATGGTGAAACCCCGTCTCTACTAAAAATACAAAATTAGCCGGGCATGGTGGCACATGCCTGTAATCCCAACTACTCAGGAGGCTGAGGCAGGAGAATTGGTTGAACCTGGGAGGTGGAGGTTGCCGTGAGCTGAGATCCCACCATTGTATTCCAGCCTAGGCAACAAGAGCGAAACTCCGTCTCAAAAAAAATTTTCTTTTCATTTTATTTCATTATTTTTAAGTAGAGATGGGGGGTCTCGCTATGTTGCCCAGGCTGGTCTTGAACTCCTGGGCTCAAGCAGTCCTCCCACCTCGGCCTCCCAAAGTGCTGGGATTACAAGTGTGATCCACCATGCCTGACCCATCACAGAATTTTAAAAGAGGGAGTGATATGATTATGGTTTTGCTCCAGAAGGGTCACTTCAGCCACCAACTGGAGACAGATTGGGAGGCAAAAGAAGGCTGAGGTAGTCTTGGCCAGACAAAAAGTAGGCTGGGCGCGGTGGCTGTCACCTGTAATCCCAGTGCTATGGGAGGCCAAGGCAGGAGGGCCACTTGAGGCCTGGGCAACATAGTGGGACCCTGCCTCCACAAATAATTTTTTTTTGTTTGAGACGGAGTCTCACTCTCGCCTGGGCTGGAGTGCAATGGTGTGATCTCAACTCACTGCAACCTCTGCCTCCCGGGTTCAAGTGATTCTCCCGCCTCAGCCTCCCGAGTAGCTGGGATTACAGGCATGCACCATCATCCCTGGCTAATTTTTGTATTTTTGTAGAGATGGGGTTTCACCATGTTGGTCAGGCTGGTTCTTGAACTCTTGACCTCAGGTGATCCACCTGCCTCGGCCTTCCAAAGTGCTGGGATTACAGGTGTGAGCCACTGCGCCCGGCCAACAAATAATTAATTTGAAAAAATATTTTCAAAAAAACCAAAAGAGATGGAGCCCTGAACTTTGACAGTAGCTCTGGGGTAGATTTGAGGGCTATTTCCAAAAGGGGATCTACCAGAATTAGCAGCTAAAGAGATGTGGGAGCCTTGGGCCTCCGGCCTGGGTAGCTGAGAGCTGGCAGAAGGAGTCATTCCAGGAGAAGAGCAGGCAGGGTGGAGGTGGGACAGCAGGAGGGGGCGGTGACCCCACTGAGTGCCATGGCGTGCCAGCCATGGCGTGCCAGCCGCGGGCACCCCTGTTCCCCTTTGTGCTCTCATCTGGAGCTCACCACAGGGATTCTTCCCATTTCACAAGAACAGAAGCTGAATCCCAAAGTGTTTCCTGAATCGTGGCTTGGTGAAACAGCTTAGCTTCTGCAGAGCTCGAGAGAAAGAACGGATTTGGTTTTGCAAAGGTTAAGGCTGAGGCGGCAGCAGGAGATGTGGATGGCGGTGCCCAGAGGGTGGTAGGGAATGGCTCTGGAGTTCAGAAGAGATGCTGCCGTGGCCAGGCGCGGTGGCTCACGCCTGTAATCCCAGCGCTTTGGGAGGCCGAGGCGGGAGGATCACGAGGTCAGGAGATCAAGACCATCCTGGTGAAAACGGTGAAACCCCGTCTCTACTAAAAATACAAAAATTGAACTCCGGGGCCAACATAGCAAAACCCCGTCTCTACTAAAAATACAAAAATTAGCCAGGCGTGGTGCTGGGCGCCTGTGATCCCAGCTACTCAGGAGGCTGAGGCAGGAGAATCGCTTGAACCTGGGAGGCAGAGGTTGCAGTGAGCCGAGATAGTGCCATTGCTCTCCAGCCTGGGCAACAAGAGCAAAACTCCGTCTCAAAAAACAAAAGAAAAAAAGAAAAAGTTAGCTGGGCATGGGGGTGCATGCCTGTAGTCCCAGCTACTCGCCAGCTACTCGGGAGGCTGCGGCTTGAGTCCAGGAGTTGGAGGCTGCAGTGACCTGTGATTGCACCACTGCACTCCAGCCTGGGTGACAGAGCAAGCCACGGTCTCTAAAATAAAATAATAAGATAAAGAACCCACAGGGCATGTCCAACAAAAAGAGAAGCATCATCAGGAGTGGGTACCTGGGAAGGAGAAGAGGGTTTTGGGAGGTGAGCAGAAGTAAATAGAAGGAAGACTGAGGATGGGGCTCTGCACTTAGCAACTGTGAGGCCTGTGCCAGAGCGGTTTTTGTGCTGTGTGTCGGGGGCAGAAGCCACATTGTCATGCTCGAGGAGCGCACGGGAGGCAGGGAAGTGGGGGTGTTGGTGTGAACCACTCCTTTCAAGAGAAGTGGACACAGTGGGGCCTCTGCCTGGGCTGCACACCAGAATCACAGGGAGCTTTTCAAACTTTCAGATGCTCAGGCCCATTCCAACCCAGTGAACCAGAATCTCTGGGGGTAGTTTCCAGGGATCCAGGTTGGGGAAGAGCCAGCCCCCACCCTGCTCTGTGACTCAGATGCACATGAGGATCAAGAATCAATGCTCGGCCAGGGGCGGTGGCTCATGCCTGTAATCCCAACACTTTGGGAGGCCGAGGCAGAAGGATCGCTTGAGGCCAGGAGTTTGAGACCAGCCTGGGCAGCATAGTGAGAACCCATCTCTACAAAAACAATTTTAAAAATTAGCTGGGCATGGTGACACATGCCTGTAGTCCTAGCTATTCAGAAGGCTGAAGTGGGAGGATCCCTTGAGTCCAGGAGTTGGAGGCTGCAGTGAGCTCTGATGGAGCTACTGCACTCTGGCCTAGGCAACAGGGTGAGACCCTGCCTCAGGGAAAAAAAAAAAAAGAACCAATGCTCTCATAAGACCACATATTGGCCGGGCGTGGTGGTCACACCTGTAATCCCAGCACTTTGGGAGGCCAAGGTGGGCCTAAGATCACCTTAGGTCAGGAGTTCGAGACCAGCCTGGACAACATGGTGAAGCTCTGTCTCTACTAAAAAAATACAAAATTTATCCATGTGTGGTGGTGCACGCCTGTAATCCCAGCTACTCGGGAGACTGGGGTGAGAGAATCGCTTGAATCTGGGAGGCGGAGGTTGCAGTGAGCCGAGGTTGCGCCACTGCACTCCAGCCTGGGCAACAGAGTGAGATTCCATCTCAAAAAAAAAAAAAAAAGAATCAGTCAGGTGTGGTGGCTCATACCTGTAATCCCAGCACTTTGGGGCATTTGAGACCAGCCTGCGCAATATAGTGAGACCCCTATCTCTAAATTAAACATTTTTTAATCGAAAAAATAAAGTTTCAAAGACTCTTAAAACATACTAACCAATCACAAAGTGTAGATTTTACTTAGATCCTAATTCAAACAAACCAAAAGCAAATTAGGCTATTTATGAAACCACTGGAATCTGGACATTGAATGTTTGATAACACCAAGGAAATTTTTAAAGTTTAGTTTTGACAATAGTATTGTGATTGTAGTGAAAAGAAAAGTCTTTATCTTTTAAGAAAAAAACATGATGAGGCTGGGCGCAGTGACTTGCGCCTGTAATCCCAGCACTTTGGGAGGCCAAGGTGGGTGGATCACCTGAGGTGAGGAGTTCAAGACCAGCCTGGCCAGCACGGCAAAACCCATCTCTACTAAAAAAAAAAATGCAAAAAAATTAGCTGGGCATGGTGGTGGGCACCTGTATCCCCAGCTACTTGGGAGAGTGAGGCAGGAGAATCACTTGAACCTGGGAGGCAGAGGTTGCAGTGAGCCAAGATCACACCATTATACTCCAGTTTGGGCAACAAGAGCGAAACTCCATCTCAAAAAAGAAAGAAAGAAAACATGCTGAGATGTTCACATATGAAAAGATTTGAGCCAGGCACGGTGGCTCATGCCTGTAATCCCAACACTTTGGGAGGCTGAGGTTGGAGGATCACTTGAGGCTGGGAGTTTGAGACCAGCCTGGGCAACACAGCAAGACCCCATCTCTAAAAAAAAAAATTTTTATTTTAATTAGCCAGGTGTGGTGGCACACGCCTGCAGTCCCAGCTACTCCACAGGCTGAGGCAGGAGGACCACTTGAGCCCAGAAGTTGGAGGCTACAAACAGTGAGCTATGATTATGTTACTGCACACCAACCAGCCTGGGTGACAGAACAAGACCCCGTCTAAAAAACAAAAGAGGCCGGGTGCGGTGGCTCACACCTGTAATCCCAGCACTTTGGGAGGCCGAGGAGGCAGATCACAAGGTCAAGAGATCGAGACCATCCTGGCCAACATGGTGAAACCCTGTCTCTACTAAAACTACAAAATTAGCTGGACATGGCAGCAAGTGCCTGAAGCACGTGTAGTCCCAGCTACTCATGAGGCTGAGGCAAGATAATCACTTGAACCTGGGAGGTGAAGGTTGCAGTGAGCCGAGATCCTGCTACTGCACTCCAGCCTGGTGACAGAGTCAGACTCCATCTCGAAAAAAAAAAAAAAAAGAATCTGGATCTGCTAGCCTGGCCAACATGGTGACACCCCATCTCTACTAAAAATACAAAAATTAGCCGGGCATGGTGGTTTATGCCTGTAGTCCCAGCTACTCGTGAGGCTGAGGCAGGAGAATCGCTTGAACCCGGGAGGCGGAGGTTGCAGCGAGCCAAGATCATGCCACTGCACTCCAGCCTGGACAACAGGGCGAGACTCTGTCTCAAAAAAAAAAAAAAAAAAAAAAAAGAATCTGGATCTGATGAAAATTATGGATCTCCTTCCCAGAAAAATGCGTAACCGTGTTCTCACAAAGACACACAATTTCACCTGCAAATTCTGGGGTTCATGAACTCCCCCAGAGCCCATCCATGATCCCTCAGTAAAGAATTCTGGCTCTGAAGGAATCAGGTCGAGACCCCTTGACATCTGCTAAGGTATTTAATCCTCATTACAACCCCATGAGACCAGTGCCACCAACTCCATTGTCCAGATGTGGAAGCGGGCTTCTACAGGTTACAAAACTTGCCAGGGTTTCCACTGCTGCTGAGTGGCAGTCAGGATTCACATCCAGGTCGGCGTTGTTTCAAAAGAGAAAGACACAATGGAGATTGAAAGGTGTTTGGCGTGGCATCCTGCATGGGACCCCCGAGAGCTGGTTCCACAGTGGAGCCAGAGGGACCGGGTGTATGGGGCCAGCAGGCACCTCAAACATGGAGGAGGGTCTAAGCACCTGTGCCTCCCATCCTCTGTCCTCCCCACAACCTTCTGAGCAGGGAACTATTTTTTTTCCTTTTTTTTTGAGATGGAGTCTCGCTCTGTCGCCCAGGCTGGAGTGCCGAGGCCTGGTCTCAGCTCACTGCAACCTCCACCACTGGGGTTCAAGCAATTCTTCTGCCTCAGCCTCCCATGTAGCTGGGATTACAGGTGCGCACCACCACACTCGGCTAATCTTTGTACTTTTAGTAGAGACGGGGTTTCACCATGTTGGCCAGGCTGGTCTCAAACACCTGACCTCAAGTGCTCCACCCACCTCAGCCTCCCAAAGTGCTGGGATTACAGGCGTGAGCCACCGTGGCGGGCCAGAGCAGGGAACTATTATTGTCATTTTACAGATGGAAGAAAACGGGACTCTGAGAAGCCAGGACCCACCCATGGTCACACAGCCCCATCCCTGGTGGAGCCTTCTGAGCATAGAGCATGGACCCCTGGGTTTGTGCTGGTGGAAGGGTTTACGGAGCGCCAGTTTAGTCAGCCACCCCTGTGTAGGACACCTATGGAACACCATAGGGGGCCTTTGAGGAGAATCACCTCCTTATTGCCATTGTGTCCCCAGGCCAGTGAACATGACCTGCTCTGCGGCTTTACACAGAATGCTCTGGGCTGAAACACTTCCTTGAAGCATTGGAATGTGACCAGACATCCTGGCTCCTTGTAAAACCCACTCCCACCAGCTGCAGCCCAATAAGTTAAAGATTATCTTAGTTGGCCGGGCACGGTGGCTAACACCTGTAATCCCAGCACTTTGGGAGGCAGAGACGGGCGGATCACGAGGTTGGGAAATGAGACCATCCTGGCTAACATGGTGAAACCCCGTCTCTACTAAAAATACAAAAAATTAGCCAGGCGTGGCGGCGGGCGCCTGTAGTCCCAGCTACTCGGGAGGCTGAGGCAGGAGAATGGCATGAACCCGGGAGGCGGAGCTTGCAGTGAGCTGAGATCACGCCACTGCACTCCAGCCTGGGAGAAAGCGAGACTCCGTCTCAAAAAAAAAAAAAAAAAGATTATCTTAGTAGTTAGACATATGCTTTGAGCTTAAAGGAAATTCACATAAACCACCACGGCTATACATCTTTCAAATGACGCACACACCCCCACCTTCACCGTTTCACCCCGTACCATCTGCTTCTTAGATCAAAAGATTGTACTCAATAAATTATCAGGCAACCAGGGCTCTGCAGCCTTCACTTTAGCAACTGGCCCCCTGGGCCTGCTTTAAATCTTAACTTGTCTTTTCTCATTCCTTTGTTGCCACCGGACTTCATGGTTGGGGGTTGGGACTGATCACCCCAACAGTTTGCATACAGCTCCCTCCAGGCAGGGAATCACGGGACTCAAGCCCCCTCCCCCACCCAGCTGCAGAAGGGACAGGACTTTGTCTCTGCTTCTCCCGAGCTACCAGCGAGAGCAGAAGTCCATGCTGCTCCCCCAACCAGCCTCCCACTTCCGGCCCCCACTGCCCCCAGGAGACGCCACCTCCTCCAGGCCACCCTGCCCTTTTCTAGGGCTTAAGCCCCTTCCTTCCCCAGAGCTCCTTGGGGATTCAACACAGGAGAAAGAAGAGTGAGAAGGGGCCTCTGGGGGTTGAGCAAGGCTGCAGGGACATGGGGTAGGTAAGGGAGTCGATGGCGGGACCAGAGGAGAGATGACTCCAGAGGAGGCAACAAGGGGCTGAGACAAGCCAGGGTGGGGGCAGGGGTAGGCAGTGGGGGGATGGGTGCAGGGACATGGCAGAGAGAGTGTCCCTTTACCTTCAGCGTCCATGGTGACTTGCAGCTGTCTGGGCTGGTGTGTTGGCTGCTCAGGACCAAGGCTCCCAGAGGCCCCAGGCTGGGGGTGGGACTGTGGAGGGAGGGAGGGCCCATCAAGCTGTCAGCCAGCCCTTCCCAGGCTCCCCAAGCCTCCCTCCTGTCCTCTGCCAGGCCTGCAGATTCCTCAGCAGGCCCTGAAAGTCAGAGGAGGGGCTCTGATGGGGAACTCAGAAGCCCTGCCCCAGCCAGTGAAGGAGCCCGAGGCCCTGTTCTCACCCAACACCCAGCCCTCCTGGCCCTAACCCAGGGTCCAAGGCTGTGAATGTAAGCATGTGCTCCCTGGTGAGGGCAGGCAGGCATTTTGGATGGTGTGCTGGGAAAATCATGGGCCCTGGACCTGGGTTCAAATCCTAACTCCATCCTTTTTGATCTCAAGTACCTTTTTACCTTTTTCTGTGCCTCAGTTTCCTTAGCTTTAAAATGGCATAACAGGGCCGGGCACAGGAGCTCACGCCTGTAATCCCAGCACTTTGGGAGGCAGAGGCGGGTTGATCACCTGAGGTCAGGAGTTTGAGACCAGCCTGGCCAACATGGCGAAACCCCATCTCTACTAAAAATACAAAAATTAGCCGGGCATGGTGGCGGCCGCCTGTAATCCCAGCTGCTCAGGAGGCTGAGGCATGAGACTCACTTGAACCCCGGAGGTGGAGGTTTCAGTGAGTCGAGATCATGCCACTGCACTCCAGCCTGGGTGACAGAGTGAGACTCTGTCTTAAGATAAATAAATAAATTTATTAATTAATTTAAAAAACGGCATAACAGGCCGGATGCAGTGGTTCACGACTGTAATCCCAGCACTTTGGGAGGCTGAGGCAGGCAGATCACGAGGTCAGGAGATCGAGACCATCCCGGCTAACATGGTGAAACCCCGTCTCTACTAAAAAAACAAAAAATTAGCCGGGTGTGGTGGTGGGCGCCTGTAGTCCCAGCTACTCGGGAGGCTGAGGCAGGAGAATGGCGTGAACCCGGGAGGTGGAGCTTGCAGTGAGCCAAGATCATGCCACTGTACTCCTGGGCGACAGAGCGAGACTCTGTCTCAAAAAACAAAACAAAACAAAAAAACCCGGCATAACAGGCTGGGCACAGCGACTCATGCCTGTAATCCCTGTGCTTTGGGAGGCCAAGGCAGGAGAATCGCTTGAGGCCAGGAGTTTGAGACCAGTGTGGGCATCATAGAGACATACAGAGATCCCATCTCTCCCAAAAAAAGAAAAAAGAAAAAGAAATTAGCTAAGTACAGTGGTGCACACCTGTAGGCTGAGATGGGAGGATCACTTGAGCCCAGGAGTTCAAAGCTGCAGTGAGCCGTGATCGTGCCACTGCAGTCCAGCCTGAGTGACAGAGAGAGACCCTGTCTCTAAAGAAAAAAAAAAATGTAATGGCGTAACATCTACCTCATGGGTCCAACTGAGAATCAATGAGAAAACTCTGCAAATGAAACAGAGTAGGAACTCACCTAATATCCACTTCCCTTCCCTTCCCTCTTTCCAAGGAACTTTAAGGGCACAGACAGCTTAGAGCCCAGGTTCTGAACCAGAAAGTGGGGAAACCACCAGTCACTGGGACTGGGACTTCAGGCAAGTTCCTGTCCAAGAACTGCCAGGGCCTTTCTTTCTTCCTTTTTTTTTTTTTTGATGGAGTTTCGCTCTTGTTGCCGAGGCTGGAGCGCAATGGCGTGATCTCGACTCACTGCAACCTCCGCTTCCCGGGGTCAAGCGATTCTCCTGCCTCAGCCTCCCGAATAGCTGGGATTACAGGCATGCGCCACCACACCTGGCTAATTTTGTATTTTTTTTCAGTAGAGACGGGGTTTCTCCATGTTGGTCAGGCTAGTCTTGAGCTCCCGACCTCAGGTGATCCACCCGCCTCTGCCTCCCAAAGAGCTGGGATTACAGGCATGAGCCACCGCGCCCGGCCCAGGGCCTTCCTTTCTTCAGTGGAAACCCTTCTTGCTACAGTTGCTCACAGGGACTGCTAGTCGCTGAATTCACTTGCATCTTCCCAGCCTTCTCCCTTTGCTTTCTCTGCCGCACCTGACTGCTGGGACTGGGGCTGGGGTGACGGATCGAGACACCCAAGGCACAAAATTTAGGGAGGCCTCACCCTCCAGCTCACTTTTTTTTTTTTTTTTTTGAGACAGGGTCTTGCTCTGTCACCCAGGCTGGAGTGCAGTGGCACAATCTTGGCCCACTACAACCTCCACGCCCCAGGCTCAAGTGATCCTCCTACCTCAGCCTCCTGAGTAGCTGGAACTACAGGCGTCTGCCACCATGCCCAGCTAATTTGTGTATTTTTAGTAGAGACGGGGTTTCACCGTGTTGGCCAGGCTGGAGTTGGGCTCGCTTATCACCCCAGCACCTTGCTGGCCTTGATTCAGTCCTGGGCCTGTTTCTGAGGCTGCAGTGAGCTATGCAGTGAGCTTTTTTTTTCTTTAGAGACAGGATCTCCAAATGTCATTTTTCTCCTGGTTAATTTTTTTTTTTTGGATACAGGGTTTTGCTCTGTCACTCAGGCTTAAGTGGAGTGCAGTGGCCCAATCATAGCTCACTGCAGCCTCAAACTCCTGGCCCCAAGCCTCCTGAGTTGCTGGGACTGTATGTGCATGCCTCCACCCTAGGCTAATTTTTTGTTTTTATTTTTTGTACAGATAGGATCTTGCTATGCTGCCCAGGCTGGTCTCAAACTCCTGGCTTCAGGTGATCCTCTTAAAGGCTCTTTTCTATCTTTTGCAGGTGCTTCTTCCTACATCCAACCCTCAGATTTTGGTGTTGCTTCAGTGTGGCAGAGACTGTTTCCCTTTTCCTTCTGGGTACCCTACTAAACTACATTTCCCAGCTTCCTCTGCACTGAGGCAGTCTTGTTCTGGCCAATGGAGTGTGAGCAAAAGATATTTCCAGACCTGACCCTAGAAGTCTTCACAGGATCCTATTCTGCCTCTCCTCTCCCATTAGCTGGTCAAAAGCAGACCACTCCAAGGCCCTAGGAGGATGACAGAGCCACTAGATGGAAGGAGACTGGGTCCCGGAATAACGTTGTGAAAGGTCATGCTCCAAATGTCAGGAATTGACTTTCATAAGAAGGAAAAAACTTCTTTTGAGTTATACCACTGAGATGTGGGGGCACTGCTTCTTACAGCAGTTAGCCTGCCCTGACTATTACACTCAGATTCTTTCTACAGCTCTCTTCTCAATCTACCCAGTGAATGATATAATTTATGTATCTATCTATCTGTATCACTATTTATTTATTTATTTATTTTTATTTTTATTTTTTGAGAGGGAGTCTCACTCTGTCACCCAGGCTGGAATCCAGTGGTACAATCTCGGCTAACTGCAACCTCCACCTCCCGGGTTCAAGTGATTCTCCTGCCTTAGCCTCCCAAGTAGCTGGGATTACAGGCGCATGCCACGATACCCAGCTAGTTTTTGTTATTTTTGGTAGAGATGGGGTTTCACCATGTTGTTCAGGCTGGTCTCGAACTCCTGACCTCAAGTGATACACCCACCCTAGCCTCCCAAAGTGCTGGGATTACAGCCTTGAGCCACTGCATCCAGCCGACTCTTAAATCTATATCTTCTATCCTGAGTTCCCTCTCAAGCTCCAGGCCTCTATTCTGTTTTTGTTTTTGTTTTTGAAACAGGGTCTCACTGTGTCACCCAGGCTAGCATGCATTGGCATGATCACAGCACAAAGCAGCCTCAACCTATAGGGCTGAAGTGATTCTCCTGCCTCACCCTCCTGAGTAGCTGGGACTACAGGTGAATGCCACCACGCCCATCGAACTTTTTTATTTTTAATAGGGACAGGGTTTCGCCATGTTTAAAGGCTGAAGCAATTCTCCTGCCTCGGCCTCCCAAAGTGCTGGGATTACAGGTGTGAGCCACTGCACTTGGCCAATAAATCTATTTCAAACCCAACCTCTTTCACCTTCCAGACTGCCACTGTATCCAGCGTGGGCTAGAATAATATTATCATTTCACACTTCCTCAGAACATCCTCCTGGATGACCAGGTCAACTCAAAGGACAGAACTGGGCCAGGCACTGTGGCTTGTGCCTGTAATCCCAACAGTTTGGGAGGCTGAGGCAGGAGGATCACTTGAGGCCAGGAGTTTGAGACCAGCCTGGGCAACAGAAATTTGTTTATGAAAATAAACAAATAAGGCCAGGCGCGGTGGTTCATACCTGTAATCCCAGCACTTTGGAAGACCAAGGCAGGCAGATCACCTGAGGTCGCGAGTTCGAGAGCAGCCTGGCCAACATGTTGAAACCTCGTCTCTACTAAAAATAGAAAATTAGCCGGGCGTGGTGGCGCGCATGCCTGTAATCCCAGCTACTTGGGAGGCTGAGACAGGAGAATTGCTTGAACCTGGGAGGCAGAGGTTGCAATGAGCCAAGATCGCACCACTGCACTACAGCCTGGGTGTCAGAAGCAAGACTCTGTCTCAAAAATAAATAAATAAATAAAACTATTCTTTGTGCATGAATTTATTCATCCCTCCATTCAGTAAACATATACTAGGTAGCTACCGCATGCTGGGCCCTGGGCTCTGGAAACACAAAGAGGACACGTGGCCTTGGAGGGGCTCACACACTGGTGATGAGTGACACCCTCACATCACTACAGCCGGGTTATTCATGCTGTCGCAAGGGGTGCTGCAGGAGTGGAGAAGGAACACAAAATCTGCGTGGGGTGGGGCAGCGAGGGCAGCTGCACAGAGCCCGTGACAGTTGAGCTGAATCTTAATGGTTGAGGAAGACTTGGCGGGAAGTCAAGGCATTTATTGTGAGCCAGCGTGGGGAGGGCTGGCTTCAGGCCGAGCTCAGGCAACTCGGGGGAGTCGGCGGTTCTCTCCAAGGCCAACGCAGAGCCTGTACAGCTTGCCTGGGACCCTGGTTCAGCTGGGCTGGTGATGGTGCAGTGGGGCAGGCAGGCTCTGAGCTCCAGACTGGGCTGAGCACACAGGCACCTGCTTGCAGCTCATTTTTGGGAGCAAGTTGATTGTCTCCAAAATAACCTGAGTTTCCATTGTCTAATGGCCCTGCCCCAAACCTCCCAGAACTAGGTGGTCACCACTGGGTGGGCTCCTTAGCCTAAATAGCCTTTTAAGTTTCGAAGATTTTCTCTCTACTTTTGTTTGGGTCTGCTTTTGTTACTACTTTGGGAATTTAGAAACTTTTGATTATATTCTTCTCTCTCTCTCTTTTTTTTTTTTTTTTTGGAAGACAGGGTCTCACTCTATTGCTCAGACTAGAGTGCAGTGGCAGTGGCACAATCATAGCTCACTGCAGCCTCGACCTCCCTGGTTCAAGCTGTCCTCCCACCTCAGCCTCCCAAGTAGCTGGGACTACAGGTGTGCATCACCAGGCCCAGCTAATTTTTTTCTTTTTTTGAGAGATGGGGTCTCGCTATGTTGGCCAGACTGGTCTCGAACTCCTGCGGTTAAGCAATCCTCTCACCTCAGCTTCCCAAAGTGCTGGGATTACAGGTGTGAGCCACTGCGACCTGTGTTGTTTTGTTGATAGTGTTGTGTGATCTGTCTCCTGCCACACGAGTCTGAGCTTGGTGGCTCAGAGATGGGGTCTGTTTCTGTTCTGTTCCCTCTGCCCAAGGGCTGAGGGCTCAGAGCTCACAGGAGTCACCTCTACCCGCAGCCCTCAGGTAGCCCGTCCTCCCTTTCCCGGCTTCCCCTTCCCACTTGAACATGGTCAAGGGTCAGAAATGGGGATGCAGGCCAGGTGCGGTGGCTCACGCCTGTAATCCCAGCACTTTTGAGAGGCTGAGGCGGGAGGATCACTTGAGCCCAGCAGTTCAAGATCAGCCTAGGCAACATGGTGAGAACCCATCTGTACAAAAAATACAAAAATTAGCTGGGTGCCGTGGCGTGTGCCTGTAGTCCCAGCTACTTGGGAGGCTGAGGGGGGAGGATCACTTGAGCCCAGGAGGCGGAGGTTGCAATGGGCCGAGATCGCACCATTGCACTCCAGCGTCAGCGACAGAGGAAGACCTTGTCAGAAAGAAAGAAAGAGAGAGAGAGAGAGAGAGGGAGGGACGGAGGGAGGAAGGAAGGGGAGGAAAAGCGGGTGGAAATGTACATTTTCAGAAATGGAATGTCCTTAGAACCATATATTAGGGCCCATTTCCTGTCTGCAAAAGTGAACTCCATTCGCAGATTTCTCAAGACCTTCCCCATCCAAATCTTGCCATCTGGATTTTTCACTTTGGATGACAAGGCTTTATTTGTAAACATGATCTTAATGTGTACTTTTGAGGAAAAAAAAAGGAAACATTTTAAAGTATAAGATGAAATATAATACAGTGTGTGTGTGTGTGTGTGTGTGTGTGTGTGTGAATTCTGTTATTTAAGACTGCTGGCCGGGCGCAGTGGCTCATGCCTGTAATCCCAACACTTTGGGAGGGTGAGGCGGGTGAATCACCTGAGGTCAGGAGTTCAAGACCAGCCTGGCCAACGTTGTGAAACCCCGCCTCTACCAAAAATACAAAAATTAGCTGGGCATGGTGGCATGTGCTTGTAGTCCCAGCTACTCGGGAGGCTGAAACAGGATAATCACTTGAACCCGGGAGGTGGAGCCGAGATCGCGCTACTGCACTCTAGCCTGGGGAACAGAGCAAGACTTTGACTCAAAAAAAAAAAAAAAAGAAAGAAAAAAAAGGAAAATCTTCAATGTGCTGATAATTAACTTTTGCAAAACAGGAAAAAATGTTATTTTACTGTCTGGAAAAAATAAATATTTTGAACATGTTAAACTGCCCTTCTTCACCCCTCTCCTCCAAATAAAGTGTGTGGCATATTTAGGGAGCAACAGGAATTTGATGGGGCTGGATAGCACAGACTGTCTGTACCAAGGGTTGACCGGGCAGGGGTGGTCAGAGGAGAGATAGGGCCAGGTCCCGAGGGGCTTATATGCCACGCTAAGGAAGGAGGGTTCCACCCTGACAGCCTTGGGGATAGAGGAATATCACCTAGACAGAGCAGCGTTTTATTTTATTTTTAAATTTTATTATTATTATATTTTGAGACAGGGTGCCACGCAGGCTGGAGTGCAGTGGTGTAATCATGACTTGCTGCAGTCTGGACCTCTTGGGCTCAAGTGATCTTCCTACCTCATCCTCCTGAGTAGCTGGAACTACAGGTGTGTGCCACGATGCCCAGCTATTTTTCTTTTTTCTTTTTTTTTTTTTTTGAGACGGAGTCTCATTCTGTCACCCAGGCTGGAGTGCAACGGCGCGATCTTGGCTCACTGCAACCTCCATCTCCCGGGTACCAACAATTCCCCTGCCTCAGCCTCCCGAGTAGCTGGGACTACAGGTGCACACCACCACGCCCGGCTAATTTTTGTACTTTCAGTAGAGATGGGGTTTCACCATGTTGGCCAGGCTGGTCTCGAACTCCTGACCTCAGATGATTGGCCCAACTCAGCCTCTCAAAGTGTTGGGATTACAGGCGTGAGCCACTGTGCCCAGCCCATAGTGACCTTTTAGAAGGGTCCCTGGGACCATCACTAGCAGAGAGCGGAAGGAAATCAA
Organism: Pan troglodytes; assembly: GCF_028858775.2. NCBI lineage: Eukaryota > Metazoa > Chordata > Mammalia > Primates > Hominidae > Pan > Pan troglodytes. The sequence continues at coordinate 32,534,279 of NC_072416.2, forward strand.
AGGGGAAGTGTCAATAGGATCCCGGTGAGGTGCGATGAGGACTGAAGAGAAGGAAGGGATGCAAGGGTCGGTGGAAGAAGAGCCAGGGACTTGGCACCTGGAGAGCAGGAATGGGGAAAGAGTGGGGCTGCACGGTGGTCCTAAGGCGTTTTGCCTGGGCCACCAGAACGATGCTACTCACCACTCTGGGGACTAGGAGAGAGGAGAAGAGCAGACTTAGGTGTGTTGATTTCACCACTACTTCCAGAATGCAATTCAAACTCTCAGCAGAGCACTATGGCTCACGCAGAGCACTGTGGCTCACGCCTGTAATCCCAGCACTTTGGGAGGCCGAGGCAGATGGATCACGAGGTCAGGAGATCGAGACCATCCTGGCTAACATGGTGAAACCCTGTCTCTACTAAAAATACAAAAAAATTAGCCAGGCGTGGTGGCGGGCGCGTGTGGTTCCAGCTACTCAGGAGGCTGAGGCAGGAGAATGGCATGAACCCATGCCACTGCACTCCAGCCTGGGTGACAGGGTGAGACTCCGTCTCAAAAAACAAAAACAAAAACAAAAGCAAACCTCAGAACTCAATTCAAACTCTTGAACTTTTCATAGCACAGCTCCAACCTCCACTTGCAGCCTCATCCCCTACCACTCTCCTCAAACCAAACACCCCCAGGCCACCCCCTTGAACACCTTTTTGACCACTATTTTTTCATATTGTAAAAGTAACAGATATTTATTGTATGAAATTTGGAAAATACAGAAGAGCATAAACAAAATAAAAATCACACATAAACTCACCACTTTGGAGATCAGCATGGAAAACATTTGCGATGGGTCCTTTGTTTCCCTATAAGTGCATATATGGTTGGGAATTTTTATTACAAAACTAAAATCATATGTATTACAGAGGAGTAACTTGCTTTTTTCCCCACTTAACATTATATTGCTGGTATTTTCCAAAGTCATTACATAATTTTCAAAAACATGATTTTTAGTGACTATAAGTTCAATAAGCCATTTACAATTATTTTCATAACTAATATATTTAATCTTATACCATATTTTATATTTTCTTTTTTTAAATTTTTTTCCAAGACGGAGTCTTGCTCTGTCGCCCAGACTAGAGTGCAATGACACGATCTCGGCTCACTGCAACCTCTGCCTCCTGGTTTCAAGCAATTCTTCTGCCTCAGACCCCCAAGTAGCTGGGATTACGGGGGCATGCCACCACGCCTGGCTAATTTTTGTATTTTTAGTAGAGACAGGGTTTCACCATGTTGGCCAGGCTGGTTTCAAACTGGCCTCATGATGTGACTGCCTCGGCCTCCCAAAGTGCTGGGATTACAGGTGTGAGCCACCACGCCTGGCCATCTTCTTTCTTTTGAGACAGAGTCTCACACTATTGCCCAGGCTGGAGTGCAGTGGCATGATCACAGCTCACTATAGCCTCAAACTCCTGGGCTCAAGCAATCTTCCCTGCCTTAGCCTCTTGAGTAGCTGGTACCACAGGCGCACACCACTACACCTGGCTAATTTTTCATATTTCAAATTTTTTGTAGAGATAGGGGTCTATGTTGCCCAGGCTGGTCTCCAACTCCTGACCTCAGGTGATCTGCCCGCCTCAGCCTCCTATAGTGCCACCGCATAGCCACTGCACCCAACTATTTTCTTACTGTTCCTTGCTCTATCTCCTTTTTTTTTTTGAGATGGAGTTTTTTACTTGTCGCCCAGGCTGGAGTGCAATGGCGTGATCTTGGCTCACTGCAACCTCCACCTCCTGGGTTCAAGGGATTCTCCTGCCTCAGCCTCCCAAGTAGCTGGGATTACAGGTGCCCGCCACCACGCCCAGCTAATTTTTTGTATTTTGAGACAGGGTTTCACCATGTTGGTCAGGCTGGTCTTGAACTCCTGACCTCAGGTGATCCACCTGCCTCGGCCTCCCAAAGTGCTGGGATTACAGACGTTGAGCCACCACGTCCGGCCTGCTCTATCTCCTTTTTTTGTTTTCCTTTTTAGTCTTAAAATATCCACTGCTTCTTTTGCTTTGCTTTTTCCTCCAGAAAATTAAAAGACATCTATTGTCGGGCACGGTGGCTCACGCATGTAATCCCAGCACTTTGGGAGGCCGAGGCATACGGATCAGCAGAGGTCGGGAGTTCAAGACCAGCTTGACCAACATGGTGAAACCCCATCTCTACTAAAAATACAAAATTATCCGGGTTTGGTGGTGCATGCCTGTAATCCCAGCTACCTGGGAGGCTGAGGCAGGAGAATCGTTTGAACCCAGGAGGCGGAGGTTCTGGTGAGCCGAGATCACGCCATTGCACTCCAGCCTGGGTAACAAGAGTGAAAACTCCATCTCAAAAAAAAAAAAAAGACATCTATTTCACGTTTGTTCAAAAAAGACTCTATATTGAACTGCTCCACTTTAAAATATATATATATAAATGTTTACTTTTTGTAGACACGGGGTCTCACTATGTTGCCCAGGCTGGTCTCAAACTCCTGGCTTCAAGCAGTTCTCCTGCCTCAGCTTCTCAAGTAGCTGGTACTACAGGCACGCACCACCATGCCTGGCTAATTTTTTGTGTTTTTGTAGAGACAGGGTCTTTCTATGTTACCCAGGCTGGTCTTGAACTCCTAGCCTCAAGCAATCCTCCCTGCTCTGCCTCCCAAAGTGCTGGGATTACAGGCATGAGCCACTGCGCTGGATCTGCTCCACGTTTTTTTTTTTTTTAATTATGCATTTCCACCTGCTATCCCCTCTGCTGGGAATGCCTTTTCCTTTTCCCAGCTTTGCAAAATCCTTCCCAGCCTTCAAATATCTGAGGCAAGCCTGGGCACAGTGGCTCACACCTATAATCCCAGTATTTGGGGAAGCTTAGGTGGGAGGACCACTTGAGCCCAGGAGTTCGAGACCAGCCTGGGCAACACAGCAAGACCCTGTCTGTACAAATTAAAAATTAAAAAAAAAATTAGCTGGGCATGTTGGTGCACACCTGTGATCGCAGCTACTTGGGAGGCCCAGGAGGTTGAGGCTGTGGTGAGCTGTGATTGCACCACTGCCCTCTAGTCTGGGTGACAGAATGAGACCTCATCTCAAAAGAAAGAATCTCTGAGGCGTCATCTCCATTCATTCATTCATTCATTCATTCAAATGCATATTCATGGAGGATCTGCAACATGCCAGGCACAGCAGCCACCAGGAATGAAGCAGTGGCTGGGTGCAGTGGCTCATGCCTATAGTCCCAGCATTTTGGGAGGCTGAGGCAGGTGGATCTCTTGTGCCCGGGAGTTTGAGACCAGCTGGGACAACATGGTGAAACCCCATCTCTACAAAAAATACAAAAATTAGCCAGGTGTGGTGGTTCTCATATGTAGAAAACAATAAAAATAATTTTTAAAGAAAGGAATCAAGCAGTGGATATGACAAAGGCCACGACACACTCTCAGGTGAAGCCTTCCAACCTTTCCCCAGGGCAATGCGAGCCCTTCTGCTCAACCACTGGAATCTCTTCCTCAAAGTTTCCCTTGCCACAGTACACATGCATGGGAGAACATGCATGCACACACACATGCGCACACACACACATGCGCGCACACACACACATGCGCACACACACGCGCACACATACACACACAGGCACATGCACGCACGCACATGCACACGTACACACATACTCATGTGCACACACGCATGGCTTGGTAGGCTTCACCTGAGAGTTATGAATGCACCATTTTCCTTGGTGCATTCATAACACTGTTTGTGCCTCTCTTTTATTTATTTTTTTTATTTTTATTTTTTGAGACAGTCTCACTTTGTCACCCAGCCTGGAGTACAGTGGCACGATCCCGGCTCACTGCAACCTCTGACTCCAGGGTTCAAGCAATTCTCTGGCCTCAGCCTCCTAAGTAGCTGGGATTACAGGAGCACACCACCATGCCTGGCTAACTTTTGTATTTTTAGTAGAAACGGGGTTTCATCATATTGGCCAGGCTGGTCTCAAACTCCTGACCTCATGATCTGCCCGCCTTGGCCTCCCAAAGTGCTGAGATTACAGGCGTGAGCCACCGCACCCGGCCTGTGCCTCTCTTTTAACACTTATATTTTGATATTTTCTGGATTGTGAAAGCCCTGTTGGGTGCCTTCCTTACCCGTACTACCTCTTTTTTTCAGGATTTGCCCAGGACCTGACTAAAACCAGTCCTGGCTTAGAAAACAACCATATCTGTCAAAGGAAAGGGAGGTGGAGCTGAGGACAGCGACGTTCGGTGACAGTATTTTCTAAACCTGATATGGGGGCACTTATTTTAACAACTCTAAGACAACAGTGTCTCTAAGGGATTTTGGACATGGCCTCTGTCATTCTGCAGCTGCAGTGAGTCCAAATAGCAATCAGAAAAGGCCACCAGATGCAGCCCAGTGGGTGCCCAGCCTGGCTGGTAGAAGCTGGTTCCATCCCAGCTCAGCTCTTCCCACCCACTAAGCAAGCCCCTTCCCGCTCCCTCCCTCCGTCTCCTCTCCCACTGCACGAGCCCATCCCCCACCTGACCCTTTACCCCATCTCCTGCCCAGGCCACAGAGCAGGGCTGTCACACTCACATGCCTCCCCTGTCTTTTTTTGCAGGTCAACCTGTCTGCTCTCAGCCACCGCAAGCTCTAACTCAACAACTTCCTCTTTGAAAATTTCCTCTTTGTCCTCGGGAAATACCAACTGCCCTGGCCCATGTGTGCTCCTGGGCTGTAGCCTGGGCTGGTCTCAAAGGCAGCACCATTGAGTTCTCCCCTCTCCACCCAGGCCCCACAGGGGAAGTCCCTGGCTCCAGGCCCCCTCCTTCACTCACTCTCACTGGTTCCTCTTGGAGGATGGAAGGGGCTCAGCCCCTGGGATGGAAGAGGAGACACAGACAAACTAAACCTGGAAACGTGCAGTGGGGAAGCGCCAGCAAGACCAGTCCCCGCGACCAGGGCAAACCCCTCTCCCCCTGCCTCTGTTCGCAGGAGAGCGCGCGCGTGCGCGAGAGAGAGACAGAGAGAGAGAGAGAGAGAGAGAGAGAGAGAGAGAGAGAGCGCACATGCATGTGTACTGCAGAAATGGAGACTTCAAGGAAGGGATTACCATGGCTCAGCTGAAGAACTCATATTTGGGTCACACATACGATCTTTCTATAAAGCCTGGCTTTCTTTTTCTTTTCTTTTTTGAGACAGGGTCTCGCTCTGTTGCCCAGGCTGAAGTGCAGTGGTGCAATCACAGCTCACTTCAGACTCGAACTCCTGGGCTCAAGCGATCCTCCTGCCTCAACTTTCCAAAGTGCTGGGATTAAAGGCACCAGCCACTGTGCTCACCCTGGCATTCTGTATGGGGCTACAGACAGAGTTAGATTTTCTGCTATGTCCACCCCATCAGAGCAAAGATGACACGCACGTTCTCAGCAGTCCCTGTGTCCCCCATGCCCAGGTTGACCCTCTTCAGTCTCTGCACCACTTCCCACCCCCACACTGTCTGTACCCACCACTACCACTTCCCACCCCCACACCGTCTGTACCCACAACTACCCCTCCCAAGCATCGCCAAATCCTCAGCTCTTGCACACAAACCACACCCACGAGTGGACGCACGCAGGCACTGGGGTTTCTGAGAACTACACCCAGCCAGAAACTCGGAGGAGAAACCGTGAGGCCTCTGGCTGCCTCTGTCCATGGCTGGGGAGAGTGTGGTGGTGTGGGCCAGGGCCAGCCTAGAGTCCATGTGCCCTGGGAAAGATCACAGGCCCGCCTGAGAGCATGGGCCGGTGGCCCCACCCAGCCATGCTCCAGGCCGGCCTGGGGGGCCCAGAGCTAAAGGTGGTTGCGGGCTGCCCAGGTTTCACAGCCCTTGCAGCTACAGGGCAAGGGTGCTTTACAAAGTTAATCCTAGGAGGGAGTTTGCCGGGTTCTCTTGTCCTTCTTCCCAGACTCTGGTCAACCCAGGGTGGGTTCTGGGGGAAAAGGAGAATTGTCAAAGAAATCACAGGTCAGATAAGTTTGGCCGATGGAGACTCAGCAGCCGTTTCCAGGAACAAGAAAGAGGGGGAAATGGTGATGGAGATAAATAGGGGTGGATGAGGAGGGTTTATTCATTCAGTCCACAGACGTTGAGAGGTGCCAGCCCTGCCCTGCCCAGGTGCTAGTTGTGGGTGCTGGGTGAGGATGCCAGCAGGAAATCCAGGGCTGAGAAGCCTGATGAGGATTCAGAGTGAAGAGGTGGGTGAGGAGGCAAGGCGCGGAGGCTCATGTCTGTAATCTCAGCAATTTGGGAGGCTGAGGCAGGTGGATCACCTGAGGTCAGGAGTTTGAGACCAGCCTAGCCAACATGGTGAAACCCCATCTCTACCAAAAATACAAAAAAGCAGCTGGGCATGGTGGTGGGTGCCTGTAATCTCAGTTACTCGGGAAGCTGAGGCAGGAGAATCGCCTGAACTTAGGAGGCAGAGGTTGCAATGAACTGAGATCGTGCATTACACTCCAGCCTGGGCGACAAAGCAAAACTCTGTCTCAAAAGAAAAAAAAAAAAAGGAGATTCGGGTGAGGATCAGGGTGCCGGGTGGAAACATGGGAGCGAGGGGGCAGTGGGATGGTGAGAGGGAAGGTGCTGGAGGCTGGCTGAGATTCCGGCCTCCAGCCTCACTATTCACCGACACTTAAGGGGCAGCCCCGTCTCCCCCTTCGGGCTCATCAGGAGCTGGGGCGTCCACAGCCCCATCCTCACTGGCCACCAGTGGCTCCTCCTCCCCTTTGAGGCTGGGGCCTGACCCAGACTTCAGCTCCTCCATCGCCAGGGAGCCCTGGCGAGACTTCCGTCTGCCAAAGAAAGTGGTGAGCGTGGGCCGCCGGCTAGACCCCTCCCCATCGGGGAACCCAGAGCCCTTGTCGCCCCCGGACCCTCCCACGGTCACTGTCACGGCCCCCTCCTCAGGGACCTGGGCTGGCCCAGCCCAGGCGTCCACCACCCCGTTACGCTTGCCGCCTCTGCTCAGCACCAGGGCCCCAGTCCGCCGCTTCTGCCGCCGGCGCCACAGCAGGAGCAGAGCCACGAGGACTATGACCGCCAGCAGGGCCACAAGCACGGCCACTGGCAGCATGCCTCGTGAGTTCTCATCTGGGTTCCGGAAGGGCACAGTGCTTGCGTTGGTGGAGGTCGTTGGAGTCATCACTGTGGATAGTTTTACGCTAGAGACCTGGGGTCCACTGGCCCCGCTGGAGGGCTCCAGAGAGCCAGTTGTCATGGTAACAGGGGGTCCAGTGGTCCCAGTGGAGGTCTCCAGAGAGTTAGTTGCCATGGTAAAAGGGGGTCCAGAGGTGCCTTTGGAAGTCTCCAGAGAGACAGTTGCCATGGTAAAAGGGGGTCCAGAGGTGCCTTTGGAAGTCTCCAGAGAGACAGTTGCCATGGTAAGAGGGGGTCCAGAGGTGCCTCTGGAGGTCTCCAGAGAGCTAGCTGCCGTGGTAACAGGGGCTCCACTGGTCCTACTGGAGGTTTCTGGAGAGTTCGTTGTTATGGTTCCACCTGTCACGGTGTGGGATCCTAGAGAGTTTGCTGTTATGGGAACAGCAGGATGACTGGTTGCATGAGGGGTTTCCTGGGGCACTGATGACATCTTGATGGAAACTTCCTGGTAGGTTGTTGGCTCAGGTAAAGGGGAACCAGTGCTGGCACCAATGGAAGTCCAAAGAGGGGATCCCTCATTGATGGAAGTTGAGGGAGGTAGGGCTGAGGTCTGGTCCCCAGTGCTGTCGGCCTTAGGGTCACTTGTTATTGAAGTGGGGTACATCTTTGAGCTCAGGGGCTCGCTAGTAGAGACCAAAGGCTCTCCGGAGGTGGGTGTCTGCACTGCTGTCGTGCTCCCCAGAGCGTCTGGGCTTACCACCAGCACCCCAAGGAGAAGGAGAAGCGTGGCCATTTCCAGGCAAACAGGCAGGAGCAAGAGCTGGGACCTGCAGGTGGGCAGCCGGAGAAGCAGAACACGCGGGAGTTGCCGGAGGACCTGGCCGGGCCTCCCCTCTGCCCACTTCCCTGCCAACGGCCAGGCCCAACCTGCGGTTTAACGGTTTTTTCCATGCTGGCTTTTACTGTTATCAGAAATGACAGAGGAACAGATGCTGGCAGCTCCCCCATCAGCCCCATCCCGAGGCTCCCTCCAGCCTCAGCAGCTTAGATTCCAGCAGTGACCACCCCCTCCTGGCCTTCCCTGACCCTGTGCAGCCCAATGGCTCCCAATCTCTTCCCATCATAACCTGTCAGAGTCTTTTCAAGCCACAGGCACATTCCTAGGCCCACTGAGGCCCCTACCCCACCAAGTCTCACCCTCTTACCGGCTCGGCTGATAAGGACGCAGCACTGGGGCCAGGTCACTCCACCACCTCCCGAGGCTGGGGCAAGACTGGGAAGGACAGGGCCCCAAGGGGAAAGGAAGTGGGCCCTGGCTCCACCCACCCCACCCACCCCTCCATCCTGCCCCACCCGCCTGCTCCCACAGCTGCTGGGCGAAGACAGCACCATCACCTGCTCCTTCAGGGGTCAGCGGGGTGCCTGGGGGTCTGGGGCTCACCTGAGGGAGGCAGGGAAGCGTGGGATCTGGAATCAGGATTCCTGGCTCTTGGCTGAGGAATGGGATGGAAGGGGTGATGCTAGGGAGGGCTGGGCTCAGAGGTGGGTGGTGGGAATGTGAGCCTGAGAACTCAAGGGTGCAGAGGAGGAGGTGGGAGGGGAGGGTGGTTTCCTTTGCATTTGTGGTCCCCAAGCTGTTAGGCCAGGAGCTGAGTGGCGCCATTTCCTGCCCTCAGAGCTCCCAGGAAGTAGCAGGGCAAGAGGAAGCCCCTGAGTCTGGCTGGGGGCCGTGAAAACCTTTGCAGGCTGGTGAGCTCTTGACTCTGTCCGGGGAGCTGGGGGTCACCACAGTGGCCCCCAGTCACAGAGGCGTGGCTAAACCAAGGTGGTTCCTACAAACTGCATATGCTAGGATCTTATTTCTGCAAACTAGTAAAGATGTGGGAATCTTTTTTTTTTTTTTTTTTAAGGCGGAGTTTAGTGCAATGGCATGATCTTGGCTCGGCTCAGCACAATGTCTGCCTCCTAGGTTCAAGCAATTCTCCTGCCTCGGCCTCCTGAGTAGCTAGGATTACAGGCTTGCACCACTGTGCCCGGCTAATTTTGTATTTTTAGTAGAGACGAGGTTTCTCCATGTTGGTCAGGCTGGTCTCGAACTCCTGACCTCAGGTGGTCCATCCGCCTCAGCTTCCCCAAGCGCTAGGATTACAGGTGTGAGCCACCGCGCCTGGCCAGATGTGGGAATCTATATGGAAAACCGTCTGGAAAGATATCTACTAAGGGATTCACCTAATTGTCTTTGGATAGGTGAGAGTAGGAGGTGGGGGTATTTTCTTCTTTGAATGGTTCCCATTTCCTGACTTTCCTCTAATTAGCAAGCTTTGACTCTCGGTTTGTGTATGTTTTTGGTTTTTGTTCTTGAAAAACGAAAATCAGTCCCGGGTGTGGTGATACATTATGCTGGCAGTCCAGGCCAAAGTGGGAGGACCTCCTGAGCCCAAGAGTTTGAAACCAGCCTGGGCAACGTAGCAAAACTCCTATCACTAAAAAAATAAATAATTTTTTAAAATCAAAACTGATTTGTATATTTTAAGAGCAACATGTGCACAATAGAAGATTCTAACAGGCCCGTGGGACTGTGCCGTTTCTACAAGCTGATGAGTTTGTCTGACCCAAAGACATGAGACTCCTGGGTGAGAGCCGCAGGAATTAATTGCTCACACCAAGCAACAGCAGCGTGATGTTTGCATCAGTTCCCCTTACCCCAAGTCCCACGGGGGCAACATGGAAGGGCCCAGACTGACACCATGCACACAGTGGGCCTGCACCGCAGCCATAGAGCTCTGAGCTTGAGAGATTCCCCTCCTCTAGGGGCCCTGGTAAGCCCAGGTTCCCACAGGGAGACGTGTCTTCATCCCTCGGGGGTGCTCACTGCAAACACAGCACTGAAAAATGGCTTGAGTACAAAGTATTCAGAGGCTGAGCGTGGTGGTTCATGCCTGTAATCCCAGGACTTTGGGAGGCTAAGGCAGGCTGATCACTTGAGGTCAGGAGTTCGAGACCAGCCTGGCCAACATGCTCTCTTTTCTGCGCACAGTGGCTCAGAAAGGTAACGGGGTGCCCATTCTGCAGGGGGGATGAGGGACACAGGAGCAAAGGAGTATAGACTAGAGGGCTGCAGAATCAGGCCCTACAGACTTCCTGTCCTACCACCACCATCTTCCAGCTGCATGACCTTGAACAAGTCACGTAACTTCTCCAATGCCTTAGGACCGCCACCTTCTTCATCAAGTGACTGCAAGAATTAAATGAGATAATGTTAAGTGCACAGAAAAGCAGCTACCAGCACGGGACTCTGGGTTCCTGTCCTACCTCTTGCACTTGGGCAAGTGCCTTAATCTCCTTATCCCTCTGTTGCTTTGTATAAAATGGCGATAATTATGGTAATACCACATAGTTTGTTTTGATGATTAAGAGTTAATACATATAAACGGCTGGGCACGGTGGCCCATGCCTGTAAGCCCAGCACTTTGGAAGGCCGAGGCAGGCAGATCACCTGAGGTCAGGAGTTCGAGACCAGCTTGGCCAACATGGTGAAACCCCGTCTCTACTAAAAACACAAAAAATTAGCTGGGCATGGTGGCGGGCGCCTATAATCCCAGCTACTCGGGAGGCTGAGGCACGAGAATTGCTTCAACCCAGGAGGTAGAGGTTGCAGTGAGCAGAGATTGTGCCACTGCACTCCAGCCTGGGCAACAGAGTGAGACTCCAACTCAAAAAAAAAAAAAAAAAAAAAACTGCTCAGGACCTGGCATTCTTGATACACCCAATATATCAGACAAAAAGGCTCCATACCCATCACCTCCAGACAAACATTCCTGACAGTGTCTGTGTTTACACAAGCATGTATTCATCCATTTTAGTGTTTTGCACTTTTCCTTTGTTACTGAACAATGCTTTGGGAACACACACACATATATAACAGTTGCATAATATTCCATGGCATACACTATAATTTTTTTTTTTTTTTTTGAGATGGAGTCTTGCTCTGTCACCCAGGCTGGAGCGTAGTGTCTCGATCTCAGCTCACTGCAACCTCCACCTCCCAGGTTCAAGCAATTCTCCTGTCTCAGCCTCACAAGTGGCTGGGACTACAGGCACATGCCACTATGCCCAGCTAATTTCTGTATTTTTAATAGAGACAGGGTTTCACCGCGTTAGCCAGGATGGTCTTGATCTCCTGATCTTGTGATCTGCCAGCCTCAGCATCCCAAAGTGCCGGGATTACATGCGTGAGCCACCGCGCCCGGCCAGAAATACACTATATTTTATTTATTTATTTATTTTTAATTAATTTATTTTTTTGAGACGGAGTCTCACAGTGTCGCCCAGGCTGGAGTGCAGTGGCGCGATTTCTGCTCACTGCAAGCTCCGCCTCCCGGGTTCAAGCCATTCTCCTGCCTCAGCCTCCCGAGTAGCTGGGACTACAGGCGCCCGCCACGAAGCCCGGCTAACTTTTTTGTATTTTTAGTAGAGACAGGGTTTCACCGTGGTCTCGATCTCCTGACCTCATGATCCACCTGCCTCGGCCTCCCAAAGTGCTGGGATTACAGGCGTGAACCACCGCGCTCGGCCGAAATACACTATTTTAAATATTCCCTACGGATGAACATTAGATTGTTTTCCAACATTTCATTATTACCAACTGCTGCAGTAAATACCCTAGTTTATTTTACTATAATTATTATGTATTTCTGTTTTAACAAGCCAGAAAAAAGAAGAAAAGAAAGAGGTAGAGTGAAAGAGGAGAGAAGGAAGGAAGGAAGGAAGGAAGGACGGAAGGAAGGAAGGAAGGAAGGAAGGAAGGAAGGAAGGAAGGGAGGGGAAAGAAAAGAAACCAGGCTCACGCAGTGGTTCACTCCTGTAATCCCAGTGCTTTGAGTCTGGGACTGTACCCTACCTCCTGCCTCCAGAGGCGGGAGGATCACTTGAGGCCAGGAGTTCAAGGCTTGCCTGGCCACATAGTGAGACCCTCATCTCTACCAAAAAAGAAAAAGAAAAGAACCCATTCCACTGTCAGACATCTAGGAGGCTATTTCAATCTTCTGCTATTGCAAATAGAAGAGCAAGAATAATTGGCTGCAAAGTAATTGGAACTTACTTTTTTTTTTTTTTTTTTTTGAGACAATCTAGCTCTCTTGCCCAGGCTGGAGTGCAGTGGCATGATCTTGGCTCACTGCAACCTCTGCCTCCTGGGTTCAAGCAATTCTCCTGCCTCAACCTCCCGAGTAGCTACCACACCTAGCTAATATTTTGCTATGTTGCCTAGCTGGTCTCGAACCCTTGGACTCAAGCAATCCACCCACCTTGGCCTCCCAAAGTGCTGGGATTACAGGAGTGAGTCACTGCACCCAGCCTACAGTTTTTTAATTGTAGAAAATAGAAATGTTGTAAGAATGTACAAGATTCTCAACCTTTAAAAAAACACTAAGGCAAAATTCATTTTTGACAAAGTTATCATTTCAACCAAATTGTTGAAATTTGGCAAAGCTGTCTGTTCCCCAAGCCAGATGTTGGGCCCCAACTCAGGAGAGCTGCGAGGATGTGGATGCGTCCAAACTCCAGCCTGATGCACTCAAGAAATGGGGTCTGACCAAGACAGACTATAGGCTCGGGGTGGAGGGAAAGATAATGAAAATATGAACAAGAGGTGATTGTTGCCTGCAAATCATCACAGAAGAGCAATACTTAGGCTGGGCGTGGTGGCTCACTCCTGTAATCCCAGCACTTCGGGAACCCGAGACAGGAGGATTGCTTGAGCCCAGGAGTTGAAGACCAACCTGGGCAACAGACAGAGAACCCCATCTCTATTTAATTGTTTTAATTAAAAGAAAAAAAGAGGCTGGGCGCAGTGGCTCATGCCTGTAATCCCAGCACTTTGGGAGGCTGAGACGGGAGGATCACCTGAGGTCAGGAGTTCGAGACCAGCCTGACCAACATGGTGAAACTCCGTTTCTACTAAAAATTACCAAAAAATTAGCCGGGTGTGGTGATGGGCGCCGGTAGTCCCAGCTACTCGGGAGGCTGAGGCAGGAGAATCGCTTGAACCTGGGAGGCAGAGGTTGCAATGAGCTGAGATCATGCCACTGCACTCCAGCCTCGGCAAAAGAGTGAGAATTTGTCTTGGAAAAAAAAAAAAAAAGAAAAGAAAATGAGTTCATACTGATTCTGAAAATATTAGAGACAAAGAGAAGGAGGGAGGGAGCAGGGAAGGGAGGTAGGACAGTATGGAAGTTTTTTTTGTTTTTGTTTTATTTTTTCTGAGATGTAGTCTTGCTCTGTCGCTCAGGTTGGAGTGCAGTGATGCAATCTCGGCTCACTGCAACCTCCGCCTCTTAGTTTCAAGCAACTCTCCTGCCTCAGTCTCCCAAGTAGCTAGGATTACAGGTGCGCACCACCACGTTTGGCTAATTTTTGCATTATTAGTAGAGATGTGGTTTCACCATGTTGGCCAGGCTGATCTCGAACTCCTGACCTCGTGATTCACCTGCCTCGGCCTCCCAAAGTGCTGGGATTACAGGCATGAGCCACTGTGCCCGGCCACTGGAAAGTTATTTTACTGTAGGAAAGCTAACAATTGTAAAAGGAATGTAGAATTTAAAAAATGATAAACATAACCAATATAATAATAATGGATTCAGGTAAGAGTGAGTGTTAAAACCATTGGTGAAATCAGAAGAGTGTGTGTGTATAGGATATTTACATAGTTGGCTGGGCATGGTCACCTTGGCTGGAGTGCAGTGACGTGATCTTGGCTCACTGCAACCTCCACCTCCTGGGTTCAAGCAATTCTCCTGCCTCAGCCTCCTGAATAGCTGGGATTACAGGTCCCTGCCACCATGCCCAGCTAATTTTTGTATTTTTATTAGGGATGGGGTTTCGCCATGTTAGCCAGGCTGGTCTCGTACTCCTAATCTCAGGTGATCCACCCACCTCAGCCTCCCAAAGTGCTGGAATTACAGGCATGAGCCACCGTGCCCAGCGGTATTCCTTTTTTTTTTAGAGATGGGTTCTTGCTGTGTTGCCCAGACTGGTCTTGAACTCCTGGGCTCAAGCAATCCTCTCATCTTGGCCTCCAGAAGTCCTGGGATTACAGGCATGAGCCACTGTGCTTGGCTTCTTCTGTGGTGTTCCCAAAAAAAAATGTATAACCTGCCCTGGGCACAGTGGCTCACTCCTGTAATCCCAGGACTTTGGGAGACCCAGGAGAAGGGATCGCTTGAGTTCAGGAGTTCAAGGCTGCTGTGAGCTATGATTTCGCCACTGTACTCCACCCTGGGTAACACAGTGATACCTTGTCTGTAAAAAAAAAAAAAAAAAAAAAGAGAGAGAGAGAGAGAAAGATCCAGAATCTGATCCCTCTTCGCCCCGTCACTGCTGCCCACTGGCCTGAGCCTCTATCTTCTCTGGCCTGGACTGGTGCAGTCATCTCAGCTCTGGTCTCCCTGTGTGAGATCTCATTCTCCTCCGGGCTGTTTTCCACACAGCAGCCAGAGGGACCCAGATGAAACATCTGACCCCACCCCTCCTCTGCTTGGAGCCCTGAGACCACTCCCACCCCACTCAGGGTAGAAGCCAAGTCGGCCACATCCGATCTGACCCCTGCCTACCTCTCTTATCCACGTTGCTTCTGCCCCTCCACCCATGGCCCTGCCATCCACGCCCTTGCCACCCGGACCTCTGATGTGTCCCTGGAGAAAGCAAGCCCAGGGCCTTTGCGCCATCTGTGGTGGCTGCCCCAGGGCTCCCCACCCAGATGTTGCTTGGCTGCTTTCTCAGTCTTTGCTCAAATGTCACCTTCTCAGGATGGCTTTGCCTGGCCAACCTATTTACTTACTTATTTGTTTGTTTTAGACACAGGGTCTCACTCTGTCACCCAGGCTTGACTGCATTGGCACAATCATGGCTCACTGCAGTCTCGACCTCCTGGGCTCAAGAGATCCTCCCGCCTTGGCCTCCCAAGTAGCTGGGACTACAGGCACATGCCACCACACCAGTCTAACTTTTAATTTTAATTTTTTATTTTTTGAGATGGAGTCTCGCTCTGTCTCCCAGGCTGGAGTGCAGTGGCACAATCTTGGTTCACTGCAACTCCGCCTCCCGAGTTCCAGCAATTCTCCCGCCTCAGTCTCCCGAGTAGCTGGGATTACAGGTGCGCGCCACCATGCCCGGCTAATTTTTTGTATTTTTATTTTTATTTGTATTTTTGAGATGGAGTTTCACACTCTTGTTGCCCAGGCTGGAGCGCAATGGTGCGATCTTGGCTCACGGCAACCTCCGCCTCCTGGATTTAAGCTATTCTCCTGCCTCAGCCTCCTGAGTAGCTGGGAATACAGGTGCCCACCACCAAGCCCATCTAATTTTCTATTTTTAGTAGAGACAGGGTTTCACCATGTTGGCCAGACTGGTCTTGAACTCCTGACCTCAGGTGACCCACCTGCCTCGGCCTCCCAAAGTGCTGGGATTACAAGCGTGAGCCACCACGCCCAGCAATTTTTTTGTATTTTTAGTAGAGACAGTGTTTCACCATGTTGGCCAGGCTGGTCTCGGACTCCTGAGCTCAAGTGATCTGCCCTCCTCGGCCTCCCAAAGTGCTGGGATTACAGGTATGAGCCACCATGCCCGGCCTAATTTTTAAATTTTTCATACAGATGGGATCTTGCTTTGTTGCCCAGGCTTGTTTCAAACTCCTAGACTCAAGTGAGCCTCCCACCTCGGTCTCCCAAAGTGCTGGAATTACAGGTGTGAGCCACCGAGCCCAGCTGGCCATTGTATTTAAAATCTCACCCCCGGGTGGGCGCGGTGGCTCATGCCTGTAATCCCAGCACTTTGGGAGGCTGAGGCGGGTGGATCACAAGGTCAGGAGATCAAGACCATCCTGGCTAACACGGTGAAACCCTGTCTATACTAAAAATACAAAAAATTAGCCGGACATGGTGGCAGGTGCCTGCAGTCCCAGCTACTCGGGAGGCTGAGGCAGAAGAATGGCGTGAACCCAGGAGGCGGAGTTTGCAAGATCACGCCACTGCACTCCAGCCTGGGTGACAGAGCAAGACTCCGTCTGGAAAAAAAAAAAAAAATCGCACCCCCTCCCTCTGGACTGTAACCCCCCTCCTTGCTTTCTCCCCATAGCACTTCGCGCCTTCAAATGCGCCATGTAATGGACTTTCTTATTTTGCTTCTGTCGCTCTCCCCACACTGGAATGCCAGCCCCATGGCCTCACAGCTGTGCGTGTGTGCTTGCACAGTGCCCCAGCACCCAGGAAGTGCTTGGTACACAGTAGGCATTGGATGACGTTTATTGACTGAAGACTTCTCTGGTTGAGACAAGGAAGAGGGTATCAGGCTGCAGAACTGTGGACAAAGGCAAGGAGGCTAAAGGGTGGAGGGCAGAGAGGGGAGTGATGAGGCCAGGGACGGGAGGCTGGGTGTGCCTGGAGCTGTTGTGAAGGCCTGCCCATCCCGCCCTGAGGTCATCAGAGGTCACCAGAGGTTTGCCTGCTTCTCCTGAGATAATAGCTCTGCCCTCCCCAGGCCCCAGTTCCTCCTTCCCACTACAGGTTTTTTTTTTTTTTTTTGAGATGGAGTCTCGCTCTGTCGTCCAGGCTGGAGTGCAGTGGCTCGATCTTGGCTCACTGCAACCTCCGCCTCTGGGGTTCTCAAGCGTTCCTCCTGCCTCAGCCTTCTGAGTAGCTGGGATCATAGGTGCCCACCACTACACCCGGCTAATTTCTGTATTTTTAGTAGAGACAGGGTTTCATGATACGCCCACCTCAGCCTCCCAAAGTGCTGAGATTATAGGCGTGCGCCACCGTGCCCGGCTCCCTGCAGGTCTTTGAGGGGCTGCTCCTACACCAAGGTAGACAGGGGCTGGCAGAAGCCTGGAGGCAGGGAAGCCACAGAAGGGGAGGGGTACCTGAGCTTGACTCCTGCCTGCATCGCCTGCCGTCTGGATGGCCTTGGGTCAGGCATTTAATCTGCCTCAGTTTCTTCATTTGCAAAATAGGAATAATAATAGTATTCTTCAAAGTTCCTGGGAAGGATAAGTTAGACAGGTGAGGGGCCCACAGTCAAAGCCTGATAAGGACTAGCTGGTGTTATAAGAGAGAGACACTGGTGCGGTGGCTCACGCCTGTAATCCCAGCATTTTGGGAGGCCGAGGTGGGTGGATCACCTGAGGTCAGGAGTTCGAGACCAGCCTGGCCAACATGGTGAAACGTCGTTTCTACTAAAAAAAATAAATAAAAAACAAACTAAAACTAGCTGGGTATTCTGGCACGCGCCTGTAATCCCAGCTACTTAGGAGACCGAGGCAGGAGAATTGCTTGAACCCAGGAGGTGGTGGTTGCAGTGAGCCAAGATCACGCCACTGCATTCCAGCCTGGGCAACAGAGCGAGACTCTGTTTCAAAAAAAAAAAAAAAAAAAGCCAGGTGCAGTGGCATACGCCTGTGGATCCCAGCTAACTCAGGAGGCTGAGGTAGGAGGATCACTTGAGCCCGGGAGTTCGAGGCTGCAGTGAGCCATGATTGTGCCACTGCACAATCTGAGCAACAGGCACAATCACAAGCCTGGGCAACAGATCGAGACCCTGTCCCACAAAAACTAATTAACTAATTAAATGCCTAAATCACCTCTGCACAAATCAGAATGGAGCTCAGCTCTTTCTCCTACCGCGAGTAGTTACTGAATAAAATCTGTTTTCACCACAGTAACTCATGTCTGGCTATGTTTTCCTTTGACACTTAATTACCCTTCTGATCCTCCAGGGCCACAGGACTGGGGCTTGCTTGGGACCAGGGGCCCTTTCTTCCCATCCACAGCGCTGTCAATGAAAAGGACTGACAAGTCACGCCACCCTTGTCCTCTGGGGAATTTCCGTCTAGTCAGAAAAGAGAAGTTTACATACTTATTTATTCACTGAAAAGCACCAGGCTGGGCACGGTGGCCCATGCCTGTAATCCCAGCGCCCAGCGCCTTGGGAGGCCAAGGTGGAAGGATCGCTTGAGCCCAGGAGGCAGAGGTTGCAGTGAGCCAAGATCGCAACATGCATTCCAGCCTGGGCGACAGAGCAAGACCTTGTCTCAAAAAAAAAAAAAAAAAAAAGAAAAAAAGAAAAGTGCTGTTTCCTAAGCTAATGGATGTTATAAGCACAGAAGTGTTTGTCATGAACAATAAGTCTTCCCTTTCCCCAACAAGTCATGGTCTCAGAAAGAGAACACTTCTAATGCTTTTAACTTTTTCTAGTCTCAATTCTACTGGTGGGTCCACATTCCCAAAAAGTGTGCTAATTTCGTTATTCCTTTTTTTTTCTATTACTACATGGAGATGCTATAACTTTATTTCTTCATGTATCCATTTTGCCTGGCATAATCATAGGTGTCTGACCCACTGGCCCTGCTCCAGCCCCATTCCACCTTGCAGGTCAGTTAAATCCCTCTCTTCAGGTCCTTTGTAACGAACTAAAGTTGCTTTTGTAACTTTATTTACGTAGTTATGTATGAGTTTTATTATTGTTGTTGTTGTTTTATTTTGAGACAGGGTCTCACTCTTTCGCCCAGGCTAGAGTGCAGTGGCCTGATCTCAGCTTACTGCAACCTTGGGCTCCAGTGATCCTCCCACCTCAGCCTCCAAGTAGCTGGAACTACAGGTGTGTGCCACCGCACCTGGTTACTTTTTTTTTTTGAGACGGAGTCTCGCTCTGTCACCCAGGCTGGAGTGCAGTGGCGCGATCTTGGCTCACTGCAAGCTCCGCCTCCCAGGTTCACGCCATTCTCCTGCCTCAGCCTCCCGAGTAGCTGGGACTACAAGCACCCGCCACCATGCCCGGCTAATTTTTTGTATTTTTAGTAGAGACAGGGTTTCACCGTGTTCGCCAGGATGGTCTCGATCTCCTGACCTTGTGATCCACCCTGCCTCGGCCTCCCAAAGTGCTGGGATTACAGGCGTGAGCCACCGCGCCCGGCATGCACCTGGTTACTTTTTATATTTATTGTAGAGACATTGTTTCGCTGTTGCCCAGGCTGAGATCAATTTCCTGGGCTCAAGCAATCCGCCCACCTTAGCCTCTCAAAGTGCTGGGATTATAGGCATGAGCCACCTCACCTGACCTATTTACTTATTTTTAAAGA
The DNA here is from genome assembly GCF_028858775.2 of Pan troglodytes. Taxonomy (NCBI): domain Eukaryota; kingdom Metazoa; phylum Chordata; class Mammalia; order Primates; family Hominidae; genus Pan; species Pan troglodytes. The sequence continues at coordinate 32,553,546 of NC_072416.2, forward strand.
GATGAGCACCCTCGAACTCCTGGGCCCAAGCAATCCTACCTCAGCCTCCTTAGTAGCTGGGACTACAGGTGTGCACCATCATGCCCAGCTAATTTTTAAATTTTTTTGTAGAGACAGGGATCTCATTATGTTGCCCAGGCTGGTCTTGAATTCCTGGGCTCAAGCGATCCTCCTTGCCTCGGCCTCCAAAAGTACTGCGATTACAGGCATGAGCCACAGCTTCTGGCCTAAATTCTTATCACTTTGTGACATGAAGATAGTGGCTTTCCTTTATCTCTCTTCTGCTCATTTCTGTTACCTGTACATTTACTTTTATGTTGTTAAATGTAGATAATATTGGCATTCTCTCTTTCACCTTGCTTAGAGCTGCATTGCCTAATGTAGAAGCCACTGGCCATAGGAGACTACTTTAACTTAATTAAAATTTAATGAGATTTAAAACCTAGTTCCCTCAGTTGCAACTAGCTAGTTACATTTCAAGTGTGTTCAGAAACCACATGTGGCTAGTAGCTATCAAATCGAATAACACAGATAAAGGCTATTTCTATCACTTCAGATAGTCAAGATCAGTGCTGTCTGGTCCAGAGTTTGAGTCTAAAATGGAAAACTATTAATTTTCTTTGTTTTTAAGATTATGGGGCTGGATGTGGTGCCTCATGTCTGTAATCCCAGCACTTTGAGAGGCCAAGGCAGGAGGATCACTTGAGGTCAGGAGTTCAAGACCAGCCGGGGCAACATAGCAAGGTGCCATCTGTACAGAAAAAAAGAAAAAAAGTAGCCAGGCATGGTGGCACATGCCTGTACTTACAGCTACTCAGGAGGCTGAGACGGGACAATCACTTGAGCCCAGAAGTTCAAGACTGCAGTGAGCTATGATGATACCACTGCACCGCAGCCTGGGTGACAAAGGGAGACCATATCTCTAAACAAACAAAAAAAATGCCTAGCACGGTGGCTCACGTCTGTAATAACAGCACTTTGGGAGGCCGAGGCGGGTGGATCACCTGAGGTCAGGAGTTCAAGACCAGCCTGGCCAACATGGTGAAACCCCATCTCTACTAAAAATAAAAAAATTAGCTGGGCATGGTGGCGCGTGCCTGTAATCCCAGCTACTAGGGGGGCTGAGGCAGGAGGATCGCTTGAACCCAGGAGGCGGAGGTTGCAGTGAGCTGAGATCGTGCCATTGTACTCCAGCCTGGGCAACAGAGCAAGATGCCACCTCAGAAAAAAAAAAAAAAAAGCATTATATAACTATTGTTCCGTTATATTATATAAATATATATATTTATATATATATAAAATTTTGGCGATATTTACTACGATAATGTATCATAGTAAATTTACTACAACACATCTCTTTTACTTTTACCTAGAGTTTCTAATTGCTTCACTAATTCCTTGCTCCAGTGTGACCTTCCTTCTCCCCTCCCACTCCCTGTTGCTACACTGCTACATCTTGGGACCAGTGGTTATTTCTCTCTTGGGTGGGATCTCCTATTTCCTGTAGTCTGCACCCTTCTCTTTTGTGACTTACCCCCTTAATTTTGCAGGAGCACATTTTCAAGTCACATCCAAAGAAAGCTCCCTAATAAAAAGGTGAACTTTGCTTTTTTTTTTGTCTCACTCTGTCACCTAGGCTGGGGTGCAGTGGGGCAATATCGGCTCACTGCAAACTCTGCCTCCCAGGTTCAAGCGATCCTCCTGCCTCAGCCTCCCTAGTAGGTGGGATTACAGGCAGGCGCCACCATGCCTGGCTAATTTTTGTATTTTTAGTAGAGACGGGGTTTCGCCATGTTGGCCAGGCTGGTCTCGAACTACTGACCTCAGGTGATCGTCGCCCCTCAGCCTCCCAAAGTGCTGGGATTACAGGCGTGAGCCACCGTGCCCAAAGTAATCTTGCACCTAAATAGGTCTTTAGTTTATTCTCACACTTGATATGAAAGTCCAACCCTCAAGTTGGAAAGCTCTCCTCTGGTACCAAAAGCCCCAGTCAGCCTCTTATTGGCTCACTCTGAAGTATGATGGGACTTGAAAGAAATATCAACTTTTTTTTTTTTTTTTTTGAGACAGAGTTTTACTCTGTCACCCAGGCTGGAATACAGTGGTGAGACCACAGCTCACTACAGCCTCAACTCAACTTCCTGGGCTCAAGTAATCCTCCCAGCAAAACTGGGAGGTGCACGCCGCTATGCCTGGCTAATTTTTGTAGAGACAGAGGTCTCCCTATATTGCCCAGGCTGGTCTGGAACTCCTGAGCGCAAGAGATTCCACCCACCTCGGCCTCCCAAACTGCTGTGATTACAGGCATGAGCCGTCACGCCTGGAAGAAATATCAACAACATTCAAAGAAACCCTGCAACATGAAAGGAAAGCACCAAGATAAACCAACCCCATCATCCATTCTGCCTCCTTCTTTCCTAAAAGTACCCCAATTTGTTCAGGTGCCCACCCGCATACACATCCTGGGCACTGACCCCTTCCTTCTTCAGCTCCAGCAAAGTCTGACCAATCTAAAGTAACCACTCCCCTTCTGCCCACGATTGCATTAGGAAAGGGTACATGCCCCAGTTCTAGCCACTAAGATAAAAGGAAGGGAGGCTTCTAAGAAAGGCTTCTTCCTTTTAATTAAAAGAGAACCCGGGGGGCAGTGACTTCTGCCTCCTACAAGCCATGATTAAGGATACATCCTGTAACTCTGAGAGGAACTGGCCGCAGGATGGAAACGTTGCAGGATTGCAGAGGAGGAGTGGGAGGAAGAGCATGGGATCCCAAGGCATCGCAAATGCCTGATCAAGGGGCCCTGAATCCCAGCCACCCCCTTCTGTGAGCTTCCTGTAAGTCGGATGTTTAGTTATTTGTAGCCAAATGCATCCTAAGTACATTCAAAAAAATTTAAAAAAAAAAAAAGAAAAAGAAAAGAAAAGTAATCCTGGAGGAAACAGAATTTACGTAAAGAAAAAGAGGCTGGGTGCGATCGCTCACGCCTGTAATCCCAGCACTTTGGGAGGCAGAGGCAGGTGGATCATGAGGTTAAGAGATGGAGTCCATTCTGGCTAACATGGTGAAACCCCATCTCTACTAAAAATACAAAAAAAATTAGCCGGGCGGGGTGGCGGGCGCCTGTAGTCCCACCTACCAGGAGGCTGAGGAAGGAGAATGGCATGAACCCGAGAGGCGGAGCTTGCAGTGAGCCCAGATCGCGCCACTGCACTCCAGCCTGGGCGACAGAGCGAGACTCCGTCTCAAAAAAAAAAAAAAAAAAAAAAAGAAAGAAAGAAAAGAAAAGAAAAAAAGAAAAAGAAAAAAAAATCTGGTATTCTTAAAGACATTTGAGAAAATGCTGCTTCAGGCCAGGCACGAGGCTCACCCCTGTAATCCCAGCACTTTGGGAGGCCAAAGCGGGAGGATCGCTTGAGACCAGGAGTTTGAAACCAGCCCTGGCAACATAGTGAGATCCTGTCTCTACAAAAAATTAAAAAATTAGATGGGCGGGGCTGGGCGCAGTAGCTCATGCCTGTAATCCCAGCACTTTGGGAGGCCGAGGCAGGTGGATCACCTGAGGTCAGGAGTTCGAGACCAGCCTGGCCAACATGGTGAAACCTCATCTCTACTAAAAACACAAAAATTATCCAGGTGTGGTGGCGGGTGCCTGTAATCCCAGCTACTCGAGGCTGAGGCAGGAGAATCGCTTAAACCCGGGAGGCAGAGGTTGCAGTGAGCCAAGATTGCGCCACTGCACTCCAGTCTGGGCGACAGAGTGAGACTCCATCTCAAAAAAAAAAAAAAAAAAAAAAAAAAAAAGAGCTGGGCGGGAGCCAGCTGGGCCCCAGCGAGTGCACGTTAGACCACGGCTCCAAGCTCTTCTTCCGGCGCCTCTGACCCGGGGGCTGCCTTTCCCCACCCCCACCGAAGTCCCTAATAAATGAAGGTGCTGCTTCCAAAAAAAAAAAAAAAAAAAAAAAAAAAATTAGCTGGGCAGGGCGTGGTAGCACGTGCCTGTAATTTCAGCTGCTCTGGAGGCTGAGGTGGGAGGATCACTTAAGCCTGGGTATTTGAGGCTGCAGTGAGCTGTGCTCATGCCACTGCACTCTGGCCTGGGTGACAGAGCAAGACCCCATATTAAAAAAAAAAAAAAAAAAAAAAAAGATGGGCCAGGCACGGTGGCTCACGCCTGTAATCCCAGCACTTTGGGAGGCAGAGGCAGGTGGATCATGAGGTCAGGAGATCGAGTCCATTCTGGCTAACATGGTGAAACCCCGTCTCTACTAAAAATACAAAAAAATTAGCCAGGCGTGATGGCGGGCGCCTGTAGTCCCAGCTACTCGGGAGGCTGAGGCAGGAGAATGGCATGAACCCAGGAGGCGGAGCTTGCAGTGAGCCGAGATCGCGCCACTGCACTCCAGCCTGGGCGACAGAGCAAGACTCTTTCTCAAAAAAAAAAAAAAAAAAAAAAAAAAAGATATTGCTGGCCAGGTGCAGTGGCTCACACCTGTAATCCCAGCATTTTGGAGGCCGAGGTGGGCTGATCACCTGGGGTCAGGGGTTCGAACCAGCCTGGCCAACATGGTGAATCGCCGTCTCTACTAAAAATACAAAAATTAGCTGGGCACAGTGGCAGGTGCCTATAATCCAAGCTACTCGGGAGGCTGAGGCAGGAGAATCATTTGAGCCCGGGAGGCGGATGTTGCAGTTAAACCGAGATCCACTACTGCACTCCAGCTGGGCGACAGAGCAAGACTCCATCTCAAAGAAAAAAAAATTGCTACACTACGTTACAATAAAAACAGGGTGTTATAAAAAAGAAATAGAGGCCAGGCACAGTGGCTCACGCCTGTAATCTCAGCATTTTGGGAGGCTGAGGCAGGTGGATCACCTAAGGACAGGAGTTTGAGACCAGCCTGACCAACAAGGTGAAACCCTGTCTCTACTAAAAATACAAAAAAAAATTTAGCCGGGTGTGGTGGCAGGCACCTGTAGTCCCAGCTATTCTGGGAGCTGAGGCAGGAGGATGGCTTGAACCCAGGAGGAGGAAGTTGCAGTGAGCCAAGATCACACCACTGCACTCCAGCCTGGGCGACAGAGTGAGACTCCATCTCAAATAAATAAATAAATAGAGCAAAGACTGAATTCTTAGAAATTAAAGCTATGATACTGAATTACTAAAAGCATTAGAATAAAGAAGCTGGGCACAGTAGCTCACTCCTGTAATTCCTGCAGTTTGGGAGGCCAAGAATGGCTTGAGGCCAGAAGTTCAAGACCAGCCTGGGTAATATAGCAAGGCCTCATCTGTACAAACACAAACAGGAAGTGTTGTAATAAAAAGTTAATAAATTATCCCAGAAAACTGCCAGGTGTGGTGGATCATGCCTGTAATCCCAGCACTTTGGGAGACCAAGGCAGGCGGATCACCTGAGGTCAGGAGTTCGAGATCAGCCTGGCCAACATAGCAAAACCCCATCTACTAAAAATACAAAAATTAGCCAGGTGTGGTGGCAGGCGTCTGTAATCCCAGCTACTTGGGAGGCTGAGGCAGGAAAATCGCTTGAACCCGGGAGGCGGAGGTTGCCATGAGCCAAGATTGTGCCACTGCACTCCACCCTGGGTGACACAGTGAGACTCTGTCTCAAGAATAAAAAATTTAAAAAATAAATAAAGCTGGGCGCGGTGGCTCACGCCTGTAATCCCAGCACTTTGGGAGGCCAAGGCAGGTGGATCACGAGGTCAGGAGTTCGAGACAGGAAGCTGAGGCAGGAGAATAGCTTGAACCCAGGAGGCAGAGGTTGCAGTGAGCCAAGATCGCTCCACTGCACTCCAGCCTGGGACAGAGTGAGACCCCGTCTCAAAAATTGATTAATTAATTAATTATCCCAGAAAATAGAACTCCCAGAAGGTGTAGGGGTGGAGAAGAAAATATGAGAGAAAATATATGAGACTGCCGCTCTAACATAGAGATCCAATAAGTGGCGGCTTAAAGAAGAGATGTGTCGGCCGGGCGCAGTTGCTCACACCTGTAATCACAGCACTTTGGGAGGCCAAGGTGGGTGGATCATGAGGTCAGTAGTGCGAGACCATCCTGGCCAACCCCGTCTCTACTAAAAATACAAAAATTAGCCAGGCATGGTGGCGCATGCCTGTAATCCCAGCTACTTGGGAGGCTGAAGCAGGAGAATCACTTGAACCCAGAAGGCAGAGGTTGCAGTGAGCCGAGATTGCGCCACAGCACTCCAGCCTGGGACAGAGTGAGACTCCATCTCAAAAAAAAAAAAGAAGAGACGTGTCTGCAAAAAACAAATAAATAAATAAACAAAAGAAGAGACATGTTCAAGTGAAATGGTGGTAGTTAGGGAGGCAGCTCTGCTTCTCTCATTGTTCAGGGACCAAGGGCCCTTCCTCATCACTTTTCTGCCATCGGTAGGGCACCGTTTGTCACCTGCACGTTTGAATCTGTTGTGGGGATCTCCAGCCAGCAGGAATGGAGAGTATGAAGCTGGCCTACTTCCTAAGGCCAAAGACCAGAAGTCACATACATCACCTCCTCACATTCTATTGGTGGAAACTTAGTCACATGACCATGCCTACTGCAACGGAGGCTGGGACATGCAGTTCCACCATGTTCTTGGGGAAGAAGGGCTCATTGGATTTTGGATAATGAGTAGTCTTTGCCACAGAGACACAGCCAGGCAATCCAAGAGGCCCAAAAGCTAACCAATAGGAGTGCCAGGAAGAGAGAACCCAAGAAATGGAAGAAGGAGGATGATCAGAGATCATTCTCACTCTGATGAGAAACATGCGTCTTCAGGCTGAAAAGCCCACCTAGTGCCTGCCCAATGAAAGAAAACCCATGCCAGGCACACTGGAACCCCAAAAGTGTCATGTACGACTTAGCTATTTCCTAAGGAACAGGAAGCAGCTGGTGATTAGGTTAACATAAATGAAAGAAAGAAAAAAATCCCAGGGTAAGAAAAAATTAATAGAATGAACACCACATTAGGCTCTGAACTTCCTGGGGCTGGCCCTGAAAGGGAAAATTTACATAAGTTCCTCCTTTTTGACTATAAGAACTAGTTCCTTAGAATGTCAATATTTCGTGACACTCACTTCTAAAATTAATTTTCATATAAGAACATATCTTATGCCAGTTGATGTCATGGATATAATGGCTGATGGGCAACACACCACTCCTGAGAAAGGCTTGGGCACTGGAGTCAGACCAACCTGAAGGCAGCCACCACTCACTGTGTGCCCTTGGGAACATTTCTGAGTCTCAGTTTTCCTCACCTTTAAAATGGGCATAGTAAAAGGAAAAGAAGAGCCAGGCATGGTGGCACAGTAGTAGTCCAGTAATCCCAGCTTAATAGCCAAGGAGGCCAAGGCAGGAGGAGTTTTGAGGCCATCCTGGGGACCATAGGGAGACCCTGTCTCTCTAGATTTAAAAAATATATTAAAAAGTAAAGAAAAATGGGCATAGAGTATTTATCTCACAACATTATTAATTTGTTCTTTAATTCCGCAAATATTTGTTGAACACCAACCATGTGTCTGGCATAGGATTGTGACAATTAATGAAATCAAGGGCCAGTCACCTGTCCTCTTGGAGGTAGCCTTCTCCGGAATGAGACAGACTCTACATATGTAGGAAGCAGGCATCATGGAGAAACATCACTCAGGAAAGTGGGGGAAGGAAGTGCTCGTTTCTACAGGCTGATGTCTCTGAGAAGGGGACATCTGAGGGGAGACTTGAGGGAAGAGAGGGAGCAGCCATGAGATGTTCATGGGGAATCCCATGGACAAACAAAGCCAGTTCAAAGGCCCTAAACTGGGTCCTGCTTCGCGTGTTCTGGGAAGCCCAAGGAGGCCAGTATGGCTGGAGCAGAGTGCATGAAAAGCGAAGTCAAGAGGAAAGGGGGCCATAGGGCACGGCTTTAGGTCATTATTAGCACTTTCACTCTGAGTCAGTGTGGAGAGTTTAGAGAGCTTCAACTTTGTTTTGTTCTGTTTTCTAGAGACAGAGTTTTACTCTGTGGCCCAGACTGGAGTACACTGGTGCAATTATGGCTCACTGCGGCCTCCAACTTCTGGGCTGAAGCGACCCTCCCACCTTAGCCTCCTGAGTGGCTGGGACCACAGGTGTGTGCCATCATGCCCAGCTTTTTTTTTTTTTTTTTTTTTGATACAGAGTCTTGCTCTGTCACCAGGCTGGAGGGTAGTGGCACGATCTTGGCTCACTGCAACCTCTGCCTCCCTGGTTCAAGCAATTCTCCTGCCTCAGCCTCCCAAGTAGCTGAGACTACAGGCACGTGCCACCATGCCCAGCTAATTTTTGTATTTTTAGTAGAGACGGGGTTTCACCATGTTGGCCAGGATTGTCTTGATCTCTTGACCTTGTGATCTGCCTGCCTCAGCCTCCCAAAGTGCTGGGATTACAGGCGTAAGCCACTGCGCCCTGCCGCTGATTTTTGTATTTTTTGTAGAGACAGGGTCTTGCTATGCTGCCCAGGTTGGTCTCAAACTCCTGGGCTCAAGTGATCACCAGGGTTTCTTGACAGATTGGATTTGGGGATGTGTGAGAGAGGATTGAGGACAACACCAAGGTTTTCGGCCACACCAACTGTAAGAATAGAATTGTTGTATTCTGATATGGGAAGGCTGCAGGAGGAGCAGGTATGGGGGAGAAGATAAAGAGTTCATTTTGGGCCCGGGCGCGGTGGCTCACACTTGTAATCCCACCACTTTGGGAGGCAGAGGCAGGCAGATCGCTTGAGCTCAGGAGTTTGAAACCAGCCTGGCCAACATGGTGAAACCCTGTCTGTACTAAAAATACAAAAAATTTGCTGGGTGTGGTGGCACGTGCCTGTAATCTCAGCTACTCGGGAGGCTGAGGCAGGAGAATCACTTGAACCTGGGAGGCGGAGTTTGCAGTGAGCCAAGATCAGGCCACTGCACTCCAGCCTGGGCAACAGAGCAAGATTCTGTCTCAAAAAAAAAAGTTCATGTTGGGACATGTTAAGTTTGTGTTGCCTGTCAGACACCCAAGGGGAAGTTTCAAGTGAGCAGTTCTGAAGCTCACAGAAGAGGTCTGCAGTGAAGATGAAAACTTGGGGGACATCAACATTTGGATGATATTTAAAGCCAGGGGTCTGTGTGAGCTCAACTCAAGAGTGAGTGTCACCAGGCACCATGGCTCATGCCTATAACCCTAACACTTTTGGAGGCCAAGGTGGGAGGATCACTTGAGCCCAGGAGTTTGAGACCAGCCTAGGCAACACGGTGAGACCCTATCTCTACCTAAAATTTTAAAAATTAGCCAGGCAGGGGGGCACGTGCCTGTGGTCCCAGCTACTTGGGAGGCTGAAGTGGGAGGATTGCTGTAACCCAGGAGTTTGAGTTTGGAGTGAGATAGGATTATGCCACTGCACTTCAACCTGGGTGACAGAACAAGATTCTATCTCAAAATTAAAAAAAAAAAAAAAAAAAAAAAAAAAGAGTGGCCAGGTGCCATGGCTCATGCCTGTAATCCCAGCACTTTGGGAGGCTGAGGCGGGCAGATCATGAGGTCGGGAGATCGAGACCATCCTGGCTAACACGGTGAAACCCCATCTCTACTAAAAATATGAAAAATTAGCCAGGCATGGTGGTGAGCGCCTGTAGTCCCAGCTACTCAGGAGGCTGAGGCAGGAGAATTGCATGAACCCGGGAGGCGGAGCTTGCAGTGAGCCAAGATCGTGCCACTGCACTCCAGTCTGGGCGACAGAGCGACACTCCGTCTCAAAAAAAAACAACGAAAAATGAGTGAGTGTCAATTAGGAGAAGAGGACCAACACAGACATAAGAAGTGGGTGCCACTTCACTTACAGAGAGGGCAGTGACAGCTCAGAGATTCTGTGTCTTGCCCAGGGTCACACAGCTGGTAAGGGGTAGGATCAGAATTCACAATGAGGTCCTAGTTCAGATCTTTTTGCACTCTATTAGAGTAATCCATATAGACTTCTGTTGATCTAAGTCGACCCGTGGCTATAACTGGAAATAGTTAAGGAGTGTTCACTCAGCCCTCAAGCCTTGAGAGAGAGTCTTGCCCTGTCACCAAGGCTGGAGTGCAGTGGTACGATCTCGGCTCACTGCAACCTCCGTCTCCCGGGTTCAAGCGATTCTCCTGCCTCAGCCTCCCAAGTAGCTGGAACTACAGGTGCCTGCCACCATGCCCAGGTAATTTTTGTATATTTAGTAGACATGGGGTTTCACCACATTGGCCATGCTGGTCTTGAACTCCTAACCTCAAGTGATCCGCCCGCCTCGTCCTCCCAAAGTGCTGGGATTACAGATGTGAGCCACTGTACCCAGCCAGCAGCTGGGCTTTTGAGAAGATTTGGAGAATCAAGAGTCCACAATTCTTGATTCTCAGTGTGGGCCTGGAGGTTGCATGGGTTTGCAATACATTGAGTCTGGGCAGATGTGTGCGCCTAGCAAAGCCAGAGGTGGTAGCAGCCATCACAGGTTTCCAAAGCTGGGGCCCTGGCCACCTAAGTATCAGCCAGTACAGACACAATATTAGATCTGCCCCAGCCCTTGAACAACTGATGGGGCACTCAGTATCACACCTCAATCGGCCTCCCTCCATTGGAGGACTGACTCCATTCCTCAATATCAAGATAAGTGTCACAGACTGTCCCTGTCCCAGCTCTAAATTAAAGGTAATGATGCTGCCCTCTCCAGGACAGTCATAAAGTTAAACAAGAAAATAGTGAAATTACCCAGCTCACGACAAAGCTTGGCACAGAGTTTACTGTTTTTCTTTTCCCGTCTCAGCCTTTAAGAACTCAGTAAAGGCCAGGCGAGGTGGCTCACGCCTATAATCCCAGCACTTTGGGAGGCCAAGGTGAGCGGATCACCTGAGGTCAGGAGTTCGAGACCAGCCTTGCCAACTTGGCAAAATCCTGTCTCTACTAAAAATACAAAAATTAGCTGGACTTGGTGGCAGGCACCCGTAATCCCAGCTACTTGGGAGGCTGAGACAGGACAATCATTTGAACCCAGTAGGCGGAGGTTGCAGCGAGCCGAGATCATGCCACTGTACTCTCCAGCCTGGGTGACAGAGCGAGACTCGGTTAAAAAAAAAAAAAAAAAAAGGAAAGAAAGAGGAAAGGAAGAGAGAGAGAAAGAGAAAGAAAGAAAAGGAAAGGAAAAGGAAAGAAGAAAAGAAAAAAGAAAGGAACAGAACAGAACTAAGCAAAGATCCCTCAGAAGGGACCTCCAGGGGTCCCCCCACCCTCGTATCTGTTCAGTTCTGTTTCCGTTCAGTTGGATGTGTCCCACCTAGGAAGTGGTTTCAGACAGGGTTCCTCAGAGCCCTGGGGTTCAGAGGTGATGTTTTGGGGTTTGTGGCTCTGGGCTGGTCATCATCTACCCTCACTCCCAGACCTATTCTCAGCCCTACCCTCTGCCCTGGAGGCTCCCCCACCCTCTGTTTTTTGTTTTGTTTTGTTTTGAGATGGAGTCACGCTCTGTTGCCCAGGCTGGAGTGCAGTGGCAGGATCTTGGCTCACTGCAACCTCCGCCTCCCCGGTTCAAGCAATTCTTCTGTCTCAGCCTCTCAAATAGCTGGGATTACAGGTGCCCTCCACCACGCCCAACTAATTTTTTTGTATTTTTAAATAGAGACAGGGTTTTGCCATGTTGGCCAGGCTGGTCTCGAACTCCCGCCTGGGCCTCCCAAAGTGCTGGGATTACAGGGGTGAGCCACCGCACCCGGCCTGGATTTCACTTGAGTTTAGCTAAAGGGAGGACTGGCTGGAGCTCCAAGGGGGAGGACAGTCAGGACATTTCTATTCTGCTCCCTTCCTGCTGTGCCTCACATCTCTGGCAGTGGCTTCATCTCCCCACCCACATCTGCAGCACCTGTCAGGTGGCCCCTTCTTCTACATCCCCAGGTTTTAATGAGTTTCGGTAACACAGTTTCTGCCTGTTACCCCATCAGTCCTAGAAGCAGTAACGGGCTCCAATAGTTGCTAGTCTCTTAGGGCTTCAGCATTCCTTATAGCCTCCTTTAACCATACCCATTTCTCCATAAGGAGTCCCTATATTAAAGCCTCCAGAACTGTGTATTCCAATAGATAACCACTAGCCACATGTGGATACTTAAATTGGAGCCAGATGTGGTAGCTTACATCTGTAATCCCAGCTACTCAGGAGCTGAGGCAGGAAGATTTCCTCTTTTTTTGAGACAGAGTCTCACTCTGTTGCCAGGATGGAGTGCAATGAAGCAATCTTGGCCCACTGCAACCTCTGACTCCCTGGTTCAAGCGATTTTCCTGCCTCAGCCTCCCGAGTAGCTGGGATTACAGGCACGTACCACCATGCCCAGCTAATTTTGGCATTTTTAGTAGAGACGGGGTTTCACCATGTTGGCCAGGATGGTCTCAATCTCCTGACCTCGTGATCCGCCCGCCTTGGCCTCCCAAAGTGCTGGGATTACAGGCCTGAGCCACTGCGCTTGGCCTCTTTTTTTTTTTTTTTTTTTTTTTGAGATGGAGTCTCGCTCTTTCGCCAGGCTGGAGTGCAGTGGCGCGATCTCGGCTCACCGCAGCCTCCAACTCCCCTGGTTCAAGCGATTCTCCTGCCTCAGCCTCCTGAGTAGCTGGGATTACAGGCACATGCCACCATGCCCAGCTAATTTTTGTATTTTTAGTAGAGACAGGGTTTCTTTCTTTTTTTTTTTTTTTTCAGACGGAGTTTCACTCTTGTCACCCAGGCTGGAGTGCAATGGCACAATCTCGGCTCACCGCAACCTCTGCCTCCCAGGTTCAAGCGATTCTCCTGCCTCAGCCTCCCAAGTAGCTGGGACTACAGGTGTGTGCCACCACGCCCGGCTAACTTTTGTATTTTTAGTAGAGACGGGGTTTCACCATCTTGGCCAGGCTGGTCTCGAACTCCTGACCTCATGATCCACCCGCCTCGGCCTCCCAAAGTGCTGGGATTACAGGCGTGAGCCACCGCACCCGGTGAGACAGGGTTTCACCATGTTGGCCAGGATGGTCTCGATCTCCTGACCTCGTGATATGCCCGCCCTGGCCTCCCAAAGTGCTGGGATTACAGGCGTGAGCCTCCATGCCTGGCCTTTTTTCTTTTTTTTTTTTTTAAGAGTAAGAGTAGACTTTATTTTATTTCTTTATTATTTATTATTATTATTTTTTGAGACAGAGTCTCACTCTGTTGCCCAGGGTGGAGTGCAGTGGCACGATCTTGGCTCAGTGCAACCTTCGCTTCCTATGTTCAAGCAATTCTCCTGCCTCAGCCTCCCAAGTAGCTGGGACTACAAGTGCATGCCACCACACCCAGCTAATTTTTTATTTTTAGTAGAGACGGGGTTTCGTCATGTTGGCCAGGCTGATCTCGAACTCCTGACCTCAGGTGATCCGCCCACCTCGGCCTCCCAAAGTGCTGGGATTACAGGTGTGAGCCACTGCGCCCGGCCTTATTTATTTATTTTTGAGACAGTGTCTCACTATGTTGCCCAGGCTGGAGAGTAGTGATGCAATCTTGGCTCACTGCAACCTCCACCTCCTAGGTTCAAGCAATTCTCCTGCCTCAGCCTCCTGAGTAGCTAGGATTACAGGCACGTGCCACCACATCTGGCTAATTTTTTGTATTTTTAGTAGAGATGGGGTTTTACCATGTTGGCCAGGCTGGTCTTGATGTCCTGACCTTGTGATCCACCCGCCTCAGCCTCCCAAAGTTCTGGGATTACAAGCGTGAGCCACCGCGCCTGGCCTCTTTCTTTTTTTCTCTCAAGACGGAGTCTTGCTCTGTCGCCCAGGCTGGAGTGCGGTGGTATGATCTCGGCTCACTGCAAGCTCTGCCTCCCGGGTTCAAGGCATTCTCCTGCCTCAGCCTCCCGAGTAGCTGGGATTACAGGCGCCCACCACCATGCCTGGCTAATTTTTTGTATTTTTTAGTAGAGACGGGGTTTCACCGTGTTAGCCAGGATGGTCTCGATCTCCTGACCTCGTGATCTGCCCGCCTTGGCCTCCCAAAGTGCTGGGATTACAGGCGTGAGCCACTGCGCCTGGCCTTTTTTTTTTTTTTTTTTGGGTAAGAGTAGACTTTGCCAGGCACAGTGGCTCACGCCTGTAATCCCAGCACTTTGGGAGGCCAAGGCGGGTGGAGCATTTGAGGTCAGGAGTTCGAGACCAGCCTGGCCAACATGGTGAAAACCTGTCTCTACTAAAAATACAAAAATTAGATGGGTGTGGTGGTACACGCCTGTAATCCCTGCTACTCAGGAGGCTGAGGCAGGAGAATTGCTTGAACCTGGGAGGCAGAGGTTGCAGTGAGCCGAGATCGCACCACTGCACTCCAGCCTGGGTGACAGAGACTCCATTTCAAGAAAAAAAAAAAAAAAAGAATCCAGTCACAAAGGATCATGTCTACTTATATAAAATGTCCAGAAAAAGACTGGTCACAGTGGTTCACGCCTATAATCCCAGCACTTTGGGAGGCAGAGGTGGGTGGATCACTTGAGGTCAGGAGTTCAAGACCAGCCTGGTCAACATGGTGAAACCCCATCTCTACTAAAAATACAAAAAATTACCCGGCATGTTGGCAGGCACCTATAATCCCAGCTACTCGAGAGGCTGAGGCAGGAGAATTGCTTGAACCCAGGAGGTGGAAGTTGCAGCGAGCCGAGATCATGCCACTGCATTCCAGCCTGGGCAACAGAGTGAGACTCCATCTCAAAAAAAAGAAAAGAAAAGAAAAACAAAAAGATGGTCTCACTCTGTTGCCTAGGCTGGAATGCAGTGGCGAAATCACGGCTCACTGTAGCCTCAACCTCCTGGGCTCAAGCAATCCTCCCACCTCAGCCTCCTGAGTAGCTGGGACCACAGGCACACACCACCTCACCTGATTAATTTTTTTTTTTTTTAAATTTCTAGAGACAAGGTCTCGCTATGTTGCCCAGGCTGGTCTTTAACTCCTGGGCTCAATCAATCTGCCCACCTCGGCCTCCAAAAGTGCTAGGATTACAGGTGTGAGCCACCGTGCCTGGCCTAAAACTGAGAAATTTTTGTTTGTTTGTTTGTTTGTTTTATTGAGATGGAATCTCGCACTGTTGCCCGGGCTGGAGTGCAGTGGCGTGATCTCGGCTCATTGCAAGCTCCGCCTCCCGAGTTCAAGTGATTCTCCTGCCTCAGCCTCCCGAGTAGCTGAGATTACAGGCGTGCACCACCACGCCTGGCTAATTTTTTGTATTTTTAGTAGAAACGGGGTTTCACCACGTTAGCCAGGCTGGTCTTGATCTCCTGACCTCGTGATCCGCCCGCCTCAGCCTCTCAAAGTGCTAGTATTACAGGCATGAGCCACCGCGCCCAGCCAAAATAAATACTTTCAAAAAGGCACTTGCTGAAAAGGAAAAAAAAAAAAAGCCTCAATACAACTGTTCCAAGAAGGTATTTATTTATTTACTTATTTTTAGAGACAAGGTCTTACCACATTGCCAAGGCTGAAGTAAAGTAGTGCAATCACCACTACACTTCAGCCTTGAACTCCTGGGCTCAACTGATTCTCCTGCTTCAGCCTCCAGAGCAGCTGGGACTACAGCATGTGCCACTTTCTGAAATTTTTTGAATAGACGGGGGTCTCACTACGTTGCCTAGGCTGGTCTCGAACTTCTGGACTCAAGTGATCCTCCTGCCTTGGCCTCCCAAAGTGCTGGGATTACAGGCATGAGCCACTGTGCCCAGCCTCCCAGTTGCTAAAATATTGAAATCCTTCTGTGCCTCTTGGTAATTAGCCAGTGGCCCAAGGAACTCCCCCAAACCCTCCCACCCTGGTTACCCTGGCCACTCCTTCAGGAAACCCCAGAAGGCCCCACATTCCAGCTGCTAAAGGATCTACACCTGCATGACAATCACATCCCAAGGACTAGTATATACGAAACCTGGCCTAGTGCACATTTTTCATGTTTACTAAGTGTTAGATGTTGTTATTATACCAAAGGCAACTTCAGGAACAATCAGACCAAAGCCTCAGAAGATAGACATTCCAGGGGACCCAGGTAGGTATCATATGTCCTGCCTCCTCGTGGATACCAGACTAGTTGGTGGCAGCAGGGTCACAGAAAGCCCATGGCTGTGGTATTCAAAGCCAGGCTCCATCCCTGCCCTTCCTCACACCTGCTGCTAGTCCGCATTGCACACGAGTGCATGAGCACAGAGAATGGTGCCCCCTGCTGACCTCCCTGAAGAACTTTAGTGAGATTTGTGGAAAATCAGAAGCTTCTCCTTGAACCTTCTCTGCTGCCAGGGATGCTGGGGCACCAGGCAGGGTTGGGCTGGGATGGGACACAGCATCGTGTACTCGAAAAGTCTAGGCTGGGCTCGATGGCTTACACCTGTAATCCCAGCACTTTGGGAGGCTGAGGTGGGTGGATCACGTGAGGTCAGGAGTTTGAGACCCGCCTGGTCAACACGGCGAAACCCTGTCTCTACTAAAAATACAAAAATTAGGCCAGGCACGGTGACTCACACCTGTAATCCCAGCACTTTGGGAGGCCGAGGCAGGCGGATCACTTGAGGTCAGGAGTTCAAGACCAGCTTGGCCAACATGGCAAAACCCCGTCTCTACTAAAAATACAAAAATTAACCGGGCATGATGGTGGGTGCCTATAATCCCAGCTACTCAGGAGGCTGAGGCAGGAGAATCACTTGAACCTGGGAGGCTGAGGTTGCAGTGAGCCAAGATTGTGTCACTGCACTCCAGCCTGGGCGACAGAGCTACACTTTGCCTCAAAAAAAAAAAAAAAAAAAAAAAAAGCCGAGCATCTGAGCATGGTGATGGGCACCTGTGGTCCCAGCTATTCAGGAGGCTGAGGCTGGAGAATTGCTTGAACCCGGGAGGCAGAGGATGTAGTAAGCTGAGATCACGCCATTGCACTCCAGCCTGAGCAACAGAGCAAGACTCCGTCTCAAAAAAGAAAGAAAGAAAGAAAGAAAAGTCTAAGACCAGGTGCGGGGGCTCATGCCTGTAATCCCAATGCTTTAGGAGGCTTGTTTGGGCCCAGGAGTTCAAGACCAGCCTGGGCAAAACAGGGAGACCCTGTCTCTAATTAAAAAAAAAAAAAAGACTGGGCATGGTGGCTCACGCTTGTAATCCCAGCACTTTGGGAGGCCAAGGCAGGCAGATTACGAGGTCAGGAGTTTGAGACCAGCCTGGCCAGTGTGGTGAAACTCCATCTCTACCAAAAATACAAAAATTAGCTGGGCATGGTGGCACACGCCTGTAATCCCAGCTACTCGGAAGGCTGAGGCAGGAGAATCACTTGAACCTGGGACGCAGAGGTTGCAGTGAGCCGAGATTGTGCCACTGCACTCCAGCCTGGGTGACAGAGCGAGACTCCATCTCAAAACAAAAACAAAAACAAAAACAAAAGTCCAAGTGGGGTCTTCCAACCAGACAGAAGTAACACCGGCCAGATATACCTACCTATCTTAAACAAGTAAAAACCCACCCAAAATCTTAGCCTTTCAGACACTGCACACCAGCAGCACAGGGCAGTGAGCACTGAGAAATGAGAAACCATGGAGATGAATCCTAGGACTGCCCGGTTTCCTGTCTGGAGAGAATTTCCAGGCAGTATCACAGGAAAGGGACTCACAGGGTCCAGCAGTCTCCCCAAGTGGAAGAGATAGAGTCCGGATTTCAGAGAGGCCAAGGCAGGTGGGGTTCACAAGGCAGAGTACTAAGGAATGCATGGAGAGCTCCAGCCATCTGCAGAGGGGCCACAGTCCAGCTAAGCACTGAGCGGCCCGTGTGGGAGTCCGCAGAATGACCACCGGAAAAGAGCAGGCAGGACAATCCCAGGGATCAGACTGGGCAAGGCTAGCATGGGGTTCACCAACCAGAGTGGAAAGACCACCACGTGCTCCAGTGGCTCAATCGGTTAGCGCTTGGTACTTACACAGCAGTATATGTCCGGGTGATGCCAAGGTTGTGAGTTCGACCCTCACCTGGAGCATGTTTTCTTCCCATTGCGATTTCAGACATTTCATGGTAATGCATTTTTCCCTTCTCTTGGCCGGGCATGGTGGCTCACACCTGTAATCCCAACACTTTGGGAGGCCAAGGCAGGTGATCACAAGGTCAGGAGTTCGAGACCAGCCTGTCCAATGTGGCAAAACCCTGTCTCTACTAAAAATACAAAAAAAAAAAAAAAAAAAAACTAGCCAGGTGTGGTGGTACACACCTGTAGTCCCAGCTACTCGAGAGACTGAGGCAGGAGAATCGCTTGAACACAGGAGGCAGAGGTTGCAGTGAGCTGAGATCATGCCACTGTACTCCAGCCTGGGCAACAGAGTGAGACTCTGTCTCAAAAAAAAAAAAAAAAAAAAAAAAGACCACCAAGCATAGAGGCATCCTGTAGAGGACTCGGAAGCAGGCTGCTCAGTTTTTGGGGCCAAATTAACCAGACTAGGGGCAATTCTGGTCATGACTAACAAAGGTGAAAAGAAAGCCTTTAGGCCAGGCGTGGGGTGCACGCCTGTAATCCCAGCAGTTTGGGAGGCCAAGGCAGGAGGATCGCTTGAGGCCAGGAGTTTGAGACTAGCCTGGGCAACATAGTGAGACCCTGTCTCCACACACACACACACACACACACACACACACACACACAAAAGTAATTACGTTTTAGAAAAACAAAGAAAGACCTATAGCAATCTGAGAGGCATATATATATGCTTGAAAACTGCTCACCTCTGAGTGAGAACAGTGGGGGTCTGTGGTATTCTTGCCAGGACGGCTCCCCCTCTCCCCATTCCCAGCTGGGTAGCTGCAGAGGTTCTGCCACGGTGGGCACACCTTAAGGTCTGGCAGCTTTACTGCCGAAGGGAGCTCATTTGATTGGGAGAAGCGGACGATACCCATGCCCAGCAATGTCAGTGCAAGTGAAAATCTTAGTGGCAAGCGAGTAGGAACCTGATGTATTTGCAATTGGGGCACACATATTAGTTCCATTTGCAGCAGAAAGCAGAGAGCCCAAGCTACCCATATGCTCTAGGCTGATCCTAAGGCTGCAAGCACAGAAAAGATCCCAAAGGGCCAGGCCTGGCAGACTGAAAAACAGCCTGAACTTTGTGTTCTCCCACCCACACCCAGATCCACAGGCAGAGGACAAAACTCTCCTTGGCTCAAAGTGACTGAGCCCAGCCTCTATCTGGCTGACCTAAGGCTACACAGACACAGGGGTATTCCTAGGAATTCAAACTTGAAAACAAAAACAAGAATTTTTTAAAATAAGGCAGAGACACCAGTGGCCACACACCATGGCAAATTATAAAACAAACACAAAGCAATGACAACAACCACCTTTGGGGGGCATTAGAATCCAGTTCAAACGCAAGGGGGAAAAAGTAAGCAGTGGAAAGTCTTTGACCATCCCCAGATGTTGCATATAGCAAGACAAAGACTGAGCAGCTGTTAACACATTCATGGCCAGATGCGGTGACTCACACCTGTAATCCCAGCACTTTGGGAGGCTGAGGTGGGCGGATCACTAGGTCATGAGATCGAGACCACCCTGGCTAACGTGGTGAAACCCTGTCTCTACTAAAAATACAAAAAATTAGCCGGGTGTGGTGGCGGGCGCCTGTAGTCCCAGCTACTCAGGAGGCTGAAGCAGGAGAATGGCATGAACCCAGGAGGCGGAGCTTACAGTGAGCCGAGATCATGCCACTGCACTCCAGCCTGGGCGACAGAGCAAGACTCCGTCTCAAAAAAAAAAAAAAAATTAGCTGGGCGTGGTGGCACATGCCTGTAATTCCAGCTACTCGGGAGGCTAAGGCAGGAGAACTGCTTGAAGTGAGAGGCAGAGGCTGCAGTGAACTGAGATAGTGCCACTTCACACCAGCCTGGGTAACAGAGTGTGACTCCGTCTCAAAAATAAAAATAAAAATAGCCAGGCGCGGTGGCTCACATCTGTAATCCCAGCACTTTGGGAGGCTGAGGTAGGCGGATCATGAGGTCAGGAGTTCAAGACCATCCTGACCAACATGGTGAAAACCCATCTCTACTAAAAATACAAAAATTAGTCAGGCATGGTGGCACGCGCTTGTAATCCCAGCTACTAAGGAGGCTAAGGCAGGAGAGAATCTCTTGAACCCGGGAGGCGGAGGTTGCAGTGAGCTGAGATCGCGCCATTGCACTCCAGTCTGGGGGACAAGAGTGAGACTTCGTCTCAAAAATAAAATAAAATAAGCCAGGCACGGTGGCTCACGCCTGTAATACCAACACTTTTGGAGATGGAGGCAGGCAGATCATGAGGTCAGGAAATCGAGACCATCCTGGGTAACATAGTGAAAACCCGTCTCTAGTAAAAATACAAAAAAAATTAACTGGGTGTGGTGGCGGGCGCCTGTAATCCCAGCTCTCAGGGAGGCAGAGACAGGAGGATAGCTTGAGCCCAGGAGTTTGAGACCTGTCTGGGCAATATAGCAAGACCCCGTTCTCCACAGAAAAGAAGAAAAAAAAGAGACAAAAAATAAAAATAAAAAATAAGGAGTTCCAGGAGAAAAGGAAAGAGAGAGGGGCAGAAAAAAATATTTGATGAAATGATGGCAAAAAAAACTTTCCAAATTTGATTTTTTAAAAAAAATACAGTAATCTACACATCCAAGAAGCTCAGTGAATGCCACAAAGGATAAATACGTAAAGATCCATAGCCAGGTACATCGTAAACTGTTCAAAGACAAAGAGAAAATTATAAAAGCAGCAACTGAGAAAACTTATCATGTGTAGGGAAGCATCAATATTGACAAGGAGCTGGCTTTTTTAACTTTTATTTTGCAGAGATGGGGGTCTCACTATGTTGCCCAGGCTGGTCTCAAACTTCTGGCCTCAAACAATCCTCCTGCCTCAGCCTCCCAAAATGCTGCGATTACAGGCATGAGCCACCGCACCTGACCAGCAGTGGCTTGTGACTTCTTATCTGAAACAATAGAAGCCAGAAGGCAGTCCAATGACACGTTCAAAGTACAACGAACCCATCAACAGTAAAATATTTCATGGAAATTTCATGGACAACTTTATGCCAGTAAATTCAACAACACAGACAAAATGGACAAATTCCTTAAAAATAATAAACCACCAAAGCTCACTCAAGAAGAAACAGAAGGCCGGGTGCGGTGGCTCATGCCTGTAATCCCAGCACTTTGGGAGACGAGGTGAGCAGATCACGAGGTCAGAAGATCGAGACCATCCTGGCTAACACAGTGAAACCCCGTCTCTACTAAAAATACGAAAAATTAGCAGGGCATGGTGGTGAGCGCCTGTAGTCCCAGCTACTCGAGGCTGAGGCACCTGCATGCACACAGGTGCACCTAGCAAAGAAAAAACCCTTCCCGCGGGGCTCGCCTTGCAGTGGGTGGGAGGAAGAGACAAGCTCATTGAAATGCGAATACTTGGTGAGTCAGAAGAGGAACTCAGAAGGCAGTGGTGGCTGCAATGCCCACGCTGGCCTTGATCATCTAGGCAGAGGCCTGCAAGGAAGTTGGGTCCACAGCAGAGCAGGGGCATCGGGAGCCTGGAAATGAGACCACTGCAGACTTGAGCAGGTGGTGACCTGGCCGACATTTTATTTTATTTATTTATATTTTATTATTTTATTTTATTTTTATTTTATATTGTTATGTTATGTTATTTTATTGAGACAGAGTCTTGCTCTGTCATTCAGGATGGAGTGCCGTGGTGTGATCTCAGCTCACTGCAACCTCTGTCTCCTGGTTCAAGTGATTCTCCTGCCTCAGCACAAGTAGCTGGGATTACAGGTGTCTGCCACCACGCCTGGCTAATTTTTGTATTTTTAGCAGAAATGGGATTTCGCCATGTTGGCCAGGCTGCCCTCGAACTCCTGGCCTCAGGTGATCTGCCCACCTTGGCCTCCCAAAGTGCTGGGATTACAGGCGTGAGCCACCGCATCCAGCCCTGGCTGACCTTTTAAATGGACCCCCCAGCTGCTGTGAGGACAGACTGAGCAGGTGCCTGGAGGGGAGCAGGGGTTAAATAGGAGGCAGTCCAGGGAGATGCAGGTGGGAGATGGTGGTGGAGGGATGGGGTGGGCTGGGAGGTGACTTGAGAGGTCCTGAAAGCCACCAAGCCCTTACTGGGTTCCAGCGCTTGGCCAAGGGCTTCTGCGGATCATCTTATCAAACCTTCACCATGATTCTCGGAAGTTCCAGGCAGATGCTCTGAGGTTTGGGAAGGTTCTCCCTATGCCTATTATGTTTGCATTTTTATCAGGACTGGCTGCCAGGTCCTACCTGGTGTTTTCCCAGCACCAGCTGGTGTCACTGTAAGCCGCCTTCATGCGGAATGCCTGCTCTCCCTCCTGCTGTGAGTCTGGAATTGGGCCACGTGCTGGGTATCAGGTGCCTATGTGAACAGCTCCCAAAAAACCCCTGGGCACTGAGTTGCTAGTGAGCTGCTCTGGTACAGAACACGTCACACTGGTTTAGTGTCACAGCTGGTTTAGGGGAGAATTAAGTCTGTCCTGTCCATCTCCCCTGGTGAGGACTCCAGAAGCTCCTGCCTGGGGCCCTCCAGACAGCCCAGGCACCTCTTTGCGTGGCTGATCTCGCTCTGCGTCCTTTTGCTGAATGTAGCTTAGCTCTGAGGGTGGCTCTGTGCGGGATCCAGTGACTCTTCCTGGGGAATCATCAAACCTGGGGGCCCCGAAGCAGCCGCAGCCCCACGTCCTCTCTGGCAGGCATCCCATCTGCCTCCTCCCGGGTGCGTCCCACGGGCCTGGGGATCTTGCTCACTCACTGTTGCTCCCATGAGGATGTAATTCTGCTGGGGCAGGTCTTTGTCTTATTTGATGTTTTATGCGCCAGGCATCCTAGGCACTCAGCAAATAGATGGATGAACGAGTCAAAGGCATAAATGAGCCTCCCTTTCTTCCTCTGTGATTGGGGAGAGAAGGGATGGCCACTGCAAAGGCTGCGGGGAGAGAATTGAGACCACCCCAGGCCAGCACTCAGCACCACATCTGCACAGAAACTCCCACATGGCTGCCGGCATGCCCAGACCTGCTTCCATGCGTTATCCAAGCAGGAACAACAAGAGGAATGGTGCCCCCATGCTCACCTTCATGCCCTCTCACTGTGCTTGTGGAGGCAGCATTCACCTTCCTTACATGAAACACACTCACCGGGGCTTCCCCAGCTCCTGCTCTCACAGGGAGGTCTGCCCAACTGCGTCCCAGCTTCGTCATGACATGGTACTTGCATTTCAGCCACTTAAGTCTGCATATGCCTAGAAATTCTCAACACAGGGGCACAGTGCCCACAGATGAGTGCGCTGAGCCGTGTGTGCAGGCCTTCCTGGAGCCCGGGGAGAGGCGCCCCACAGAGAGTAGAGGCCCAGCCTGAGCCTGCTCCTGCCTCTAATGCACCTGCTGTCAGGGGCAGGGTGTGAGAGCTTCTTCTCTGTGCCAGGCCCTACACAGTGCATCGCAAACACCACGGCTTGGTCCTTCCAGTGTCTCTCTCTCCTCTCAAAGGTGAGAAGGAGCCACGCTGCCTATACGCTCAGTGCCATTCACAGTTGCTTCATCAGGCTCCACTGCAACCCCCAGGGATGCTTCCCGTGTGGGGCTTGCTGAGTGCCAGCAGCAGTAACCCCAACTCCAGCCAACATAAGCAAAGTGCAACTTCGTGGAAGGACAAGACCAGCTCGGAGAAGAAGAGGGAAAGTTGGACAACCAGATCTTGGGAGGCACAAAACAGGCCAGCTTCAGGGACCAGGGAGCAGGGATTATCTGCATTCATTTATTTAGTTGCCAGTGGTTTTTCTTCCCTTGTTGGTCTGTTCCAAGTTCAAATGCCCAAGAAGCAACTCACATTGGCTTTTCAGTTTTAATGTGGTTATATTATTTAAAAATTCTTCATGCAGCCACTTGAAAATATTGAACAACCAATAATAGTTCCTGAACTTTTAATTGTTTGGGTTAATAGTTGTGTGAATGTATTAGTAATTTTGAGAACAATAGTTGTCATGGATACAGATGAGTTGCTATGGGATTCACATTCCTCCTGTATAATTTTTAGATGTGGCCGTGGGTCTCACTGATATTTTAATAACTGATTTGTTTTCCTCTAAGTCGTAAAGTATAAACTTTGAAGGTTATTTTGGACTTTTGTTTGTTATTTTACAAAATAAATTCCCAAGGCAAAGGGTCTGGTGGCTGACCCTAAGCTGACACCCAGCCCTCAGCTGGTAGAGCATCGGGCACCCGGCTAATGTCCTCACCAAGACCTCATGCAGTGGGGAACAGGGCGCCCCAGGGGAATCCTGATACTACTCCTAGAAGGAGGAAGGTATGTGGACAGACCCCCTTTAAAAGCACTGCCAGGCTGGGCGAGCTGGCTCATGCTTATAATCCCAGCACTTTGGGAAGCCAAGGTGGGTGGATCACCTGAGGTCAGAAGTTCAAGACCAGCCTGGCCAACATGGTGAAACCCCTGTCTCTACTAAAAATGCAAAAATTAGCCGGGTTGGTGGCGCACACCTGTGGTTCCAGTTCCTCAGGGGACTGAGGCAGGAGAATCGCTTGAACTTGGGAGGTGGAGTTTGCAGTGAGGAGAGATTGAGCCACTGCACTCCAGCTTGGGTGACAGAGCGAGACTCCATCATGGAAAACAAACAAACAAACAAAAAAGCACTGCCATCTATGAATAGCAGCATGGCACAAAACAGAAGCCACTAGAGAGAGTATTGCAGGACGCTCATTTTATGTAAGAAGAAATGGAGGCTCAGAGAAGGGGTGACTGCCAAGGGTGAGTGACCCAGTGCAAGGAGCCAGCTTCCGTTCCAACTGCAGATTCTAGCCCTTCACCAACTCACTTCTCCTCACCAAGGGCTTCACTTGCACCACTGCAGTCTTCCTTTCAACAGTCGTGGGAGACACAGACCAGTCCCCATTTTACAGATGCGAAAAAGGAGGCTTGGGGAACTCCTTGGCCAGAGGCCACAGAGGCCTCCCAGTGGGACTCTGTGCTCTGCAAAGAAGGGAATCTCAGGAGCGGGCACCCTTTAGAGAAAGAATCTGCATCCAACATCCACAAAATCCAGCAGGAGGCCACCAGGAGCTGATCCCCATGCAGAGAGGAAGCACCAGCACCCTGGGTGAGTGAGGCCAAGGTCACAGTCGGTCTCCAGGAGAGCCGGCAGCCGGCCCAGGGCCCAGACGGGCCTCTGGCTCAAGCCCAGCAGAGGCTGTGTCCAGTGGGCCTTGAGGTCTGCACGGGAGGCCCGTCCCTCACCCCCCAGGGCAAGAACAAGCCCACGCCTCAGCCCTGTTGGCGGTGGAGCAGGGACATCCCTGCAGTGCTTTAAGGGCACACTTGTTATTTTTTGTTCAGCTCGTGGCAGCATGCGTGCCTTGGAATCTAGATGTTTTTGTATCCCCAAGGGAACCCAGGCTCAGGTTTTAGGCTAGAAAACAAGACAACTGCAGATGGTAATTATCCCTCAGGATCACAAGTCAAAGCCTGCTTTTGGTCAAGAATCTCAACCTGTGTGCCTGTCTCTGTGGCACACCCTCCTCAGGAACAGCCTCGCAACTTTCCCTGGAACTGCCCCTTCCCCACCACACCTGGTCCTGGCGAGGATATTATTCACATCAGTGAATAAAATGCTAATTTTAGTGGGGGGCTGACAAACAGTTCTCACACCAACATCCCC
The DNA here is from genome assembly GCF_028858775.2 of Pan troglodytes. Classification (NCBI taxonomy): domain Eukaryota; kingdom Metazoa; phylum Chordata; class Mammalia; order Primates; family Hominidae; genus Pan; species Pan troglodytes. The sequence continues at coordinate 32,579,271 of NC_072416.2, forward strand.
TGGAGAGTGTGTTAGAGCACAGACTCCTGTCGGCCCGGTGGCTCACACCTGTAACCCCAGCACTGTGATAGGCCAAGGTGGGAGGGTAACGAGAATGCATCTCTACAAAAATAAAAATAAAAAAGTTAGCTGGACGTGGTGGTGCATGCCTGTGGTCCCAGCTACTCGGGAGGCTGAGGCAGGAGGCTTGCTTAAGCCCAAGAGATTGAGGCTGCAGTAACCTGGGATTGTGCCACGTAACTCCAGCCTGGGCAACACAGTGAGATCCTGTCTCTCAAAAAAAAATAATAATAACAATAACATACACACAAAAGAACACAACCTGTGCTCCCTCTAGACATTCTGAGTTGGCAGGTGCAAGGCAGATCCAAGAATCTCATGCCAGTAGGCTCCCAGGTGCCGCTGATCCCGCCAGTCCGTGGCTTTGTAAGGGCATCTGCTGTGTTGCTGGCTCGGCTTCCATCCTCCTGCGTCCTGGGTCCAACATTCCTGTTTTCCTTGGGAGCCCATCCCCGACTCCCATTCACGGGGTCCAGAGACAGGAGTGGGTGGGGACCTGGGCATGGCCACTCAGAACAGCTCTGTCACTGGCTGCAGCAATTGGTACAGGCATGGGCACGTGACTCAAGACCAGCCAATGAGAGCCAAGGAGTTTTTTTCTGGGACGTATTTAAAGAGATTATTTCCATGGCTGTGCAAAGGCCAGCTGTGCCCCGCAGCCAGGTGAGGGCCCTCCTGAGAAAATGTCCACATGGGAGGGCAAAGCCAAGGGGGTGGATATCAAGGCCCAAGCCAATTTCGGGGCCTCTGAATATAGCTGTACCTGAAGCCAAGTCAACCCCTGTACTAATAAGCCTCTTTTTAAAATCAGTTTGATTTAAGTTCCTATCACTTGCTTCCAAGAGTCCTGATACAAGCAAATAAAAGTGGCCAGGTACGGTGGCTCATGCCTGTAATCCCAACACTTTGGGAGGCTGAGGCAGGTGGATTGCTTGAGGTCAGGAGTTCGAGACCAGACTGGCCAATATGGTGAAAGCCCATCTCTACTAAAAAATACAAAAATTGGCCAGGTACAGTGGCTCACACCTGTAGTCCCAGCACTTTGGGAGGCCGAGATGGGCGGATCACCTGAGGTCAGGATTTCGAGACCAGCTGACCAACATGGAGAAACCCCATCTCTACAAAAAATACAAAAGTAGCCAGGCGTGGTGGTGCATGCCTGTAATCCTAACTACTTGGAAGGCTGAGGCAGGAAAATCGCTTGAACCTGGTAGGTGGAGGTTGTGGTGAGCCGAGATTGTGCCATTACACTCCAGCCTGGGTGACAAGAGTGAAACCTGGTCTCAAAAAAAAAAGTAAAAATACAAAAATTAGCTGGGCGTGGTGGCAAGCACCTGTAATCCCAGCTACTGGGGAGTCTGAGGCAGAAGAATTGCTTGAACCTGGGAGGCGGAAGTTGTAAGTGAGTTGAGATCACGCCACTGCACTCCAGCCTGGGCAACAAAGTAAGACTTAGTTTCAAAAAATAAAATAAAATAAAATAAAATAAAATAAAATAAAATAAGTGACTAAATTGGCCAGGCGCAGTAGCTCATGCCTGTAATCCCAGTGCTTTGGGAGGCAGAGGCAGGTGTATCACCTGAGGTCAGGAGTTCCAGACCAGCCTGGCCAACATGGTGAAACCCCGTCTCTACTAAAAATAGAAAAATTAGCCGAGTGTGGTGGTGCATGCCTGTAGTCCCAGCTACTCAGGAGGCTGAGGCAGGAGAATTGCTTGAACCCAGGAGGCGGAGGTTGCAGTGAGCTGAGATTGCACCACTGCCCTCCAGCCTGGGCAACAGAGCAAGACATTGTCTCAAAAACAAACAATCAAACAAACAAATAAAAAACAGTGACTAAACTGAGAGCAAAGAAATGGAAGGGAGGGAGCAGGAGGATCATCAGTTTCTGTCCTTTTACTGTGTGCTCAAATGTAATTTGGCTGCAGGTGAGGTCTGTGCAGACCCCGGGTGAGGGGCGAGTTGGCTATGGCCTGTTTAACTCCACCTGTGCAGACTGCAGCTCAGCCTTGTCCATGCTTTGTGACTCAGCCTTGTCCTCAGGGAAGCTGGAGCTGGTGCAGCTTTCAGAAGTGGTCCCAGGTAAGCCTGGCCCTCCTGAGTCCATGGGTGGGGAATGCTGGTACAGGCCTAGCAGCTGGCTTTCCGGGGCTGGGTGGAGGGACAAGAGCGGTGATGTGTGGTGTTCGCCACTTTCCATGGTGCAAATACCCCTGCATGGCTGAGTTCAAGTTTTGAAGGTGCAGTCACCGATAGTGGAGTTGGGAAGAGATTTGCAGTCAGCTCCAGAGCCAGCATGAGCCATCTCCCACCCGCCACTGCCCCCTGCCTTCTTCCCTCTTGTCCCTGCAGCCTGGGATCTCACTGCTGCTCTCCAAGTGAGGAATTCCAGTAAGCCTTCTTAAGACTTCTTTTTGGTTTGCCTGGCAGAACCCCACCTCAAACTGGCTTAAGCAAAGAAGAGGGAGATTTGCCAGCTCCGATCCTAAAGAGTTAGGGCTGCAACCGGGTGCAGGGGTCGTCGACTGCCAGGGCTCTGAGTGCTCCCCCAGGCTCTGCTTTCCCCAGGGGACACTCATGGGGGTTCCCTGATGGGGCGAAGGTGGCCGCCCGAGGCTGTGGCTTGGCCTCCAGTGGAGCGACGTCGCCTCTTTCCCGGCAGTTCCAGCCACCATCCCAGGGCTGATTCTCAGGGGCCCGGCTTTGGCTGCTCGTCTGGCCAGCCCGAGGGTGACCCCGCCTGGAGCAAGGTGTGCTTGGAGAGTGGGAGGCAGCACTCCCGCAGGACAGCTGAGGACGCTGTTCCCAGAGTGAGGATGGGGCGCCCTCCTCACTGGACGTGTGCCCTGGCCATGGACCCCGAGCTGACCTCGGCTCCTCCCTGACTCGGTTGCTCTCAGGTCCAAGGCCACTGCTGCTGTCTCTGTCTCCCAGCGTCAGCCTCTGACCTTGTCCCAACCCCACTTTTGGCTTCCCCACCGGCTTCACATCTGCTCAAAGGATCTAGGCCCTCCCTGCCACAGACCGAAAGAAGGATCCGGTGTCTCTCCCGGGCCATGGAAATGAGCTGGGTCATCCCTCCCTTGGCTCCCATCCATGTGGGCCAATCTGGTTTCACTTTATTTGTCATTTTCTCCAAAACCCAGTTTCCTTTTTATTTCTCTCCTACTCAGCTTCACCTGCTCCCGGTCCCCTCCCCGTCTCTGCAGCCGATTTTTCCAGGTTCTCGGTCCTCTCCTTCACAGATTTTCTGTCCTCTTTGTTCACCCAGATTGGGAATCTGGAGCCGCTGGGGATGGAGGGAATGAGAACCTCAGATGAAGGACAGATAGGGCTAGAGAAAGGTTTTCGGAGAGAAACAGAGAAGAATGAGATGAAAACACAGCAAACCCTGGATGGAAGGAGGGGCAGTGCCCATAAGACAAAGGGAAGGGAGCGGACAAGGTGCAGAGAACTGCACACAGACAGGCTCCCGAGGCCTGGGCCACACCGTGGCAGGGCCAGAAACAAAGCGAAACAAATAGAGAGGCCAGGGAAATTTCCGTCGGCGCGGACACTGCCAGCAGTTTTCCTAGGAGCTGGGGGTGCCAGCATTTGGAGCAAGCACGGGCCAAGGACGATAAGTAACAGAGGTGGCGGCAAGGGCTCTTTGCAGGGAGTGTGTATGGCCTTGAAGGCCAAGGAAGAAAGGCTGGGGGAGCAAAGCGGGGGGAGGAGGGAAGGGGGAGAGGAGAGGTGCCAGTCACAAAGGAAAACAGCGGCCAGATCCACGCGCTGCCACACTGTGCCTGTCCCACCTCGAGTGCCCCCGCAGATAGCTCAGCTCATTCCCTAAAGGTGCGGGAGGGCCCAGCTCATTGGGCAGGGCTGTATGAAGCGCTTGGCACCATTCTGGGAGAATTAAGCATTTAGTAGACAATAGCTTCCTTCAAAATAAATCCAAACGAGGCCTGAGAGCCCGGAGTTGGGGGGTGCCTGCCAGGCTGTCCGCATGAGAGAAGGAGGCTCTAGGGACCTCTTGGCTCCTCTAGTGGGGCACAAATCGGCAGCTCCAAGATGAGAGACAGGGGAAGAGTGAATTCCTTGGAGGGGAATCCTGGCACTGTTGGGACTGGCACTGTGCAGTTCAAGGACGACCCCTGGACTGAGAGGAAAGAATGTGACCTCCACGCTTATATCCTGGGAAAGTGATTTATCATTGCAAATTCATAAACTGGCAGTCTAGTTCCTAAAACGACTACATGTGTGTGCACGTGTGTGTGCATGTGTTTGTGTGTTCATGTGCATGTGTGCACATGTGCACGGTGTATACATGTGTTCATGTGTGTGTGCATGTGTTCGTGTATGTGTTTGTGTGCGGGTGTGCATGTGTGCACTGTGTGAGCATATGTGTATACATATGTGCACGTGTGTTCATGTATGTGTGCCTGTGTTTGTGTGTTCATGTGCATGTGTGCACATGTGCACTGTGTATACATGTGTGCATGCGTGTTCATGTGTGTGCACCTGTGTGCATGTGTTCGTGTATGTGTTTGTGTGCGGGTGTGCATGTGTGCACTGTGAGTGTGTATACGTATGTGCACGTGTGTTCATGTGCGTGTGTGTGCATGTGTGTGCACGTGTGTTGTCTGTGCATGTGTGCATACATGTGTGTTTCTATCTCCATTCTGTATGTAGCTCCTGTTTCTTCCCTCAGGCCTGGGTGTGAATATTTTTGGGGAAGTTAGGTAGAAGTCAGTGTCCCCTCTCTCTCTACAGATGTTTTCTCTGCTTTCTGGTCCTCAAGACTGAAAAATGAAAATGTACCAAACAGCTTCCAAAGTTTACCTGTTAGAGATTCAGCCACTGGGGAGCCACTGTTCCTGTTCTTGCTCACTTCCGATTCTAAATTCCCAGAGCAGTGACTCTGATTGGCCCAGCCCTGCACTAATTAGGAGCGGGACTGAGGAAGGGGCTCTGATTGGTCCAGCATGGTTTGAGTGCCCATCCCTGTCCAATCAACTGTGACCAGGGGTGGGATCATGTTGGACAAAATGTCAGGCGGTGGAGTCACTGTTGTTATCATTTGGATCCACAAGCCCATTTCTTTTTTCTTTTCTTTCTTTCTTTTTTTTTTTTTTTGAGACACAGTCTTGCTCTGTCGCCCAGGCTGGAGTGCAGTGGTGCGATCTTGGCTCACTGCAAGCTCCGCCTTCCCGGTTCACACCATTCTCCTGCCTCAGCCTCCCGAGTAGCTGGGACTACAGGCGCCTGCCACCATGCATGGCTAATTTTTTTTTTGTATTTTTAGTAAAGACGGGGTTTCGCCATGTTAGCCAGGATGGTCTTGATCTCCTGACCTCGTGATCCTCCCGCCTTGGCCTCCCAAAGTGCTGGGATTATAGGTGTGAGCCACCGTGCCCATCCCAAAAGCCGATTTCTAATCGTCCAGCTTCCCAGATGCTTCCCAGGTGCACCGCGACCCCTGTGTGCTGTGTGGTCTTTTGTAGGGAGAAAGGATCAATCAAGAATGGGAAACCCCTGCTCCCATGGAGCTTGCCTTCTGGTGGGATAAGAAAATTAGTAAACATTAATTAATAAATAGGTACTTCTCTATGCAAGTTTACAGAAAAATAAACAAATATGTACGTAAGAAAGAAGATGGTTTTGGATAGCAATAAGTGCTGTGATGAAAATGAAACCAGGTGATAGGCCAGCGATGACTCCACTGAGGGAGGGTGTGAGCGTTACACAACATGGTCAGAAAAGACCCCGCTGGACCCAAGTCCCAGCTGGTAAGAAAGTGCCAGCTTCATGACGGTGGCGAGAAACATTCCAGCATCACCGTTTTAAAATACGAGCATCCTAAATATTACACAAACCATACTTATGCTAAATATTTGGGATCTACACTAAAAATGTAGTGTAGTGTAAAAATGGGGTTTCACCATGTGGGCCGGGCTGGTCTCGAACTCCCAACCTCAAGCTATCCACCCACCTCAGCCTCCCAAAGTGCTGGGATTATAGGCGTGAGCCACTGCACCCAGCCAATCTGATGGGTTTTTTTTTTTTTGAGACGGAGTCTCGCTCTGTCACCCAGGCTGGAGTGCAGTGGCACGATCTCTGCTCACTGCAAGCTCCACCTCCCAGGTTCACGCCATTCTCGGGCCGCAGGCTCCTGAGTAACCCCTTTTGCTTTGTTCTCATTCTCTCTCTTGGCTGCCACCATGCAAGACCTGCCTTTCGCCTTCTGCCATGATTGTGAGGCCTCCCCAGCCACGTGGAACTGTGAGTCCATTCAACCTCTTTTTCTTTGTAAATTACCCAGTCTCGGGTATGGCTTTATCAGCAGCATGAAAACAGACAAATACACTGTTGTTTCTTATTAAATGTTATTGGCTTATTTTGAAAACAAAAGCTTACCAACTACATGTGGTTATGGGAAGGGGCCAGAAAGTTACACTGCAAGTAAAAATATCAGTAACTATGTTTACTGGGTGGTGATGGCATAAACAATAGTTTTTCCTTTTTTTTTTTTGAGACAGGATCTTGCTCTGTCGCCCAGGCTGCAGTGCAGTGGTGCAATCACAGCCCACTGCAGCCTCGACCTCCCGAGCTCAATTGATCCTCCCACCTCAGCCTCCTGAGTAGCTGCATCTACAGATGTGAGCCACCAAAAAAAATATATATATTTTTGACACAGGATCTGGCACTGTTGCCCAAGCTGAAGTGCATCTGGGCTCACTGCAAGCTTCTGAGCTCAAACCACCCTCTCACCTTAGCCTCCCAAGTAGCTGGGACTAGAGGCTCACTCCACCACTCCCGGCCTTGTTTTTCCTTTGTGAACATCATTCTACAATGCTGTGGGTACATTGCTTTTTCAATATGAAGTTTTCTTTGGAAGTTTATAAATCCAGTTTGGGCCTTGGAGGAAAGCAGTCAGTGATAGAAATGTTGTGACTCTGAGTGAGTTTGGTGGAGCTTCAAATTGTAGATTGTTTCCCAGGGACCGCTGCAGACACAAAGCCCTGACTGCAGGATCCCCAGTGATAAAAGTGATCAAAGGCGAGTGTGATCGGATGTGCGCTGCAACGCGAGTTGAGGTTTCATCGAGCCTCATTCAGTGGCTCCTGGAGCAGTTGTGTGGATGAAGAGGGCCATGTCTGTGAAGCGCTCAGGATGGAGCTGGTGGTGGGGCAGCCATGCCGGCCACATGGCTCACACCCCTCACCCGTCAACTCGGTGCCCGGCGTTTTCCTTAGCTCCTCTGTGGATTAATTCTCATTCTGAAGACGGGAGGCCGAGGTTTCATCTCAGCTCTGTTCCAGGCTCATTGCTGTGCTTCTCTGTACCCGTCCCCTCCCCTGACGAGGGGAATGAGAACCTTGCCTAGGGAAACACTTAGGGGATGGTGGCCCGTGACTCCATGCCAGCCCCTCCCAAGCCCAGCCGCCAGCTGAGGTCCTGACCACCTTGTGGTCCACCCGGTCCTCCAGCCCTGCGCCCACCCCCGCGTCCTCCCTCCTGCTCTTCCGTGGTTCCCTCGTGTTGCTCTGTGCCAGTAGCTGAGCCCCCGTGCCCACCCACTGCAACTGCACCTTCCCTCCCTCCAGGCTTCCCCACTGCATTGCTCCCCTGCAGGGGCCAGTGAGTGGCTCTAGCTGTGTTCAGACGGCTCTGTGCCTCCTCCTCCCACCCCAGTTCCTCAGCCTTGGAGACAGACGGGGGTGCAACGGGGCTGAATGGCACTCCAAGCTCGTGGGGCTGGGGAGTCCGCATCTGCACCCGCCGCGTGGCTAGCACCCCCTGAGCGTTTTGGTCAATTTGCCATCATCCCACCCCTCAGTGCCGTTGGTGGTTGCCTGACGAAAATCTGCACTTAATAGAAATCACTGTGGATGCAGGAGATGGATGGTGATGAGCTCAGGACCAGCCAGCAACCCCATCAGGCGGTAATGCCTACCATGGTCACCCATGACTTCCTCTCGCCACTGCTCGGAGCTCCTGCAAAGCCACAGGCAACAACACATTTCTGCTCCGTATGAGAAGCTCCTGTTGTAAATTGGTAACGTGGCTGCGGTTTTCTCTCAGCAAATACTGAGCAAACACTGACTGTGCCAGGTGATGTGCTGGGTCCCAAACCCTTCCCAGACCCAGCCCTGGCACTCACGGAGATCCAGCTAGGAAGTCCGGGAAAAGGTCATCGGGGAAATAAACAAAGTCAAGCACAGTGGATGAACGCGCTGCTGCCGCTCCCCACGCCTCTTGCGGTGGACATCACTTATGCTTCCTCATGGTGCATGTCACTTATGCTTCCTGGTGCCCTCCCAGATGACACCCTTTGGGCCACTACACACAGCTGCACCCGGCAAGAGCAGACAAGGATGGTCTACCCACCGAGCCTGCAAGGCTGGTGTGCAGGACGGGCCAGCTACGCTCCCCAGGTGTGTGCAAGACCGGGGACGAGTCAGTCATTGGGAGGTGAGGTGCTCGGGCAGTGTGGGGTGGAGGAGGAGGGAGGGAAACTGAGTGTGGGCTCTTCATATTGGAGAGGAGGGGACGGCCATGGTACAGAGACTCAGATGGGAAAGTGCGAGAAAGAGCAGAGATTTCAAAGGAGCTACGGTGGAGACCCACGGAAGAGGAATGCTGAGGCTTTTCTGTCTGAAATGCTGAATAGACTCTAGCACAGGCAAAACAGCCCACCACAGCGAGCTGCAGGATTCTTCCGGGCTTTTAACAGTGGTCTTGTAAAAAAAATTAGCCGGGCATGGTTGTCCCAGCTACTCAGGAGGCAGAGAGGGGAGGATGGCTTGTGCCCAGGAGGTTGAGGCTGCAGTGAGCCATGATCGCACCACTGCACTCCAGCCTGGGTGACAGAATGAGACCCCTGACTCAAAAAAAAAAAAAAAAAAAAAAAGACTGGAACATTCAAAACCTGTTGATGGGCCAGGTGTGGTGGCTCACGCCTATAATTCCAGCACTTTGGGAGGCCGAGGCAGGTGGATCACCTGAGGTCAGGAGTTTGAGACCAGCCTGGCCAACATGGCGAAACCCTGTCTCTACTAAATATAAAAAAATTAGCCAGTTGTGGTGGTGCGTGCCTGTAATCCCAGCTACAGGAGGCTGAGGCAGGAGAATTGCTTGAACCTAGGAGGCAGAGGCTGCAGTGAGCCAAGATTGTACCACTGCATCCAGCCTGGGTGACAGAGCGAGACTCTGTCTCAAAAAAAAAAAAAAAACCCTGTTGGGGTTTGTTGGCGAAGGCCCCCCTTCCTTTTGCCGCCACCAGCGCCGACCCTGTTGCCCCTCCAATCCCATCTCCCGCTGCCCCTGACAGTGCCTTTGCCGGCTGGTGCTTCTGCCTGTTCTGTCGTGGTGGCTGCTCTCACCAGGGTCCTTTCCGCTGGTCGTCCCTTTCTGCCTGGAGCCGCCATTATCTTCACCTGACAAATAGAAACCCATCTTCAGGGCTCCATTGAAACGCCGCTTCCACGGGGGCCCTCCTGGGCGTCCCAAGCAAGTTTAGGGCCCCAAAGCCCATGCCCTCACCTCTCAGACAAACAGCTTTTTATCTCTACCACCGTCTGACACTCCTGGATCCCAAGCTCTGCGAGGGCAAGTCAGAGCCCAGAGCCTCCTCCCTCTGTCCCCCGTACTGAACCTGGTGCCCGGCACGCGGGAGAAACTCAGTGGGTGTTTTTGGATGAATGAGGGACTTCTTTTATGCTTGCATGGCTGGCAAAGCCCCTTCTCATGGACATGTTCTTAAGACATATTTATCTTTCGACGTCTTTACGTGTAGGTCTTACCTTGAGACTCGTGGTTTCTGTTTCGGGGAACTGCGGATCTCTGCTGTAGTGAGATGATGGCGATGGCAGTGATGATAGCAATTTTATTTTATTTTATTTTATTGTTTATTTATTTATTGAGATGGAGTCTCCCTCTGTCGCCCAGGCTGGAGTGCAGTGACGCAACCTCCACCTCCCGGGTTCAAGCGATTCTCTCACCTCCGCCTCCCAAGTAGCTGGGACTACAGTCACATGCCACCACGCCCGGCTAATTTTTGTATTTTTAGTAGAGACGGGGTTTCACCATGTTGCCCAGGCTGGTCTCAAACATCTGACCTCAAGTGATCTGCCCGCCTCAGCCTCCCAAAGTGCTGGGATTACAGGTGTGAGCCACTGTGCCTGGGTGATGACAGTAATTTTAATAATAACAATAACTCCAGTCATAATAATAGTAAGTGGCTACCATTATTTGAGCTCTCACTGCATGCCAGGGACTGTTAGGGAGGTACTTTGTAAGTATCACAGTACTCAATCCTTGCCATGGGCCCCTGAAGTAGATCATTATCCTTTTACAGATGTCTAGTCTGGGCCACAGACCTATAAAACAACTTGCAAAGCCCCACCGTGTGAAGCCAGGATTGGAGCCCACATTTGCCTTGCTTTCAAACCAGTGCCAATATGTGATGGTCTCAGAGGCTAACTTCCAGGGAGCAGTCTAGGTTCCGTCGTCGCGGAGTTCTGTGGGCAGGGGCTTATAGTGGCTGCGGCCCCTGCCTGCCTGGGGAGGTGGCACACAGAAGCCCTCAGCCGTCCCCCTTTACAGCTTGGGAACGTGCATTACCCCCCCAGAGTGGCACCGGAAGCAGGCTGGTCCCTTGTGGCATCGTGTTATTTGAAATTTCCAGTAATTAGAACATGTCAAACTTCTCTTGTACTAATTTTAAGCCTTCAAACAACCCGTGCCTGCCAAAAGCCTGCTCATCTTGGTAAAAGCCCCGAACTACAAATAGATGGCTATTAACAGCATCTGTTGTAATAGCAGAGACAATATTCTCTGGGGCCAGCACGTCACAGCCTGGAGCCGGCCCCAAACGTCATCTGTTATTATGTTTGGAGAGTCTGGCACGCGCTGAGGCAATCGTTCAATTATATCTCCATGAGCCGGTTCTGACGCACCTGCTTGCACAGAACGCTGAGGCAACAGTGGCCAGTGCTGCCCGGTGGACCAGCCCTGCCGATAGTAGAGTCTGGGGGACGGGGGCTGGCAGCTTAAAGACCCCTTTTCATGAATTGGGCTTGCCTTTTTTTTTTTTTTTTTATTAAGGAGAATACCCTGACATTGTATTGTCATTATGAAAAGTCACTTTAGGCTGGGCACAGTGGCTCATGCTTGTAATCCCAGCACTTTGGGAGGCTAAGGCGGCAGATCCCTTGAGGTCAAAGTTCAAGGCCAGCCTGGCCAACATGGTGGCTCTATTAAAAATACAAAAATTAGCTGGGCATGCTGGTGGGTGCCTACAATCCCAGCTACTCGGGAAGCAGAGGTGAGAGAATCGCTTGAGCTCAGGAGGTGGAGGTTGCAGTCAGCCAAGATCTGGCCATTGCACTCCAGCCTAGGTGACAGAGCAAGGCTCCATCTCAAAGAAACAGAAACAAAAACAAAATTTAGTGGGGTGTGGTAACATTTATCTGTAGTCCCAGCAACTCAGGAGGCTGAGGCAGGAGAATCACTGGAACCTGGGAGGCAGAGGTTGCAGTGAGCCGAGAGCACCCCACCGCACTCCAGCCTGGGTGACAGAGTGACTCCACCTAAAAAAAAAGAAGTCACTTTGAGATTATTTTATCCAGGTCTGCAGCCTTAAATTGGGTCCCTAACTTTACTGGCAAGGCAAGTAGCAGAGTTTGGCCTGAACCCTACTACAAAAGCTGAGGGTCTGGACCGTCAGACCTGGGTGAGGTTGCCGGCTAAACTGGGGCAGGTGACCGAACCTCTCTGCGTCTCAATTTCCTCATCTCAAAGTTGGACTCACAGGACCTGCTCTGTAGGGCCATTGTGAGGAGTTCATCCTGGGAGGAACATAAAGTTACCTCGCAATGCCCAGCAGGTAGCAGGTGCCCAGTGAACGCCAGCTCCTCCGCCGCACTCTGGTACGCACCAAGCCTTCTCCATCACGACAACGACGTGAGCTCATGGACAGGATACGTGGTGCCCGGGACACGCCAGAACCTGGCCAGCGAGAGCCTTTGCCCCTTAATCAGCTGTTTCACCCCATGAAGGCTTCAGTGGCTTCCAGTTCATTGTTTTTTGTTTGTTTGTTTGTTTTAGAGTGCTTCCTTTACGTCAAGCGTTGTGCTAAGGACTTCGTATTTCCCATGTGACTTAATCGTAACAGCAGTCCTATGGTGGGGGTTCAAGGATCATCCCCACTTTACAGATGGGGAAACTGAGGCTAGGAGGGGTGCAAAAGCTGGACCTAGAGCACACAGTTTGGGAGTGGTGGCCCCAGCTTCTGAACGTGCGTCCGACTGCACACGGTTTGGGAGAAGTGATCCCAGCCTCTGAACGTGCGTCCGACTCCAGACCCCACTCCTGACCCCATGCTGTGTTGTCTACAGGAAGAGCAACGAAACACAGCTTTCCAGTTTTTAAAGAAATATACGCTTGGCATTTTGCTGGTGGGCGGTCTTCGCGGCGCAGGTCTAATTTTGGAATTTACATTGGGATTTAAAATTTTCAGTGAGATTCTCTGTTTCACCTTGAAAGAGGCTCAAGGTGTATGAATCCCATACTAGACTGATGCTGAAGAGGAGCCTGTGGAATCCACACCCGCTGTGAGATGCAGTGGAATGGCTAAGAAATCTCATAGTGGAAAGAGCCCCGCCGAGGTGCTGTGATTCCAGTTCTGGAAACAGGATTCCGCAGGGTTGATGCTCGTGTGTCCACAGCTAGCTCTCTCTGACTTCGAATGCGTCACCACTGCTCTGGGACCCTGTTTCCTCCTCCATAAAATAAGGGTGCTGGGCTCAATGGAAATTCCCAAAATTCAGTCATGCAGGCAAGATCCTGAAGACTTTGACATATCTGCCTGCCAATGGGACAACTTTCTACTGAATATTTTTCTTTTCTTTTTTATTTTTTCGAGGAGTCTCCCTCTGTCACTCAGGCTGGAATGCAGTGGCGCGATCTCAGCTCACTGCAACCTCCGCCTCCCGGGTTCAAGCAATTCTCTTGCCTCAGCCTCCATGCAGTTGGGACAATAGGTGTGCGCCATCACACCCAGCTAATTTTTGTATTTTTAGTAGAGACGGGGTTTCACCATGTTGGCCAGGCTGGTCTCAAACTGCGGACTTCAGGTGATCCGCCCGCCTTGGCCTCCCAAGGTGCTGGGATTACAGGCGTGAATCACCGCGCCCAGCCTACTTAATATTTTTCTTTAAATTGATTAGCTCGAAAAATTTTTAGCCTTGTCCTGGGTGATGATATTCACTAATGATAAAGTTTGTTTTAAAACAGATTGAAACAAAAACCTCAAATCCCTAACTAATAACATTTAAGAATGTTGACTCATGTACCACCCAGCATCTCCTTGAACAGTCCCTGTCTGACCCCAAGCCCAAGGGCAGAGAGAAACCTGCCCAAACCGCGGCTCTGCGGCCCAGCTCTCCACACGCTTCCCTGCATCCAGCGCCCAGCTCTCCACACGCTTCCCTGCATCCAGCGCCCAGCTCTCCACACGCTTCCCTGCATCCAGCACAGCTCGAAAAGATGGCGGGGACAAGAGTGTCGCCTTTCTCCAAGATCAGCTGAGAAAAGGCTTTGAGGGAGAAGGAGAAATTCCAAAGAAATGTAGTTTATTTATTCAGCAGCAAGCAAAAGAATTCCAGGGCAGAAGGAGTCAACGCAAGCCTCAGATGTGCGGACGGATGAGGCTTCAACCTGTGTTAACAATGGTGCGGGCTGGTCCAGATGGAGCTGGGGCGAGCCCTTCCTCGCGGTTCAAGGAGCCGTTTGATCTGTACGTGGCCTTCGCCTTGATGCTGGCTTCGGGGCGGCCTCCTGGGACTGGGACCAGATCACCCCCCGCCGCCCCATCTGCCTGCTCAGAAACTTCACAAGGCCACGGTTCTGAGAGCTCTGACGCCCCGTCCTCTTCCTCCGCGCGGCTCCACAGCCAGAGGAAACCTGGGGAGGGGTTGTTTTCCCAGCCAGCCTCCACCTCCCACACCAGGTGGTCCCACCTCTTGGTGGGAAAGAAAAGAGCTGGCTGTGAAGGACCCTTTACCCAAGGGCTGTTTTCCTCCTGGGGAAGGTTCTGGAGCATTTCTTCCCCATGGGGTAAGTCAGAATTTTCTAGGCAAACCACAGGGGAGGAATGATGCCCGGGACAGGGGAGGAAGTGCCACCGCGGACTGAGCTCTGGTCCTGATGCTGATCTCTGGGCTCATCCCCTCAGCTGAAAATAAAGAGTTAGACTCTTTTTTTTTTTTTTTTTTTTTTGAGATAGAATCTCGCTCTGTTGCCCAGGCTGGAGTGCAATGGCGCGACCTCGGCTCACTGCAACCTCCGCCTTCCAGGTTCAATTGATTCTCCTGCCTCAACCTCCTGAGTAGCTGGAAGTACCGGCGCCCACCACCATGCCTGGCTAATTTTTGTATTTTTAGTAGAGACGGGGTTTCACCATGTTGGCCAGGCTGATCTCAAACTCCTGACCTCAAGTGATCCGCCCACCTTGGCCTCCCAAATTGCTGGGATTACAGGCGTGAACCACCGCACCTGGCCGAGTTAGACCTTTGAGAAATTAAAAGACCTTAAGAGGCTGAGTGCGGTGGCTCAAGCCTGTAATCCTAACACTTTGGGAGGCCAAAGCAGGCAGACCACCTTAGGTCAGGAGTTCAAGACCAGCCTGGCCAACATGGTGAAAGCCTATCTCTACTAAAACTACAAAAATTAGCCAGGCATGGTGGCGGGTGCCTGTAATCCCAGCTACTCGGGAGGCTGAGGCAGGAGAATTGCTTGAATCTGGGAGATGGAGGTTGCAGTGAGCTGAGATTGTGCCACTGCACTCCAGGCTGAGTGACACAGCGAGACTCATCTCAAAAAAAAAAAAAAAAAAAAAAAGACCTTAGGAGGTAAAAGACCCAGCCTTGGGGGCAAGAGTCTATGCTTCATGGGTCAGGGAATGGGAAGAGACTTGAACAACCCTCTCGCCTAGAGGCTCCTAGCCTAGGACTTCTGGGAGCTTCTTCCATAGCACAGTGTATCAGAGAGCCCCACAGTTGGACTCCTGGGTCCAGAGCCCTGATCCACCACTCCTGAGCTGCGCACCTCTGAGCCTCAGCTTCCTCGCCTGTGAAATGGAGATGTTAAACATCCACAGTAGCCTGGGCGCGGTGGCTCACACCTGTAATCCCAGCACTTAGGGAGGCCGAGGTGGGTAGATCACCTGAGGTCAGGAGTTCAAGACCAGCCTGGCCAACATGGCAAAACCCCATCTCTACTAAAAATACAAAAATTAGCTGGGTGTGGTGGCACACTCCTGTAATCCCAGCTACTCAGGAGGCTGAGGCAGGAGAATCGCTTGAACCCAGGAGATGGAGGTTGCAGTGAGCCGAGATCATGCCACTGCACTCCAGTCTGGGTGACAGCTCGAGAATCCGTCTCCAAAAAAAAAAAAAAAAAATCCACACTAGAGCAGCATTCTCACCATGTAATGGAATAAGGAGCATGTCTGGTTCTTGGTGAAATGTGCAGTTGAGTTTAAGGCCCAGCTGCGGCCAACACTCACACACACACGTCTGCTGTGGAATGCACAGGCTGCTCCTGCCTGTCACGAAACGAAAATCCACCAGCCCAATCACTAAGGTTAAAGTCGCTTTTTGTTGCTGCGGGTGCTTTCAGTCAGCTGATTCCCAGAGAGAGCTATTACCTTTTGGGAGTCCATGAAACTTTAGAATGATGGCCTTCTGATGGAAAATGCTAGAAATGTGGTTGAATCTAACTCCTGATTGGTGGGCAGTGCAGGGCAGGACGGGGCCGTGGTGGCCTCAGGCTCAAGGGCAGATGGCCTTGGCTTCAAATCCCAGCTCTGCCTCTCACCCCCGCGGACTCAGCAGTCCTCACCCAGGGATGGGCTCACCTGCAGCTTCTGGGCTGCTTTCCTGGTTTCCTCCAGTTAAGGAACAAGCTGTCCTGAACTAGGGCAGGAAAGACCAGAGTCACGTAGTCCCCATCATCTCTCCTAGTTCCAGGCTGGTCCAGGCCCTGCTGTGGAACTGACTCGGCAGAGACCCTCCAGGAATGCCTGCCACGGTCATTCCCTGGGGACCCAGCTGGCTTCTATGCAGTGCTCAGGGCTCCAAGGGTGCATTTCCAGAAAGAGCCAGACGGACACGATGTCTTTTCTGCCCTGGCTTCCAGAGTCACAAAGCACTGCTCCTGCGGCATCCTGTTCACCATTCCCGCCAGGAGCACCTGCCCAGGCTCAGGGCAAGGGGACATCACCCCACACCTCGGTGGGAAGGGTTCAAAGAAGCGACAGCCCTCCATATAAATTATCACACTGAATCTTCCAATCACTCCACGGGGCAGGGCCTGTGATTCATCTGTCTTGCACACACAGGGAAACCAAAGCTCAGAGAGGCAGAGAAGGCCTTGCCCGGGCACACAGGTGGCAGGTGAAGAGCCCGTTTTTAAACCCAGGAAGTGGGTCCACGCAGCCTGAACTCCCAGTCGTCCCAGCGCCCACCTCACACATGCAGTCAGAACCCAGGCTGAGCTCCAGGCCCTGCTGCACATTTCTGAGCTTTTCAGCAGCTTAGAGGGAAACACAGGCAGTGTCTATAACCAAAACCACATTAGGCGCTGCCTGGAAGCCCGGACCCCCACCCCCACCCCCAGCGCCGTCCCATCTGCACAGGCCCCTACCAGTGCTGACCTGTCACTATGCACTCAGCTCCCAGCACGCAGGCACAGCCCCAGTGTGGCCCCGGTGACCCTGGGCAGACAATCCCAGAATGGAGACCTCGAGGCTTCGCCTTTGACCCTCTCACCATAGCCAGAAGTTTTGGCAAAAACTGCCCACAGAGGGTCCCCACCCTCCATGTCTGGACAAGCTGCAAGCTCCTCAGGCTGCTGGGGCCCCCCGTCCTCCCTGCCTTCGCAAGAGTCAGTGCTACAGGGGAATTGGCTGCCTTGTGGAGTTGGAAACAGCCCACCAGGTCCAGGGGATCCAGGGAATGGCTCTATGCCCTGTGGGGGCTCTTCTAGCTTTGGCAGCAGCAGCGGCGGCACCTACTGAGCCCCACGCCCATGTGGCAGGCACTGATGGAAGCCCATTACAGCCACCACACTGCCTGTCGTACACCTGGGGAAACTGAGACTCTAAGAGGACAAACCAAGGGCGGAGTTAGGCTGGGTGGGGCTTGATGCTCATAAAATGTGGGGTCCTGTTTAAGAGAAAGAAGACAAAACCAGGAATAGAGCGGTGGCTCACGCCTATAATCCCAGCACTTTGGGAGGCTGAGGCGGGTGGATTACCTGAGGTCAGGAGTTTGAGACGAGCCTGACCAACATAGAGAAACCCCATCTCTATTAAAAATACAAAATTAGCCAGGCGTGATGGTGCATGCGTGTAATCCCAGCTGCTAGGGAGGCTAAGGCAGGAGAATCGCTTGAACCCGGGAGGTGGAGGTTGTGGTGAGCCGAGATCGTGCCATTGCACTCCAGCCTGGGCAACAAGAGCGAAACTCCGTCTCAAAATAAATAAATAAATAAGAGAAAAGTGGAACAAGTCACCAACCCACTTCCGCCAGCAAAGGCTTGTGGTGCTTTCCACAGGTAGCTGGGCCATCCGTGCTCAGATAATGGATGTGATGGTCTTCAACCTCATTGGTGTGCTCACCGGTGTCCCATTCTAGCTGCCTGGGGCTCACCACACACATAAAGGAAGGGCCCTGACTTCCTTTGGGGGCCCTGAGGGGGAGCAGCTTTCTGTAACCACATGGCTGCTCCAGCCCTCATGCATCTTAGAGACAGGACAGGAACTCCTGGGGACGATGAGGCAACACACAGGCATCCTCTTCTCAGCCCAAGGCTGGAAAGCTTAATTGGCAGGAAACCTGCACGCAGTGGAATGGCTGGGGCCTGCCGCTCCCCCGACTGATTCCTGCAGTCCTGGGGAGGGAGAGAAGAGCCCGCACCTTGGAACGGGCCAGGCCTCAGTGGCCCTGACTGGCAACGTGGCTTTGGGCAAGTTGTTTATATCTGTCTGTCTGTCTTCATCAGTAAACTAGAAATACTTCTTGAAGGGTTGTTCTGAAGATTTGAAGTAGTTGCTCAGAAAGTGACTGGCACATCTGTGCCCTGGGAGCGGGGACGTGTGGCCGGCAGGAGGAGAGGACATCTCACTGCACACCTGCCTGTTACCCATGTGCACAGACCAACGTCTCACGGCACACCGACCTGTTACCCATGTGCACAGACCGACATCTCACTGCACACCCGCCTGTTACCCACGTGCACCAGACTGACGCCTCACTGCACACCCACCTGTTACCCACGTGTACAGACTGACGCCTCACTGCACACCCACTTATTACCCACGTGCACCAGACTGACGCCTCACTGCACACCTGCCTGTTACCCACGTGCACCAGACTGACATCTCACTGCACACCCGCCTGTTACCCATGTGCATAGACTAACACCTCACTGTGCACCCACCTGTTACCCATGTGCACAGACTGACGTCTCACTGTACATCCGTTACCCATGTGCACAAGCAGCCTGCTCCTTCACAGCCCAGCTAGAGTGTGCAATGGGATGTTAACCCAGCTAGACCATGCAATGAGATATTACTTGGCAATCAGAAAGGACACAGCTCTAACTCACGCTGCGGTGTGGGTGAGCCTCAAAAGCACCGTACTAAGTGACAGACGCAAGACACAAATGTTCCACATGTTATATGACTCAGTTCCTATGAAACCCACAGAGACAGAAGCAGCACGGCGGGGGTGGGGACAAGAGCTAAAAAGTACCAAGCTTCCTCCTTGAGGTGCTGAAAATGTTCTAAAATTGACTTGGGATGGCTGCACAACTGTGAATATACCCAAAACCATAGAATTGTACACTTCAATTTTTATTTACTTTTTCTGGTTTTTTTTTTTTTTTTTTGAAATGGAGTTTCACTCTTGTTGCCCAGGCCGGAGTGCAATGGCATGATCTCAGCTCACTGCAACCTCTGCCTTCCAGGTTCAAGCGATTCTCCTGCCTCAGCCTCCCGAGTAGCTGGGATTACAGGCATGCACCACCACGCCTGGCTAATTTTGTATTTTTAGTAGAGACACGGTTTCGCCATGTTGGTCAGGCTGGTCTCGAACTCCCGACCTCAGGTGATCCACCCGCCTTGGCCTCCCAAAGTGCTGGGATTACAGGCATGAGCCACCGTGCCCGGCCTATTTACTTATTTTAAGAAAAGATCTCACTCTGTCACCCAGGCTAGAGTGCAGTGGTATGATCACAGCTCACTGCAGCCTCAACCTCCGGGGCTCAAGCCATCCTCCCACCTCAGCCTCCCAACTACCTGGGACCACAGGCATGTACCACTGCACCTGGCTAGTTTTTGTATTTTTTGTAGAGTCAGATTCTTGTTATGTTGCTTAGGCTGGTCTCAAACTCCTGGCCTCAAGCAGTCCTCCCACATCGGCCTCCCAAAGTGCTGGGATTACAGGCATGATCCATCGCGCCCAACCAGGTTGTACACTTTAGATGGGAGAGTTGCATGGTATGTGAATTCTATCACAATAATGCTGTGGGTTTTGTTGCTGTTGTTGTTGTTTGAGACCGAGTCTCTCTCTGTTGCCCAGACTGGAGTGCAATGGTGCAGTCTTGGCTCACTGCAACCTCTGCCTCCTGTGCTAAAGCAATTCTTGTGTCTCAGTCTCCCGAGTAGCTGGGATGACAGGCACCTGCCACCATGCCTGGCTAATTTTTGTATTTTTAGTAGAGACGGGGTTTCGCCATGTTGGTCAGGCTGGTCTTGAACTCCTGACTTCAGGTGATCTGCCTGCCTTGGCCTCCCAAAGTGCTGCGATTACAGGCATGAGCCACTGCGCCCAGCCTATAATGCTGTTTTTTTTTTTAATTAACTGGATAATTATAAACGTGAACATGTGTGCACAGAACTGATGCATGTGTCTGCCGGCGTGGACACTCCTGGGCTTCCTTCTGGTAGCTCAGCCGCCTCTCTTGACCCTGACCCTCACTGCTTGATGTTAGGAGACAAGCCCAAGGCATCTAGGTTGCCGGCTTCCACCTTGGAAGGCCAGGGCCCAGCAAAGTCAAGGTGATGTGATGTGGCTGAGCAGGGAGGCCATCTTCCTTGCAGACAGGGACTCTGTCACTTTGGACTGGACTCTTGTCCCACAGTGCTGGCCAGGGACAGGTGCAGAGTTGTGCTTGGTTGGCATGGGACGCTGATGAGGGCTGTGTTGCGGCCAGGCCCAACCACCATGAGCCGAGATCATGCCACGGCACTCCAGCCTGGAAGACAGAGTGAGACTCTGCCTCAAAAAAATAAAAAAAATAAAAAGTTATAAATAGAACTACTCTATGATTCAGCAATCACACACTTCTGGGTATATATCCAAAAGAGCTGGCTGGGCACAGTGGCTTATGCCTGTAATCCCAATATTTTGAGAGGCCAAGGCAGGAGGATCACTGGAGCCCAGGAGTTGGAGAACAGCTTGGGCAAGATGGCAAGACCCCCTGGCTACAAACAATTAATTTTAAACCCTGGTATGGTGTCCTAGCTACTTGGGAGACTGACGCGGGGGGATCGCTTGAGCCCAGGAATTAGAGACTGCAGTGAGCTATGATGGCATCATTGCACTCCTGCCTAGTTGACAAAGTAAGACCCTGACTCTTTTTTTTTTTGTTTTTTGGCTGTGAGTGTATTCAATGCAAAATAATCCTCTCTAATTTTACTGAGGTGGCTGGCCATGTCCACGACCAAATCTGCCTCTAAACTGGAATTCGGTTGCTGACCCAGCCTGAGCCTCGGCTTTCTTGTCGGCACCAGGGGCACAGCACTCCGTCTGTAGGTATGTCTGTCGGCTTCCCCTCCTGTGAGTCTTGCAGGTCGCCCACCCTCCAGACCTTTAGGCCAAGGCCTGCCAGTCCCTGGACGGCTGCAGCGTAGGGTGGCAGGCACAGTTTCCAGGGACAGATGAAGGTAATCACGGAGATACTGGATACCCTGATCGGTAAGGTAGCAGTAGAAATGTCTCCAGGCAAGCCAGGCACGGTGGCTCATGCCTGTAATCCCAACATTTTGGGAGGCTGAGGTGGGCGGATCACGAGGTCAGGAGATCGAGACCATCCTGTCTAACATGGTGAAACCCCGTCTCTACTAAAAATACAAAAAATTTGCCGAGCGTGGTGGCGGGTGCCTATAGTCCCAGCTACTGGGGAGGCTGAGGCAGGAGAATGGCATGAACCCAGGAGTTCAAGCTGGTCTTGAACTCCAGGAGGCGGAGCTTGCAGTGAGCCGAGATCACACCACTGCACTCCAGCCTG
Organism: Pan troglodytes; assembly: GCF_028858775.2. Lineage (NCBI taxonomy): Eukaryota > Metazoa > Chordata > Mammalia > Primates > Hominidae > Pan > Pan troglodytes. The sequence continues at coordinate 32,600,675 of NC_072416.2, forward strand.
GGTGACACAGCCAGACTCCGTCTCAGAAAAAAAAAAAAAAAAAAACCAACAATGCAGGGACTCCTGACACATGCTCCAATGTGGATAAACCTGAAGGCCATTATGCCCAGTGAAATAAGCCAGATACAAAAGACAAAAACCACAGGATCCCACCCACATCAGGTCCCCAGAGTCCTCAGATTCAGAGAGATGGAAGCAGAATGGTGGGTGCCAGGCCTGGGGGAGGAAGCTGGACATAGTGTTTAGTGGGGTCAGGACAGAATTTGAGTTTGGGATGATGGAAAAGTTCTGGAGACGGATGGTGGAGATGGTTGCACCACAATGTGACTGCATTTAACACCATGAAACTTTACACTTAAAAATTGTTAAGATGGGCCGGGCATGGTGGCTCATGCCTCTCATCCCAGCGCTGTGGGAGGCTGAGGCAGGTGAATCACCTGAGATTGGGAGTTCAAAACCAGCCTGACCAACATGAAGAAACTCCGTCTCTACTAAAAATACAAAATTAGCAGGTGTGGTGGCGGGTGCCTGTAATCCCAGCTACTCAGGAGGTTGAGGCAGGAGAATCACTTGAGCCTGGGAGGCGAAGGGTTGCAATGAGCCAAGATCGCACCATTGCACCCCAGCCTGGGCAACAAGAGCAAAACTGCATCTCAAAAAAAAAAAAAAGGTTAAGATGGTAAATTTTATGTTATGTATATTTTATCACAATAAAAAGTAATATTTTTTGCAGCCAAGGTATGCTAAAAGAAATGGCTTTTTTATTTTTTATTATTAATTAATTATTATTATTATTATTATTTGAGACAGAGTCTCACTCTGTTGCCCAGGCTGGAGTGCAGTGGCGTGATCTCAGCTCACTGCAACCTCTGCCTCCTGGGCTCAAGCAATTCTCTTGCCTCAGCCTCCTGAGTAGCTGGGACTACAGGCGCCCACCACCACATCTGGATAATTTTTGTATTTTTAGTAGAGACAGGGTTTCATCATGTTGACCAGGCTCGTCTTGAACTCCTGACCTCAAGTGATCCACCCACCTTGGCCTCCCAAAGTGCTGAGATTACAGGGGTGAGCTACTGAGCCCCAAGAAATGACTTCAAAAGGAAAAATGTAAGCACCAACATAAGCTGGTGTAATGTAATGTAATTCCCACCAATGTAAGTTGGCAGGAATCCTTGCTCTGTATAGAAGGGTCACATTTTCTTATCACTGCTTCCAAGTGTGACAGCAGTGGCCTCATGGCCTTATCTCGGGGAAAGCACTTCCTTCCAAGCACCATGAAGGCCTCCCGTGCTGAGACAAGATGGAAGCTCCTAGTCCCGCCTGAGGACTGACACGGCCTGTGCTTCTCGGTCTCTCAGGACGCGCGGGCGGCCATGCGCCCCTTCGACCCCTCCACTCTGCTGCCCACCTGCTGGGATTACTGGACCTATGTGGGCTCGCTCACCACTCCGCCGCTGACCGAGTCGGTCACCTGGATCATCCAGAAGGAGCCCGTTGAAGTGGCCCCAAGCCAGGTGAGCCATGCCCGTAACTGGCATGATGGCACTTCATGGAAGGCGTCTCTCTTGCTTGGCAGCGTCACTAAGATGCTGCATAAGAGCCTTGAGGAGTTATATATATTCTTTCATGCATTTGAGGTGTTCTTACACAAGAAGAAAGTTCCAATTGAAGTAGGAGCTTGTTGAGATTGGACAGCGGTTCCAGTGATCACAGCGAGCATGTTCTGAGCAACGCCCTAATCTATCACACACAGACACACAAGGCATCCATGGGAGTTGTCCCAGGTTCATGGGTCTGCATGGTTTTTGTTTTCTTCCTTTTTCTTTTCTTTCCTTTTTTTTTTTTTTGAGACAGAGTCTCGCTCTGTCGCCCAGGCTGCAGTGCAGTGGCTCGATCTCAGCTCACTACTACCTCCACCTCCTGGGTTCAAGCAATTCTCCTGCCTCAGCCTCTCGAGTAGCTGGGATTACAGGCACCCATCACCACGCCTGGCTAATTTTTGTATTTTTAGTAGAGACGGGGTTTCACCATGTTGGCCAAGCTGGTCTTGAACTCAGGTGATCTGCCCACCTTGGCCTCCCAAAGTGCTGGGATTCCAGGCATGAGCCACCGAGCCCGGCCTCCTTTTTCTTATTTAAATAGTTTCATTGCTTTTTTTTTTTTTTTCGAAAATTAGTTAATAATCCTTGTATACATTTTTAAAAGTTATACTATTGGGCTGGGCGTCATGGCTCATGCCTATAATTTTAGCACTTTAGAAGGCTGAGACAGGCAGATCACTTGAGGCCAGGAGTTCGAGACCAGCCTGACCAACATGGTGAAACCCCGTCTCTACTAAATCTACAAAATTAGCCAGGCGTGGTGGTGCACGCCTGTAATATCAGCTACTTGGGAAGCTGGGGCAAGAGAATAACTTGAAGCCAGGAGGTGGAGGCTGCAGTGAGCCGAGATCGCACCACTGCACTCCAGCCTGGACAACAAGAGCAAAACTCCATCTCAAATAAATAAATAAAAATACAAAAATTAGCCGGGCATGGTGGCATGTGCCTGTAGTGCCAGCTACTTGGGAGGCTGAGGTAGGAGAATCACTTGAACCTGGAAGGCGGAGGTTGCAGTGAGCTGAGATGGCACCACTGCACTCCAACCTGGGCGACAGAGTGAGACTGTCTCAAAAAAATAAAATAAAAAATAAATAAAAGTTATACTATCATTTTTTTCTGGAAATCGTAAGAATCTATAGCAATTCTGTCTGTCCAAGGCAGTTCAGAGCCACAGGCATGCTGCCTATGCCCCGCCCCCGCCCGGCAGACGTTTCTCAGCAGTCGCAGCAGGACTTAGCATCTCTGGCTCATCTCTTTCCGAGGGCTCCAGGTGAGCTCTTAGAGGGTCTTTCAGTCTCCTGGGCCTGTGAAAATATTCCCTTATATACAAATCATGGCATGATGTCATTTGCACGTGGAGATGTGGGATGCAGAATATCTGCCTACCTCCAAACCAGAGCTGTTGGACGTGGGGAAGGCTTTTGTTGAAGGTGGCCCCTTGTCAGCAAGGCCCTTATGCTACTCAACAAGCATATATGTGACAAGTGCCCATTCTGGGTCTGTGCCACCAAGAGAGGGTGGGAGGGGGGCAGGTGTGGAGGGGCGGCACAGGAACAGGGCATTCGTCTCAGAATACTGCTGTCTGGCAGGAAAGTAGAAACGAAGCCAATAGTATTAAGCCAGGGTGGCTGGTGTCATATAAAAATGCAGGGCAGGAGCCCCTTATCCTGAGCAGGGGAGCCAGGGAGGCACATGTCCTGGAAGGCAGGGAGTTTTCCAGGGGAGGAGACAGGCTGCCTTTCTGAGACAGTCAACAAATGTGCAGACCACAAATGTGGATGAGCACACTGTGGTCATGGCCCAGGAGGCCACGTGCACCATGCGCGCGCAATTCTAGGGGGCGCTGGATCATCACGCAGGGCTAACTGGCCCAGTATGCTGTCAGCATGTAGACATAATCTCACTTCTGAATTTAATTAAATGCGTGAGTTGCCTCGCAGAGTTCATAAGTATATTCTGTGAACAAGTGAGATAATACATAAAAAGTCTTTTTTTATTTTTTATTTATTTATTTTTTTGAGACAGAGTTTCCCTCTTGTTGCCCAGGCTGGAGTGCAATGGCGTGATCTCGCTCACCACAAGCTCCACCTCCCAGGTTAAAGTGCTTCTCCTGCCTCACCCTCCCGAGGAGCTGGATTACAAGCATGAGCCACCACATCTGGCTAATTTTGTATTTTTAGTAGGGATGGGGTTTCTCCATGTTGGCCAGGCTGGTCTCAAACTCCTGACTTCAGGTGATTCACCCACCTCGGCCTCCCAAAGTGCTGGGATTACAGGCATGAGCCACCACACCTGGCCTCCCAAAGTGCTGGGATTACAGGCATGCGCCACCACACCTGGCTAATTTTGTATTTTTAGTAGAGACAGGGTTTCTCCATGTTGGCCAGGCTGGTCTCAAACTCCTGACCTCAGGTGATTCACCCACCTTGGCCTCCCAAAGTGCTGGGATTACAGGCATGAGGCACCGCATCCAGCCATAAAAAGTAGTCTTTTAGTTCCTTGAGTGAAAAGTAAATTCAAATGTTACTTTAGCATTTACATTATAGGTGTTAGTTATCTATTGCTGTGTAACAAATAGCTCCAAAGCATAGTGGCTTTAGAAAACAATCATTTGGGCCGGGTGCAGTAGCTCATGCCTGTAATCCCAGCACTTTGGGGGCCGAGGCGAGTGGATCGCCTGAGGTCAGGAGTTCAAGACCAGCCTGACCAACATGGTGAAACCCTGTCTCTACTAAAAATACAAAATTAGGCTGAGCACAGTGGCTAACGCCTATAATCCCAGTACTTTGGGAGGCTGAGGCAGGTGGATAACCTGAGGTCAGGAGTTTGAGAGCAGCCTGACCAACATGGAGAAACCCCATCTCTACTAAAAATACAAAATTAGCCGGGCGTGGTGGCGCATGCCTGTAAGCCCAGCTACTCAGGAGGCTGAGGCAGGAGAATCCCTTGAACCCAGGAGGCGGAGGTTGCGGTGAGCAAAGATCACACCATTGCACTCCAGTCTGGGCAACAGGAGCAAAATTCCATCTCAAAAAAAAAAAAAAAAAAAATTAGCCGGGCATGGTGGCTCATGCCTGTGATCCCAACTACTCGGGAGGCCGAGGCAGGAGAATCGCTTGAACCTGGGAGGCGGAGGTTGCAGCGAGCTGAGATCTTGCCAATGACACTCCAGCCTGGGAAACAAGAGCGAAACACTGTCTCAAACAACAACAACAATGACAACAAAAACCAATCATTTATTATCTCCCATAGTTTCCTTGGGTTGTGAATTTGGGTGGCTCTGGCTTACCATCTTTCATGAATTGTAGCCCAGTGTCAGCTGGGACTCTAGCGATCTGAAAGCTCAACTAGGGCTAGAGGATTCATTCCAAGGTTGGCCCTCTCAAGTGGATGGCAAGTTGGCGCTGGCAGTTGGCTGGGAGCCTCAGCTTCTCTCCCTGTGGGCCTCTTCTCAGGGCTGCTTGAGTACCCTCTCAATATGGTGACCAGCTTCCCCCCAGAGCAAGTGATCCTAAAGACCAAGGCGGAAGCGGCAATGCCTTTTATAACCTGGCCCTGCACACACCATCACTTCTACCATCTTTACTGGTCATTTCGGGCCATCCTGATTCAGCATGGGAGGAGACCACACAAGGCCTGAGGGACACCCGGGGGCTGGCTCACCCTGCACTCATACCAAGCTCACCCTGGCTGCCCTTTATTCCAGCTCTCTGCATTTCGTACTCTCCTGTTTTCTGCACTTGGTGAAGAGAAGAAGATGATGGTGAACAACTATCGCCCACTTCAACCCCTGATGAACTGGAAGGTCTGGGCGTCCTTCCAGGCCACTAATGAGGGCACAAGATCCTAGAGACATTAGGTCCACATGAATAGCAGAACTGACTTTGAAGGAAGGAAGCGTTGTTTCCCAAGTTTCACAATGTGATTGTACGTGACTTCTGAAATTAAAAAGAGAGAATGAGGTTATTGTTTTAGTCAAAGTACTTTTCAGCTGCAAGTGAAAGAAAGATGTGTAAGTACCGTGGGGAACATAACGCTGGGATGGAGGGGTGTGCCATGGCACCCAACGCAAGTGCAGGGTGCTTAGTTTCACTGTAACAAAGTACCACAAACTTGGTGGCTTAAAACAATGGAGACTGATTCTCTTACGGTTCAGTGAGCCAGAAGCCTGACACCAAGGTGTCCGCACGGCTGCTTCCTTCTGAGGCTCTAGGGGAGGATCCTTTTCCGTGCCTTTCCAGCTTCAGCTTCCTCCTTGTAAAAACTCCTGGCCGGGTGCATTGCCTCACGCCTTTAATCCCAGCACTTTGGGAGGCCGAGGTGGGTGGATCACGAGGTCAGGAGATCGAGACCATCCTGGCCAACATGGTGAAACCCTGTCTCTATAAAAAACACAAACATTAGCTGGGTGCGTGTCTGTAATCCCAGCTACTTGGGAGGCTGAGGCAGGAGAATTGCTTGAACCCGGGAGGCAGAGGTTGCAGTGAGGCAAGATTGCACTATTGCACTCCAGCCTGGGCAACAAGAGCAAAACTCCGTCTCAAAATAAAAAGGAATTCTTGTGAGGCCAGGCACAGTGGTTCACGCCTGTAATCCCAGCACTTTGGGAGGCCGAGGCAGGTGGATCACTTGAGGTCAGAAGTTTGAGACCAGCCTGGCCAACATGGTGAAACCCCGTCTCTACCAAAAATACAACCAAAAGTAATCTGGCAGGATAAAACCAGAAAACATACACAATTTGATGTCAAGACCTATTTCAAAAGCTATAGTAGGCCAGGCACAGTGGCTCATGCCTGTAATCCCAGCACTTTGGGAGGCCGAGGTGGGAAGATCACCTGAGGTCAGGAGTTCGACACCAGCCTGGCCAACATGGCGAAACCCTGTCTCTGCTAAAAATACAAAAATTAGCTAGGTGCGGTGGCTCATGCCTGTAATCCCAGCTACTTAGGAGACTGAGGCAGGAGAATCGCTTGAATCCGGGAGGCAGAACTTGCAGTGAGCTGAGATCACGCCACTGCACTCCAGCCTGGGTGACAGAGCGAGACTCCATCTAAAATAAATAAATAAATAAAAATAAAAAGCTATATTAATTAAGATAATGTGGTACCTGTCAGAGAAGGACAAATCAACCAATGAAAAAGAATAGCATGTCTAGAAGGTTCCACACATTTGTGATCCCTGAGTCATGCTGTAGGGAATGGATGGGCTTTTCTGTGAATAGTTTTGGATCATTTGGATACTTATCTATCTACGTATTGATTGATCGATCAATTCATCTGTCGATCCACAGGGTCTCACTATGTTGCCCAGGTTGGTCCTGAACCCCTGAGCTCCAATAGTTCTCCTGCTTTGACCTCCCAAAGTGCTGGGATTACAGGCATGAGCCACCCCACCGAGCCAACGGGATATCCAAATGGGGAACCATGAATCTTTTTTCTCACCATACCTCACACCCCTACCTCACAGCACACACAAAAATTAATTCCTGACAGACTATAGATCTAAATAGGAAAGGTAAAACAATAAAGCTCCTAAAAAATAACATAGGAGCCAGGCGCTGTGGCTCACACCTGTAAATCCAGCACTTTGGGAGGCCAAGTTCCAGACTAGCCTGACCAACATGGAGAAACCCCATCTCTACTAAAAATACAAAATTAGCCGAGCTTGGTGGTGCATGCCTGTAATCCCAGCTACTCGGGAGGCTGAGGCAGGAGAATTGCTTGAACTCGCGAGGCAGAGGTTGTAGTGAGCCGAGATCGCGCCATTGCATTCCGGCCTGGGAAACAAGAGCGAAACTTTGTCTCAAAAAAAAAAAAAAAAAAAAAAAAAGACTTGATCCAGAACTCAATGTTGGGTCTGAGTGTGGCTTTTCTGTCTCTCTTTTGTGATGTTGTGTCTCTCTTGGCAAGCTCATTCTTTTGGGGGAAAGAGAGCTACCACTCGTGCCAGGATGGTTTCCATTAATTCATGTAACATTTATTGAGTGCCAATTACGTGGCAGGCTCTATTCTAGACTCTGGGGACAGAGCCTAGACTGTTTCAGGTCTGAAGAGCCTTTGCCTCGGAGCTCACGTTCTGACGGAAGGAGGTAGACCGCGTTGCATCAACACAGAAAGTCTGGGGTGGTAAGTCACAGGGAGAGGACATGGCTGGGTGGGGAGGTCTCTTCTACAGGGGCCATTTGGGCAGAGACCAAAGGAGGAGTGAACCACATGGCTACCCGAGGGCAGAGAATTCCAGGCAGAGGCTGGAGGCAGGAGCGCCCTTCTGGTGTTCAAGGTGCAGCCCGAGGGTGAGGGCAGCCAAGTGCAGGGGTGAGGAGAGAGGCATGGGAGGCAAGGGTGGGTACTGGGGCCCCATAGGCTGGGTGGAGACTTTGGAGCTGCTGCTGGGTTCTGAGCAAAGGGCATTTTCGAGTGGAAAGGCTCAGTTTGGCTGTGCTGCCAAAGAGTTTTCCAAAGTGGTCGTTCCTGTCCTTGCCAGCAGGTCATTGTGTGCTTTCTGGAGGGTGTGCCCAGGTGTCTCCTGTGGATTTAATTTGCACTTCCCTAATGATTAATGATGTGGAGCACTTTGTGCAGATTCATTGGCCATCTGCATATCCTCTTTCACCAGATACCTACTTGAGCCATTTGCCCATTTTTCTCTTGGGCTGTCTGTGGTTTTCTTAGTGATTTTTAGGAGTTCTTTATATATTCCAATTATAAGGCCTTTGTCCATTTTACAAATCTCTTCTCCCACTCTGGGGCTGCCTTTCACCCTCTTTTTTTTTGTTGTTTTTTGTTTTGTTTTGTTTTTGAGATGGAGTCTTGCTTTGTCACCCAGGCTGGAGTGCAGTGGCGTGATCTCAGCTCACTGCAGTCTCAACCTTCCCCAGCTCAGGTGATCCTTCTACCTCAGCCTCCCCAGCAGCTGGGACTACAGGTGCACCACCACCACGCTGGGCTAGTTTTTGTATTTTTTGTAGAGACGGGGTCTCCCTATGTTGCCCAGGCTGGTCTTGAACTCCTGGGCTCAAGAGATTTTCCCACCTTGGTCTCCCAAAGGGCTGGCATTACAGGCGTGAGCCACCGCGCCCAGCCTCCAAGTCATCTTTGACACGCAGAGCACGCCTGAGAGCAGCAACAAGACTAACGTTGGGGCCAAAGCTAAGAAGTGGGGCGGAGCCTCCCTGGTGGCCAGTCGTCAGCCCAGTGCCTGAAATGCATGCAAAGTCTATTTTTATTTTGCGTAGTTGAACCTAAGCAAAAAATCTGGCCCTACAATCTCTAACCTTGCTCCTAACTGGCACCTACCCTATTGCACAAGAAGCTATCTAGGGGAGGACTCAGTGAGCACTCGGTGAGTTTGTCCAGCCGTGGTGGTACTGTCTCCTTCCCTCTGCAGGCACAGCGGGAAGAATAGGGCGGATGGAGGGCTCTCTGCACCTTCCACAGCCAGCAGCGTGGACGGCAGATTACAAGTTAGTATGTGTGCGACCTCCGCACTCCCCTGCCGGTGGCTGCCTGGGCTGCTGAGATTTCGCTTGGTTTTATCACTGCAGAGGAATGCCCGCCATACCGGGGGGCGAGCAAGGTCCAGAATGACAAGCCGTGGCATTCCTCAGCCGCCCCCTCCCCGGGGTGGGGCCTGGACATTCCTGGCTGCAGCTAGAGGTCCCAGCACGACAAGGATTCTGACCCCCCCTCCACCACGGCTATTGTTCAGAATTCTGTGGATTCCAGAGGCATCTTACCAGCAGACTGTCTTGCTGTGAACACCCAGCTCTGCAACCGGTGTTTGCGTGTTTGCCCTGGGAGGCTGAACGCTCACCCAGAACAAAGGCCTCCCCACATGCCTGCTGTGAGCTTCCAAGGACTCGTTAGGACACACGCCAAGGAACCCCGGGTGGGGGTGATACCGAGGAGCTTCCTCCCTGACCCACACACACCCTTTGAACAGGTCTTTGGCTGCTCACCAGTCTGGTCAATCTCGGGGCAGTATGTATATTCCTTCCCGTTTCCAGGCCTAGGAGCCTTGGCATCCTGCTCTCGCCTCTAACTGAAATTACCTCTCAACCCTTTTTAGCTAAGATGCCTCTCGCATTCCCCAGGAATAACAAGCTTTAAAGCCCCTTCACACTGAAGCCTGCCTTTGAATTCCCCAGCTAGATTTGGGGGTAGGAGTCTTATGGCTCCCGGTGAACCCCCGGTTCTGTTGATTAAATTGAGCTCAGGCAGATTGCTGGCTTCCCAAAGCCAGTGTTATTACTGCTTCTCAAAGCTACGGGCACCGGATCGCCATCTTTGGCAAGATTCTTTTGGGATACAATGGGAATTACTGGGTGGCCTCGGTTCGGTTCTTCCCTCGTCTCAGTTCGCGGCTCACCAGCCACATTGATGCAGCCCCCAGGCTGGAAGGAGGCTGCAGGAGCTTCCCCTCAGGTCATCCTCTCATCCCTCCCCCGTGCCCCAGGAGCTGGTTGTGGGGGCGGTTCCATCCCCTCGGCCCATCCGGGACAGGAGCCTAGGTTCCCTTCGGGGGGTACCCCAAACCCCATCCTTGGCCTCAGGCCAGCCCTGGTACACTGCCCGCTCCCAGGCTTGACGAGAGGCTGCGGGCCAGTGGGTGAAGGGGCTCGCCCTGACTGCCAGGCCCCGCCCAGGCGCACCCGGGAGGACGGGCTGGGATGACGCGGGCGCCGGGGGGGTAGGTCGCGAGGCCGGGGTCTCCATGGCGCAGGAGGACGGGGGCCTTCGAGGACCACGCGGGCCTGGGAATCGCCTGCCAGGCTAGGCTGGAGGACGCACGTGCTCTGAGCTGTGTCGAAGGGGCGGGGCTGAGAGCCGCGGCCGGGCCACGGGACGGGGAGGAGCCGCGGACGGTGGGCGGGGCCAGCGGGCCGGGGCCTAAAAGGCGGCGCGGGCGGGGTTCCTGACGCAGCTGCGGGCGGCTAGCGGCGCGCACAATCCTCGCTCGGCTGCGGCTCCCGGGTATCCCAGGCCCGGCCGGTAAGCAGAGCATGGCGGGTGCGGGCCCGAAGCGGCGCGCGCTAGCGGCCCCGGTGGCCGAGGAGAAGGAAGAGGCGCGGGAGAAGATAATGGCCGCCAAGCGGGCGGACGGCGCGGCGCCGGCAGGCGAGGGCGAGGGCGTGACCCTGCAGCGGAACATCACGCTACTCAACGGCGTGGCCATCATTGTGGGCGCCATCATCGGCTCGGGCATCTTCGTGACGCCCACGGGCGTGCTCAAGGAGGCAGGCTCGCCGGGGCTGGCGCCGGTGGTGTGGGCCGCGTGTGGCGTCTTCTCCATCGTGGGCGCGCTCTGCTACGCGGAGCTGGGCACCACCATCTCCAAATCGGGCGGCGACTACGCCTACATGCTGGACGTCTACGGCTCGCTGCCCGCCTTCCTCAAGCTCTGGATCGAGCTGCTCGTCATCCGGCCTTCATCGCAGTACATCGTGGCCCTGGTCTTCGCCACCTACCTGCTCAAGCCGCTCTTCCCCACCTGCCCGGTGCCCGAGGAGGCAGCCAAGCTCGTGGCCTGCCACTGCGTGCGTGAGTACGGGGCGCGGGCCGGGGGTTGGGAGGTCGTAGTCCCTGGGTCCCTGCATCCTTGCGTCACTACGCCCCTGGCTCCCACATCTCTACATTTTTGCGTTCCTGGACCGTCCCGGCAGTTCTAGGCTAAGGTCATTGGTCCCAGAAACCACGTGCATTTCTTTCATTCATTCTTTTACACTTCTCCCCACGGGCTGGGAATATCTTCAGTGACGGGACAGCAGGGTCCCTGCCCTGCCCTTCGGTGGGCATTTCATTCCCCCACTTAAGCGGTTCAGGCAAGTGCCAGCCTCCCGTTGGCCCCGCTGAGCAATACTCCCAGCCTCTTGCGTGGCACCCACGTGGAGTAACTGAGCAACCGGTTTATTGTTAAAGCTCCGATTGCTGACTGGTTGGTGAAAAGGAAATTGCAGTTAAAAAGAAAATTATTCATTTCTGCTCTCCACACCAGCTCGTCAGGAATCAGTGACACGGGCTGACTCATAAGAAAACAGTAGTATTAAAATCGTGTGCGGGTAGTGACTGGTGCTGGTTTAGGCTAAGGGATCCCCCCCTGAGGGTTGCCCAGTAGTGAGAGAGCGGAGCTTGGCTGCAGATTCAGTCTGTGTTGCAGTGAATGGACGTGCGGGTCCCAGGTTACTCTGGGAAACAGCCATGGGGCTCCTGTTTTGGTGGGCATGGTGCTGGTGTGTTCTTCACCAGGCCAGAGAGAACTGCTTTTCAAAATAGTTTTCTTTTCTTTCTTTTTTTTTTTTTGAGATGGAGTCTTGCTCTGTCGCCCTGGCTGGAGTGCAGTGGCGCGATCTCGGCTCACTGCAAGCCCCGCCTCCCGGGTTCACGCCATTCTCCTGCCTCAGCCTTCCGAGTAGCTGGGACTACAGGCGCCCGCCACTACGCCCGGCTAATTTTTTTTGTATTTTTAGTAGAGACGGGGTTTCACCGTGTTAGCCAGGATGGTCTCGATCTGCTGACCTTGTGATCCGCCCGCCTCGGCCTCCCAAAGTGCTGGGATTACAGGCGTGAGCCGCCGTGCCCGGCCTCAAAATAGTTTTCTTGTGGGATTTCAGGGGGAAAATCACTTGTACCAGATACCACATGATTTGGTTGGGTGGCGTGGGAAGGCGGGTCTTGGCAATTCTCAGGTTCATCCCATGGCAAGGATCGGCCTGGATCTCTGTAGTGTGTGTACATATTCAAGGTGGGAAGGGTTAATTTATAGTTGGGGGTCTTGAGCCATGAAATCAGGGGAGTGGCTTCTGACTGGAAGGACCTGTTGGCGCTGTTTTCTGCCACACCGTACTTTGGGGAGAAGGGGGAGGGGGAGGCATTTCTTCATAAATGTGAGAATGCCCCGAGGGCAAGACTCAGCAGGGCTCTGCGTCGTTTCTCTGAGGCTCTGAGCAGAGCAGCCGCACCACCATGCAGGTCAAAGCCGGGAAAAATCGTAGTAGGACAGGAGTGGGGAGAGCCTGTGGCTTCCAGCTGGGCGTTGGACATGTGAATGTAAGGGATGACTCTGATTTCTTTTTTTTGTCATTAGAATTTCACTAGTTCAGTCTCCCTCCCGCCTAGGTACATGTCCGCCTGGTATGTAACGACATGGATAATAGCTTATGCAGCCTGCACTCTTACCTTTAAAAAATGAATCCCTGTTGGCTGGGTGTGATGGCCCACGCCTATAATCCCAGCACTATGGGAGGCCAAGACGGGCAGATCTACCGAGGTCAGGAGTCCGAGACCAGCCTGACCAACATGGTGAAACCCCATCTCTACTAAAAATACAAAAATTAGCTGAGCATAGTGGCTCACGCCTGTAATCCCAGCTACTTATGAGTCTGAGGCATGCTCCGGGACGTGGAGGTTGCAGTGAGTTGAGATCCTGCCACTGCACTCCAGCCTGGGTGACAGAGCAAGCCTGTCTCAAAAAAAAAAAAAAAAAAAAAAAGCAGCCCCTGGGTGCTGAGTGTCTGACTTCCTGTTGGTGCCAGGAGTGAGTTGTGGGAAATGCTTCATTGGCCACCAGGAAGGAGACATAGGATGGGGCGCTGCCTAGTTTTCTCTTTCTAATAAAAATCACATCAGTCATACACGAATTCATCATCATTTAAAAATTCAAACCAGCCAGGCACTGTGGCTCATGCCTGTAATCCCAGCACTTTGGGAGGCCGAGGCAGGCGGATCACCTGAAGTCAGGAGTTCGAGACCAGCCTGGCCAACATGGTGAAACCCCATCTCTACTAAAAATACAAAAAATTAGCCAGGTGTGGTGGCAGATGCCTGTAATCCCAGCTACTCGGGAGGCTGAGGCAGGAGAATCACTAGAACCCAGGAGGTGGAGGTTGCAGTGAGCTGAGATCGCACCACTGCACTCCAGCTTGGGCAACAAGGCGAAACTCTGTCTCAAAAAAAAAAGCAAAAATCAGCTGGGCGTGACGGCGCACACCTGTAGTCCCAGCTACTCAGAGGCTGAGGCAGGAGAACTGCTTGAACTCGGGAGCCAAGATGGTGCCATTAAGCTCCTGCCTGGGTGACACATTTCTCCTCCTTTACCACCCCCCAGCCCCAGAGTTTCTGTGGCTGACAGTGTACGCTTCCAGAGCTGCTTCTGTTACAAATATATCGCTGGCCTATTTATTTAAAAGATCATAATGTACAACTTGTTCTCCACCTTTTTTTTAAGCCTAAAATGGTTTTGCCATGTTCCCAGGCAGTACGCAGAGGCTACCCTCTTTAGCTGCTAGGAAGACTTCCCTGTGTCGGCAGGAACAAGTGTGCTCACCGCCCCCACCCCCCAACCCCCCCGTAGACCCCTGTGGAGGGCATTTGGGGTTTCCCAGCTTTGTGCAAATGGGAAAAGGTTATGTGGTTTTTTGTTTTTTGTTTTTGTTTTTGTTTTGAGACAGAGTCTGTCTCTGTCGCCCAGGCTCGTTGCTCACTGCAACCTCTGCTTCCTGGTTTTAAGCAATTCTCCTGCCTCAACCTCCGGAGCTTAGATTACAGGCATGTGCCTCAGCCTCCCAATTTGCTAGGATTACAGGCATGAGCCATCGCACCCGGCGGGGTGTGGATTCTAATGTAATAGCTAATGTGCCTTCCAAAGAGGCTGTACCAAGTCACACGTTCCTGGATTTATTTTGTGGTAATAGGGCTTTAAAAAGTATTTTTATTTATTTATTTTTATTTTATTTTATGTTTGAGATGGAGTTTTGCTCTTACCCAGGCTGGAGTACAATGGCGCGATCTCGGCTCACTACAACCTCCACCTCCCGGGTTCAAGCGACTCTCCTGCCTCAGCCTCCCGAGTAGCTGGGACTACAGGTGCCCACCATGCCCAGCTAATTTTTTGTATTTTTAGCAGAGACAGGGCTTCACCATGTTGGCCAGGCTTGTCTTGAACTCCTGACCTCAGGTGATCCACCCGCCTCTGCCTCCCAAAGTGCTGGGATTACAGGCTTGAGCCACCGCACCCGGCCTAAAATAGCTTTCCAGCAGTCCTTTTGGTCCCAGTAGGTAAAGCCTCAAGGCAGGCTCTAGAGTGCCAGCCCTCTCTGACCCAGAGGTGAGGGTTAATGTTAATAGGATCCCTTTCAGCGAAAGTTAGGGCCACACTTCTCATGTCCCTAAGCCATTTGTACTTGTTTTTTTTCTCTGACCCACCTGTGTATGTGGTGAGTATGTGCGTATGTGTTGCTTTTTTTTTTGGAAAGTGATTTTCAGTAACAGAAAGGGATGTGCTCTCTGCAAGAGTGAATCTATTCTTGCCCCTGTGTGTAAGGCAAGAAGGAGAAGTTGTGTTCTCTGAACAGGCAGACCCTGCTGAGAGAGGGAGGTGTGTTGGGGTTCAATCATTCTGGTGGGAAAGATATTAGAGATAGTTATAGAAATAGACACAAATCTTGGAAGGCCGAGAAGTTGGCATAACTTTGGTAAGTACCTCTGGCTGAAGGCGGCCTGATCCCTTTACCTTTAGTTAAACAAATAAACATAGAAATAAAAGAAAGTCAGAGTAGTTTACCTAGCTAGCTTGTTTACTCATATAATCTTAAGACCCTGGGTGCTTAAATGCTTTTTACTCGGGAAGTCCACAATGTCTGTTACACTCTAATGGTGTTGACTCAGGCTTTTGTTAATTAATCATACTGAATAAATGCGCGTCTGACTAGCTGATCAGGGCCAAGTAGCAACTGTTTACAGGACTCAGCTGGGAGCCTATAAACGGCTGGGACCCTCAGCTGGACTGGCAGAGCAGAATATCTGTGTGTCTGTACTTTATTCATCTGTCACGGGGTCACGGGTCTGTAAGGGACAGACTCCCTGCAGCTGGTGCCCCCTCGAAAGGAGTGCTGTCGCAGAGGTGGGCTTGGCTGAGGCTGGTAGAACTCCAAGCTGATTCTCAGGTCATTCTGACTTCAGTTCGGAAAGGGCAGTGGATGTCCCAGGAAGGGAGACCCTGCCCTTGTAGGGGGACTTCTGACAGGTGCAGGGGGCAGCCTGGAGCCCGGACCAGTGGGCAGGATGGGCGCTCCAGGGTGTGAAGGAGAGGCTGGGCGTTTGATCTGTGGACATTGTTCCTGGAGCAGTGAAAAGCCATAGAAAGTGATTTTATTTATTTATTTATTTATTTATTTATTTTGAGACGGAATTTCGCTCTTTTTGCCCAGGCTGGAATGCAATGGCACGATCTCGGCTCACTGCAACCTCTGCCTCCCGGGTTCAAGCGACTCTCCTGCCTCAGCCTCCCGAGTAGCTGGGATTACAGGCATGCACCACCATGCCTGGTTAATTTTGCATTTTTTAGTAGAGACAGGGTTTCTCCATGTTGGCCAGACTGGTCTCGAACTCCTGACCTCAGGTGATCCGCCCACCTCGGCCTCCCAAAGTGCTGGGATTACAGGCGTGAGCCAGTGTACCCAGCTGATTTTTTTTTTTTTTTAAATGATCACACATAAGGTTGGGTTCCAGAATTTTCTGCTTAGGAAGGGAAAGGGCACCTTTTACCCCCTTAGTCCTTGAGCCTGATCCTACAGAAGGTACAGTGGCTTTCGGGTCTGGATCCTCAGCCCTTGGGCCTCTGAGGCTGCCTTGGGAGAGGGTACGGATTTGAGAACAAGGTTCTCAGTTTTGCTGGCTGTCTTTTCAGTCGCCCAGGCACGTCCCACAGAAAGTTTCTTTTTGTGAAATAATCGTGTGAAATGGGTTGGCCTCGGTGCTTAGAACCATCCCACTGACGGTGAGTGGAAAAAATCCCTTGCTTGTCAGTCTGGTTAGGAGATGAGGTCCTTTCACGCGTGTCTTCGTGTTGGTGCGCTTTTCACTGGTCATAAAGATGAGAGGAACCAGCTCCATGTGTCTCTTTCTGGATGGCCATATGGAACTTGGCATGAC
Source organism: Pan troglodytes (assembly GCF_028858775.2). Lineage (NCBI taxonomy): Eukaryota > Metazoa > Chordata > Mammalia > Primates > Hominidae > Pan > Pan troglodytes. The sequence goes on from NC_072416.2 coordinate 32,617,203, forward strand.
AGTAGGGTTGTGTGGGTTATTTATTGCTTGATGAAGACTTGGCAGCGTGTACTGGAAATTCAAGCAATGCTGGGTTTTATCAGAAGGCGCAAAGGCTGGAGTTGAGATTCTGGCTGGGCCTGGATTTGGTTTGGGCAGTTTATCTGACCTCCCTGGGCCCCAGCTGGCTCTGCATAGTGAGTAGGGTAGCATCTACTCAAAGTCCCGGCCACAGCCGTGGACCGGCACTGGCCCAGGTGAGCTCTCAGTAAGTGGGAACTCACAGGTTCAGAAGATGCTGTGGGCCTCAGGGGCTTCCACCTCCAGGGAGGTGCTCTCAGAAGAAGGGCCTGATGGGCTCACCGCATCGTGGAGAAGATACCCCGGCTCAGTCTCAGTCAGTTCCCCAAGTGCATAGGTGTTCGGGAAGTGGCCTGCACACAGCTCCTCCATGCCTCCTGCTTCCCTGTCCCAGTTGGGTGAAGCATGGGAGCCTGCTGGGACAGTCCCAGGCGTGCCGTCACGCAGGGGCAGGCCGTCCATCGGTCTTGCGGGACTCTGGCTGCGGGTGGCTGAGGACACCTGGCCTCATGGGAGATGGTGCCAGGGTCCCTGGAGTGAGGTGGGTCTCCTCCCCATGGCTGTCACTCCTCAGCAGATTGGTGTGGGCGGGTGTGCGTTTAGGAACCTGTGAGCTGAGACATTGTCCAGCTAGCATCAGGCCAAAAGCAACCAAGGCTTTGAGAAATCCACCTGGCCCTGCCGAGCCTGTTTCTGGCTGTGGAATGGGATTTGCCCCAGCGCCAGGTGTCTGGGAATCACAGGCCTCCGTGTGTGAAGGTGCCAGTTGCACGGGCTGTGACCGTCCCTCCACGTGCTTGTATCTCCTGCTCACTGTGCATGTTGAGCAGCCCTCAGCCTCACTGTCTTCTCCTTTGGCAAAAAGAAAGGAGCAAGGGAACAAAGAGAGGGAGGGAAGAGCCAGAGACAGGAGCCAGGGTTTCCTTTAGTCTGGAGCTCTGGGTGCAAGATGATGTCACCCACCCACACTCGCCACAGGCCCAGGGTCAGGGGGCTGTGGGTGGAAGTAGGAATCGCCACAACTGTCTCTGAGCCCCTCCCTAAAGGGTGAAGGGTGTAAGGGGTGGGTTTTGATGGCTGTGGGCTTAGCTGTGGTCAGTGGACTCAAAGCTGTGGACTCAAAGGCCAGTTGGCCAGTTAGCAGTGACCAGAGAGCAGAGGGGGCCTGTGTGTGTTTTGCCCCAGGGTCTTCAGGCTGCCTGGCTGCCTCTATCCGCCCCGCTGATGTGTCCAGCACCCCCCTGGGGTATCCAGCACCTGTAACCTGTAGCCCCGCTTCTCAGTCCAGGCCTGTTCCAGGGCCCCCCCGGGGTATCAAGCACCTGTAGCCTGTAGCCCCACTTCTCAGTCCAGGCCTGTGTAAAACCTGGCCCTGGGTTGGGTTTTGGGATCCCTGCACCCCTCCATCCCCAACCCCGCACAGCTGGGACCCTGGCTCAGCTAGCAAAGGTTCTGCGTGTTTAAGGAGCTGGGTGGGCCCCAGAGCTCAAGCCGTGGGCTCATTGCAGGCGGCAGCCAGTGATTAGTGCTGAAATCCGACTTTCCCAGCCAGACATGAAAGTGCCGCCGGCGCCTGGGCAGGTCACGCTGCATCTCAGGATTCGGGGCAAGGCCATAGGGCGAGTTCACAGAAGCACATGACCTGAGCCACACAGGAGAGCCTAACGGGCACTTCTGACCCTTTTTTCTTGGGTCACAGACCTCTTTCATAATCCAGCAGAATGTGCAGAATCTTGCCCAGGAATGTGTACCAGCCGCCTTCACACAGAAGGGTGGGCTGCGCAGACCCCCGAGGGCCCAGGCCAGGGTGAGAGCCACCCCCTGGAGAGGGGTGTCCAAGGTAGGGCACACGCTTGCACCACCTCTTGGCACCTCTTGGCCATCACTTTCCACTCCAGCCTTTGAAGCCAGTGATAATCCCCAATTTACAGCTGGGGAAACTGAGGCAGGAGCGAGCCAGGAGCCAGGGGCCACAGTGCCCACCTCTACACTGAGGCCACCGTTTGTCATCAGGCATAGGGGAGCACACAGCCACGCCTGGGGAGTCTGGTGGGTGCCAGGGGTCTGGGGAGGTGTCAGCAAGACTGGGTGGCCCAGTCGGCCCAGGTAAGGACACAGGTGGGTCAGAGGCTCATCTGTGTTCCCCAGCAACCCCTAGGGGCTCTTCGCGCTCCTCCACCCTTCTCCATCCTTCCCACACTCACATCCAGGTATCCTGGACAGCCACAGGGTTCTGCCCCCCAGTAGGCCTGGCCCTCCCTGGAGCATCACCTGGATGGCTGGCCATGGGCAGGCCTTGCCTGGCCCGTCTGCAGGGACAGGGCATGTGTATGCACGCAGATTGGCACTGTGTGCCCGCGTGCTCCCCAGAGGCCCTGTGGCAGCACCCCCTTCCCGCCGCTGCCCTTTTCCAACAGGAGGCCCCCCCCGCAGCGTCTCCTTCCCTGATTGTGGCCAAATCCTGAACTCTCCCTCTGGAAGGCGGACCCTCCGGGGTGGCCACAGCTCGTGCCCTCCGGGAGCGTGGGAGGCGTCTCTTTCTCTGCATCCCTGGCCGTCAGACCGCCCCAGGTGGGGACCATTCTCTGGCATTGCCTGCCCCTCCCCTGCCCTAGGATTTGCCCACTATGTGAGGAATGAGCACCAACCTCCTATTCCGGGCCTTGGAGCGTGACGCCCGCAAACTCAATCCCTGCTGAGTCATCCTGACCTCGGGGTGGGCCAGCATCTGTCACTGCTGAGACACTATATGTGTGAGCTGCTTGTTAACGAGAAAGCCAGAGTCTGTAAAATATTTGAAGAGATTTATCCGGAGTTAAATGTGAGGACCAAGGCCTGGAGGCCCTGAGGACATGTGCCCCAGGGGGTGGGCCACAGCTGGAGTTCATACCTTGTACAAGGACAGAAGTTACAGGCAGACATCAGTCAGTACGTGAAAGGTATTTGTTGGTTCTGCCAAGAAAGGCGGGACAACTCCAAGGTGGGGATGGGCTTCCTGGTCACAAGTGGGTTCAAAGATTTCTTTATTCTTTATATATATATATATATATATATTTTTTTTTTTTGAGATGCTTTTGTTACTCAGGCTGGAGTGCAGTGGCGTGATCTCAGTTCACTGCAACCTCCGCCTCCTGGGTTCAAGTGATTCTCCTACCTTAGCTTCCCGAGTAGCTGGGACTACAGGCATGCACCACCATGCCCAGCTAATTTTGTGTTTTTAGTAGAGACAGGGGTTTCACCATGTTGGTCAGGGTGGTTTTGAACTCCTGATCTCAGGTGATCCGCCCACCTTGGCTTCCCAAAGTGCTGGGATTACAGGCATGGGCCACCGTGCCTGGCAAAAGATTTTCTGATTCACAATTGGTTGAAAGAGTTATTAGCTAAAGACCTGGAATCAATAGAAAGGAGTATGTGGGTAAGACAGGAGGTTGTGGAGACCAATATTGTGTTTTGTTTTGTTTTGTTTTGTTTTTGTCACCCAGGCTGGAGTGCAGTGGCATGATCTCGGCTCACTGCAACCTGGTTCAAGCGATTCTCCTGCCTCAGCCTCCCAAGTAGCTGGGATTGCAGGTGCCTGCCACCACCATGCCTAGCTAATTTTGTATTTTTAGTAGAGATGGGGTTTCTCCATGTCGGTCGGCCTGGTCTCGAACTCCTGACCTCGTGATCTGCCCACTTCAGCCTCCCAAAGTGCTGGGATTACAGGCATGAGCCACTGAGCCGGGCCAAGATCTGTGTTTGAATGTTAGTGCTGGTCAGCTGTACCTGAATTCCAGAGGGAGGGGGTATAACAAGGCCTGTGTGACCCTTCTTCCCATCATGACTTGAGCTCGTTTTTCAGGTTAACTTTGGAATATCCCTTTGGCCAATAGGAGGGGTCCCTTCAGTCACTTAGGGGGCTTAGAATTTTATTTTTGGTGTACGTGCTCAAACTGCAGCTGCTACAAAACCAAGGCCACGGTGACCCTGGTGCCAGTCCAGCTTTGTCCCTGTGCTCTCGAGCTGCTGGAGGCCAATGCAGGATTCTGCCCACAGCTCACATGTGTGGCTTCAGAGCCTGAGGGTTCTTGGGGCTGTGTCTTCACCTGGTACCGTGTAGGGGCCCTGTGAGCTGAGTCAACTGGAAGAGCCCAGAGCCTCTGCAGAAGGCCAGAGCAGGGCCCGGGCACTGTCCCTGGAGCTCTGAGTCCCTCAAGCTGTGTGGCCCGCAGCCAGGCGCTTGACTTCTCTGGCGTTTGCTTCAGAGCTGGGAGCCTGGGGTGGCGTAGGTCTTTGGCAGGGGTCAGGTAGGGGAGGGGCCAGCCAGGAATCAAACATCCCTGACAGGTGAGGGGGCAGGTGAGGAGGGCAGGGCAGGAGCCCCTGGAGCACTTGTGCAGCAGCATCTGGACCGGTGCAAGCCCTGAGATGGCTTCAGGTCCTGCTCAGAGCTAAGGGCTCCCTGTCACCAGGGATTCTTCCATCACTGCACCTGCAGAGCCCATTGGGATTGGGGAGAGGCCCTGGCCTTAGTTTGGAACAGCTGCATCCGCCTGTCGGGTGTACAGGCTGTGCACTGGTTAAGCCTGAGCGCAGAGTCTGTTCAACGAGTTCATTGTGTGGTATTTGCTTCCGCTTGCTGTTGAGTTGGACTGGCCTGGACGCTGGCCAGGAGCCCAAGTGGACTTGGTGCTTCTCTTTGACAGCCAGGATTGAAAAGCCCAGTCAAGTGGGCAGAGCACGAGGGTGAGATTTAGGAGACCTGGATGTCCTCACTTTGCCGCCCAGGAACTGCTGTGTGACTTTCAGCAAGTGGGACAACCTTTCTGAACTATGTTTACACCAGCTATAAAATGGAGGTGTTGGATTGGCTGCCACAAGTGTCCTCCACCTCCACAATACTGTAACTGGAGCGGGTTTTCACTTTTTCTTGTTAGCATAACTGTTGGGAGCTATGGAGGGTTTGGAGTGGGGTGTGGGTTTCCGGGCCACAGATGTGTGAGGCTCCGCACTTAGCCAGCAGTGGCAACTCCTTATCACTGGTGCCCACGGCTTCATCTGTGCCCTGAAGATACTAATGCTGCGGTGACTGGTCAGATTAATGGTGATGCTTTCATGGGGCGCCGTAAGACATGTCCGCGAGGTATTTCACCCATACAATGGGAGGCAGTGTTCCAGTCTGTTGGAGACAGGAAAGGGAGGCTCAGTCCCTGCGAAGGAACTTGCCCGAGTTCACACAGCATTTCAGCACCGGGTGGCCTGGCTTCAGAGTTTCAGAGGGAGGGGTGGCCCTTCCTGTCGGTCCTGGGGGTCTCCTGGAGTCAGGACCCTTGGGAAACCCAAATCCACCAGGACGCTTGCATCAGGAGAACCTGACCACATGAGAAGCTGCCCTTTTCCGGTTCTACTGCTTACCCTCGACTTGGGGTGTCGGCAAATTTCAGAGCTTGCCAAATCTGCATCTTCCTGGCCTGTTTAAAATGAATGTGTCAGCCCCATTCTGGACAGCAGCTGACACCTCCTCTCCGTGCCAGCCAGGACAGTGTGGTTGGGCGTAACTCAGCCCCGGTTAAAAATGGAAAAAAGTACAAAGACATGTGTTCAAGGCCTGTTGACAGAATTTGAAAATGTGACACCAGCCTGTTAGTAATTTGTTTTCACAGAAACCTGATTCAACACTGAGCAGACAGGTGGGGCCAGGGCCTTGGGATCATCTCTGTGCTTGCCCAGGGACATCTGTATGTCTGGCCCAAAGCGGGGGCCTTGTGCTCTGTAGAGACTGGACATCAAAATTGAGCCATTATAAGCAGACCATCCTGGCCAGGCACGGTGGCTCACTCCTGTAATTCCAACACTTTGGGAGGCCAAGGTTGGTGGATCACCTGAGGTCAGGAGTTCGAGACCAGCCTGGCCAACATGGTGAAACCCCGTCTCTACTAAAAATACAAAAATTAGCCGGGTGTGGTAGCAGGGGCCTGTAATCTCAGCTACTTGGGAGGCTGAGGCAGGAGAATCGCTTGAACCTGGAGGTGGAGGTTGCAGTGAGCCAGTATTGCACCACTATACTCCAGCCTGGGCAACAAAGTCAGAGTCTGTCTCAAAAAAAAAAAAAAAAAAAAAAAAAATGAAGTGAAGAAGGAGGAGAATACTTGGATTGGGATAAAGTAGAAAGAGTCACTGGATTAAAGTTAACTAAAAAACTCATAAACTTTAGAGTGGTATTGAGAAATTGTAAGGTGAACTGAAAAAGGCTCATGGGATTTTAGAGCCAAGAAGGCCTTGAGTGGCAGTTCCTACCTTAGTAGGAATAGCTTCAGTGGTGTGTTGCAGGTGGAACCCAGATTAAAGTGGGTTAAAAAGTAAATGAAGGCAAGGAAGATAAATTTTTCAACAGGTTTGTCTGTGAAGAGTCCAGGCTATTAGATTGATAGAGGGAGAAAGGCAGTTAAAGGGTTTTTTTGTTTTTTGTTTTTTTTGAGTCAGAGTCTCACACTGTTGCCCAGTCTGGAGTGCAATGGCGCGACCTCGGCTCACTGCAACCTCCACCTCCGGGGTTCAAGTAGTTCTCCTGCCTCAGCCTCCCAACTAGCTGGGATTACAGGCGCCCACCACCACACCCGGTTAATTTTTTGTATTTTTAGTAGAGACGGGGTTTCACTATGTTGCCCAGGCTGGTCTCAAACTCCTGACCTCATGATCTGCCTGCCTCGCCCTCCCAAAGTGCTGGGATTACAGGCGTGAGCCACCGTGCCCGGCCTTATTTTCTTAATTTTTAAATTTATTTTATTATTATTATTATTATGATTATGTTTGAGATGGAGTCTCTCTGCTGCCCAGGCTGGAGCGCAATGGTGCAATCTCGGCTCGCTGCAACCTCTGCCTCCCGGATTTGAGCGATTCTCCTGCCTCAGCCTCCTGAGTAGCTGGGATTGCAGGCACCCACCACCACGCCTGGCTGATATTTGTATTTTTAGTAGAGACGGGGTTTCACTACATTGGCCAGGCTGGTCTTGAACTCCTGACCTCATGATCCACCCACCTTGGCCTCCCAAAGTGCTGGGATTACCAGCGTGAGCCACCGCACCCGGCCTTTAGTTTTTTTTTTGAGACAGAGTCTCGCTCTGTCACCAGGCTGGAGTGTAGTGGCACGATCTCGGCTCACTGCAAGCTCTGCCTCCCGGGTTCAAACAATTCCCCTGCCTCAGCCTCCCAAGTAGCTGGGACTACAGGTGCGTGCCACCACGCGCAGGTAATTTTATTTTTTCTATTTTAGTAGAGATGGGGTTTCACCATGTTGGCCAGGGTGGTCTTAATCTCCTGACCTTATGATCTGCCTGCCTTCGCCTCCCAAAGTGCTGGGATTAGAGGTGTGAGCCACCGTGCCCGGCCATTTTTTGTTTTTGTTTTTGTTTTTTTTAAAGTAAGACTTTTGAGAGTGCTCGTATGTTGATGATGTGATAAGCAGTAGTAAAATGGGAGATTTTGCAACGTACAAAAGAAACAGGCTGGGTGCAGTGGCTCAAGCCTGTAATCCCAGCACTTTGGGGAGGCCAAGGTGGGCGGATCACGAGGTCAGGAGATCGAGACCATCCTGGCTAACATGGTGAAACCCCGTCTCTACTAAAAATACAAAAAATTAGCCGGGCGTGGTGGTGGGCGCCTGTAGTCCCAGCTACTTGGGAGGCTGAGGCAGGAGAATGGCGTGAATCCGGGAGGCAGTGAGTCGAGATCACGCCACTGCACTTCAGCCTGGGCAACAGAGCGAGACTACATCTCAAAAAAAAAAGACAAGACATACCTTGGAAAATGGGGGGAATAGACAGATCCAGATGATTTCTATGGATAGGAGGTTTATTTGTTCCATTATGCGAAGATGATGGGAAGAAAAGCTGTATGTGCAGATGCAGGTGAACTTGTGGATATATTAGAAGGAAGATGACAGGCAGTGATGGAGTGTTGAAGAGCTCAAACATTAGACAGTACTGGGTCTGAGTTCTGACTCTGCCTTTTACAAGCTGTGCAACCTTAGGCCAGTTATGAAACGTTAGTTATCAAGTTATAACTAATAGGATTGTGTTGAACACGAAATGACATGATAAACATATGTAAACTGCTTGGATCAGTTGCCCACTAGCTCTTGTTAGGAGCTAAAGTGTTAGCTCTTGCTGAGGGTGCTGTCAAATGGCTTTTATTTCTCATGGAGCAGAAATCTATAAGGTCATCCACTGGTAGTGGTGGGAGAAGGAAGAAGGTGCAGAAAGTTTTACAGATGTTTTGGAAAGGAAAGAAACCTGGTGAGGGAAATGTGGGCAGCATCAGAGGCCCACTTGAAGTCAGAGAAAACGAGCATTGGGGCATGGAGGTGAGGGGGTACTTTCTTCAGCTTTTCTCTGAAGACAATTGTGCATGTGAAACAAGGGTTAAAATCAGATCTATTGCCCTCCTGGATTTATTGGCTTCGTTTGCTCTTTCTGGCTAATTTGATTGGCGTTCTGAAAATAGAGAATATTAGAGGTTCCTTGGAAGGAAAATAAGCAACACTGAAGTCAAATCTTTATCATGTTTGCTAGAAATGTTATTAAAAAACAAAATTTATGGCCGGGTGCAGTGGCTTATGCCTGTAATCCCAACCCTTTGGGAGGCTGAGGTGAGTGGATCACTTGAGCTCAGGAGTGCGAGACCAGCTTGGGCAACATTTTGGGAATGTTGTAGAGAATGGGACAAAAAAATACAAACGTTGCTGGGCGTGGTGGAGTAAGCCTGTGGTCTCAGCTACTTGGGAGGCTGATGTGGGAGGTTTGCTTGAGCTCGGATTGCGCCACTGCACTCTAGCCTGGGCGACAGTGTGAGACCCTTTTTCAAAACAAACAAGCAACTTCTTTTGAGCTACAGTATATTTAATGGTTTTAAATATGAATGCAGAGTAAGAGGGAGTCCAGTCCATAAGATGACCCTTGCTTCTAATACTAGTTGCAAGTTTGGGGGTTCCCAAGACCACTCTTTTTTTTTTTTTTGAGACAGGGCCTCTCTCTGTCACCCAGGCGAGAGTGCAGTGGCATGATCACGGCTCACTGCGCCCTGAACTCCTCCCTCCCAGGTTCAGGCAGTCCTCCTACCTCAGCCACCTGAGTTGCTGGATCTATGGGCACACACCACCACGCCTGGCTAGTTTTTCTATATTTTTTAGAAACAGTTTCACCATATTGCCAGGCTGGTCTCAAACTCCTGAGCTCAAGTGATCCACCTGCCTGGGCCTCCCGAAGTGCTGGGATTACAGGCTTGAGTCACTGTGCCTGGCCAAGACCACTCTTAGGTTGGATGATTTGCCAGGAGGACTCACTAGAACTCATTGAAAGCTCTCATACCCATGGTTAGAGTTTATTGCAGTTTAGGGATTCAGATTAGAACGAGCCAAGGGTAGAGGTGCATAGGGCAGAGTTCGGGGAAGTTCCAAATGTTGGAGTTTCGAATTGTCCTGTCCCTGTAGAGTTGTGAAAAATGACACCTTCCTGGTGGCACTGGTGTGCGACCATACTCATGGATTATTGCCAACCAGGGAAGCTCACTCTATTTTTTATGTCCAGCGTTTTTACTGGGGTTCCATGGTTGCATGCCCATGTGGCTAACCTTAGTCTCCAGCCCCACTGGAGGCCAAGCTGATCCATGTGACTCAAAGCCCCCACCGTAAGCCACATTATTAGACTCTGCTGTGGCCTAAAGCCCCCAGATGAACAAAGACACTTTCCCCCACCGCTGCCCCCCCCCTTTTTTTGGAGATAGTCTTGCTCTGTTGCCCAGGCTGGAGTGCAGTGGCATGATCTCAGCTCACTGAAACCTCAGCCTCCTGAGTAGCTGGGATTATTACAGGTGCCCGTCACCATGCCTGGCTAATTTTTGTATTTTTAGTAGAGACAGGTTTCACCATGCTGGCCAGGCTGGTCTCAAAATGCTGACCTCAAGCGATCTGCCCGCCTTGGCCTCCCAAAGTGCTGGGATTACAGGTGTGAGCCACTGCTCCTGGCCAGGACCCTCTTATTAGGTATGACATTTCAAGAGTTTAGAGATTACCTTCCAGAATTCACAGGTAAAAGCCCGACCTCTCCTTGGTGAAGATACAATTCTTTACAATTTTACAATAGTTAAGTATATTTTATCAGTCTATATTGGCTGTTTAGTTGACAGACAGTTAAAAATTGGTGACAGTCCAGATGTGGTCACTCATGCTTCTAATCCTAGCATTTTGGGAGGCTGAGGTGGGAGGATTGCTTGAGTCCAGGAATTTGAGAGCAGCCTGAGCAACATAATCAGACACCTGTCTCCAAAAAACATAAAAATAAAAAATTAGCTAAATGGAGTGGCATGCACCTGTGGTCCCAGCTGTTTGAGAGGCTGAACCCATGAGGTCGAGGCTGCACCCATGAGGTCAAGGCTGCAGTGAGCTATGGTCATGCCAGTGCACTCCAGCCTGGGTGACAGAGTGAGACCCTGTCTCAAAAAAGGAAACAAATCACCCATAAATGGATAATTAAGATTTGGTTATTATAGACACTTAATACTTAGGTAGCTAAGCTAGTTTTACCAATAAATTATATTAATTTAATATTTCAGTATTGCAAAACTGATGCATACTCATTTACAATTTTGACGTGGAATGGTTCTGTTTTGTTTTATTAAATTTGAACTTAAAAGTTCTCTGCAAGAAGAGATTTGTATAATAAATTCCCTGAGCCTCTCAAATTAATATTTTAGCCATAGACTCATATTTAGAGCAGTGTTTCTAATGTAATGATACAAGGCCCAGGGTTATTCATAGTTTCACCCTTTCTGTTATTCCTCATTAAAGCATGTTTGAATCCAGGTAAGAGGCATTACAGGGGAAAACCTTGAATTTATTTTTGAAGGGTAAATCATTTCCAAGTGGTATTAACCATTAGTATGGAAAGCAACATATCCTATAACTGCTCTGTGACAGTGAGACTATCTTTGCTACTTTAGAGAATAAGTACATTCCTACTTCATTGGCTTTAGTGCAAATCTCATTTCCTGGTTTATATCCATTACAAATTAGATCTCACCATGAGAGCAAAATCCCTTAATAAACCTAGGTAAAAGCAATTTGAAGTAATATGATGCTTACTCCAGTGACACCACTAGGTGTGGTGTTTGCATCAAGTCATTTTGGGGTGCTTTATGGAAATGCTTCCTAGTAGGGAATTCCCTGACTTCACACTTTCCAGAGATGACGCTCCCTCTCTTTTTCTCTCTAATACTTACAAGAATGGACTGCAAGGCTACATTTAGTCAGGCGATACCATCCCCAGCACATGGTGGCTTGTTGGTGTGAGGTCTAAAGATTCCGGTCATTTGAAACGAATGGCCTCCTAGATTTGTGGCATTTTTCTGTATATTGAGAAGAGGTAACTAAAATAAGTGGTAACTATATTTGCATGTGATTTGTATGTTATAGTTAACATTTAAATTCTCTTATGTACTAAAATTTTTTTGGTTGCCACATTAAGCCTCTTTATCCTGTAAGGCACGGAGTGTCTTTCTACCTCAATTTTTGCTTTAATGTATGAACCCTAATGGGACCATAGTTCAACTAAAGGCACCTAACTCATGAATTATATTTGCTCCATGTTTGAACAACAAATGTTTTAACCCACTGTCTTCACTAATATTGTAACTACTGTCTTACCAGATTGACTTGATGCAAAACATCACAAAGGCGATTTTTGAGGTATGAGCTTTAGAAACTTACCTCTCATGTGGCATGTACATCAGGCTTTAACTTCAGTTTGATCGTTTTGGGGAAATTTATGCATTTCTTTTTTTTTCTCTCCATGATATTTTTAGAATATTAAAGGGGCTGTAGAGGTATTTTTGGATCCTTGCTAGGATTCTTAAGATAGATTTTCTTTTTTCACTAAATTGAGACACTAATTCTGGCAGATGATATCCCTTTCAGCTCTTCTAACTAACTAGCCTAACATTCATGCCTGCTTCTTGGAGTTCAAATCTGCAGTTTCTATTTTGTGGCTTTGATTGCCTCATTTTAAGTGCTCATTTCCGTTCTTTAACAGTTCTCTATTTATTGGACTGGGATGATCTTGTTGGTGCTAACAGCCTGACATTGACATTTTTTGAAACCTAAGCAGTCAAGATTGTATAAAAATAGAAATTTCTTATAAATGCTAAACCATTTTGTGCTTTTCGGTTCAGAATGCTTACAACTTGAGTTCTGGTTGGGGATGCTTTGATCAATTTGTATTAAAATAATTTGGCAACTAGGGAGTTTTCAGGTATTTCTGAGACGGTGGCTCTATTCCAGTTTTTTTTGTTATATTTCTGAAAACACAGATTTTTTTTGGGAAAAAAATCTCAGTGTTCATAACTTAGGGGATTTAGAAACCTTATTTCTAACCAACGGGGAAGCTGCTCCTGGTTTTACAGTTTAGTTTGAAATCAGATGCTTCCTAGTTGGAAACACATTGTTGGTAGCAACAGATTACCTGCTTTCTTCAGTGAAGTATTTAAGTTGCTCTATATTGACTGTAAAAACTTGTTTTGATTATATTCATATACTCATGAACTGTTTGTACATTGTCTTTTAGACTGGAAACTGAGTTTATTTTGTATTATGGTCATAATAACTTTTAACATATCCTGCAAACTAAGTGTTTCTTTATAATTCATTATCTTATTTAAGCCTCACAACAACCTTACATGTTAGATAGGTATCATTCTCATTTTATGCAAGAGACAACCAAGGCTTGGAGATCAAGTAATTTGTGCAAAGGCACACATACTTTTCAGTGCTGGAGCTGGGATTTGAGCCCAGATCTTTTTTTAACTTGTATTCTCTGCTGCCTTATGGTACTACTGTGTCACCAGAAAATGATACAAGCATTTAACTCTTAATAATAAAGGTAGTATAGGAGATAAGTAAACATGATGAAAACAGGAAGTGAAGATATGTTTAAATATTGGCAGACTTCAGTTATCTTTGTGTTTCTGAATTAGTCAAGTGCTTATTTTATTCGCTCATCTAATAAGAGCTTACTGTGGCATACATATAAAGTTCAAACCCTGTCAGAAAAGATTATAAGCTCTCTTACGTTTCAGTCTCCTTTCAGAAAGTAATGGTATGCTATGATTTATATAGACGCATGTTAAATGTGCTATTTGTAAGGTACATAAGGAATGTCTTTTCATTAGTTTAAAAAAGTTATGGTCCATTGAGTTAATATTTTAATGCTTATAGACTTAGTATACTCAGAAAATATTCTCATACATTTTTCTTGAAATTCCATAGATTTTATTTTCCCTTATGTTCGAAGTACTTAGCTTTATGAATAAGTGAACTCTGAATATTAGAAGATACTCCTTATGGAGCCTTAGTCATTTTAGTATGCTAGGTTTTGAATTTCATGAAGTTTCAGATTGAGATCCTTTATAAGTAATGACTTGTACCAGTTAGATATCCAAGTTTAATTGGACCTATTGTCTGCATTCTGTATTAACAGTGATTGCAGTAAGTGCAGATCAAGGTGTCCAACTGATTGAGCTCATGCAAAGTTTTATGTTTAGTATTTTTGGGAGCAAGGAAAGACTAATAAACTCTAAACGAAATATATACAGTATACAAACACTGCTGTCACTTTTACACCATAGAGGGAGGGGCAAAGCATAGAAGAATAGGTTAGTTTCTGGCCTTGCCAGTGTCCTAAACTTTTCTAAAAGATTCAGGTTCTAAAAGGTTGAGAAAGCATTTTTAGTAAATATCATAGAAGTGATTTTCTTTTTCTTTTTTTTTTTTTTTTCCTCAAAGTTGTTCCTCTCAGGAGAAAATCAGTAGGGGAAGAACTTACTTGGATTTTTCATATGGTATAACAGATTATTTTGTTGTCTTCTTTCTTGATAGTTTATGATTGATGGCTGAAAGAGTAACACTCATGAGAAGTCTTGTAACTCAGCTCTGTTTTACTTATGAGGCAGTTGAAGCGTAGAGCAGATACTTAGATGAGGACACACTTTTACCCTTGGCTGTACCCTACTTGTTTAACTAATAAGCATCAGGTATTATAAACAGAACCTGAATTTTAAATAGATTACGAACTACAACTTTCCGATATAACTTTATTGCATTTCTGATACCTTTTATTTTCTTAAAATGTCTTCTTTTTTACTTTTTAAAATTTTGATTGCTACTCTTTACAATTAAGGCATCTTCAATGGGGTCTTCAATACTACAGTACCTAATCAGTACTTAGAAAATAACTTGGTAAGACATTGCCCGTCCCTGACATGCTGCCAGTGTTTTTTATTTTTATGACAGGAAAGGCTGAAATGTTTTGACTGATTAACCCTCTCCATGGGGGGAGAATTTAGAAAGAATTATTCTTATTATCAAGTCACGTGAGGAGAACACTGGACCAGAGTAACCAATTGTCCTGTTTTGCCTGGGACAGGAGACTTTCAATGCTAAAACCAGCAAAGTCACCCTAATCCCAGTAGTTATTCATATTTCTGAATGGGTCTTTAGAACAGTAGAAGAGACTGAAAAGTTGGCATTTCATCCATTGAGAATCTCTTCCCAGTGAAAGACTTCTTATTAGACGGCTGAGTGCTTACATATAATATATAGTACATATTACACTAAATACAATAGTAATGGTTAAATGTAAAATTTGGGAGAAGAGAGGCTTGTTTAAAGAAAGATTTATTTATGTTATTTAAAGTTCTAATAAACTTTTCTCTTTTTATAGAACTGATAGTGCATCAGCCGACCCAGGTAATTTAAAATATTCTTCATCCAGAGATAGAGGTGGTTCTTCCTCTTATGGACTGCAACCTTCAAATTCAGCTGTGGTGTCTCGGCAAAGGCACGATGATACCAGAGTCCACGCTGACATACAGAATGACGAAAAGGGTATATATATTTTCTTATTGCTACAAGCATGTTTTTTGAACCTACCTATCCCACCTTCCTGCCTTCTTACACCCCCAACTTTCTCGCTTTCTTCTAATGTATTTAAAATACGAATAACAAATGCAGTGTTATTTCTGAAAACTTTATAGGACGTTTATCCACTTTATTATTTTTAAAATTTAAAAATTTTCCATACATAATTCATCAATGCAGTTTTCTTACAAAAAAGATACAATACTATTTTTGTTTTTCTTTTCAAAAATATTTAGCTAAGGTTGAAGTTCCTCTTGGCTACTGTCTCTAAACTTCAAGAAAGTTTTAAAACAAGGTGCAAAATTTGATTTAATTTAGTTTTCATTTCTTTGCTTATTTTCCAATGAAGGGATCAAAATAAAATTAATTTAACTTCAAAGGTGTATTAAAAGAAATGAAAATGATTTTCAAGGCAGACAGTACAGGAAAAAGGTAGGAGAAGCAAAGGCTGGTTGAGCTGCAGATTGAGTAATAAGATCCTGAGCTATCAGGAAATTGACTGAATGAAACGAACAATCATATTTAAATGACGTACACATGGCTGTTTGTAGGTGGCTACAGTGTCAGTGGGGGATCTGGGGAAAATACTTATGGTCGGAAGTCGTTGGGGCAAGAGCTGAGGGTTAACAATGTGACCAGCCCTGAGTTCACCAGTGTTCAGCATGGCAGTCATGCTTTAGCCACCAAAGACATGAGGAAATCACAGGGTAAGGCTGGGAAAACGGGGACCAATCACATACACCTTCCAAAGACTTGTATCTCCTCTTATTCTGGATGCCTCTTACTAATGCCTTGCAAAGGCATAAGTTGATTAGCCTACTGTGCAGGTAAAAATTGTTTACATTCTTTTCCTGTGAATTGTTAATTTCCCACTAGAAAGGCTATAGTACATTTTAAAAGAGAATTCTCTTAAAACAAGATTAGAAGACTGGATAAGATCTTACAGAAAAGGTTTACCCAATTATCGTGGATATTGAATGTATAGTGCATAGTAGGCTCCTACTACAGCAAGTCCTTGAACTCTTGGGCCTGTGGAGGATATAGATATATATCGAGAGGGGGTACTTTTCTGTCTTTTTTTTTTTTCTCTCTCTTTTAAGTTCAGGGTACATGTGCAGGATGTACAGGTTTGTTATGTAGGTAAACGTGTGCCATGGTAGTTTGCTGCACAGATCATCCCATCATCTAGGTATTAAACCCAGCATCCATTAAGCTATTCTTGCTGATGCTCTCCTTCCCCCCGCCCCCTAGAGTGGGTACTTTTCTGGTTTTTTTGTTGTTGTTGTTTTCAATATATTTTTTTGAGACAGAGTCTTGCTCTGTCACCCAGGCTGGAGCGCAGTGCTGCAATCTCTGCTCACTGCAACCTCCGCCTCCCAGGTTCAAGTGATTCTCGTGCCTCAGCCTCCCAAGTAGCTGGGATTACAGGTACATGCCACCACACCCAGCTGATTTTTGCATTTTTAGTGGAGACAGGGTTTCACCATGTTGGCCAGGCTGGTCTCGAACTCCTGACCTCAAGTGATCACACGTGCTCATTACAGGCGTGAGCCACCAGGCCCTGCCTTGAGTGGGCACTTTTCTAAAGTTAAATACACTGATAGCATTTCTGCCTTATGACGTAGCCTCACTGTATAGGTGAGTGCCTTGGAAGTTCAGAGGATTGGCCGGGTGCAGCGGCTCACGCCTGTAATCCCAGCACTTTGGGAGGCCGAGACGGGCAGATCACGAGGTCAGGAGATCGAGACCATCCTGGCTAACACGGTGAAACCCTGTCTCTACTGAAAATACAAAAAATTAGCTGGGCGCGGTGGCGGGCGCCTGTAGTCCCAGCTACTCGGGAGGCTGAGGCAGGAGAATGGCGCGAACCCGGGAGGCAGAGCTTGCAGTGAGCTGAGTGCGCCACTGCACTCCAGCCTGGGTGACAGAGCGAGACTCCGTCTCAAAAAAACAACAACAAAAAAGAAAGTTCAGAGGATTAGAGGTAATGATAATTTTTTTCCTTAAAGAGAAATTTATCGGTAAAGCTGAGTTATGGGCTTTGTCAGATGTAATTACTTTTTGGACATTTAGTTTTTGAGTTTTTTTTTTTTTTTTTATACTGTGTGTGTGCTTCGTGTATCTTGGTGAAAATCTTTGTGCCTGTAGCTTTTATTGTTGGTATATAACTTTTAAAAAACGGATTTCTTTTTATGTTTTCACAAGTGGAATGAATTCAAAGGCTATGTATGCTGTTTGTTAAAATAGAGTGTTTGAAGCCTTAGACTTATGATATTATAGAAGCTAAACAGCGACTCTAAAGTTGTTCAGTAAAGAATTCCTCTTCTTCAAAGGCTCAGGGTCATGTAGTTTGCTAGTGACAGAATTGTAAGTAGAGCCTAATTTCCCAGCTGGTAACTTGATGACATTTTTGGTATCTGTCCTTATTGAAATACTCTATGGGCTAGGGATTTGTAAAAATCCTATTCTTCTCTCAGACATTGTAGTTTCTTTTTTTTTTTTAACTTAAATTCAGGATACAAGTGCAGATTTGTTACACTGGTAAACTTGTGTCATGAGGGTTTGTAGTATAGATTATTTTATCACCCAGGTATTAATCCTGGTACCCATTGGTTGTTTCTCTTGATCCTCTCCTTCCTCCCACCCCCCACCCTCCAAAAGGATCCAGTGTGTGTTGTTCCCCTTGTAGTTATTTATTTATTTATTTATGAGATGGAGTATCTCCCTGTCACCCAGGCTGGAGTGCAATGGCGCGATCTCAGGTCACTGCAGCCTCCACCTCCCAGATTAAAGTGATTCTCCTGCCTCAGCCTCCCGAGTAGCTGGGATTACAGGAGTGTGCCACCACGCCCGGCTAATTTTTTGTATCTTTAGTAGAGATGAGGTTCCACCATGTTGGCCAGGCAGGTCTCAAACTCCTGACCCCGTGATCTGCCCTCCTCGGCCTCCCAAAATGCTGGGATTACAGGTGTGAGCCACCATGCCCAGCCTTCTGGTTTCTTTTATTATCAATTTTTTCTCATACCTTAGAAATGAAACTGTCAGAACCTTTGTGATTTGTTGTTTACGTATGTATTGGCTAATTATGGTAAATAGCACAGTTGAAAATGTTTTGCAAAAATTGAGTTTTTTGTTTTGTTTTGTTTTCTGAGACAGTCTCGCTCTGTCACCCAGGCTGGAATGCGCTAGTGTGATTTCACTGCAACCTTTGCTTCCCAGGCTAAAGCGATCCTCCCACCTCAGCCTCCTGAGTAGCTGGGCCACTGTGCCCAGCTAATTTTTGTATTTTTCGTAGAGATGGGGTTGTACCATGTTGCCAAGGCTGGTCTCGAACTCCTGGGCTCAAGTGATCTGCCTGCCTTGGCCTTCCAAAGTGCTGGGTAATTACAGGCAAGAGCCACCTCGCCCAGCAAAAATCTAGTTGTTAAAGGCATCGTTAATATACTAATAGTATTCACTATTGTTTGCTTGTTCTTGTGATTAAAAAATAAGGGGAGAAAAGTTGTGGTTTGCTACCTTTCTAGTGGAGGCATGCCTTGCATGTGGTAGATGATAATTAGACATTTGTTGAACTAAATGTGTGATTATGGCTCCCCAAAACTTCATCCCAGGGAAATGATGATAATGTGAATAAGAGGCTTTCCTCCAGTGGGATACCTAGATGATAAGTAGAAGCCTATATCCTGTTTTTACTCGATTGAGACTTTATCCATACCCCTTGGAAGTTGTTTAATCTACCTACACCCAGGCTCTTTACCTGCATGTTGAAAACAGTTTGGAATGGACCCAAAGAAAGTTGTTACTAAGGCCTTTCTTTTTTCTCTCCCAGCCAGTCCTCTGGAATGAGGTGTTCAGTTGGCCTAGGGTTATTCATTTCTCGTTTCCTTCAGCAAATATTTTTTTGAGGGTCTGTTATGTGCCAGGCACTCTGCTGGGATTTGGAATACAGAGTTGAACAAAAGAGCGATAGGACCTATATTCCCTGAGCTTTTATTGACCAGTGGACTGTGACTTTTGATGTAATTTTATTTTTGAGAGAGGGTCTTGCTCTGTCACCCAGGCTGGAGTGCAATGGGGTGATCTCGGCTCACTGCAACCTCCGCCTCACGGGCTCCAGTGATTCTCCTGCCTCAGCTTCCCGAGTAGCTGGGACTACAGGTGCACACCACCTTGGCTGGCTAGTTTATGTAATTTTTTGTGTGTCTGTGGAGACAGGGTTTCACCATGTTGCCCAGGCTGGTCTCAAACTCCTGAACTCATGTGATCTACCCGCCTTCCAAAGTACTGGGATTACAGGCATGAGCCACCATAATAATTTAATTATTATTTAAATAATTTTTAATTTTAAAAATTTAAAAATTATTTTAAAATTTAAAAATTCCTTTGCTTATGTATACTCAGTGGACACCAAAATGTTTATATATTCACAGAGAGATCAATGTCTTATTGTGATGAGTCTCGACTGTCAGATCTTCTTCGGAGGATCACCCCGGAAAACGACCGAGACCGAAGATTGGCTACTGTAAAGCAGTTGAAAGAATTTATTCAGCAACCAGAAAATAAGCTGGTAAGTATAGTATGTTTGGAAATATGAGGATTTTTGTGTTTCCATAATAAACTAGGTAATGCTACCTTGAGTAGTTTAAGAATGGGGAAAGTCTGTATTATGATGATCAAGAACTTAATGCTCTCTAATATGTAATTTCTTTTTCTTCTTAAAGACAAGATCTTGCTCTGTCGCCCAGGCTGGAGTGCAGTGGCACAATCATAGCTCACTGCAGTCTCAAACTCCTGGATTCAAGCTATCCTCCCGCTGTAGCCTCCTGAGTAGCTGGGACTTCAGGCATGTGCCACTACACCTGGCTGAGGTGGAAGAATCACTTGAGCCCAGGAATTCAGGGTTGCAGTGAGATATGATCACACCTCTGCATGTCAACCTGGGCGACAGAGGTAGTCCTTGTCTCTTAAAACAACAACAGAAATGTAACAAAGTATAGGAAGGGTTAAATTTTTTTCTTCACTTTCTTTACACCAATTAAGAACTTGATATGGGCCAGGTGTGGTGGCTCATGCATGTAATCCCAGCATTTTGGGAGGCCAAGGTGGGCGGATCACCTGAGTTCAGGAGTTCGATACCAGCCTGCCCAACATAGTGAAGCCCCATCTCTACTAAAAATACAAAATTAGCTGGGCGTGGTGGCACATGACCGTAATTCCAGCTACATGGGAGGCTGTGGCAGGAGAATCGCTTGAACCCAGGAGACGGAGGTTGCAGTGAGCTGAGATCACGCCATTGCACTCCAGCCTGGGCGAAAAGAGTGAAACTCCATCTTAAAAAAAAAAAAGAACTTGACAATGAGCAGGAGAAAATTAATAAAAATGGTCTAGTGAGACAGATGACACTTGGATCAAAGCAAGTTTCTCCTCCTTCCAAATTTTATTATGAGTAGTTTCAAATATATAGCAAGTTGAAAGAATTTGACATTGAATCTGTTAAACCCGTCATCTAATTTTTGTCGTTAACATTTTACCCTAAATACTGCCTTGTCACATATCTCTCCATCTATCCCTCCATCCGTCAGTCAATTTTTCAAATGGATTTCAAAGTAAATGAAACAAGCTTTTTGAGTTTATTTTTTTGTTGATGATCACAGCTCTATGTTTCCAGTGGGTGAATTTCTTTCATAGGCTGAAAGGAAACATGACATTCCTGATACATGCTCATTGGGGAGTGGGAATAATAAAGAAAGTAAAGTACTGTTGAATTAGAATTTGGAGGGGAAGACAAGTAAAAAAGGACACAATGCTATTCTTAAAAGTATAGGAATTTGAAGTTTTTCTAAATGTGTTTTCTTTTAAAGGTACTAGTTAAACAATTGGATAATATCTTGGCTGCTGTACATGACGTGCTTAATGAAAGGTAAGTAACTAATAATGGTTCGGTTTAAATGACTTTAGAATATATTTTTAGAAATTACTTAACAATACACAAGAAGACAAACCCACTGGCTTTGTTTATGAACATCTATTGACATTTCAGTGGGTCTTGTCATTTTTATCTGCATTAATTATGTGTTAATTACGGTTGAATACAAATGGAATCCACTTGAAAAGAATCTTTATTTTTTGAGCCAGAGTCTCACCGTGTCGCCCAGGCTGGAGTGCAGTGGTGCGATCTCAGCTCACTGCAACCTCCACCTCCCGGGTTCAAGTGATTCTCCTGCCTCAGCCTGCCGAGTAGCTGGGACTACAGGCGTGCACCACAACTGCCAGCTAATTTTTGTATTTTTAGTAGAGACAGGGTTTCACCATGTTGGCCAGGCTGGTCTGAAACTCCTGACCTCAGGTGATCCACCCACCTTAGCCTTCCAAAGTGTTGGGATTACAGGCATGAGCCACCGTGCCTGGCTGGAATATTTTATTTTTTTAATTTGCTAGTCTCACTGGATAACTGAGTCTTGACTTATGGAATGGCATAAACTCTTGATGCAGGCATGAAGAATAAAATTAGTTTTTGTAAACTAGAGAATTTGAAACTGCTTAGAGAATAGAGGTAAAAAGGAATTTCCTTCTTTGGGTAAGAGTGGATCCAAACCATATATTCTCTGGCTATTAGAGTCTCCAGAGGTGTGTGGTCATTTTTTGTTATGGTGATTCCCAAAGATTTGCAGTGTTGGCAAGTACCCAAAATTTATCTCAGCTGGTCATAAACCTTAGTGCCTTTTGATGGTTTTGTTTTATAGAGTTACTTATTAAAGTTCTATGTAAATCATTACTGTTATCCTTTTAAGTTTCTGTATTTAACTATTACCATTTTTTATTTTATAGTCATTACATATTGGATATTATGTAGAATGTAGTTATGTATAGAGTGTTTTATCTAATTATTTGTTGCTGCCCTTTTCTGAGAGTTATTTAATACAGTTTGAGATGGAATTTAGCATTTTTGGGCCTTCCCTCACTGTTTGTAAATAATTGATTTTGTAAAAAGAAAGTAATGTCAGACAGATACTTGAGGGCAATGCAGGCTAGACAGAATGTAGTATTTAGAGTGGAGAAAATTTCAACCTTTTATGTAGTTTGAATAGAAATTTAAAAAACCACTTAAGACATTCTTTTGTAAGATGTATTACTCGTGTCATCATAGAAAACTTAAGCCTTTTGTGTGTGTTTTTTGTTTGCATTAAAATAAACACAGTAGCGAATTGCTTCAGGAGTTGAGACAGGAGGGAGCTGGCTGTCTCGGCCTTCTTTGTGCTTCTCTGAGCTATGAGGCTGAGAAGATCTTCAAGTGGATTTTTAGCAAATTTAGCTCATCTGCAAAAGATGAAGTTAAACTCCTCTACTTATGTGCCGCCTACAAAGCACTAGAGACTGTGGGAGAAAAGAAAGCCTTTTCATCTGTAATGCAGGTAAGAATGAAGGGGGGAAAAATGCATGATGTACTTGGGAAGAAAATTGTCCCTTAACACATGTCCTTGGAGGGGAGCTTGAAGAAGGGAAACATAGAATAGGGGTTATCTACTGATAGGAAATATGTTTAAAAAATTCCTCTTTCTCAGTTTGAGTAAAGGATACACTGTTCAAGGATCAGTGCTACATGCATATATGCATATATGTGGAGAGAGAGGGAGAGATTTCTTCTAAAAAATTGGCTTACACGCCGGGTGTGGTGGCTCACGCCTGTAATCCCAGCACTTTGGGAGGCTGAGGCAGGCGGATCATGAGGTCAGGAGATTGAGACCATCCTGGTTAACATAGTGAAACCCCATCTCTACTAAAAATACAAAAAAAATTAGCCGGGCGTGGTGGCGGGCACCTGTAGTCGCAGCTATTTGGGAGACTGAGGCAGGAGAATGCCGTGAACCTGGGAGGCGGAGCTTGCAGTGAGTCGAGATCGCACCACTGCACTCCAGCCTGGGGGACAGAGTGAGACTCCTGTCTCAAAAAAAAAAAAAAAAAAAAAAAAGATACACGTTGAAGTTAGATTTGAAATAAGTTAGTTTTAAGATTTTTTTTCCTCAGCCAAGCGCGGTGGCTCATGCCTGTAATCCCAGTACTTTGGGAGGCCGAGGCGGGCACATCATGAGGTCAAGAGATCGAAACCATCCTGGCCAACATGGTGAAACCCCGTCTCTACTAACAATACAAAAATTAGCCGGGCGTGGTGGCACGCGCCTGTAGTCCCAGCTACTCAGGAGGCTGAGGCAGGAGAATCGCTTGAACCCGGGAGGCCGAGGTTGCAGTGAGCCGAGATCGCACCATTGCCTAGGAGACAGAGCCAGACTCTGTCTCAAAAAAAAAAAAAAAAAGATTTTTTTTCCTCTTTCGTTTTTAGAAATGTTGTTTTTGAGATTGCTTAGGACCAGAATGATTTGCAAAGGTGAAAATAGGAACTCCACTAGTAATGCCGGATAGAAGAGTGCTTCACATTTGTAGAGGGAGACAAGAACTAACTATCACAACTTCTTTCTGAGCCTTTTGGTTTGCTAACGTGCCCCAAATTCTTATTCCAAATGGTATAAGATAATTATGTGTAAATGAATAGCAGGTCTACTTAGTTTTATTTCATATTTGTGTATCTGAATATATTAAAATATCATTCGTTTTTTTTTTTTTTTTTTGATGCAGAGTCTTGCTCTGTTGTCCAGCCTGGAGTGCAGTGGCATAATCTCGGCTCACTGCAACCTCTGCCTCCCAGGTTCAAGTGATTCTCCTGCCTCAGCCTCCCGAGTAGCTGGTATTGCAGGAGTGTGCCATTAGCCTGGCTAATTTTTGTATTTTTAGTAGAGATGGGGTTTCATTGTGTTGGCCATGCTGGTCTTGAACTCCTGACCTCAAGTGATCCTCCTGCCTCAGCCTCCCAAAGTACTGTGATTAGTGTCATGAGCCACCACACCTGGCCTAAAAGATCATTGATTTAGTTTTGAGTAAGATTTTAAGTGATTAAATTATGGTATTGTTGTGTTTGGAATATCTGATATTAGGGTTTTTTTTTTTTTTTTTTTTTTTTACAGTTTTTGATATGCTTTATTTTGGGTATGTAGTTTAAAAAATATAAAGGAAATATAAGGAATGTTCTTTTTTTTTTTTTTTAAATAAAAAATGTATTTTTAACTGGGCATGGTGGCTCACTCCTGTAACCCCAGCACTGTGGGAGGCTGAGGCTGGTGAATTGCCTGAGTCCAGGAGTTTGAGACCAGCCTGGGCAACATGGTGAAACCCTGTTTCTATCAAACAAAAAAAAAAAAAGGAAAAAAATAAGTCGGGCATGGTGGCATGCACCTGTAATCCCAGCTACTTGGAGGCTGAGGCAGGAGGATCGCTTGTGCCTGGGAGGTTGAAGCTACAGTGAGCTATGGTCAAGCTACTGCACTCCATTATAGGCAACCCTGTCTCAAAAAAGCAAAACAAAATGAAACATTTTCCCCCTTGATTATAGAGGTTTGAGAAAAATTTGAGGGAAGATTCATTAAATTACCTGTAACTGAACAGAATGCCACCAGCTTGGGCTTATTCTGCATGCATAATTATGAATATTTTCCCAGCTCTTGTGAAAATTCTCACATTCATAGAAAGATAGATGCACCAGTAAAATAAATACCTGTAAATACGATAATAATTTCATAATATATGCTTCACCTAGATTGACCAGTTACTAATATTTTGCTACAGTTTTATTTTCTCACAGACTTTTGTTGAGCATCTGAAAACCATACACATGATGACAGTTCACCCCATAATGTTTTAGTATGCATCTCCCAAGAATAAGGTTTTTCTTCTGTATAACAAGAATATTGTAATCATACCTAAGAAAATGAATTTTATTACATATGTATTCTATATTCAAATTTCTGTAATTACCCCAAGATGTCTTTTAAATGATTTTTAGCATTGATAGTCTGTGCCTGTGTAGATTATAACATTGGCTATTGCAAAATAATGGTTTTCTTTTTTTCTTTTTTTTTTTTGAGACGTAATCTTGCTCTATTGTCCAAGCTGGAGGGCAGTGGCACGATCTCGGCTCACTGCAACCTCCGCCTCCCAGGTTCAAGCAGTTCTCTTGCTTCAGCCTCCTGAATAGCTGGGATTACAGGCATGTGCCACTGTGCTCTGCTAATTTTTATATTTTTAGTAGAGACGGAGTTTCATCATGCTGGCCAGGCTGGTCTTGAACTCCTGACCTCAGGTGATCCACCTGCCTCGTCCTCCCAAAGTGCTGGGGTTACAGGTGTGAGCCACTGCACCCAGCCTAAAATGATGGTTTTCTGATTCTAGCATTTCTTTTATAAGATTGCTATGTAAAGCACAGCTTTTCCTTTTTTAGGGAAAAATGTTTTTTAACAGCTGCAAAATAAATATTCTTTCAATGGAATGACAAATAGTTATTTATTATTTTATTTTTGCCATATATTTATTTTAAAAATTTATGTATAATGGTAACCTGAGCCTGCATGTTATTCATGTGTGGTGCCATACTGATCTTCCTTAATTTTCATATGAAGCAAGTACTAATATACTAAAGCATAAATTATATAAAATTTGCTTTATATTTTGGATTGCAAAGTAATTGTTGTACTTTATAGAAAAGTTTCCCAAATCCATCTTACTTTTTTGTATTTGAAATTTAATCACAGGTAGAATCTTAAAGAGAGCATTTAGGGATATTGTAAACAGATGTTATTAAGGACTAATGTTAACTGATGTCAAAGGACTAATATTAACAAACATTGAAGAAGAGAAAACAGTATTTGTTTTTAGCTTAACAGCTTAGTGGAGCGAAATATTTTCAATTTATTTATTTTATTTATTTATTAATTTTTTTTTTTTTTTGAGATGGAGTCTGGCTGTATTTCCCAGGCTGGAGTGCAGCAGTGCAATCTCAGCTCACTGCAACCTCTGCCTCCTGGGTTCAAGCGATTCTTGTGTCTCAGCCTCCCAAGCAGTTGGGATTTACAAGTCAATTCTTTTTTTTTTAACTAAAACTACAGAATCTATTTTTCTTGGTCTCATACTCAGTTTTTTATGTAGTCACTTAGTAAATAATGAACCTAATTTGCTTGTTTTCTCCCTATTTTGTTGAATGTTCACGGTTTGTAACTTTTATTTTTAAGCTTGTAATGACCAGCCTGCAGTCAATTCTTGAAAATGTGGATACACCAGAATTGCTTTGCAGATGTGTTAAGTGCATTCTTTTGGTGGCTCGATGTTACCCTCATATTTTCAGCACTAATTTTAGGGTGAGTTCCTCATTCCGCTGTTCAGATCATGGGGTGAGGGGGATGGTTGTGTGTGTGAGGAACTGAGGAATCAGATGGAAAACAATGCCTCTGCTCCTTTGAATATAATCAGTGATATTTGAGGTTCCAGGGTTAAATGCCGCATTTTTCTTTCTGACGTTCGTACCTTAAAATATTTGAAGAAAATAAACTATTTCATTGTTGTGAGAAATGTAGTTCTTTTATTTTCCTGCCCCTCTCCCCTTTCTAAGTTTCTAGAATGTCAAGTAGGTAGAACATAGATGCTCCTTTTAGGATCTTTTGCTGTGAAATGGTCCACAGGTGAATGGCAGTAATATCTTAAAATGATTGGCCCCCTCTCTCTTTGTTTCCATCAAGGATACAATTGGTATATTAGTTGGATGGCATAGAGATCATACTCAGAAACCTTCGCTCACGCAGCAGGTATCTGGTAAGTCTTGCAGCCTATACCAGTTATTTAAATACTGTCGGGGAGGAGCAGTGGTCCCCCAGTGACCATCTATCAATGCCATTTCTTTAATAATGCAAGAAAACTAATTCAGAGAAATGTTTTATTGTAAATGAACATGACTTGTTAGCTAAATATATATTTTCAGAGGAAATTACTAGTAGGTGGGTAGAGTAAGTACAGACAGGACTTCCCCAAGTTATTTGTAGTTTGTACTGGTAGGAAAGTATATGGTAAGAATATATTGCAGTGGCAATACCCTGAAGTGGACAATGGAAGATCCAAGTTATTTGTCACATTTTATTGTTTTTCTGGTTATTTTTTTAAAAAAGGAAATATAGGGTTAATTTGGAGAATTGTCATAAATGAGAAATGGTTTTGTTTCCCATTTTTTTGGAGTTAAGTGAATGACTAGCGTGGCTCATTTGCACATTTCAGCTTGTTTCAAGTGTCATAGTTTCTCGTAACTTACTTGGTGTAATAAACTTTTGAAAATAGGATATTCAGGTGATAGTGGTCTGTTTCATTTTCACTGAGGAGATGAGTATACACCTTTAATGGTTAGATGTGGCCCTGGGATTAGCCAGGCCAATGGTAGATTGTGGCATTTTAGTCTTAAGTCATGTGTAGTGACAATATAGATATGAAATTTACTGAAAAAGTAAGGAAATAACATTTACCTGTTAATTTCTGCAGAAATTAAAGAGGTATTAATTAAAGAGGTATTGGTTAATCGTGATCAGTATGTTTAGCAGTCTTAATTTTATGATATAGGACATGTTTTAGGGTATGCTGCTTGAAAACCAGATACTTTTTGAAAGAAGCCTCTTATATTTTTTTAATTTGGATTTTTTGGTGTTTTTTCTCCCCCCTACCCTTTCAGAATTTCTTATGCGATTCCAAGGGTGGTTGCAGAGTTTGGAGCCATTTTGGGTAGCTGATCTTGCATTTTCTACGCCTCTTCTTGGTCAGTTTCTAGAAGACATGGAAGCATATGCTGAGGTGAGTATATAGAAAGCTGTTTCTTAAAATTTTGGTTAAGAAAAAATCTTAAATTGTGCTAGATTTATTTTAAAATGGCTCAGACCTCCTGACATTTAAGCAGAAATTACAAGCCCATTGCAATATTTTGAAAAAAAATTTTTTTTTGAGACGGAGTCTCGCTCTGTCACTCAGGCTGGAGTGCAATGGCACGATCTCAGCTCACTGCAACCTCCACCTCCTGGGTTCAAATGATTCTCCTGCCTCAGCCTCCTGAGTAGCTGGAATTACAGGTGCCCGCCACTACGACCAGCTAATTTTTGTATTTTTAGTAGAGACGGGGTTTCACCATGTTGGCCAGGCTGGGCTCAAACTCCTGACCACTGGTGATCCAGCCGCGTCGGCCTCCCAAAGTGCTGGGATTATAGGCATGAGCCCCCGTGCCCAGTCAGTATTTTAAACATTTATTTCAGATGTGTTTAAGTTACCAGGAGAAATACTGGAGAGACTAAAAGAAACGTTGCAAGCTTCGTATTTCGCAAAGCTTTACATACTCTCGGTAGCTGGTATTTTTCTACAGACATATTTTGTTATTTATTTTTATTTTTTGTTCCCAGTCTTCAGAGTCTTAAAGCAAATTGATGTTGTGTTATAAAAAAACACAAAACACCAAAAGCTCCTAAAGATTTTCCTCTTACATATGTACAGGAGATCTTGAATCGTACTTTGGAGGACAAGCCTTGGCTTCAGCCAGCTTTTGTGGCTGTACGAATATAGCATAGGAGCTTTAAGAGCGCTGCTGAAGCCTCTGTTACTGGTACTTGGCTTTTCTGGCCCCACTGTCATGGCTTAACTCTGTGCCATCTCTTATCTGAATCTCTTTGTGTTTCTCCCCTATTCAGATCAACCAGTCAAGGCTCCCATAAAGATTTTGGCCTCATCTTGTTTTTTTCATCTTTGCTGCTTGTAGTCAACAGGAATTCAGTACCTTTAGCTGTACTGATGTGTTTACTCTTTCCTAGAAAAGCAAGGAAATGTTTTGCTTCTGCGTTGTTTTTTCTTTGCCCCCACACCTAGAATGTCTTTTTTCACAGCCCACGTTTAAAGCTGATCTACCTCTCATAAGCCACACATTCTAGTTTGTAGAGATGCTTCCCCTTGTTATCCTTAAGATCTCATTCTCTTCTGTTATTTTGGTGCTTAATTTTAGGTAGATGTATACATTGGTTCTAGTATCCTAGTTTTTGCGAATCTTGTCCTTTTCATATATCGTACTTCTTCAGTTACACATCTGTAGACCAGGTCTTGTAATCTCCCTTTGCTCTTCATGTGCATGCTCTTGGTTTGGAGGACTTACTGTTGAGCTGAGTGGCTCAAAGAATAGCTAGAATGAGATTTTTAGCCAAAAACTAATTCAGGAGTGGCAAAAGCTTCCGTCTTCATTTATACCTACATGTAACTAGAGCATATGTGCTACAATTTATTTTTCCCCAACAGCCTTCTGAGTTGATTTAAGAGATTATTTCCTTAATTTGTTGTCTATTGGGTTTAATGTTGGCTTTTTGAAATAATTAGGTAAAACCCATTTTTATATTCAGAGTCATGAATATTCTCATGGGCCACAGTTCTCTTTCTAAAAGCCTAAAAATCTATTCTAAAATGAATTGATTGAAATATTTTAGAGTTTTTCTTTTTTTTTTTTAAACAATGTACTACTTATTAAGAATGCTGTGAATTCACATCTAGGACCTCAGCCATGTGGCCTCTGGGGAATCAGTGGATGAAGACGTCCCTCCTCCATCAGTGTCATTACCAAAGCTGGCTGCGCTTCTCCGGGTATTTAGTACTGTGCTGAGGAGCATTGGGGAACGCCTCAGCCCAATTCGGGCCCTCCAATTACTGAGGCATACGTAACAGATGTAAGTGCTTTTGGGCATTTGAAGTGTCATTCAAAAATAAAATTGTTTTACATTGTAAATGCTTCTCTTTACCAGGTGAACTGTTATTAATCCTTCATTTGTTTAGCATGTATGTATGTATGTATATATGTATATATTGTCTGACTGCTTTCTTAAATAACCAGAAAAGCAGGGAATCCTGTTATATCTCATCCTCCTTTCATCCAACTCCCCTACCCTCCCGTGACAAAAGGCCACTCTGAATTTTTAAATCTTATCCTTTCATTTTTAAATAATATTTCTTATAATTTTACTTTTAAATTATTGGGTTTCCTTTTAGTTTTTCAACATATTACGAATAGCACACTATAGGAGAAGCCTCAGAAAGTAATCTTCTCTGAGCATAAGATGGAACTCATATGAAAACTTGTGTGTCTTTATATTCTTTGATAGCCTGATATCAAAGAACATAAACAAATTAAAAATGAGGTAGCTAGATTGCCACACTTCAGCAGCCTCAGACATTAGCTGCACTGTATATAGCACATCCAATGAGGGTTCAGTGGAAAAGACACAAGAAATGAACCCCAGGCATTGTACTCTGCTTTGAATAAGGAGAAAGAAGCATGTGTGATACAGTCATAAAAAATTTAATCTAACTGATGAAAATTTTACCGTTAGGATAAAACTCGCTTTTAGGAGCATATACTTTTGCTGAACATGTTGCTAAATAAAATAGGATATTGATTATATAGTAAGTTGTGTACTTGAGCAGAAATGTCAGAACTTAAAGATAAATGAAACCAGCATATCGGTATTTTAAACCAATATGGTTTCAAAATGGTTTAATATCTTTGCTTCATTTTTAATGTCTAAAAGGTGGTTGTTTGAAGACTGTACAGAGTTGAAATAAAAAGCCGTTAATTCAGACATAAAATAAAAGGGACATAATTTATAGGATAGGTGTATATTGATTTATGAGGATCTTTTAGGCCTTTGAGAATGGTAGAATGGTGGGGTTTTTATTTTTTTTATTTATTTTTGGAGCTGGAACCTCACTCTGTCACCCAGGCTGGAGTGTAGTAGTGCAATCATAGCTCACTGTAGTCTTGAACTCTTGGGCCCAGGTGAACTTCCCACCTCACTCAGCCCTACAAGCGGGTGTCCCCATACCCAGCTTTTTTTTTTTTTTTTCTTTTTAAAGTGGGGTGGTGCCATCACGACTCAGTGCAGCCTCTATCTCTTGGGCTCAAGTGATCCTCCCAGCATAGCTCCTGCTAATTTTTTATTTTTGTAGAGATGGGGTCTCAGTGTTTCCCAGGCTGGTCTTGAACTTTTGGCCTCAAGCAGTCTTCCCACCTCAGCCTCCCAAAGTGTTGGGATTATAGACATGAGCCACTGTGCATGCATGGCCAAGAATGCTTCCCCCTCCGCCCTCTCCCCCCACACTCTCTTTTTTTTTTTTTTTTTTTTTTTTGAGACATGGTCTCTGTTGCCCAGGCTGGAGTGCAGTGGCACGATCTTGGCTCACTGCAGCCTTGACCTCCCAGGCTTAAGTGATCCTCCCACCTCAGCCTCTCAAGTAGTTGGTGGGACTACTGGTGTGAGCCACCACGCCTAACTAATTTAAAAACAAATTTGGTAGAGATGAGGTGTTGTTATGTTGACATGGCTGGTCTCAAACTCCTGGACTCAAGAGAACCTTCCAGCTAATCCTCTCAAAGTGCTAGGATGATCGATGTCAGTCACTATGCCCAACCTCCAAGGATACTTTTAATGAAAACTATGGGTAGACTAAATAAAATCCTGTATGTATTGGTTGTTAAATATTATAGAAATATTTTTTAACATTTGCTCTGTTTTCTCCCCTATTTTATTAGAAATTTAGTACACAATTGGCCATTATAGTGAAGTGGGGGATTTTGTTTGTGTGTGTATTGGAAATAATATGATTTTTGAAGATATTATGTGGTAAGCATGAGAGTGCTTATCTTTCAAAAGAGACCATCAGTAGATAGAAACTTTAATAAGCTTAAAGTGACTTGTATGTTCAGTTTTGAAAGATTGACTCCCAAAAGCCCAAGAGCTAGCTTGTAGTATGTGTGGGCAGGCTATTCCCATGCTGTCAATACCATTACTGTCGTGGTGTATTTCATGATAAAGATTCTGAGCTTCAGCCATTTAGTGACATTGGGAGAAACGAAGTTGGGTATATGGGAAATAGAGGATGGCAGATTCCATTTCCTGTCATAGTAGCACTTTAGGATTTTTTAGCCAAGATCATGTTTACATATTGTAGTAAAGGCATCATTATTATTCAGCTACTGAGAACTAGAATATTAAGAGACTGCTGGCAAGGCAAGCAGTTAATTTTCAGTTGAAATTGCATTAAATAAAAAGTATTTTCTTGCTTTGTGGAAGCACGTAAATTTTTTTAAAAAGCTGCTGGTTTTCCCCATTTACAGGTTCTGTACAGAGTAATGAGATGTGTGACGGCTGCAAACCAGGTGTTTTTTTCTGAGGCTGTGTTGACAGCTGCTAATGAGTGTGTTGGTGTTCTGCTCGGCAGCTTGGATCCTAGCATGACTATACATTGTGACATGGTCGTTACATATGGATTAGACCAACTGGAGAATTGCCAGACTTGTGGTACCGATTATATCATCTCAGTCTTGAATTTACTCACGCTGGTATGTGAATTATTCTTTTCCTTTTTAATGTGTTGGTTTATTCAGGCCCTTAAATGGATATGTAAGAAATGAAGGGCTTTGTCTGGGTATGGTGGCTCATGCTTGCAATCCCAGCACTTTGGGAGGCCAAAGCAGAAGGATTGCTTGCATCCAGGAATTCTGGCACAGCTTGGGCAATGTAGTGAGACCCCATCTGTACAAAAAGTCAAAAATTAGCTTGGTGTAGTGGTGTGCACCTGCAGTCCTAGCTACTCGGGAGGCTGAGGGAGGAGGATCAATTAAGCCCAGGAACTTGAGGTTGAAGTGAGCTCTGATTGTGCCACTGCACCCAGCCAAGGTGACAAAAAAGGCCCTGTCTCCAAAAAAGAAAAAAAAATAAGGGCTTTGCTTTATTATATAATTTTTTTAGAGTACATTCATCAGTCTTATAATCTATGCTTTCATTTTAGTGTCTATTTACTTTTATTTTTAATGCAATTTTTTTTTGAGACAGGGTCTCACTCCGTTGCACAGGATGAAGTGCAGTGGCATGATTTTGGCTCACTGTAGCCTTGACCTCTTGGGTTCAGGTGATTCTCCCACCTCAGCCCCCCAGGTAGCTAGGACTACAGGCGTGCACCACCACACCTGGCTAATTTTTTATATTATTTTGTAGAGATGGAGTTTTGCCATGTTGCCCAGGCTGGTCTTGAATTCTTGGGCTCAAGCAATCCACCTGCCTTGGCCTCCCAAAGTACTGGGATTATAGGCATGAGCCACTCCGCCCGGCCTCTATTTTTAGTGGTTGATAGCTAGTCTTAGTGTAGCTTTACTCGTTTTTTCTGAGGAAACATTGCTCTTCGCACCAGATTCTTTCTTTTTTTCTTTTCTTTTTTTTTTTGGTCACAGGATCTTGCTGTATTCCCCTGGCTGGAGTGCAGCGGTACAATCAGAGCTCACTGCAGCCTCAAACTCCTGGGCTCAAGTGATTCTCCCACTCAGCCTCCCGACTATCTGGGACTACAGATGCATGCCACCATGCCTGGCTAACCTTTATATTTTTTGGAGAGAAGGGGTCTCGCTACATTGTCTAGGCTGGCCTTAAATTCTTGGTCTCAAGTGATCCTCCTGCCTTGCCCTCCCAAAGTGCTGGGATTACAGGTGTGAGCAATCATGCCTGGCCTCCTTTAATTTTTTTTTTTTTCTTTTTTTTTTTTGAGACGGAGTCTCGCTCTTTTGCCCAGGCTGGAGTGCAGTGGCACAATTGTATTTTTAGTAGAGACGGGGTTTCACCATGTTAGCCAGGATGGTCTCGATCTCCTGACCTCGTGATCTGCCTGCCT
Source organism: Pan troglodytes (assembly GCF_028858775.2). Classification (NCBI taxonomy): domain Eukaryota; kingdom Metazoa; phylum Chordata; class Mammalia; order Primates; family Hominidae; genus Pan; species Pan troglodytes. The sequence goes on from NC_072416.2 coordinate 32,650,807, forward strand.
TGGCCTCCCAAAGTGCTGGGATTACAGGTGTGAGCCACCGCACCCGGCCGGCCTCCTTTAATTTCTTAACCATAAATATCCTCCCCCCACTTTTATTATGGACATTCTGAAGCACATAAAAATAGGGAGCATAGTATAATAAATTTGTACATATTTAACACGCAGCTTCTATAATTAGAAACAAATGGCCCATCTGGTTTCATCTAGGCCTCTTTGCTATCCTTTCATCTCCAACTGGATTATTTTAAAGCAAATTCTAGATGACATTCTGCTGAGCATGCGGAATTACACCTCTCTTTGCTAATGTGAAAAAATGCCCATGATAACTGTAAAATACGTGTGTCCTATTTAGGTGTCTAAACACTTTAATGTCACAGTATTAAGGCCTTAAAATATAGCTTAGATATATTTTTCTAAATTAAAAGACTTTATTTTTTAGATATACAGAAAATTGAGCAGAAAACAATGAGTTCCCATGTGCCTTCTTCATCCCAACAGTTTCCCCCTCATTAACATATTGTGTTAGTGTGGTACATTTATTACAAAGGAGTGAATATTGATATATTATTATTAACTAATTTTATAGTTTACTTTGTGTTATGTATTCTATGGACTTTAACATGTGTAATGACATGTTTCCCCTATTACCAGTATCATACAGGATAGTTTCACTTCCCTAAAAATCTTTTATGTTCTACCCACTCCTTCCTCGTTCCCTCTCCCCACTCTTCCCTCCCCCCATCTTAAGCCCATGGCAACCCCTGATCTTTTTACTGTCTCCATCGTTTTGCCTTTTCCAGAATGCCATGTAGTTGGAGTCATATAGTATGTAGGCTTTTCAATTGGCTTCTTTCAGTTACCAGTGTGCCTTTAAGGTTTCTCCATGTCTTTTTGTAATTTGAGAAGCTCATTTTAAAAAAAATTTATTCTTTTAGATTGTTGAACAGATAAATACGAAACTGCCATCATCATTTGTAGAAAAACTGTTTATACCATCATCTAAACTACTATTCTTGCGTTATCATAAAGAAAAAGAGGTAAGTAATACACTGATAATGAATTTTGACAATTTGAGTCACTGAAGAGTTGGACCTAATGTTGCTTACCAGGCTATATAAGTGAAATTGAGTGAAATGTGAAATGTTTGATTTAGAATATAGTGATTGTATTTGTTCTTTTAAATTTATATTTCTTGATAATCATACTGAATACTTTCATGAATGGTGTGCCAGATACTCTTTTCAAACTATGCATCTTTTGCTGTTATTAAATTTATTAAATTTTCATAAGGGTAAAACAAGTCGACACATTTATAAAGTTATAAATTAAGAAGTACTGTATTTGGTAAACAAAAATGACTGGCTTTTCAACCACCCCCTAGTCAAATCCACCACAGACTTTCCTGGTAGATTTAAGAAACCCAGTCTTAAACTGCTGTTTGCATACGTCTTTTGATGTTGATTATTAAAAAAAAAAAAAAAAAAACGGCCATTTTGGAAATTTCCTATTGACAGTTTTCATTTATAGTACTCTTTATTTGTGATAAAACTTAATAGATTTGAAATAGCATACTGATCTGTGTCAGTTTTCTGATTGGCTTTTAAAAAATTAAATTATTAAGTGCTACGGACAGTGAATTGATCGATCTTAAATTTATTTGTATCATCAGCACTAATACAGATAGTGATTTATTTTCCATATAATTTTAGAAGATTTATTTTCCATTTATCACTTCCTTGAATTTTTTGTTTTTCAGGTTGTTGCTGTAGCCCGTGCTGTTTATCAAGCAATGCTCAGCTTGAAGAATATTCCTGTTTTGGAGACTGCCTATAAGTTAATATTGGGAGAAATGACTTGTGCCCTAAACAACCTCCTGCACAGTCTGCAACTTCCTGAGGCCTGTTCTGAAATAAAACATGAGGCTTTTAAGAATCATGTGTTCAATGTAGACAATGCAAAATTTGTAGTTAAATTTGACCTCAGTGCCCTGACTACAATTGGAAATGCCAAAAACTCACTAATAGGGGTGAGTCTTTAATTGTAATGACTTTGTTTTATCCACAGTTAAGCCTTTTCTCATTACATATTTATGTATTTCACTGTCATGTCAACATGTCTGCAGAATCACTGTATGTAACAGCCATATTTAAGACATGCCTGGATAAATAAAATTGGTAGGAATGTTTTCTTGCCATCATATTTAACTTTTCTTCTTTTTCCTTGACAAATCTTGGTAAGTTTTTTTATATTAGTTTTATTTTCTAGAAAATGTCTTATGAATTTCTCCTATTTGCTCTAGCATGCTTACAGAAAATGTCAGTGTTTCTTACAGCTCAAATTTGTATAGTTGTTTTAAAATGCGGTCTCTTTCTTCTTCCCCTGGTACTTTTTTCTTTCTGTCTACTGAAGTTAGTTCTTATACATGGTCTTATATTTTGGCTGTCTCTTTTTCGCTAGGAACATTCATACAGGTTGAATATTCCTTATCTGAAATACTTGGGACTGGAAGTGTTTTCGATTTTGGATTTTGGAATACTTTTTTTTTTTTTGGAGATAGTGTTTTACTCTTGTTGCCCAGGCTGGAGTGCAATGGCGCGATCTTGGCTCACTGCAACCTCCGCCTCCCGGGTACAAGCGATTCTCCTGTTTCAGCCTCCCAAGTAGCTCAGATTACGGGCATGCGCCACCACGCCTGGCTAATTTTTTTGTATTTAGTAGAGATGGGTTTTCACCATGTTAGCCAGGCTGGTTGTGAACTCCTGACCTCAGGTGATCCACCTGCCTTGGCCTCCCAAAATGCTGGGATTACAGGTGGGCAGCACCATGCCCAGCCGGAGTTTGGAATATTTTCATAACACTTACTGGTGAGCATCCCTAATCTGAAAATCCTAAATCTAAAATGCTCCAAAATTTGAAACTTTTTGAGCACCAGTATGATGCCCCAAGTGGAAAATCCCACACCCGACCTCATGTGATGAGTCCAAACTGTTGTATGCACAAAATTATTTAAAATATTGCATTAAATGACCCTCAGGCTATGAATAGAAGGTGTCTATGAAACATAAGTGAATTTCGTCTTTAGACTTTGGTCCATCCCCCACATATGTATGCAAGTATTCTCAAATCCAAACATATACAAAGTCTGAAACACTTCTGGTCCCAAGCATTTTGAATAAGGGATACTCAACCTGTAGTCTTTCTTTTGGTGATTGGGGGGGGGGGGGGCTTTTTTTTTTTTTTTTTTTTTTTTTTTTTTTTTTTTTTGGAGACAGAGTCATGCTGTTGTCAACTGGGCTGGAGTGCAGTGGTGCAATCTCGGCTCACTGGCACCTCTGCCTCCCGGGTTCCAGCAATTCTCCTGCCTCAGCCTCCCGAGTAGCTAAGATTACAGACACCTGCCACTACGACGGGCTAATTTTTGTATTTTTAGTAGAGACTTGGTTTCACCATGTTGGTCAGGCTGGTCTCAAACTCCTGACCTCAGGTGATCCACCCGCCTCAGCCTCCCAAAGTGCTGGAATTACAGGCATGAGCCACTGCGCCCAGCCCGTGTGTGTTTTTTTTTTAAGTAATTCGACGTGGCCCTGCTCTTGATTTGTATTTATTGTTTATGGTTTGTGTATTTCTTCTTCCTATTGGACCACACAGAGTTGAAAAACATTATTTTTAATAGAAAATAATAGGTGTAGGCTGGGCACGGTTGCTGACACCTGTAAACCCAGCACTCTGGGAGGCCAAGTCAGGCTGATCACTTGTGGTCAGGAGTTTGAGACCAGCCTGGCCAACATGGTGAAAGCTCGCCTCTACTAAAAATAGAAAAATTAGCCAGGGGTGGTGGTGCACACCTGTAATCCTAGCTACTTTGGAGGCTGAGGTAGGAGAATTGCTTGAACCCAGGAAGTGGAAGTTGCAGTGAGCTGAGATCACACCACCGCACTCCAGCCTGGGCTACAGAACTAGACTCTGTCTCAAAAGAAAAAAAAAAGAAAGAAACAAAGAAAGAAAGAAATGGATGTAATTAGGGAATAAAGTTTTTAGGAGGAAGAAGGTAAAATTTGATGTTTGCGCTTCAATGTGCTCCGTGTTGTTTGATTGGATTGCCTTGTATAATTCCATAGCTGCTTCGCTTATTACCAGTTACAGCTTATGTTTGAAGTCACAATAAACTCTTTTTCAAACATGAAAGCTTGATTTTTGAGGAAAATTATTCACATTATTTACAGATTCAAAGATGTTTATGTCCTGTACTCTAGAAATAAGGAGAAAGTGGGTGGGGATGGGGCAGTCAGGTGGAATGGAGTGTCTTGGCAGTGTAAAGGAAAAAGATGGATGGAAAAGGTGTAGGGTGGCAGGGTGTGCCTTTGTTTCCTTATTGAACAGGGCACCTTGCCATTTGCAGTATATGGAAAATTGAGGAAATACAGTCTACTTCCACAAAAGGCACATACAAAGGGCTCTGTTTAGACCAGAGATCAGCAAACTATGGTCTGTGGGCCAAATACAGCCCAGCACCTGTTTTTTGTCTGTTATTTTAAGTGTATACTTCACTGATTTTTACTATATTCACAGAAGTGTACAACCATCGCAACACTAGTGCCTGTTTTTGTAAAGAAAGTTCTCGTTGGGCTGGGCGCAGTGGTTCACGCCTGTAATCCCTCGGGAGACTGAGACAGGCAGATCACCCAAGCTCAGGAGTTCAAGACCAGCCTGGCCAACATGGTGAAACCCTATCTCTACCAAAAAAATACAAAAGTTAGCAGGGCGTGGTGATGGGCACCTGTAATCTCAGCTACTTGGGAGACTGAGGCAGGGAGAATTGCTTGAACCCTGGAGGTAGAGGTTGCAGTGAGCTGAGATCGCCCCATTGCACTCCAGCCTGGGCAACAGAACGAGAGACTCCGACTCAAGAAAGTTTTCTTGGAACACAGGTACTCTCATTCCTGTGTTTTGTGTGTGGCTGGTGTTTTGTTTTGTTTTGAGAGAGAGAGTCTTAACTTTGTCATCTAGGCTGGAGTGCATTGGTATGATCTCGGGTCACTGCAACCTCTGCCTCCCAGGTTCAAGCGATTCTCCTGCCTCAGCCTCCCGAGTAGCTGGGATTACAAGTGTGCGCCTCCATGCCCAGCTAATTTTTGTAATTTTAGTAGAGATGGGGTCCCGCTGTGTTGCCCAGGCTGGTTTCAAACTCCTGGGCTCAAGTGATCTGCCCACCTTAGCCTCCCAAAGTGCTAGGATTACAGGTGTGAGCCACAACACCTGACCTGTGGCTGTTTTCTTACTGTAGCGATAGACGAGGAGTTGCTGCATTGCATAGAGATGCTATGTTGCACGCAACGGCTTTATTGACTTCACAAAAAAGTATTTGTCCCAGGTGTAGTGTACTAGATCCCTTCCAATCTGTAATTTTAATTTAAAAGTGTCCAAATACCCCTGTTTTGAAGGATAAACTCTGTATGCTTGTGCTTATTTTGGAGAAGCCATAAACTTACTTTGTTTTGTACATGATCAGATGTGGGCGCTATCTCCCACTTTTTGTACATGATCAGATGTGGGCGCTATTCCAACCTTTTAAAGCAAAGATTAGATAAAGATTATTGATAGAAGGATTAATTGGACCTCACTCACCTTTTCTGTGCCATAAGGAAAGCAGTTAGGTAAAGCTGACCTTCTTTGGAGGGAAGACACAAGGTTAAGACATGCCCATCGGGATGCCCTTTGGGCCTAGACCTGATGTGAGAATGATGGGCTTGGAGTGTTCTGGAAATAGCTGGGAGGCCTGTGTGTTTAGGAGCGCCTTAAACAGTAGGTTATAAGGGCAGAGAAGTAGCTGGGAACTGAGAAAAGAACTTTGGCTGTTATTCTAGTAAGACTGAAAATTTCAGGTGGGATTTGAACAGAGATGTGTTGTGATCTGACTTGGTGGTTCATTCTGCTATGGTGAAGAGACTGGAGGTGGGGGGCAAGTATGGAAGCATGGAGACCATTAATTTGTGGGGGCAATGGTAGAGGGAAGAGAAACAATGCTATTAACTGGAGTAGGAGCACACAGAGAACAAGCCATGTTTTAAGATTTCTAATGAAATGTGCAGACGAGATTGTTGGGTAAGCTGTTAAGAATTGGATTTTGAACTAAGGAGAAAGTCTAAGCTTGAGAGATTTGCAGATGATTAGTACACAGAAAAGGCCCTCTTTCCTTTTCAGTCTCTATACTCTAGAGCCTTTGTAAGCAACCAAACCAGAGAGAAGCCTCTGGAGAATAGTGAGTGAAGAGGTAGGGAGGCCTGGGTCAGAATCCTAGTTTAGCAATTTTGTGAAAGGATAGAAGAGGAAGCCATTCAAAAAAATACAGGGACATTGAGAAGGTAAGTGTCCTAGATATAGGACATCCAGATGGGAGTAGTCAGCCTTGTCAGATGCTCTAGGGATTATAAGGCAAAAGAGTTTTGTAGAGAGACAGAAGAAGCTAGATTGAATACTATTGAGTGGTAGAGACATTTGAAAATGAAAAGCTTGAGGTAAGTTATTTGGTCAGTGAGTTTTTCTTGAAGTCGAGGATAGGAAGCTGTTGCTGGAGGGAAATATGAGATGTTTATTTTAAATGTTGGAGAGATTATGTTCTTTTGGCCAAGGGGAAGGAGCCACTAGAAAGCAGAGGTTGAAGAAACAGGAGAAAGAACATTGATAGATTAACTGGCCCTCACCTTTTCTCTGCCCCAAGGAAAGCAGTCAAAGTTGGTATAGACAGAATTTCAGCAGTGTATGGTGGATTGGGGGTAGGGGTAGAGGAAATTAAAGCCTGTGTTTCTTGTTTATTTGTTTGTTTTTCTGAGGACTGAGTCATTAGCTGAAAGCATAGGGCATTATAGAGCATAGTGGGGACTTGGGGAACCTGCCACTGGAGAGAGCTTAGGACCTTTTAATGGCAGAAATGATGACTGTGTTGGCAGCAGTTCATCAGTGCCCAGTACTCAAGGGTCCCCCTGAGAAGCCAGTGGTTGCACTGATCTAGGTAGAATCAGGCACAGAATAAGTCAGGTGATGTGCCTTTCTAGCACTGGCCTCAGGCTGAGTTATAAGGGAAGTTACACAGCGAGAGGGACAGGCAAAGATGGAAAAGAGAGAGAGTGAGAAACAGTGTCTTCTTCCTGGCTGGAGAGCCCGTGTCATGAAAATGGGGACAGGGTAAGGGATCTGAAAGGAGCAGCATAGAAGCTGGAAGGATGAGGCCTGTCTTCCTGGCATTGATGCTGCAGGACTACAGGAAAGAATTTCAGAGGTGTCATTATTTTTCATATAAGCAGATGAAAGAGAAGAATTCTTTGAAAAAAGAAAAGTAGGTGAAAAAGGGAGAGACGGACGGATGCCAGCAGTGAAAGAAGCCAGGACTGAGATACAAGATTGTGATGCTGGGAGAGCTGCAAGGGCTCATGCTGTAGGTGAGGAGTGAGGCTGCACAGGGAGCTCACTGGCAGCTTGGAGAGAACTGGATGTCAAAGTTGTCCTGCAGAGGTCTACTGTCAGTGTGTTAGGCTCTGAAGAGAACAGGCTGCAACACATGAAAACAGGAAGGAGACACAGGGGCGAGTCAGCTCCACCGAAAGTCTGTAGCTGTGACTTTCTGGTTTGCCACTCCAATTTGAGTACTAATTAAGTGGTAGTCACATCTTCAACATAAAAACCAAAATAATGGCATCCTCGTGGAAGGAATTTTGTCAGAAAAATGCTGTGTACTTTGCTGTCTTCCTAGGATTTGTTCTGTTTTTGTTTGTTTTTTTTAATGGTTCCACAGGCTGCATAGGAATACAAACTAACCAATATTTTAATTACAGATCATTAAGCAGCTTTGAGTCTGGAAAATTTGTTGAATGTACCGAGCAATTAGAATTACTCGGAGAAATTATCAGTCCTGGAAATTATCAGTTACCAGGAGAAAATATCAGTCTACTTGCTGGAGGATCAAAAGAGAAAATAGGTAGGTATTTGAGAAAATAGTTTTAAAGTTATTTTAGTGGACAAGTTGCTCAAAATGTTTGGCTTAGTATATTTTACTGGAAAATCTGGAAGTTATTTTACATTTTTGGGGGGGCAGAATCCCATGTGAAGCAACAAATTTAGGGCTGCCCTATTTATGTTTGATTGGGGAAATGAAAAGCACTTAAAATTAAGTCAAATAAAAAAAATGACCACCTTAATACTTTGAGATTTATCTAGCCATTTTGTTTGATAAAGGACAAAGTAGTGTTTCAGCTAAATATTTTTCTTGATTTTCATCTTGATGTGGCTCATTAATTAAGTTCTTTATCACAAATGGAACACTTTATAAAATGTTATTAAAAAGTTTAATGAGTATTCTGGATTGAGCAAGATTTGCTAATGCAGGTCTAGATTTGTCCCCTTAAATAGTAGATTGACTTACTGACTTTCTTTTTTGTTGAGACAGAGTCTCACTCTGTTGCCCAGGCTGGAGTGCAGTGGCGCGATTTCGGCTCACTGCAACCTCCGCCCTCTGAGTTCAAGCGATTCTCCTGCCTCAGCCTCCTGAGTAGCTGGGATTACAGGTGTCTGCCACCGTGCCCAGCTAATTTTTTGTATTTTTAGTAGAGACGGGGTTTCATCATCGTGGCCAGGCTGGTCTTGAACTCCTGACTTCGTGATCCACCCACCTTGGCCTCCCAAAGTGCTGGGATTACAGGCATGAGCCACCACGCCTGACCTCGACTTACTGATTTTTGAGCCTTTGAAGGCAACTGCTTTTTAGGGGTCTGAGGTACAGTAATTTTGTATGAAGTATGATTTTTATATAGCTCTCAGTAATGCTTATAGTGTTTAACTGCCTGAAATATTAAAGGAGCTGTTCATTGGTGATTAGTTTTTAATAATGCCAAACATAAATCAAAATTTATAATAAAAGCACATTAACTTAATGACATTTCATTTAACTTCTGTAGACATGAAAAAACTGCTTCATAACATGTTAAGTCCAGATCCAAGGGAACCTCAGAAATCCATTGAAGTTCCATTGTTAAGAAGTTCTGTTTGTTTGGCGACTGCTTTAAACCCGATAGAACAAGATCAGAAGTGGCAGTCTATAACTGAGTAAGTTTACTCTTACGGAGGTAAATGTACATTGTGTATATCATGTGATAAACATACATGGGGTGAAGAGGGCTGGAAGGAGAGTTACTAGATTACTAAATACTAGTGCTAATAGCTTCATTTTAGTTGTAGAAGTCATATGATATATGAATGCTGCTTGCCAACAAAAACTGAGGTTGAAATGAAATAAAATGTAAAAATCCCCAAAAGCAAATGTCTTGACTTGCTAATATCATTTTATTATAGAGCAGGCTGCTCCTCTTACTGCCCCCTAACTTTGGATGTCAGTTTGATAGCATCTTACCAATTGCTTTATTCTTTGAGTGGTTATGAATTGTAATTTTTATTAATTGACAGTAAATATTTTGTTTCAGAAATGTGGTAAAGTACTTGAAGCAAACATCCCGCATCGCTATTGGACCTCTGAGACTTTCTACTTTAACAGTTTCACAGTCTTTGCCAGTTCTAAGTACCTTGCAGCTGTATTGCTCATCTGCTTTGGAGAACACAGTTTCTAACAGACTTTCAACAGAGGTCTGTATAGTTTTACAAGCACACTCTTATGACTATTAATGGTCATTACTGTAGAACAAAGACCTTATTTTTTGAGTTTTTTGGAGTAGGATTTGTAGTTGGGCAAGCTGGTAAATCCAGAAATCTAACATGCTGTTTTCAGGCAGTCTTTCATTTGGGAAGTACATGGGGCAGATGGAAGAACCTGAGATAATCGCAAGGATGGCAAATTGCTCAGTTTTTTCTTCTATTTTTGGGGTGGGAGGTGGTGTATGTAAAGACAGTTCCTTTAGGCGGATTACATAAATTTTAGATTTGCTGCAAACAAAGATCTCTCCTCTTCATCCTAAATGGGGTAAAGTTCGACCAGAGATGGGGGCTTCTGAATGAATGGTGATCTTCGAGAACTTCATAATAAAGCATTAGTTGTAATGTTTTTCTGCAGTCTGCTTTATAGTAAATGTGCTGTGACTTTTTTTTTGTAATGTGCTTTATTAAGTATATTGATAAATGAGACTTAATATTCTGAAGAAGATTTCCCTTCAAAACAAAAGGCTTTCTCTTACTGTGTGCTTGCCTCTTGTGAGTAGAAGATAAATGATGTAAGGGTATAGTGTAATAGATAAAACTACTGCAATCAATCTGAAGTAGCCAAACTATATTGCAGTCTTGGACTTAAGACTTGCTATATATCTGCAAACATATCAACAGCCTGTTTTACGTTGAGTAATTTTGGTTTTTCTCTGGCAGGACTGTCTTATTCCACTCTTCGGCGAAGCTTTACGTTCATGTAAACAGCATGACGTGAGGCCATGGATGCAGGCATTAAGGTATACTGTGTACCAGAATCAGTTGTTGGAGAAAATTAAAGTTAAGTGGTTTTCCTTTTTTTTTTTGTAAGAGAAAATTAAAGGTGTTTTTTTTTAATTTTGCTTTATTGAGGTTTATATTACACATTCTAAGTGTATGGTTTGATGAGTTCTAACATGTCTTCACTTGTGTGACCACCAATACGATCGAGATACAGAACAGCGTCTTACCCCAGAAGGTTCCCTTGGGATCATCTCCTCATTTGCCCCTGTCAGCAGTTACTGATTTGCTTTCTGTCACTATGGATTAGGCTTGTCTTTACTAAAGTTTCATGTACGTGAAATCATAACAACATGTTCTCTTGTGTTTGGCTTCTCTTGCTCAGCATGATATTTTTAAGGTTCACCCATATTGCATGTATCAGGAATATAATCCTTTTTATTATTGAGTAGTGTTCTATTGTATGTATATACCACAGTTTATTTCTCCCTTCATCCTTTGCTAGATTTTGGGGTTTTTTCACATTGCGCTATTCAGTATAAACCTGCTCTAAACATTCATGTGCAAATCTTTGAGTGGACATATATTTGCGTTTCTCTTGAGTGAATGCACCTTGTTGGGTCACGTGGCTTAACTTAAAAAAATTTTAATCACTGTGGTGCATATGTAGTGATTATTAGTGATTATCTCATAATTTTATTTTCTTGATGGTTAATGATGTTGAGTGTATTTCATTTGTATTTTAGTTTGCAAATGTTTGTTCAAATTCTTCACCCGTTTTTAATGAAGACGTAAGACTTATTTTTGTGTTCTGAACATAAGTTCTTTGTCACATAAAATGTGCTATGAATGTTGAGTTTTAAATACTCCAAATGAATGGCTAGAGAATTACTATTTGTAGAAATATTTATATGTCAAAGGGATGCTAAGAATTTACTTTATTGCACTAAAATAGAAAAGTTGCCAGAATGCTGTGGAGTTTTAGTGGAAAACATGATAGCTGGTGTTACTGAGTAAATTTGAGTGTTAAATGTCAATGTAAGCTAACGGCCAAGATAGGGACCACTGCAGGGTGGTTACTTGCAGCTATGACTCAACTGGTCCTTCACTGCCAAACATACCTGGGGTTGGATCATTGGCCTGACGTTTGCAAATTGAGGAACCTTAGGGCAAATCAGTGAACTTCTGAACTGCCTTCGTCTTCAGTTATATGGGTATTTCCCCACTTTTGAGATACTTGTAAGGATTGTATGAGATGAAGAGATGAGACAAGGTATATAAAAGTCCTAGCACAGAGCGTGTCATATAATATGGCTTCACAAGTACCCTCATCTCCTTTCCAGTCGTTTTTTTTTGTTTTTGTTTTTTTGAGACCATCTCACTGTGTTGCCCAGGCTGGAGTGCCTCTTCATTTTTATTTCTTTATTCAGCAAATATTGATCAAATGTGCTTTGTACCAGGTACTGAGCTCTACGTTGGGATATAATGGTGATCAAGGAGATTGTAGATTCTGGCAGGGAAAACTGACATCAAACACGGTGACCCGACATAGTGAGACCCTTTCTCTACTAGAAGAACTTTAAAAATCACCTAGGTGTGGGCCGGGCACGGTGGCTAACGCCTGTAATCCCAGCACTTTGAGATGCTGAGGCAGGTGGATCACGAGGTCAGGAGATCGAGACCATCCTGGATAACACGGAGAAACCCCGTCTCTACTAAAAATACAAAAAAATTAGCCGGGCCTGGGGGCGGGCATCTGTAGTCCCAATTACTCGGGAGGCTGCAGCAGGAGAATGGCATGAACCCGGGAGGCGGATCTTGCATCGAGTCAAGATCACGCCACTGCACTCCAGCCTGGGCGACAGAATGAGACTCCATCTCAAAAAAAAAAAAAAAAGAAACCAAGGACATAGAATAAAACAAGAGTGTAGATTTGGGCATTGAGGCCTTCAAATTGGATTGTTCCCAATGTCCAGAAGAAAAAAAAAATTTAGAAGAGACCCAAATCAGAAAACAAAAGTTGGGCTGAATTCAATGCAAATTATTTTCTAGCTCAATATTAATACTGCCTATGTCAGCTGAATTTCAGCCTTTCAATAACAGCTAGTCAAGTATTTTTTTAGTTGGTTCCTATTGATCGTCATCTTATTTTAGTGGAATCCATTATATTGAAGATGTCAAGTTCCTCATTTCCCATACAAAGAATGTGAGATTCATCTTTCTTGAATCTTTGCTAAGTGTTTAAGGGGACTTTTGGCATCTTTTCAGGAGGACTATAATTGGGCCCTCTAACTAAAAAGTCTCCTATGCCCCTTAGATAGATGAGATTTTTTTTTTTGACCTTGTACCCACCAACATTGGTGGGAGGCTCAGAAGGGACTGTGTAACTTTGTAGCACTTTCTAAACAGTGACCTGTTGTATGGGCATTATAGGACAGTCCGTGGGGTGGGGCGGGGGATGGGGGAGGTGGACAAATGAGGTCTGGTTTAAAGAATGAGAAGTGTGACCAGGCATGGTGACTCATGCCTGTAATCCAGCACTTTGGGATGCTGAGGCAGGAGGATCACTTGAGCCCAGGAGTTTGAGGTTACAGTAAGCTATGATTGTGCCACTGGGCTCCAGCCTGGGTGACAGAACTAGACCCTGTCTCTCAAAAAAGAAGAAGAGGTGTGTATCCTTCTAAATGATAAAACAGATCACTCCCCTGCTTACATAAAACTTTCCGGTGGCTGGCAGGCACGGCGGCTCGTGCCTGTAATCCCAGCACTTTGGGAGGCCGTGGTGGGCAGATCACGAGGTCAGGAAATCGAGACCATCCTGGCTAACATGGTGAAATCCTGTCTCTACTAAAAACACAAAAAATTAACCAGGTATGGTGGCATGCACCTGTAGTCCCAGCTACTCGGGAGGCCGAGGCAGGAGAATCGCTTGAACCAGGGAGGTGGAGGTTGCAGTGAGCTGAGATTGCGCCACTGCACTCCAGCCTGGGTGACAGAGACTCTGTCTCAAAAAAAAAAAAAAGAAAAAAAAAATTAGATGGGTGTGGTGGCATGTGCCTGTAATCCCAGCTACTGGGGAGCCTGAGGCAGGAGAATCGCTTGAACCTGGGAGGCAGAGGTTACAGTGAGCCGAGATTGCACAACTGCAGTCTGCCTGGGTGACAGAGCTAGACTCTGTCTCAAAAACAGAAAAACAAAAAAAAAACAACTTTCCAGTGGCTTCTCACTGCTCTGAGTATAAACTCCAGGCTCTTCCATTGCAACCAACAGGATCTGGTGATTCGACCCCAGCCCCCCTTTCCAGGCCCTCATCACCTTGATCCTCTCTTAACCTATCCTGCTCCAGCTGCACTGGCTTCCTTCCCATTCTTCCAGTATACCAAGATTGTTTCTGCCACAGGGCCTTTGCATCTGCTGTTCTCTTCGCCTGGACTCCTCTTGGTTCTTTTTTTTTTTTTCTTTGAGATGGAGTCTCACTCTGTCGCCCAGGCTGAAGTGCAGTGGCGCGATCTCGGCTCACTGCAAGCTCCGTCTCCCAGGTTCATGCCATTCTCCTGCCTCAGCCTCCCGAGTAGCTGGGGCTACAGGCATCCGCCACCACGCCCGGCTAATTTTTTTGTATTTTTAGTAGAGACAGGGTTTCACCGTCTTAGCCAGGATGGTCTCGATCTCCTGACCTCGTGATCCGCCCGCCTGGGCCTCCCAAAGTGCTGGGATTACAGGTGTGAGCCACCGTGCCTGGCCATAGAGCAGTCTCTTCCTTTTCCTGTTGGGTCTCTGCTCAAATGTCATGTCAGAGAGGCAGACCTCTGGGGCGGTCTATCTGAGGGAATGCACCCATCTCCCTTCCTCTGACCAGTTAGTTACCTTGCTTATTGTTTCAAAGCTCTTACCACCACCTGAAGTCATCTATCTGGTTTGGTTATTTTATTGTTTAGTAGCAGTCTTTATTTTATTATTATTATTATTTTTTGATGGAGTCTCACTCTGTTGCCCAGGCTGGAGTGCAGTAGCATGATCTCGGCTCACCACAACCTCTGCCTCCCAGGTTCAAGCGATTCTCCTGCCTTAGCTTCCTGAGTAGCTGGGACTACAGGCACGTGCCACCATGCCCAGCTGATTTTTGTACTTTTAGTAGAAACGGGGTTTCACTATGTTGGCTGGTCTTGAACTCCTGACATCAAGTGATCCGCCCACCTCAGCCTCCCAAAGTACTGGGGTTACAGGCATGAGCCACCACGCCAGGCTGGTAGCAGTCTTTCCTAGAATGTGGATGCCTTGGAAAACAGGGGCTTTGCCTTGTTTCCCTAGAACCTAGAATGGCATCTGGCACACAGCAGATGCTACATCTATTGTAAACGAATGAATGAAAGAAGTGTCCTTGCAGCCACACTGGCAGCCGTAACATAGTGGTTATAAATCTAGACTCTGGAGTCTCAAGTGCAAATGTCATTGGCCTCTCCTCCAGCCTCCTCAAGGGGCACTCAATGAAAGAACCTGGAAGCGCCCTGATATGACTGTGGTTGGACTGACATGACTGCCAGATGGTGGGACTTGGTCTGGAGCAGAGACTACTTGGAATGGTAGAGGCAAAACTCAACAGCCCCTGGAGCTGCGCTTGTGGTGGAGCTGGACCCTGATTTTAGCTGGACCTTGTTTTTAGAGACAGGGTTTCCTTCTGCAGTCTCAAACTCCTAGCCTTGATTGATCCTCCTGCCTTGGCCTCCCAAAGTGCTGGGACTACAGGTGCATGCAACCACACCTGCCTAATTTTCTTTTCTTCTTTCTTTTCTTTTCTTTTTTCTTTTTTTTGATGGAGTCTTGTTCTGTTGCCCAGGCTGGAGTGCAATGGTGCGATCTCGGCTCACTGCAACCTCTGCCTCCTGGGTTCAATCCATTCTCCTGCCTCAGCCTCCCAAGTAGCTGGGACTACAGGTATGTGCCACCATGCCTGGCTAATTTTTGTATTTTTAGTAGGGATGAGACTTCACCATGTTGGCCAGACTGGTCTCGACCTCCTGACCTCAGGTGATCCACCCACCTTGGCCTCCCAAAGTGCTGGGACTACAGGCACATGCAACCACGTCTGGCTAATTTTCTTGAGTTTTAGTAGAGACTGGGTCTCATTATGTTGTCCAGGCTGGTCCCGAGCCCTAACTACTGGGACAGAAACAAGATGGTAAGATAGAGAAGGAAGAGTGGCCTGCTCAGATGGGGTGGTCCAGAGGCCTCTCGGGGGAGGTGACTCCTTTTTATTTTTTTTGAGATGGAATCTAGCTCTGTCACCCAGCCTGAAGTGCAGTCGTGTGTTTCATGTGCGTCCGTGTGAAGAGACCACCAAACAGGCTTTGTGTGAGCAACATGGCAGTTTATTTCACCTGGGTGCAGGCGGGCTGAGTCCGAAAAGAGAGTCAGCAAAGGGTGGTAGATTATCATTTGTTCTTACAGGTTTTGGGATAGGGGGTGAAGAACCATGTTTTGCGGGCAGGGGTGGATCTCACAAAGTACGTTCTCAAGGGTGGGGAGAATTACAAAGAACCTTCTTAAGTGTTGGGGAGATTACAAAGTACCTTTTTAAGGGTGGGGGAGATTACAAAGTACATTGAACAGTTAGGGTGGGGCAGAAACAAATCACAATGGTGGAATGTCATCAGTTAAGGCTATTTTTACTTCTTGTGTGGATCTTCAGTTACTTCAGGCCATCTGGATGTATACGTGCAAGTCACAGGGGATGCAATAGCTTGGCTTGGGCTCAGAGGCCTGACAGTGTGATCTTGGCTCACTGCAAACTCTGCCTCCTGGGTTCAAGCAATTTTTGTGCCTCAGCTTCCCGAGTAGCTGGGATTACAGGTGCCCGCCACCATGCCCAGCTAATTTTTGTATTTTTAGTAGAGACAGAGTTTCACCAGATTGGCCAGGCTGGTCTCGAACTCCTGTCTCACGTGTCTGTGTGAAGAGACCACCAAACATGCTTTGTGTGAGCAACATGGCTGTTTATTTCACCTGGGTGCAGGCGGGCTGAGTCCGAAAAAGGAGTCAGCAAAGGGTGGTGTGATTATCACTGGTTCTTATAGATTTGGGGATAGGCGGTGGAGTTAAGAGCAGTGTTTTGGGGGCAGGAGGTGGCTCTCATAAAGTACATTCTCAAGGGTGAGGAGAATTACAAAGAAACTTCTTAAGGGTGGGGGAGGTTATAAAAACCTTCTTAAGAGTGGGGCAGATTACAAAATACATTGATCAGTTAGGATGGGGCAGAAACAAATGACAATGGTGGAATGTCTTCAGTTAAGGCTGTTTTCACTTCTGTGGATCTTCAGTTGCTTCAGGCCATCTGGATGTATACGTGCAGGTCACTGGGATATGATGGCTTAGCTTGGACTCAGAGGCCTGACATTCCTGTCTTCTTATGTTAATAAGAAAAATAAAACAAAATAGTGGTAAAGTGTTGGGGTGGCGAAAATTTTTGGGGGTGATATGGAGAGATAATGGGCGATGTTTCTCAGGGCTGCTTCGAGCGGGATTGGGGCGGCACGGGAACCTACAGTGGGAGAGATTCAACTGAAGAAAGATTTTGGGGTAAGGGCTGATACTGTGGGGTTGTTAGAAGGAGCATTTGTCATATAGAATTATTGGTGATATAGAATTATTGAATTATTGGTCATATAGAATTATTGTCATATAGAATCATATGGTTTTGTATGAATTGAGAAACTAAACAGAAGACACACGGTCCGAATAAGAGAAGGAGAAAAACAGGTGTTAAAGGACTAAGAATTGGGAGGACCCAGGACATCCAATTAAGAGAGTGCCCAAGGGGGTTCAGCATAATTATTTGCTTGGTTGGCAAGTTTTTGGACTCTATCCTTGAGTTTTTTTATGTTGTCATATACCAGGCCAGATTGATTTAGGTAAAAACAACACTCTTCATTTAAAAATATACAGAGTCGTCCTTTTTCAGCAATGAGTAAATTGAGGCCTTGGCGATTTTGGAGGAAAGAGAATTGCAAAGCCAGCAATTGTTTCTTTTTTAATTTATTTATTTACTTATTTTTTTAAATTATACTTTAAGTTATAGGGTACATGTGCACAATGTGCAGGTTTGTTACATATGTAAACATGTGCCATGTTGATGTACTGCACCCATTAACTGGTCATTTACATTAGGTGTATCTCCTACTGCTATCCCTTCCCCCTCCCCCACCACACAAGAGGCCCCAGTGTGTGATGTTCCCCTTCCTGTGTCCAAGTGTTCTCATTGTTCAGTTCCCATCTGTGAGTGAGAACATGCAGTGTTTGGTTTTTTGTCCTTGTGATAGTTTGCTGAGAGTGATCGTTTCCAGCTTCATCCATGTCTCTACAAAGGACATGAACTCATCCTTTTTTATGGCTGCATAGTACTCCATGGTGTATCTGTGCCACATTTTCTTAATCCAGTCTATCATTGATGGACATTTGTGTTGGTTCCAAGTCTTCGCTATCGTGAATAGTGCCGCGATAAACATATGTGTGCATGTGTCTTTATAGCAGCATGATTTATAATCCTTTGGGTATGTATCCAGTAATGGGATGGCTAGGTCAAATCATATTCTAGTTCTAGATCCCTGAGGAATCGCCACACTGTCTTCCACAATGGTTGAACCAGTTTACAGTCCCACCAACAGTGTAAAAGTGTTCCTATTTCTCCACATCCTCTCCAGCACCTGTTGTTTCCTGACTTTTTAATGATCGCCATTCTAACTGGTGTGAGATGATATCTCATTGCGGTTTTGATTTGCATTTCTCTGATGGCCAGTGATGATGAGCATTTTTTCATGTGTCTGTTGGCTGCATAAATGTCTCCTTTTGAGAAGTGTCTGTTCATATCCTTTGCCCACTTTTTGATGGGGTTTGTTTTTTTCTTGTAAATTTGTTGGTGTTCTTTGTAGATTCTGGATATTAGCCTTTTGTCAGATAAGTAGATGGCAAAAATTTTCTCCCATTCTCTAGGTTGCCTGTTCACACTGATCCTAGTTTCTTTTGCTGTGCAGAAGCTCTTTAGTTTAATTAGATCCCATTTGTCAGTTTTGGCTTCTGTTGCCATTGCTTTTGGTGTTTTAGACATGAAGTCCTTGCCCATCCCTATGTCCTGAATGGTATTGCCTAGGTTTTCTTCTAGGGTTTTTACGGCTTTAGGTCTAACATTTAAGTCTTTAATCCATCTTGAATTAATTTTTCTATAAGGTGTAAAGAGGGGATCCAGTTTCAGCTTTCTACATAGGGCTAGCCAGTTTTCCCAGCACTATTTATTAAATAGGGAATCCTTTCCACATTTCTTGTTTTTGTCAGGTTTGTCAAAGATCAGATGGTTGTAGATGTGTGGTATTATTTCTGAAGGCTCTGTTCTGTTCCATTGGTCTATATGTCTGTTTTGGTACCAGTACCATGCTGTTCTGGTTACTGTAGCCTTGTAGTATAGTTTGAAGTCAGGTAGCATGATGGCTCCAGCTTTGTTCATTGGGCTTAGGATTGTCTTGGCAATGCGCGCTCTTTTTTGGTTCCATATGAACATTAAAGTAGTCTTTTGCAACTCTCATCAGCCCAGTTTAATATTACCTATTTATTATAATGTAATGCTGCTCGCACAACTGAGAAAACACTGTTGCTTTACCCCCTCCAGCTCTGTAGCAGCCACGCAGAAATCATAGAACTGTAAACATATGCTAATTACACAACCTATGTAGGCAATCAATATTAAGAAAAATTTTTACTGCCCAGTAATTCTGTGGTTGAAAATGTAGAGTCTAATTTTGATCCGCAGTAACATCTAGGTTAATGTTGGTTCAGAAGGAAAACGTTTGTTGTTGCCATGAGAAGAGGCATTGAAATGCTGAATCACCACCACAAATGTTACCACTATGAATATAAGGAGATACATAGGAAGATCGAATTAGACCATCTCGGACCACCAGGTTTACAATTCCACCTGCAGATACATGCAAGAAGTATTGTCACAATACTTATGTCACGTTATTCCGTTGAGGTCATCACCAACTAAGCTTATAATTAATGCGTGGTCAATTTGGTCAATGTCACCAGCGTAGCATACTAACAAAAACAAGGGTTGCAAACTCAAATGCCTATAAGGCAGAACGTAAGACGGTAGGAAGCAAAGTCTATAGGGAGCTATATAATAGAGGCTGCAGATTCATGGCAGATTCTAAAGCACAGCAGTCCCCAACATTTTTGGCACCAGGGACCGGCTTTGTGGAAGACAATTTTTCCACAGGCAGCAAGGGATGGGGCGCAGGATGGTAATGGTCTTGGGATGAAACTGTTCCACCACAAATCATCAGGAATTAGATTCTCATAAGGAATATTCAACCTGGATCCCTCGTGTGTGCAATTCACAACAGGGTTCATGCTCCTGTAAGAATCTAATGATGCTGCTGATCTGACAGGAGGCAGAGCTCAGGCAGCAATGCAAGCAATGGGGAGCAGCCAGAAATACAGACGAAGCTTCAATTGTTACCCACCATTCACCTCCTGCTCTGTGGCCCAGTTCCTAACAGGCCACAGACCAGTACATGTCCATGGCCCAGGGGTCAGGGACCCCTGCTGTGGCACATTGCTTAATAGAGGACTGTAGCAGCCATGTGCCCTGACCTTTCCTTTTTTTTTTTTTTTTTTGAAATGCCAGAAACCCAGAATTTTATTTATTCATTTATTTATTTATTTTTTTAAAATTTTTTTAAGACAAGGTCTGGCTCTGTTGCCCAGGTTGGAGTGTAGGAGGGCGATCTCAGCTCACTGTAACATCAACCTCCCAGGCTCAAGCAATCCTATCACTTCAGCCTCCCACGTTGCTGGGATTACAGGCACACTCCACTACACCCAGCTAATTTTTTTGTATTATTTGTAGACATGGGGTTTCGCCACGTTGCCCAGGCTAGTCTGGAATTCCTGAGCTCAAGCTGTCTGCCCATCTCAGCCTCCCAAAGTGCTGGGATTGCAGGAGTGCACCACCACACCTGGCCTGAAACCCAGATTTTATTTATTTATTTATTCATTTTTTGAGATGGAGTCTTGCTCTATTGCCTAAGCTTGAGTGCAGTGGCGCGATCTTGGCTCACTGCAACCTCCACCTCCCTGGTTCAAGCGATTCTCCTGCCTCAGCCTCCCAAAGTGCCGGGATTACAGGCATGCAACACCACACCCAGCCTGAAACCCAAATTTTTAATATGAAATCAAAGTCTTCAAACCTCGTAGGTGTCATAAAAAGCACACTGATGACCACTAGTTTGCAACTGCCAATCTAAAATATCATAGACATTATATCACTTTAACCATGAAAAAAAAAAGTGTGTGAGGCAGAAAATGGAAGCAACCATGCCTAATTTATTGTTGAATACTTTTTCCGTATACCAAGAGCTTCCTTTGCACTAGCATCTGAAACTATATCCAGAATAACACTGGTTTCATAAAAGTGTTGATCCTCACACCTCTTTATAGTCTTGCACCTAGCACAGTGGAGTGAAACACTTTAAATAGCACTTGTTCCTTGAGTATATATGGAAAAAAGTGAAGTATTGATAAGTGTTCAGCTAATATGAGCAGCATCTCAGGAGTTTCCAATTCTTGAATTACCAGGGAGTATTTTTACCATTTTCCTCCAGTGAAAGGCCTATTTTGAGAGACTTACCCTCCAAAATGAATATATTAAGTCATGTTCCTTTTTTTTTTTTTTTTTTTTTTTTTTTTTTTGAGACAGGGCCTTGCTCTGTTGCCCAGGCTGGAGTGCAGTAGCATGATAGTTACAGGAAAGGGGTCCCAATCTAGACCCCAAGAGAGGGTTCTTGGATCTTGTGCAAGAAAGAATTCAGGGTGATGCCACAGTGTGAAGTGAAAGCAAGTTTATTAAGAAAGTAAAGGAGGAGGGGCACGGTGGCTCACTCCTGTAATCCCAGCACTTTGGGAGGCCGAGACAGGTGGATCACGAGGTCAGGAGATCAAGACCATCCTGGTTAACACGGTGAAACCTCATCTCTACTAAAAATACAAAAAAATTAGCCAAGTGTGGTGGCGGGCACCTGTAGTCCCACCTACTCTGGAGGCTGAGGCAGGAGAATGGGATGAACCCGGGAGGCAAAGCTTGCAGTAAGCCGAGATCGTGCCACTGCACTCCAGCCTGGGTGACAGAGGGAGACTCCATCTCAAAAAAAAAGAGAGAAAGTAAAGGAATAAAAGAATGGCTACCCCATAGACGGAGCAGCCGTGAGGGCTGCTGGTTGCCCATTTTTATGGTTATTTCTTGATGATATGCTAAACAAGGAGTGGATTTTTCATGCCTCCTCTTTTTAGACCATATAGGGTAACTTCTTGATGTTGCCGTGGCATTTGTAAACTGTCATGGTGCTGGTAGGAGTGTAGCAGGGAGGATGATGGGAGGTCAGTCTTGTCTCTATTTTGGTTTTGGTGGGTTTTGGCCAGCTCCTTCACTGCCACCTGTTTTATCAGCAAGGTCTTTATGACTGGTATTTTGTGCTGACCTTCTATGTCATCCTGTGACTTAGAATGCCTTAACCATCAGGGAATGCAGCCCAGTAGTTTCAGCCTCATTTTTCCCGGCTCCTATTTAAGATGGAGTTGCTCTGGTTCACACACCTCTGACATGATCTCTGCCCACTGCGGCTTCCACCTCCTGGGTTCAAGAGATCCTCCTGCCTCACCCTCCCAAGGTGCTGGGACTACAGGTGTGTGCCACCACGCTCAGCTAATTTTTGTATTTTTTGTAGAGACGGTGTTTTTCCATGTTGCCCAGGCTGGTCTCAAACTCCTGGGCTCAAGCAATCCTTCTGTCTCAGCCTCCCAAAGTACTGGGATTACAGGCATGTCCCACCATGCCCAGACTAATATTTACTTTTAATCAGACTAAGATAGGGTTACTACTTGAGTTGCTATGGCTCCAGCTGACAGAAAGCCTGTGCAGTCATATCACGCATAAACATTTGCTTTATACTAAAAATATGGTGGACCTGGCATTACAGCTATTACAAATCTCCTAAGGTGTCTCGGGTAGTGTATTAGTTACTTTTCATACTGCTATGAAGAAATACTCGAAACTGGGTAATTTATAAAGAAAAAGAGGTTTAATGTACTCACAGTTCCACAAGGCTGGAGAGGCCTCAGAATCATGGTGGAAGGCAAAGAAGGAGCAAAAAGGTATGTCTTACATGGCAGCAGGCAAGAGAGCACGTGCAGGGAAACTGCCCTTTATAAAACCATCAGATTTAGTGAGATGTATTCACTATCACGAGAACAGTATGGGAAAAACCTGCCCCCATGACTCGATTACCTCCTACCGGGTCCCTCCCACGACACATGGGGATTATGGGAACTACAATTCAAGATGAAATTTGGGTGGGGACGCAGCCAAACCATATCGGGTAGCAACAACCTGGGGTCAGTTTTGCAGGTGGTAAAGCCATTTACCAAGATAGTTGTAGGTAAAGAAGGGCAGATTTATTAGAGAAATTATGAAAATATGTTGCAATGGGCAGCTCAGCAGAGAAGGGGCTACCTGCAAAGAGGCAAGGGCTGGAGGAAAGTTTTATAGGGTCCTGCTGAAGGGTGCTATGTGTGGAATGAGGTCATTGTGCCCGCAGGTTGTTTGTGATTAGCTGTCTCTAACAAATTGTTCATACAATAATTGTTCATTATTGTTCTCAACTTGGGGCTCTCCCCAACCTGGGGACCCTTCCTTATTGTTGCTTACTTATCAGGACTCCACATAAGGGTGTGGAAACTTCATTCATTCATATCTTCAACACAAATCGTAGGTAGCCTGTTTCTTAAAACATTTATTCAACAAATATTTAGTCCAAGCCAGTATTACTTATTACCTTCTCTACTACTTTATGGACTTTTAACTATCTCTGACAGTATTCACTATTCTTCCACATTCTCTATTATTTATACCTATGGTAAAATTTGCCAGTTTGACCATACAACTAATACTCACAGGGAATATATAGAGTCTAGAAGAAAATATACAGGTCCTTAAAGGCTGCCCTGCCAACAAAACCATAATGCGGGAACAAACATCACAACTATGCCAAATAATCAATCCTACAATGTCCAAAATTTTACTTTAAAACTGGAATTTCCAGACTTCCTTTCTGCATTAACCAGTTTAACTAGACAGTAACGAAATATTCCTCCTACTTTATGCTGTGATAGTTTATTTATTTATTTATTTATTTATTTGAGACAGAGTTTCGCTCTTGTTGCCCAGGCTGGAGTGCAGTGGCACGATCTCAGCTCACCACAACCTCCGCCTCCCAGGTACAAGCGATCCTCCTGCCTCAGCCTCCCGAGTAGCTGGGATTACAGGCATGTACCACCACGCCCGGGTAATTTTGTATTTTTAGTAGAGACGGGGGGTTTCTCCATGTTGGTCAGGCTGGTCTAGAACTCCTGACCTCAGGTGATACCCCTGCCTCAGCCTCCCAATGTGCTGGGATTACAGCTGTGAAGCCACCACGCCCGGCTGCTGTGATAGTTGAGATGTAAACCAAAAATAAAATTCTAAGCCACCCAATCCGACTGAATGGACCCTTCCTGTTGACCAAGGACATTCCAAAGTAAACTGAAAAGACCAGCTTAGGCCATGATGGGAAGGGGAGGTGTCAACATGCCTCATTCTACCTTCCTCCCTCTGGAATCCAGACACAACTGACCAGCATTAACATTAAAACAGAGATCTTAAGCTGGGCACAGTGGCTCATGCCTGTAATCCCAGCACTTTGGGAGGCCAAGGTGGGATCACCTGAGGTCAGAAGTTCAAGACCAGCCTGGCCAGTATGGTGAAGCCATGTCTCTACTAAAAATACAAAATTAACCGGACATTGTGGTGCACGTCTGTCATCCCAGCAAGGCAGGAGAATCACTTGAACCCAGGAAGCAGAGGTTGCAGTGATCCAGGATCATGCCATTGCACTCCAGCCTGGTTAACGGAGCGAGACTCCGCCTCATTAAAAAAAAAAAAAAAAAAAAAGCCGGGCGTGGTGGCGGGCACATGTAATCCCAGCTACTAGGGAGGCTGAGGCAGGAGAATGGTGTGAACCAGGGAGGCGGAGCTTGCAGTGAGCCGAGATTGTGCCACTGCACTCCAGCCTGGAGAGAAATGCATTTCATAATGCATTTTAATTGCATTAGCAGTGATTTAATTTTTTTAGATGCTAAAACTTATGGGTGAAAGTGGATTAAATGTAGCCAAATGCAACATCAAAATCTTCAGGCACAAAAACCCATTAACTTTTTCATACTCTCAGAAGATGAACCTAATTTCAAATGAAAGCTGCCTCCAGAATATATTGTTAAGCGTATTCTAGATATAATTCATTTTGGCAAACATACTGTAGAAATTCACATAACATTTTACTGTGCTAAAAGTAAATTGCCCATGTAACAAAAAATATCTTTTCAGAGCTTCAAATGAATTTTAAAGGATGACTGATGGTCCTTGGAAGAGAAACAGTAAAGGAATAAGGTTTGTAGCAATGATGTATGAGTTAGAAATTGCAGTTCCAGATGATCTCTTTATTAAAGAGACGATCTACACTTAATTTGGTCAACTGTTATGAACATAGTTCATGTTAAGTCTCCATTTAAATACAACCTGAAATACCAAAGTTAATTCTCTTTTCTTTCTTTTTTTTTTTTTTTTTTAAGACAGAGTCTTGCTCTGTTGCCCTTCCTGGTGTGCAGTGGCATGATCTCGGCTCACTGCAACCTCCACCTCCTGGGCTTGAGCGATCCTACTGCCTCAGCCCCCCAAGTAGCTGGGAGGACAGGTGCAAGCCACGGCACTCAGCTAATTTTTGCATTTTTCGTAGAGATAGGGTTTCACCATGTTGCCCAATTTGGTCTCGAACTCCTGAGCTCAAGTGATCCGCCCGCCTTGGCCTCCCAAAGTGCTGGGATTACAGGCATGAGCCACCGTGCCTGGCCAGAAAATTGTAAACACACACAAACTCTCAAGTGGCCTAATTCCCTCTCACCAAACCAATGACAATACAGATAAAAGAGAATAACTTGTGTTCATTTTTGTACAAACAAAAAAGATATAAATTGTGAATGATGCATGATTTTTAATTACAAGTAAACTGGGCAAATGCTTCTGCATTATTTAAAGCTAAAAGGTGATCAGTGGAAACTTTCCTCTGTTAGTACTCTAATACTTTTTATATTTATCGGCTCACTACAACCTGTGCCTACCAGGTTCAAGCGATTCTCCTGTCTCAGCCACCTGAGTAGCCGAGACCACAGGCACGCACTACCATGTCCGGCTAATTTTGTATTTTTAATAGAGACAGGGTTTCACCGTGTTGGCCATGCTGGTCTTGAACTCCTGACCTCAACCGATCCGCCTGCCTTGGCCTCCCAAAGTTCTGGGATTACAAGCGTGAGCCACTGCGCCCAGCCTTATTATAATTGTTACTATTTAAATCTCTTTTGCTCTCTCCTTCAAGAGAGACCTCATCCCATTCAGTTGCATCCATTTATTTATTCATCTTCTGCCTCCTGGGCTCGAGAGATCCTCCAGCGTGAGTCTCCCAAGTAGCTGGGACTACAGGCTCACACCACCATGCTTGGCTAAATTTTGTAGGTTTTGGAGAGACAGGCTCTTGCCACATTGCCTAGGCTGGTCTCAAACTCCTGGGCTCAGATGATCCACCTGCCTTCGCCTCCCAAAGCACTGGGACGTGAGCCACCACGCCCAGCCGCAAGTACTTTTACACAAAATGCAAACACTATTCTTCCATCATAAAAGTGATACCACAGCTTCTGTGAAGTTTTGCCAGGTAGTACTCATAATTACCTTGGGTGAACTTTTTGATGTTAAACTGTATCTTCTTCTTACGAGTTTTTCCATTGTATTAACTGCTTTTACAACAACACAAATAACAAGTTATTTTACAAACCATTTAGAAATTTCTGTACTATGGTCCCAGTAATGTAAAATATATTAATGCCTATTACATTCAGATAAATTATACACTTGGAAACCACATACTTATGACTTACAGAAACTTACAGAAACAAATTATAGAAATTATATGCTCAATTTTTAGGTATATAGTCTTAAATTAAGCTTAAATTTACATTCTCAAGATAAATTAACAGTTCAGGGCTTCACAACTTGAAATCTGTGGAAGATGACATTGGAGACAACAGAACTCTGGTGGAATTCTTAGATGGAATTTGCCGAAACTTTTTTTTTTTTTTTTTCTGAGATGGAGTGTCACTCTGTCGCCCAGGCTGGAGTGCAGTGGCGCAATCTCAGCTCACTGCAAGCTCTGCCTCCCGGGTTCACGCCATTCTTCTGCCTCAGCCTCCTGAGTAGCTGGGACTACAGGCGCCCACCGCCACGCCCGGCTAATTTTTTATATTTTTAGTAGAGATGGGGTTTTACTATGTTAGCCAGGATGGTCTCGATCTCCTGACCTTGTGATCCACCCGCCTTGGCCTCCCAAAGTGAAACTTTTCTTTAAAATAGAGATGGGATCTTGCTGTATTGCCCAGGCTGGTCTCAGACTCCTTGCCTTAAGCAGTCCTCCCACCTCAGCCTCCTAAAGTGCTGGGATTACAAGCGTGAAGCATTACATCCAAGTGAAACTTCTTGAGATGGTTACGTAATGTCTAAATCTGCTGGTGTAGAAGTTAGTAAAGTGTAGAACTGAATAAATATTAAATATTAGATCAAGTTTCTCATGTTTACCTTAACGTATAAAGATTTATCTTAAAGCACTGATTTTCACAAAATAACATCAGTGTGAAATTGGAAAAGAAGCCAAATATTTTATTTCATGTATCTGAGAAATGGGGTGCTTTAGTCAACTGAATCTGCCCAAAACTAAAAAGCATTAATTAAAAAGTACTTAACTCAGAAATTATAAAAATAGGAGACATCAATAAAATACATTCTACACAGAATACGCCAACCATACACTACTCTTTTTTGATAATAAAAAATGTATTTACTGAGCCAGTTGTGGTGGCTCACGCCTATAATCCCAGCACCTTGGAAGGCCAATGAGAGTGGATCAGTTGAGGCCAGGAGTTTGAGACCAGCCTGGCCAACATGGCGAAATGCCGTCTCTACTAAGAATACAAAAATGAGCCGGGCACGGTGGCACGCACCTGTAATCCCAGGTACTCCGAAGGATGAGGCAGGATAATTGTTTGAACTCAGGAGGTGGAGGTTGCAGCGAGCCAAAATCATGCCACTGCACTCCAGCCTGGGTGACAGAGTGAGTCTCTGTCTCAAAAAAAAAAAAAAAAGGAAAAGAAAAAAAGTCAGTTGCAGTGGCTCACGCCTGTAATCCCAGCACTTTGGGAGGCCGAGGCAGGCGGATTACAAGGTCAGGAGATCGAGACCACCCTGGCCAACATGGTGAAACCTCCTCTCTACTAAAAATGCAAAAATTAGGCTGAGCACGGTGGCTCACACCTGTAATCCCAGCACTTTGGGAGGCCGAGGCATGGAGATCACGAGATCAGGAGATTGAGACCATCCTGGCTAACACAGTGAAACCCTGTCTCTACTAAAAATACAAAAAATTAGCTGGACGTGGTGGCAGGCACCTGTAGTCCCAGCTACTTGGGAGGCTGAGGCAGGAGAATGGCGTGAACCCGGGAGGCGGAGTTTGCAGTGAGCCGAGATCCCACCACTGCACTCCAGCTTAGGCGACAGAGCCAGACTGTGTCTCAAAAACAGGAAAGAAAACAAAAGAAAATTTGGACTATTGCCAATTACAAATATTTTTAGAGAAGAATTCAAAACAGTAACTGTGGATGATGGAAACAATAGTTATGATAAAAGTCTGATGAAACTTCCCAGTTCACAAGGAAATTTAATTACTTATGTGCAGCATTTAAAGACAGTAATCAGAATCATGACTGACAGCATCATATCAGGGCCACCAGACTTTTATAAATTTCATACAATCTTCAGAAATAATTAATAACTTTTTTTTTTTTTTAAAGATAGATTCTACCTCTGTCACCCAGGCGGGAGTGCAGTGGCATGATCTTGGCTCACTGCAACCTCCGCCTCCTGAGTTCAAGCAATTCTCCTGTCTCAGCCTCCCGAGTAGCTGAGACTACAGGCATGTGCCACCAGGCATGGCTAATTTTTGTATTTTTAGTGGAGACAGAGTTTCACTCTATTAGGCTGGTCTGGAACTCCCGACCTCAGGTGATCCACATGCCTTTGTCTCCCAAAGTGCTGGGATTACAGGCATGAGTGACGGTGCCCAGCCATTCATGACATGTTTGTACAAATATAACTTTAGCAAATATTTAGCATAACTATCAAAATTACAAATCATATTAAATTTGTATAAATGTATGCAATTTTTGGAACACGTATATCAACAACATACCCATAAATATAACTGAGATGAGATCTAATGTCACCTCACTTGACAGTGCCCTCCCATGCAGTATCGCCACATTTGACAATGCCTGCCCATTTAATCTACCAAATAAATCGAATCACTTAATACCTCTACAAGATGAGAGATACATTCTTTGGACTCCCCAAGGGATGCACCTGAAAAAATCCCAAAGTTAGTTTTAAGCCAAAAAGACTTGATTTAGGATTTTGACACTGGAGAAACCCATTAAAGACGTCAAATTTGAAAACACTTGATCAAAACAGAATCACAGGTCACTATTAAAAGAGTATTAATTTAACCAGAGACTTCCAAAGCAATACAGAAACTTACATGGATATAAAAACCTTAACCCTTTTAAAGGTCAGATTTGCTAAGTGATCAAAAGGGGTACTTGAATTGAATCAACACAGGAAGAGTGTGTACAGGGTTATGAGTGTAGGCAGATGGTTACTTTGGTCATATCTCCATTTGCCACCTGATTACACATGAGAATGGCATCTTTACTCACCAGAAAGCCAGTATTATAGGAGGTGTAGGAGGCATTCTTGGACTTGAGACAAGAACATTGTTGTGTAGAAATTTCATTGACTGTGTTAAAATTATTCTCCATGGGCTGGAGAACACATAACATGGCCTTTAGAATGAGACGGGCATTGATTGGATGCAAAGTCTCCACACTTACTAGCTGTGTGACATTGGACAGAGTGCTTCATCATTCCGAGACTCAGTTTTTAAAGGAAAAACAACTAACTACCTTGCAAGCTTGCTAGCAGGTTTAAGTGTAATAATGTGTGGGAATGACTGCACCGTGACTAACACGTAGTGACAGCTTAATTAATGTTAACCCTTATCATTATCATATAAGAATGTGAGTTACATAAGAGAGGAATCCTGTCAGTTCGTTCTCTGCTGTGTCCCCAAGACCATGAATCATGGCTGGCATGTAGTAGGCATTTAATAATATATGTTCAACAAGTATTTGGCAGTCTCGGAGGGCAGAAAAGGAGGTGGGGAAGATTTTTAAATAACGTTTTTTAAAAAGTCACATTGTCGTACAATACCGATTTTTCTTGCATATTTAGGAAATTGAGGGTTTTTTCCTAAAACATGCGGACATATGGGAAATAGGATGCAACATTTGCACTAATGTTTCAGACACAGTTAGAGGTTTCCAAGAGATTTTGCGCTGGGGAGGCTGCTTGCTACAAGCTCCCAAAGCTCTGGGAGAACATAGTATTCATTCCTCCCTCAGCAGAAGCGGTGAGGCAAGAAGCTCTGGGGAGGACCCAGCCTTGGACTTTTAGCATAGTGTGTCAGGTCTTCATAGTTTGGGCCCAGGGCACAGAGAAGTCACAGCTCTCCGGCATCCTGTGACCTTTACCCTCTTTGCCAAGGGAAAATGTGGCCCACCAAAGCAAGAAACTTGAGGGCATGGGTCACTCCAGCCCTGGCATCTGCCCAGAGCCCGAGAAGGAAGGAACAATGATCCTCCAGCTACCTCACGGGGCTGGCACAGGTGACCACTGCCCTGGCATCACCCAGCTGTGTCCGGCAGCCTGAACCCCATCTGTGGGGATGTGAGGAGGAAAATACAAAAGTCCTTAGGTGAACACTGAGAAGGCAGATGCAGCAGAAACCTCCAGGCCAGAACTACCCAGTCTTGGACCTATGGTGGAGATAGAGCATAGCTGGCGATCATGTGTACTTACACTCTAAGGTCACCTGGTTGCACTATGGCCTCATCTGTGGCTCTGAAAATGAAGATTTGGAAGGAGATCATCACAGCTAATGTTTAACAAGCCCCTCCTGTGTGCCAAATCATTCACCCCTCACCACAACTGAATGAGCTAAGGATTCTCATTATATATAGTTTATGGAGAGGGAAGTGCAGACACAAAGAGGTGAATTATCTTACCCAGATCACACAGCTGATAAGTGGTGGAGGCAGAATAGAATCTAAACAGTGTGGCTCCGGAGCCCACATGCATTGATTCGACAAGTGTTTATTGAGCACCTGCCACGGACAAGGCCTTGTGTGATTAAATAGGGTTGTAATTAGTAATATAAAAATGAGAAATCACTAATGCTTTTTAGACTTAACATTTTCTTTTTTTTGTAGGTTTCAGGCACAGAACTGTATATCCAATAATAGTGAAATGGATCCCACTAATTATGACCGAAATGATGATACATTTAAATGACTTGGATGTTTTATAGGTATGATCTCGTGAAACCTTGAGAGAAAGTGAATGACGAATGAAACTATTGTTCCTGTTTCACACAGAAGAAAACTGAGGTTAAAAGTGGTAAAGTAATTTTGCATGGCATGAAGTAGAAATTCAAAGTACAGGAATTTGAACTTGTTTCTGTCCTTTTCTGAAGCCCTTGACCACTATAGACTGAAACATCACCTTGTTTTTCCACTCATTCAACACGTTTTTTTAAAATTATCTAATAGGTTGGCACTCATGATGAGCCCCTGTTCTCATTCTGCAAATGGTGAAGCTCTCTATTGTCCTGACCCCACAGTTCCTGTCCCATGAGCAGGGCCAGCTCACCAAGGAGCTGCAGCAGCACGTAAAGTCAGTGACATGCCCATGCGAGTACCTGAGGAAGGTGAGTGAGTGCAGACAGATGGGGCCTGGTGCCCTTGAGCAGTTCCCGGGTCTCTGCTGCCACACATCTCATAGCGGGTGATGCTGGGGGAAGCTTATGCAGTCACAGTACTGGCTTCTTCCTCTTTTTCTTTCCATACAAGTGGCTTAGGGATGGGGTAGAGTAGTTGACTTATTTGGATGAAAACCACTATCTTCTGTCAGAAACTCAAAAGGAATCATTGCTGGCATGGTAACCTAAAGAAAAACAACCAGACAAGTGCCCAACGACAGTTAAAAAGGTTATTTATTATCTTGCCAAGTTTAGGCTGGGCGTGGTGACTCATGCCTGTAATCCCAGCATTTTGGGAGGCTGAGGCTGGTGGATCACCTGAGGCCAGGACTTCGAGACCAGCCTGACCAATACGGCAAAACCTCGTCCCTACTAAAAATACAAAAATTAGCCGGGCATGGTGGTGTGAGCCTGTAGTCCCAGCTACTCAGGAGGCTGAGACAGGAGAATTGCTTAGATTCAGGAGGTGGAGGTTTTAGTGGGCCGAGATCACGCCATTGCACTCCAGACTGTGCGACAGAACGACACTCTGTCAAAAAAAAAAAAAAAAATTATCCTGCAAAATTTGAAAAGGAAATTCAAATCAACAGCTTCTAAACTACTTTTTAACATGACTCATAATAAGAAATACATTCTATAGTACATATATATGTTCTATAATTTTGAATAAAAGAATTAACCACATCACATTTATTTTACAACATGTAATACATATTTTTTATTTTCCTTCATTTGTTTTGAATGCTCTGTGCAGTCTACAAAAAGTCCAATAGTAATAATTAAATTAGTCATTAAGTTGAACATTATCTTGTCTTTTAAAATGATAATCTCAAAAATGATCTTTTATTTTTGAGATTTATATAGATACACACACACACACACACACACACACACACACACACACACACACACAGAGAGAGAGAGAGAGACAGAGTTTCACTCTGTCGCCCAGGCTGGAGTGCAGTGGCTCAATCTTGGCTAACTGCAACCTCCGTCTCCCGGGTTCAAGCAATTCCTCTGCCTCAGCCTCTGAGTAGCTGGGACTACAGGCGTGCACCATCATGCCCAGCTAATTTTTGTATTCTTAGTAGAGATGGGGTTTCACCATATTGGCCAGGCTCGTGTCAACTCCTGACCTCGTAATCTGCCCACCGTGGCCTCCCAAAGTGCTGGGACTATAAGTGTGAGCCACTGCACCCGGTCCAAGATAAAATTATTTTAACAATATACTATGAAGAGAAAAACACTGGCTATGAAAGAATATGCATAGTTTTACCCTGTTTAAAAATAAAGATTGAAAGAATACATATGCAAATAAGTTTACTTTTATTTTTGGTAATACTTTACTGGATTGTCTGAATATTGACAATCAGTATGCATCATGAAGCTACATGGCTAACATTGAGTACTCACTGTGTGTGCCAGGCCCTGGGTTCAATGCTCTACATGCACTTATATTTCATTTAATTCTCTCTGCTACCTGAGATGGTATAGCCACCTCATTTTACAGAGTTGAAACTGAGGCTCAGAGACTGAAAGTTAAGCCTGAGGTTACAGTCAATAAGAGGCAGAGCTGGAACTGA
Organism: Pan troglodytes; assembly: GCF_028858775.2. Taxonomy (NCBI): domain Eukaryota; kingdom Metazoa; phylum Chordata; class Mammalia; order Primates; family Hominidae; genus Pan; species Pan troglodytes. The sequence continues at coordinate 32,683,916 of NC_072416.2, forward strand.
AACCTACGTGTGTCTGACCACCAGTTCATGTTCTGACGGCAGGCTAGTCTGCATCACAGAGCGTGGGGTAGATGGTGCATGCCTGCTAGGATGGGCTAGGTATCACTGTAGGTAAGAAACAGCCCCAAACGATGGAAATGTACACCACTGAAGGCTCTTTTCCTGCCCATGCTGCACATCCTCCATGGCTCTCCTGTGCCCTGTGCCCCGTGCCCCACATGCCCTCATCCTGCCACGAGAATAAAGGAGCAGCCTCCATATGGGAGCTGTCAGCTGCTCTAAGAGATGAAGGAGAGGGTGGCCAGTCTCAATGGCTCCCAACTCTTTTGCCTCGAGGTGACACGCTTCACTTCCACTCACATCTCTTGGGTCAAAGCAAATCCCATGTGTACATCCACTTTCAAGTGGCCCAGGAGAGAACCTGAAATACTCGGTGGACTCCATTAAGGCCGTCATATGGTGTCAGCCTGCATGGGAGACTGTGGAGGGGCAGAGGAGGAGAGTGGGGAACTGATGGGAAATGACAGGAGGACTAAGTCACCGCAGATTTGCTTTATCCTCAGCCAGGTGGAGTTTGTCCCAGAGCTGCACAAAATCATCACCAGCATGATGAAACGGAGTAGACTTCAGAAAAAGCAGTTTGGTCAGATGTAATCAGCAGTGAACTGAGAATCAACTGAGTGACATTGAGTCAGTAAATCTCTGACTGCCTCAGTTACCCCATGTGATAGTTTTGAGGATGGGAACATTGAGAGAGTTGGTTTGGAAGGATATCAAGAGTAAAAATTCCAACATTTTAGTTCCTTTAAGTTAAATCCAGGCACTATTTTTCCTGCAAGTCTCCTGTTCCTTTCAGATTGCACAGGTGAGAGTGCTCAGATTAGGGCTGGAGGTTGTAAACTATTGCTCCCACACTGACAGTGCCCCCGTGTCGTGCATGTATTCTGTGCATTTTCCTGTGCTAAACACTCTCCCAAAACATGGTGGGGCCTGATTCTTCCTCTTTGTTCCAATGGCCCTGGGTGACTCAAGTGCCCATTCAATGACCAGGACACAGAGGTCTTAGAGAGATGCTCCATGAGGCCCCATGTGCGAGCCTGTACCCTGCCGGAGCATGAGGCAAGGGACAGGGCATCGTCTGTGGGGATAGTGGGGGTAGTGGTCAGCCAGGCTTGGTGACTCTACTTGCTCACCAGATGATCCTACACCTGCCACCTCCGATGGATCCACTGCGTCTGTGCCTGCCTGTACTGCTGATGCTCCAGTGGATAACTCAGCATCCCAGCCTAGGCCCAATGCCACTGAAGATGGACCTGCCCCCTGGGGACCCAGGAGTCCTACCACTCAGCTGTCCCCAGGAGTGCCCAGACCCTCATTGTTATCCAGGACCTAGGAGCCCTACCCCTGGCCTTCCCTCATCAGCCGTAAATGATGATTTACTGCTGTTACCATCATCACTGCCTTCAGTGACCAAGGGCCTTCCAAGGTGCCAGCTCTGGAACGAAGGATGCCCTTGGGAGGTGATGACACTCAGGTACACGGGTGCTCAACAGATTGCTTCCTCCTATCCTCAGACGGTCTTTGCATGCTTGCAGCCATTGGCACTCCCATTGTATGGAAGGAAACCAGCCCAGGGTCACACAGCTGGTCAGCAGCAACATAGCTGGTCTCAAATCTAAGGTGCCTGGCCATGCCTCCATGAGGGACCGCCTGCAAGGGAGGTTGATCCTGGCTTTGGGGAGCCTTTCCTGGGCTGCATGAATAACCTCCATTGTTCGAGACCCCAAACTCTGCTCACATCTTCCTTTCCCTGTCTCTGCTTGGGCTATGATCACGGTGACTCTAGCAGCCCTTCATGGACATTATACTACTCTCTGCCATTCACTTTTGCTCTAATCTGACTTCAACCCCCACTTACTTGGTCTCTCCTTTTACAACCAACACAACCGAAATCTAGGGCTTCTTTTTTTTTTTTTTTTTTTTTTTTGAGACAGACTCTCATTCCATTCTGTCACCCAGGCTGGAGTGCAATGGTACGATCTCGGCTCACTGCAACCTCCGCCTCCCGGGTCCAAGGGATTGTCCTGCCTCAGCCTCCTGAGTAGCTGGGATTACAGGCGTGTGCCACCATGCCTGGTTAATTTTTGTATTTTTAGTAGAGACGGGGTTTCACCATGTTGGTCAGGCTGGTCACGAACTCCTAACCTCGTGATCCGCCTGCCTCAGCCTCCCAAAGTGCTGGCATTACAGGCGTGAGCCACCATGCCCAGCCAAATCTAGGGCCGGAACATGGCTGCAGCATATAAAAAGAATTGAATTCCATACTTTCGTTAACCCTGTTTTTTGTTTGTTTGTAGTTGTTGCTGTTTTTGAGACAGAGTCTCGCTCTGTCGCCTAGGCTGGAGTGCAGTGGTGGAATCTCGGCTCACTGCAGACTCTGCCTCCCGGGTTCAAACTATTCTCCTGCCTCAGCCTCCCAAGTAGGTGGGACTACAGGCGCCCACCACCGCACCCGGCTAATTTTTGTATTTTATTAGAGACAGGGTTTCACCATATTGGCCAGGCTGGTCTGGAACTCCTGACCTTGTGATCCGCCCACCTCAGCCTCCCAAAGTGCTGGGATTACAGGCGTGAGCCACCACACCCAGCCCCTGTTTTGTTTTTGTTTTGCTTGCTTCTTAGGGTTGTTTTTCTATTTATGGTAAAGGCATTGGCTTTCCATTTGTAGCATCAATAGAATATTTCCTGTTTACAATAACCTTATGTCATAGTAAATGGTAAAGGGATTTAAAGCAGTGGTTTTCAGCTGCCAGAGGCCTGAGAGAGTTTGGGCACACTCTGTGTGATCGGGCAGAAGGCCTGTAGGAAGTTTAGCAGAGGACAGGGCCAGGAAAGGTGATGGACAGTGGGGGTCTGTCCTGGTCACCAGGCCCCTGGGTCCTGCCCACCTGCTTGGAGCTCCCCACCCATCACACATGATGCTGCCAAGCCCTCTGGGTATTGTGGGCAAATACCTTAGGAGAGAAGCTGATGAACTTTGTTTCTTGAAATGCACAGATTCCTTGGACATCCCTGAGAGGTCAATCATGAAAGTCAACTTGGTTTTCTCCCCCTCATTTGGGTTCAGAATTTAAAGTCCACACACACAGGCAGTAAGATGATATAGATAAGGACATCATCACTCGGTTTCGGATGTTAAAATGTCTAGGTGGGTTAGGGGTGATTTGCGATCACACAACCTTGTGGCACAAAGAGGAATTCCCAGGCCAGAGGGAGACATTTTATTGCCATGTTACGATCTTATCATTGAGTTGAAAGGCAATCTTCTTTCATTTTGGATTCTTTCATATGTTTATGTCTTATAAGGGCACTTTGAATTTCCAAGCAAATAATAATTTTGAATTAGCTTTTAATCATTGACTTCTAGCACAGTTATATGATCAGAAACATGCTGTGTGATTTGATTGCTCTCAAATATATTGAGATTTGTTGGAACAAAATAAGTCAGGTTAATTTTTGTAAATGTACCATGCATGCTTAAAATGAATGTATCTACATTTGTTCCTGAGATACAGGTTGATGGACGGATGGCTACGTGGATGTGATGGAGATGGTTTACTATCGGGACCTTCCGCATCCTGCTGATGTTTTGTTGCTTAGGATATGAATGGCTGAGCGGAGGCTGTAAAACCTGGCACCCTGCTTGGGTATGAGGTTCTTCCTGCCATCCTGCCATCATTTGTTTTTTATGTTTTGTCGCCAAAAGTGACCTTGAGGAACCCTGGGAGCTCAGGAAGGAAGGAGCGCCCAGAAGCAGGGACAGGGAGCTGGTTGGGGAGGACCAGAAATCAGGTTAGTGAAGGTTCCAGAGAGGACCTGTCCTTGCGAGGAGTGTGGGAGACTGAGATGGGGGAGGGGTCATTGGAATGATGCGGGCGCTACTTGGCATTGTCCATTGTGAGGCACCACTGGGGTCATCAGGGATTGGTGGAGAGGGAGTATAAAGCCCCAGGGTTGCCAAGGGAGGGCCCAGACCGAAGAAGGTTTGGTGGATAGCAGAACCTTTTTGTCTCCCTCTAATTGCTCCTAAGCCTCACACTCCCTTGCCCCGCGTGTCCTGTTGCTTCCCTGATCTTCTCCGTGACCTGTAGCTAAACCTTCCACCAGCGCTTGAGAACTTAATTTGACCCGGATCCTTTCCCAGACCCCTTTCTTCTCCTCCTCCTCCTCCACCTCCTCCAGGTGCCCAACAGCCCCCTTCTCCTTTCCCTTCCCTTACTTCCCCCCTTCCCCTCCCCTTCCCCTCCCCCTCCCCTCCCCCTCCCCAACTCAGATCCGGCCCCGGTCCCCGTCCCCTTCCTTCCCCCGTGCCCTGAGCCACCTCCACCTCTGTCCTGGCCGCCTCAGGGCGCCCTGAAAGGACCAGGACATGCGTCTGCGGTGGTGGCTCCTCTTTTGGCTCCTGCTGGGATTTATCAGCCATCATCCCACCCCTGTGAGTAGACGCTGGACCCGCGGGGTTTCTTCCTTTTTACTGGGCTGTGTCACGTGGCATGAAATTACACAGCTCAGGCCTGTAATCCCAGCACTTTAGGGGGCCGAGGTGGGCAGATCACTCGAGTCCAGGAGTTGAAGAGTAGCCAGGGCATCATAGCGAAACCCCATCTCTACAAAAAATTCCAAAAAAGATTAGTTGGGCCTGGTGGTGCCTACCTGTTATCCCAGTTACTGGAGAGGCTGAGGTGGGAGGATCGCTTGGGCCCAGGAGCTGGACGTTGCAGTGAGCCGAGATGGCCCCGCTGCACTCTTGTCTCTAACAAACAAAATGGACCAAAACAAAGTCAAATGTCATTTGATTTGTGTCATCTGGTTTGATGATTTTTTTTTTTTTTTTTTTTTTTTTAGACAGAGTCTCACTCTGTCGCCCAGGCTGGAGTGCAGTGGCAAGATCTCGGCTCACTGCAACCTCCGCTTCCGGGGTTCAAGCAATTTTCCTGCCTCAGCCTCCTGAGTAGCTCAGATTACAACGCCTGGCTAATTTTTGTATTTTTAGTAGACCACCACACCTGGCTAATTTTTGTATTTTTAGTAGAGACGGGGTTTCACCATGTTCGCCAGGATGGTCTCCATCTCTTGACCTCGTGATCTGCCTGCCTCGGCCTCCCAGTGCTGGGATTACAGGCGTGAGCCACCGCGCCTGGCCAAAATATATAACCTTAAGTGTAAGTTTACTAACTTTGGAAAGTACATACACCAGCATAAACCAACCCCCTTTCAAGATCTACATTATTTTATTTATTTATTTGAGACAGTTTCTCCCTTGTTGCCCAGGCTGGAGTGCAATGGGGCAATATCAGCTCACCGCAACCTCTGCTTCCCAGGTTCGAGCAATTCTCCTGCCTCAGCCTCCCGAGTGGCTGGGATTACAGATATGTGCCACCACTCCCAGCTAATTTTGTACTTTTAGTAGAGATAGGGTTTCTCCATGTTGGTCAGGCTGGTTTTGAACTCCCGACCTCAGGTGATCCGCCTGCCTCGGCCTCCCAAAGCGTTGGGATTACAGGCATGAACCACCGTGCCCAGCCAAGATCTACACTATTATGTCACCCCAGAAAGTGAACTCTCACTCTTCCCAGCCAGTCTCTTTATCATAGGTTAGCTTGCTTATTCTGGAATTTCGCGTATACAGATGCATGCCATGCCATAGGTACTCTTTTGTGTCTGCTTTGTTCTGCTCAACACTATGTTTCTGAAATCATTACCATTGTTGTATGGTTCTCTAACTCCATCATTTCCATTTCAGACTCAGCATATGCTCAGTTCAACCTGATGAAGGGCTATCTCTGTTTAATTCACCATCTTGAAAGAAACATTTAAAATTGAGATGTTTTCAAGAATATATAGTTAAATCCTGAGGAATCGATGTAGAAATGTTATCACAAGCTGTCTGAACTTACTCAGGGGAAGTCTTCGTCTTCACTTACATAAGAGTCTAATGGAATTAATACCAACAATCTTAGAGAAATCCCACACTATTCATGCCATTTTCATGATCTCCGCCTTGGTACTTTTTTTTTTTTTTTTTTTTGAGACAGAGTCTCGCTCTGTCACCCAGGCTGAAGTGCAGTGGTGCGATCTCGGCTCACTGCAACCCCTGCCTCCCGGGTTCACGCCATTCTTCTGCCTCAGCCTCCCAAGTAGCTGGAACTATAGGCACGTGCCACCATGCCCTGCTAATTTTTTGTAATTTTAGTAGAGATGGGTTTCACCGTGTTAGCTAGGATGGTCTCAATCTCCTGATCTCGTGGTCCACCCACCTCGGCTTCCCAAAGTGCTGGGATTGCAGGCGTGAGCCACCATGCCCGGCCCACCTTGTTAATTTTTAAGCACTAAAATTTGATACTTATTTGTGAATGAAGTAATCTCTTCATTGTATTTTTTTTTTTTTTTTTTTTTTTTACTTATGCTGAGCTTTAAATGACAAAGATTCATATAATCCAAGAGAGAAGTATTATTTAGAGGGATTCTTTTACCATGTGATATATAATAAATGCATCCAATGTTATACATCAATTTAAAAAACAAGTAAATAGCTTTAAAGAAAAGATAACTACTGGCCAGGTGCAGTGGCTCACACCTGTATTCCCAGCACTTTGGGAGGCCGAGGCAGGTGGATCATGAGGTCAGGAGTTGGAGACCAGCCTGGCCAAGATGGTGAAACCCTGTTTCTACTAAAAATACAAAAATTAGCCGAGTGCGGTGGCAGGCGCCTGTAATCCCAATTACTCAGTAGCTGAGGCAGGAGAATCGCTTGAACCCGGGAGGCGGAGGTTGCAGTGAGCTGAGATCATGCCACTGCAATCTAGCCTGGGTGACAGAGCAAGACTTTGTCTCCAAACAAAAAGAAAAGATAATTACTTTATACTTAGCTTGTCTTAGCCATGAGTGACGGGCTGCATGTGGCCCAGGACAGTTTTGAATGCAGTTCAACACAAATTTGTAAACTTTCTTAAAACATTAGGAGATTTTGGCCAGGTACAGTGGCTCATGCCTGTAATCCCAGCACTTTGGGAGGCTGAGGCGGGCAGATTACCTGAGGTCAGGAGTTCGAGACCACCCTGGCCAACATGGCAAAACCCCATCTCCACAAAAAAGACAAAAATTTGCTGAGTGCATTGTCAGGCACCTGTACTCCCAGCTACTCAGGAGGCTGAGGCAGGAGAATCACTTGAACCTGAGAGGCAGAGGTTGCAGTGAGCCGAGAGCACGCCACTGCACTCCAGCCTGGGTGACAGAGTGAGATCCCATCTCAAAAACAAAACACCAAACAAAAGCAAAAACAAAAACAAATGGCTGGGCACGGTGGCTCACACCTGTAATCCCAGCACTTTGGGAGGCCGAGGCAGGCAGATCGCCTATCAGGAGTTCAAGGCCAGACTGTCCAACATGGTGAAACCTCATCTCTACTAAAAATACAAAAATTAGTCGGGCATGGTGGCAGAGACCTGTAATCTCAGCTACTCGGGAGGCTGAGGGAGGAGAATGGCTTGAGCCCAGGAGCTGGAGGTTGCAGTGAGCCGAGATTGCACCACTGCACTCCAGCCTGGGCGACTGAGTGGAGCGGAACTCTGTCTCCAAAAAAAAAAAAAAAAAAAAAGTTTTTTTTTAGATCATCAGCTATTGTTAGTGGTAGTGTATGTTATGTGTGGCTCAAGACAACTTTGCTTCTTTTAATATAGGCAGGGAAGTCAAAAGATTGGATATCCCTGCTTTATACCAAGAAAGACAGCACCCCACATTTGCAATGCCTAAAAACACTACCAGCCATCTGAAAAACATGAGACTTCTAACTTCTGTTCTTTTTTGTAGCAGTGGAATCCCACGGTGATATCTGAGGGATGTGGTTACCTTTTGGAGGAGGTTGACGGTTTCTAAGGATGATTCTTTCTGAGTGAAATATTGTCAGTGTCATTGACCTTTTCATTATTTCAACTATTATTATTCCAGGTTATCAATACTCTGGCTGTCTATCGTCATCGTGAGACTGACTTTTGTGGAGGAGTTCGAGACCACCCTGGCCAACATGGCAAAACCCCATCTCCACAAAAATTGGATAATTTGATAATTATCATTATTGAGTTTCTGAGACCTTACACATTTACCATTCTCTTCTGCACAAATTACCTTTGTGTGAGTATACTAACTTTCTGTAGAGGTATACTTGTAATCACAAATAAGAATAAATTATATAAAACAATTCACATTTCTGGACTTCATTATGAATATGTGGTTTTACCCAAACAATCAGGGAAATGATTTATTAGCATAAGAATTATGAAAATGTCTGCCATTTACATTATGAAAATTAAATAGGTTGGTGTTTGTTTAATACAATGTCAACAGAGCTTTTGGTCAAAAATAAGTTTTTTTAACCTTTGTGCTATTTATCACAAATGGAGTATGAGGTTTCATCACTTAAATAGGAAATTCTTTCTAAACTCTTCTGCTTTATAGTTCTATCGTATGGGTGGAAGGAAAGCTTCCAATCTCCTCTCTGAAGATTCACTGCAGAAATGAGCTGACAACAGACAGCTTAACAGGAAAAGAAAAACATAGAACAGGCATAAACATGGGAACCAGCTGAAAAATGAGACTGCTAGAAGGGCCGGATAGTTGATGCTTAAAGAGCACCCTCTTGTGAGGGGAGAGGGAGATAGATGGAGATGTAGGCCATTTAGAGGGGCAGCAAATGATTTTTAGGGGAAATGAAAGAGCCCAAGGAACAAACAATTGGCCTGAGACAAAGTTCCTCTGAGGTCATAGGGACGAGGTGACAAACTGCCAGAAGGTGAAGGGCAGAACTGCACTGCGTCTCATGATGCAGAGAAAGCCCCAGAGAATCTCTTAGAACTGCCCTCCAAGAGAATCGATGAAAAGTGTGTCTGGGCAGGGTAATTTTGAATGACATCATTCAAAGTGCATGTTCCCACTTGCAACTGGAGAGAGATCAGTATGTCAAAAGTCTGTACTTGGTAAGAATTGGGCTGCTAAGTTGTGCCATAATTTGTCTTTTGAGCCTTTTTTCCTTTGGGGAAGTTGAGCTCTACATTTTGTCTTGCCATTCATGACAGTAAAAATGTGGTTGTCTGGGGGCTGAAACTCCTTCTGAACAATGATCCAAGATAAAAGTACTAATACCACAATGCTTTTTTATATTCAAGGGAAGAGGAAGTATGTTTCAGTTTAACCACCTAGATAATTACACATCATTTGGCACTGCCTTTCAAGATATGTAGAAAACAGAAAATATATGAGTTATGAAGATATCTAGGCACATTTAACATTCTCTATGCCACTTAGTCCTGAACAGAGAATTTTCGGTATAAATTGGAGGAAGCTTTTTTTTTTTTTTTTTTCTCACCCCCGAGACGAGTCTCCCTCTGTTGCCCAGGCTGGAGTATAATGGTGTGATCTCGGCTCACTGCAACTTCCACCTCCTGGCTTCAAGCGATTCCCCTGCCTCAGCCTCTCAAGTAGCTGGGATTACAGGTGCCCACCACCATGCCCAGCAAATTTTTGTATTTTTAGTAGAGTCGGGGTTTTACCATATTGGCCAGGCTAGTCTCAAAACCCGACCTCAAATAATCCACCCGCCTCAGCCTCCCAAAGTGCTGGGATTACAAGCGTGAGCCACCACGTGAGCCAGGGGAAGTTTTTAAATTTACCACTTTTTAACAGTTCCATTTAGGAAAGTTCAGTTGAGCTGTTGGACTTGGACAACTTCGCACCTCTCATCTTTGTCGTTGTCATCTAGTCATCTATACCATTACCTCCTAAGCAAGGACATCATGGGTGCCATGAAGCATTCATGCGTGATGGCATTTCTTTGCTTGTCATTTCTTCATGTGTTTGACATTTCTCCTGGCTCCAAACTGGGCCAGCTACCTTTCCTATGAAATCTAGCAGTAGTTGTGGGATTGATGTGGTTTCTCTTTTCATCTTTTTAGATTACCCATTGCTTCTCTCGAAATCCTAGTACATGATTTTTTTTTTTTTATCCTATGTGCAGAAACCAGGAAAAAACAAATTCTGCAAAGAATTTGAAAGATATTATTTCAGGCCAGGTGTGGTGGCTCATGCCTGTAATCCCAGCACTTTGGGAGGCTGAGGCAGGTGGATCACTTGAGGTCAGGAGTTCAAGACCAGATGGGCCAACATGGTGAAACCCCATCTCTACTGAAAAGACAAAAATTAGCCAGGCATGGTAGCAGGCACCTGTAATCCCAGCTACTTGGGAGGCCGAGGCACAAGAATCGCTTGAATCTGGGAGGTGGAGGTTGCCGTGAGCCAAGGTAGCGCCACTGCACTTCAGCATGGTTGAGAGTGACACTCCATCTCAAGAAAAAAGTCATTTCAATGACTACCTCAGGAGATTCATAGGTATCTGACCCACATCTGAGATGGGATTTGCATTGCATTTTCGCTATGATGAGAACAAATATTTAATATCTTAGAAGATTAAAAGCATACTGTGATAATATGGAAATCTTGGTGGGAATTCAGTAATTAGTGAGAATGTTTTGCGTTAAGTTCAAACCAGCCTCAACGAAGCTGATGTGAGGGAAGGGAAAGTGAACTCTGAGTAGAGCAGGGACAGAAGGAAGATGCTCCAGTGCAGATCAGGAAGGAGCAGGGGGTGAAATGTTACAAATTCTAGAACTCAGAGAGCTGAAGGTAATTACTTCCTTTTCAAGTTGTGAAACGTGTTAACCTGTGGTAAAATACTTAGAAGATGATAATTACCATCTAACCGTGTTGAAGTGTACAGTTCCGTTGTGTGAAGTATATTCATGTCATTTTTTTTTTTTTTTTTTTTTTTTGAGATGGAGTCTCACTCTGTCACCAGGCTGGAGTGCAGTGGTGGGATCTTGGCTCACTGCAACCTCTGCCTCCTGAGTTCAAGCAGTTCTCTTGCCTCAGTCTCCCGAGTAGCTGGGACTACAGGCGTGCATCACCATGCTCAGCTAATTTTTGTATTTTTAGTAGAGACGGGGTTTCACCATGTTGCCCAGGATGGTCTCCATCTCTTGACCTTCTGATTCACCCGCCTCAGCCTCCCAAAGTGCTGGGATTACAGGCATGTGCTACTGCACCTGGCCTATTTTTTTTTTTTTTTTTTTTTTGAGACAGCGTTTCAATTTTGTTGCCCAGGTTGGAGTGCAATGGCACAATCTCAGCTCACCACAATCTTTTCCTGCTGGGTTGAAGTGATTCTCCTGCCTCAGCCTCCCGACTAGCTGGGATTACAGGCATGCACCACCATGCCTGGCTAATTTTGTATTTTTAGCAGAGGCAGCGTTTCTCCATGTTGGTGAGGGTGGTCTCAAACTCCCGACCTCAGGTGATCCGCCTGCCTCGGCCTCCCAAAGTGCTGGGATTACAGGAGTGAGCCACCGTGCCAGCCTCATGTCATTCTTTGTGTGTGTGTGTGACAGAGTCTCATTCTGTCGCTCAGGCTGGAGTGCAGTGGTGTGATCTCGGCTCACTGCAACCTCCGCCTCCCAGCTTCAAACGGTTCTCTGCCTCAGCCTCCCGAGTAGCTCGGATTACAGGCGCCCGCTGCCATGCCCGGCTAATTTTTGTATTTTTAGTAGAGACGGGGTTTCACCATCTTGGCCAGGCTGGTGTTGAACTCCTGACCCCGTGATCCACCTGCCTCGGCCTCCCAAAGTACTGGGATTATACGCATGAGCCACCGTGCCCAGCCGTTATTCTTATATTATTATTTCCTAGTTGTCTTTCCTGAAGACTATCTTCCAGTCTGAAAATGGACATGATGGATCCACGGATGTACAGCAGAGAGCCTGGAGGTCCAACCGACGTAGACAGGAAGGTATGGCTCTCTTGGAGTCCCCATAGTGTGGAAATGAGTTTGCCCTGGAAAGGGAAAGAACAGCTTCTTGCCCTCAGGTTTCTCACCTTCTCCTCTCCTCACTCTCACCAAGGGCTGAGGTCCATTTGTATGCACACAAAGAAAAGAGTTTCTTCCTTTCCAGGAAATAAAATTGGCCTGAAAGACGTCATTACTCTACGGAGACATGTGAAAAGAAAATTTAGAGCTAAAATCCGTAAGAGGAAGGTGACAACGAAAATCAACCATCATGACAAAATCAATGGAAAGAGGAAGACCGCCAGAAAACAGTAAGATGTGCCTTGACACAAATACTGTTGTATGAACCATGTGTCAATCAAAGTAGACAACTGTAAAGTCCTTGAGAATATTTTCTACAATATTTGTGGCAAATTCAGTGGGTTCAAAATTGAGTTTGTCCTTTCTGCTTCATTAGTTTAAGCTGTATAATTCCTTTCCCTTCCTACATTCTTGTTTGTCATTTTTTCGGGGGAAGAGGAGTTGCTAGTACTGGCATTGGTTTTCCTTTCTCTCTCTCTCTTTTTTTTTTTTTTCCTGAGATGGAGCTTTGCTGTTGTTGCCCAGGCTGTAGTGCAATGGCACAATCTCAGCTCACTGCCTTTTGGGTTCAAGTGATTCTCCTGCCTCAGCCTCCCAAGTAGCTGGGATTACAGGTGCCCACCACCACGCCCAGCTAATTTTTGTATTTTTCCTAGAGATGGGGTTTCACCATGTTGTCCAGGCTGGTCTCGAACTTCTGACCTCAGGTAATCTACCTGCCTCAGCCTCCCAAAGTGCTGGGATTAGAGGCATGAGCCACCACAGCCAGCCTTTTTTTTTTTTTTTAATTTTGAGATAGAGTCTCGCTCTGTCGCCCAGGCTGGAGTGCTATGGTGCAATCTTGGCTCACTGCAACCTCTGCCTCCCAGTTTGAAGCAATTCTGCCTCAGCTTCCCGAGTAGCTTGGATTACAGGTGTGTGCCACCACATTTGGCCAAATTTTTTTTTTTTTTTTTTTTTTTTTTTTGAGACAGAGTCTCACTCTGTCACCCAGGCTAGAGTGCAGTGGCATGATCTTGGCTCGCTGCAACCTCCACCTCCCAGGTTCAAGCGATTCTTATCCCTCAGCCTCTTGAGTAGCTGGGACTACAGGCATATGCCACCATGCCCGGATAATTTTTGTATTTTTAGTAGAGGCGGGGTTTCACCATATTGGCCAAGCTGGTCTAGAACTCCTGACATCATGATCCGCACACCTCGGCCTCCCAATGTGCTGGGATTACAGGCATGAGCCACCGTGCCCAGCCCAATTTTTGTAATTTTAGTAGAGACGGGTTCACCATGTTGGCCAGGCTAGTCTTGAACTCCTGACCTCAGGTGATCTGCCTACCTCAGCCTCCCAGTGTGAGCCACCACACCCAGCCTGGATTGTTGAATTCAATGCTTGGGTCACCTCCAGATTCATTTTCACAGTCTTTCATGTTTTGGTCATATTACATTGTATTTTGCTGCCATATGACTGATCTTTTTTTGTTAAATGTGAGATACTTGTTAAAAAATATTTAGCAATGAATTGAGGCCTAGTAGCATGTTATCTTGCTGCAGAAGAGATGGGAGTCTACTTCTGGGGGATGGTCAGGGGTCCTCCATACAGGCTGCAATTGAGGTCGTCGGTGCAGGCTCAGTCCCTACAAAGGCCAGGGTATTTCCTGTCCACCTCTATTCTGATGCATGACTCTTCTGGGTCTCAACCAGAGCGAGTGGACTTCAGTATGGGTCGCTTTCATTGGCACACCCTCAATCCACTTGTTTTCCATCTAATCCCACGCATGTGTGCAAAAGCTGCTGTGCTTCTTTGCATCTCAGTAGTTCCTTCTGGAATTCAGCAATGAAACTCAGGGAAATGGGTTCCAAATGCGAGGCTGACTTTCGTCCTGGGTTTCCTTCTCCTCCGTCTTCACCTCATGTCTGTTTACTGCCATGTTAGCAATTGGATGTATTCAATCATGGGTTTTATATTCTGTTTGGTGTCCCCCATTGTTCTCATCAGAGATCAGAAGCTTCAGATGCACTTATGTCAACTCAAGAGTAGAATGCTTCCTTAGCTTCCCTCCAGAGTCAGGTTTTGTGCTTCTAGTTCCCAAGTGCACAGCAGGAGTAGTGATGTCCTCACTGGCTTCTCATTTGCATTAAACTGTGAGCTTCTGTAGCGTGGGGACAGGACCCTGCTCCCATTGCATTCTCAGCACCTCACCACACACTCCTTGTTTGAGGCCACTCCAGACAGCATGTGCTGAAGGATGCCCTGTGGTCAGAAACAAGTTCGTTAACTTTCTCTTTGAAGTGTTTTCGTCCCTGTTTCCTAGCGTTCTGGGAATTTTACACATCCTTCCTATAAAACCAAGTATCGGATGAGATCCTTAGGATCAGGACCATGAATCAAGTGGTGTGAGGGCAACACAGCAAACTTACCCTTTTTAGACCGTTTCCTTTTTCTGCCCTCAATCTCTGTGAACTTAACCTTGTTAAAGTCAGTCAACACCAGGGTGGATGGTTTGCCATTGTCACCTATTTTCAGGACATAACACCCTGACTTAGGAGCCATTCCGATCATGTGTAATTCAATAGATGCCCCCAGCATTCAGATTGCCTTTTCTGTCAACCAGGATCTTTAAAGTCGATGACAAGAGTTCCAGTCCTGAATCATGGCAAAGTGCAGTAGTGAACTGCGGGGTTAATGACACCATATTCTGGAACGATCTCTCTATGGCTGATGGTCTCAGTTCCGGCATCAGCCTCTGACTGAGAATCAGGTCTCACACAGGAGGAGTCAGATGAGGAGCAATCCTCTGCTTCCGATGGAGTTAGTTGTGATGAATTGGTGAGGTCTGGTTTTTCACACTGAACTAAAATGAGCTTTCGCTGTGTCAAGCACAAGACTGACCCCAGAAACACACATAGTGCACCTCATAGAAGCTTTTAATAGTCTTTATATTTACTAAAGAATAGGACTAACTATGGAACTATGAAGATGAGCTGGAAATGACAGGTGACTTGCCAGCAGGCCAGAGTGTGACTTTTTTTTGTCCCTCAATGGGAGGTGTCCATTCTCCCTTTGGTTGTGAGAATCAGTTGGTTCATTTGTGGAAAGGTTGCAGGGGGGATCTTTGAATCACAGCCTTCAGATGCCAGAAGGGCAGAGGGAATCCCACACGGGCTGGTGGATCATGTGTGTGCATTTCTCTCCCTTCTAATCTGAGGAAACTAAGCATGAAAGAATGTGAGCATGCAGAAAAGGAGAGGCAGGTATCAGAGGCAGAGGAAAATGGGAAATTGGATATGAAAGAAATACACACCTAGAAGTGAGTTCAGAAACTGAACCCCACCCTCCTGGGAAACGCCCATTGGAGTGTTGTTTTTAACCTCTGTACAATGCTTAGACCCAGTAAATGCAGAAATAGAAACAAATGGTCAGAAGACATATCGTGAGAGAGAGAGAGAGTTCACAAAACAGAAAACAAAGTACCTTAATATTTACCAGTGACCAAAAGATGTGAAGCAGCAAAACGTCTCCTGACCCCATTGCCAGCTAGACTGTGTGGAAACTCGGTTCATACCAGCCATTCTAGGGGTGGGGTGAGTTGTTGTCATCCTTAGGAAAGTGTGTTGTTGTAGGATCAACCACATCCTTCAAAAGGACTATGCCTGTTTATAAGCCCAGCTGTTTCTGCCCTGTGAAACACGGTAAGGATATTAATACAAAGAGAATAGAGCTTTATGATAAAAGATGCTCAATGAAGGATGAATTAGGGATATACTGAGAATGGGGAAGGAAACTATCATCTCAGAAGTCAGCAGGCAGTAATCAAGAGGAGGAATCAATATAGCAACAGTTTGGATCAGACCATACAGTTTTTTTGTTTTTGTTTTTGTTTTTCTGAGATGGAGTCTCGCTGTGTCACCCAGGCTGGAGTGCAATGACGTGATCTTGGCTCACTGCAACCTCCGCCTCCCAGGTTCAAGTGATTCCCCTGCCTCAGCCTCCCGAGTAGCTGGGATTACAGGTGCCTGCCACCACGCCCGGCTAATCTTTTGTATTTTTAGTAGAGATGGGGTTTCACCTTATTAGCCAGGATGGTCTCAATCTCCTGACCTCGTGATCCATCCGCCTCGCCCTCCCAGAGTGCTGGGACTACAGGCGTCAGCCACCGCGACCGGCTCAGATTGTACTCTTATAGCCATCTGAAATACGTTTTCTAGGTAGAGATAGATTGTGTAAGGGTACAGTTGTGAGGATAACAGAAACATGGCAGATTATTTAAAATCATCCTGAAAGTGGTGCTTTATCTGATGAAAGTGATTGTAATCCATAGGAAAATGTTTCAACGTGCACAAGAGTTGCGGCGGCGGGCAGAGGACTACCACAAATGCAAAGTAAGGAGCTTCCTCCCCGCAGTTGCAGGATAGTTCAGTGCTGATGCAGATGATGCCACGGCTCTTAGACTCTCTCAACATTCAATTTCTCATGTGTTGGCTTTTTCAGATCCCCCCTCCTGCAAGAAAGCCTCTTTGCAACCGGGTAAGTTTGTTTGTTTTCCTTGCTTTTGAACATAGTCTGCCAGGTCAGGACATGGATACATTTTTCTCCCTACAGCTCTGTGCTCAAGCCCTGCAGAGGGAGATGGCAGAGAGAAAGGCTGCCTACAAGCATCACAGTCCCATCCCTGTTGGTAACCGTGTTGTGCAAAAACACCTTCATCCCCACCCAGTGGGGCCCCTGATCTAATATTCAAAGTGTCAGAGGTTCCATATTTGTAATAGCAAATGGGCCCTGCCTGTAAATTAGTGAAGAGTGAATGTAACTTATTACCCACAGGGACAATTCCAAATGAAGGCCTTAAATGATGCTCAGCTAAGCTGGTTCTTGTGTGGCCTCTGTACCTTCAAAAGCTGCCGAGTCCTATGATTACACGTGATGGGACTTGTACACTTGAAGTGAAACACAGTTTTAAAACTTGCTTTGTTTAGAATTCCCACCTCATTTTTCCATGGACAAAAGTATTCTTTATGTCCTAGTGCACTTACAATTTGGTATTACCTGGGAGTGAAAAGAAATATTACAGCCATGCCTAACTGACTTCTTGAGGTAAGATTGTTCTGTCAGAAAACCCTCTCCCAGTTCCCCTGCAGCTCTTCAGGAATCCACATCTCTCCAGAGCTCTTTGTTCTCATGGGTGGCACCTCCAGAGTGAAGAAGATCCTTTGTCAAGAAGGGAAACAGAGGGGAAATGAGAGGGGCCTGCAGGCAGAGCTGGAATCAACTTCCACTCTGCCTCTTGCAAGCTGTGTGACCCTGGGCACAATTTCTCGTTCCTCTGGAAACCTCTGTTTTCTTAGATTTGGAGCAGGGTGGTCACACTGACCTTGCAGAGTTCTGAGAATCAGAGACAGAACATAAAAGGCCTGGAAAACATTCTCCAAAAAGAAGCTGCAACATGTGTGGACAATGGGCTTTTCATTCCTCTCTTACTGTCTGTTGACCTGGTGCAAGAAACATGCTCTGGTGATGGCTGTGAGGGAGGAATGAGGATAGACATAGACACTCCTGTGTCTCAAACGTGCTTCTTTATTACTCTGTTATGACTCTGTCTTCCCTGGGGCAGGACCCCAGCCTGCCTACATTTGCAGACAGACACAGTGGCATGTGGAGACAACAGTGTGTCCCAATGACTTTTCTTTACCCCCCAGCTGTCAGCAGTACTCAGTGGAAGGGTGATATTATGACAGTGATACTGCTATTTTGAAACCTGGAGGATGGAAAGGTGCAAAAATCTATCACCAGCAACAGAAGGTGCAGACCGTGTTGGTGGCAGTAATTTTGTCCATCAAATGAATATGTGTGAAAACATTCCCTTCTTCGGCCCTACAGGTCAGAATGGCGGCAGCGGAGCATCGTCATTCTTCAGGATTGCCCTACTGGCCCTACCTCACAGCTGAAACTTTAAAAAACAGGATGGGCCGCCAGCCACCTCCTCCAACTCAACAACGTTCTATAACGGATAACTCCCTGAGCCTCAAGACACCTCCCGAATGTCTCCATCGTCCCCTTCCACCCTCAGTGGATGATAATATCAAGGAGTGTCCTCTTGCTCCTCTTCCACACTCTCCTCTTCCACCCTCAGTGGATGATAATCTGAAGGAGTGTCTCCTTATCCCTCTTCCACCCTCTCCTCTTCCACCCTCAGTGGATGATAATCTGAAGGAGTGTCTCCTTGCTCCTCTTCCACCCTCTCCTCTTCCACCCTCAGTGGATGATAATCTGAAGGAGTGTCTCCTTGCTCCTCTTCCACCCTCTCCTCTTCCACCCTCAGTGGATGATAATCTGAAGGAGTGTCTCCTTGCTCCTCTTCCACCCTCAGTGGATGATAATCTGAAGGAGTGTCTCCTTGCTCCTCTTCCACCCTCAGTGGATGATAATCTGAAGGAGTGTCTCCTTGCTCCTCTTCCACCCTCTCCTCTTCCACCCTCAGTGGATGATAATCTGAAGGAGTGTCTCCTTGCTCCTCTTCCACCCTCAGTGGATGATAATCTGAAGGAGTGTCTCCTTGCTCCTCTTCCACCCTCAGTGGATGATAATCTGAAGGAGTGTCTCCTTGCTCCTCTTCCACCCTCTCCTCTTCCACCCTCAGTGGATGATAATCTGAAGGAGTGTCTCCTTGCTCCTCTTCCACCCTCAGTGGATGATAATCTGAAGGAATGTCTCCTTGCTCCTCTTCCACCCTCTCCTCTTCCACCCTCAGTGGATGATAATCTGGAGGAGTGTCTCCTTGCTCCTCTTCCACCCTCAGTGGATGATAATCTGAAGGAGTGTCTCCTTGCTCCTCTTCCACCCTCTCCTCTTCCACCCTCAGTGGATGATAATCTGAAGACTCCTCCCTTAGCTACTCAGGAGGCTGAGGCGGAAAAACCACCGAAACCCAAGAGGTGGAGGGTGGATGAGGTGGAACAATCACCAAAACCCAAGAGGCGGAGGGCGGATGAGGTGGAACAATCGCCCAAGCTCAAGAGGCAGAGGGAGGCCGAGACACAATTACCCAAACCCAAGAGGCGGAGGGCGGATGAGGTGGAACAATCGCCCAAGCTCAAGAGGCAGAGGGAGGCCGAGACACAATTACCCAAACCCAAGAGGCGGAGGTTGAGTAAGCTGAGAACACGCCATTGCACTCAAGCCTGGGCAATAAGAATAAATCCGTGGGTCGAAAAAAAGAAAAAAATCAAAAAATAAAACAAAACCCACACTCCAAAAACAAACTAACAAAGAATAAATAAATAATATAAAAATAAAATAAATACTGCAGTCCTTATGTTATTGCTTTGTTTCAGTATCTGGTATGATTGCCTGAGGGACCTGAGGTTTTTAATTAATTGTGGGTTTTTTTTTTTAATCTTTAGAAGTGGTTGGTTATGTAAAATATTATTATTATTATTATTATTTTTTTTTGAGACTGGGTTTTGCTCTGTCACCCAGGCAGGAGTGCAGTGGCTCGATCACAGCTCACTGCAGCCTCAACCTCCTGGGCTTCAAGCAATCCTCCTGCCTCAGCCTCCCAAGTAGCTGGGATCACAGATGTGTGCCACCACACCTGGCCAATGTTAAAAAATCCTTTAACTTTTTTGTAGAGATGCACTCCTGGACTCAAGCGATCCTCCTACTGGTCCCGACCACCAGCCTCTTTCTGATAAACATTTACACTGTTTATTATCTGATGCCATTTCTATCTTCTTCCTTGTCATCCAGACATCAAAGAAGTAGGTTTCTTCAGGGTTTTCTTTTTCAAGTCCTCATTGTTAAAGATCACTCACATTAGGGCCAGACACCATGACTCATGCCTGTAATCCCAGCACTTTGGGAGGCCAAGGCGGGCAGAGCACTTGAGGTGGGGAGTTTGAGACCAGCCCAGGCAACTTGGTGAAACCCCACCTCTACTGAAAAACATACAAAAACTAGCTGGGAGTGATGGTGCATGCCTGTAGTCCCAGCCACTTGGGAGGCTGAGGCATGAGAATCGCTTGAACCCAGGAGGCAGAGGTTGTAGTGAGCCAAGATCACATCAGCACACTCTAGCCTGGGTGACAGAGCGAGACTCTGACTCAAAAAATAAATAAAATAAATATCACTTACGTTAGATATACCCAAGGGGTGGTCTATAGAGACTTGGAAGCAGTGGTTATTGCAACAGGGGCACGGAAGTCATCTGGCTATGCCAGGATGCCCAGGGGATACTCGGGGTGGGTGGCATAGTGGTGCTGGGGACTCACCGCACAGGACGCTCTGATTGACGCACTGCCAGGAGTAGCGCTCTGTCTTGGGGCTGCAGCCGGCCTCCTCAGCTCGAGTGTAACAACAGTCGTGGCCATGGCAGCACCTGCGGATGTCACATGGGCAGGACAGCAGGTGGGTGAAGCTCTCTCCTGGCCCTCCTCTCTTGCCAGGACCATGGGTGACTGAAGACCCCCAGGGAGGCACAGCATCCTCTTATCTAAGTTTTTTTTGTTTTTTTTTTAAGAGACAGGGTCTTTCTCTGTCACCCAGGCTGGACTGCAGAGGCACAATCATAGCTCACGGCAGCCTTGAACTCCTGGGCTCAAGCGATCCTCCTACTTCAGTGTCCCGAGTAGCTGAGACTACAGGCACACGCCAGCATGCCCGGCTGGTTTTTTAATTTGTATTTCCTTTGAGACAGCGTATCTCTCTGTTGCTCAGGCTGGAGTGCAATGGCTCAATCAGCTCACTTTAGCCTTGAACTCCTGGGCTCAAGTGATACTGCCACCTCAACCTCCCAAGTATGCTACTACAGGAACACAAACTCCTTTCAAATGCTGGGATTACAGGTGGGAGCTACTGTACGCCTGGCCTCATCTAAGCTGTTTCCCTGAAAATCCCCGACTTGGGTAATGATTCCATTGGCCCCACCATGCCCTGTCCTGCCTTCCTGGCTGTGCCCAAGCTTGGTCCCTGCCTGCCTGCCTCCCTCTCTGGGTCTCGAGCTCCTGTGACACATGACTCCTCTCTCTTCCTGGAGTGATCCAAGCCCTGCCACTTCCTGACTCTGCCCACACTGTACCCTCTGCCTGGGGCAACTTCATGTCTGCCCATTGACCCTTAGGCCACAGCCCAGGCACAAGCCCCTGCCTCCGGAGGTCATCCAGGCCTCACCAGGCTACACCCTCTCGTAAAATTGGATTCCCTTCCTTCAGGGCAGGTTTATAATGAAATCCTCCTCAGTGGCCAGGTGCGGTGACACCCATCTGTAATCCCAGCACTTTGGGAGGCTGAGGTGGGAGGATCACTTGAGGCCAGGGGGTCGAGACCAGCCTGGGCAACATAAGAGAGACTCTTGTCTCTATAACAAATTTAAAAATTAGCTCACCAGGCCAGGCTCAGTGGCTCATGCCTGTAATCCCAACACTTTGAGAGGCCGAGGCAGGTGGATCACGAGGTCAGGAGTTCGAGAGCAGCCTGACCAACACGGCGAAACCCTGTCTCTACTAAACATACAAAATTAGCCAGGCATGGTGGCACACACCTGTAATCCCAGCTACTCCGGAGGCTGAGGTAGGAGAATTGCTTGAACCCAGGAGGTGGAGGTTGCGGTGAGCCAAGATCACGCCATTGCAGTCCAGCCTGAGCAACAGAGCAAGACTCTGTCTTGAGACAATAAAAACACACAAAAAATTAACTCGCCAGGATGGCACATGCGTATAGTCCTAGCTACTTGGGAGGCTGAGGTGGGAGGATTCCCTTCAGCCTAGGAGTTTGAGGCTGCAGTGAGCCACTGTGATTGTGCCACTGCACTCTAACCTGGGCAAAAGCGAGACCCCAGGCTAGAGTGCATGATTTTGGGTCACTGCAACCTCCACCTCCCAGGTTCAAGTGATTCTCCTGCCTCAGCCTCTTGAGTAGCTGGGACTACAGGCATGTGCCACCACGCCTGGGTGATTTTTGTATTTTTAGTAGAGACAGGGTTTAGTAGAGACCATGGTGAAACCCCGTCTCTATTAAACAAATCTCTACTAACCCCATCTCTACAAAAAACAGCTGGGCGTGGTAGTGCACACCTGTAATTCCAGCTACTTGGGAGGCTGAGGCACGAGAATCATTTGCATCTTGGAGGCAGAGTTTGCAGCGAGCTGACATCGCACCACTGCACTCCAGCCGGGATGACAGAGCAAGACCCTGTCTCAAAAAAAAGAAAAAGGAACAAACAACAGCAACAACAACAAAAAACTCTCTGTGTCAATCACAGCCTTCGCGCTAGGGGAGAGGTGGCCGAATTCTGCCCTCTGCTAACGAGCTATAGCTTTGTGGAAATGGGCGAGTGGCGTGCCCTTGTGAGCCTCAGGGCCCCATCTGTAAAATGGGCATAACTGTCATGCCTATCTTTAAGAACAGCCTTGGGGATAAATGAGTGGAACTCATGGAAAGATCTCAGCCCACAACCTTCCACAGAACAGGCGCTTCTCACACAGTAAGTAGCAGGAGTGCAGAGGCTGCAGGCATGAATCCAGCCAGACTGCCTGGGTTCAAGTCCCAGCTCCCACGTCTTGGTAACTAAGTGGCCTCAGACAAGTTACTTAGTATTTCTTCTTTTTTTTTTTTTTTTCAGACGGAGTTTTGCTCTGTCACCCAGGCTGGAGTGCAGTGGTGTGATCTCGGCTCATTGCAACCTCTGCCTCCCGGGTTCAAGCAATTCTCCTGCCTCAGCTTCCTGAGTAGCTGGAATTACAGGCACCTGCCACCACACCCAGCTAATTTTTGTATTTTTAGTAGAAACAGGGTTTCACCGTGTTGGCCAGGATGGTCTTGAACTCCTGACCTCGTGATCTGCCTGCCTCAGCCTCCCAAAGTACTGGGATTATAGGCGTGAGCCACCGCACCTGGACACGTTACTTAATATTTCTGTGCCTTGGTTTCTTCATCTGTGAAATGGGATTGTTGTGAGAATGCAAAGGGATTCCCAGGGCAGTTCCTAGTGCATAGTCTGGCTGCCTTTGTGTGTGTGTGTGTGTGTGTGTGCATGTGTATGTGTGTTTAATATAGAGACAGGGTCTCACTATGTTGCCTAGGCTGGTTTCAAACTCCTGGGCTCCAGTGATCCTCCTGCTTCCACCCAAAGTGGTGGGATAACAGGTGTGAGTCACCACACCTGGTCACTTTATATTATTTTTTTCTTTTGAGACAGGGTCTCGCACTGTTGCCCAGGTTGGAATGCAGTGGTGCAATCTCAACTCACTGCAAACTCCGCCTCCCAGATTCAAGTGATTCTCCTGCATCAGCCTCTTGAGTAGCTGGTACTGTAGTCACCCGGCTCCTTGCCCGGCTAATTTTTGTATTTTTAGTAGAGATGCGGTTTAGTGATTCTCCTGCATCAGCCTCTTGAGTATCTGGTACTATAATCACCTAGCTCCTTGCCAAGCTAATTTTTGTATTGTTAGTAGAGATGCGGTTTCCTTTTTTTTTTTTTTTTTTTTGAGATGGAGTTTCGCTCTTATTGTCTAGGCTGGAGTGCAGTGGTGCGATCTCGCTTCACCACAGCCTCCACCTCCTGGGTTCAAGCGATTCTCCTCCTCAGCCTCCCGAGTAGCTGGGATTACAGGCATGCGCCACCGCACCTGGCTAATTTTGTATTTTTAGTAGAGATGGGGTTTCCCCATGTTGGTCAAGCTAGTCTTGAACTCCTGACATCAAGTGATCTGCCCACCTCGGCCTCCCAAAGTACTGGGATTACAGGCAAGAGCCACCACGCCAGGCTGGTAGCAGTCTTTCCTAGAATGTGGATGCCTTGGAAAACAGGGGCTTTGCCTTGTTTCCCTAGAACCTAGAATGGCATCTGGCACACAGCAGATGCTGCATCTATTGTAAATGAATGAATGAAAGAAGTGTCCTTGCAGCCACACTGGCAGCCGTAACATAGTGGTTATAAATCTAGACTCTGGAGTCTCAAGTGCAAATGTCATTGGCCTCTCCTCCAGCCTCCTCAAGGGGCACTCAATGAAAGAACCTGGTAGCGCCCTCATATGACTGTAGTTGGACTGACATGACTGCCAGATGGTGGGACTTGGTCTGGAGCAGAGACTACTTGGAATGGTAGAGGCAAAACTCAACAGCCCCTGGAGCTGCGCTTGTGGTGGAGCTGGACCCTGATTTTAGCTGGACCTTGTTTTTAGAGACAGGGTTTCCTTCTGCAGTCTCAAACTCCTAGCCTTGATTGATCCTCCTGCCTTGGCCTCCCAAAGTGCTGGGACTACAGGTGCATGCAACCACACCTGGCTAATTTTCTTTTCTTCTTTCTTCTTTTTTTTTTTTTTTGATGGAGTCTTGTTCTGTTGCCCAGGCTGGAGTGCAATGGTGCGATCTCGGCTCACTGCAACTTCTGCTTCCTGGGTTCAATCCATTCTCCTGCCTCAGCCTCCCAAGTAGCTGGGACTACAGGTGTGTGCCACCGTGCCTGGCTAATTTTTGTATTTTTAGTAGGGACGAGACTTCACCATGTTGGCCAGGCTGGTCTCGACCTCCTGACCTCAGGTGATCCACCCACCTTGGCCTCCCAAAGTGCTGGGACTACAGGCACATGCAACCACGTCTGGCTAATTTTCTTGAGGTTTAGTAGAGACTGGGTCTCGTTATGTTGTCCAGGCTGGTCCCGAGCTCCTGAGTTCAATCGATCTTCCTGCCTTGGTCTCCCAAAGTGCTGGGCCTACAGGCGTGAGCCACCATACCCAGCCCAATTTTTGTATATTTTGTAGAGACACAGTCTTGCTATGTTGTCCAGGCTGGTCTCAAACTCCTGGGCTCAAGGGATCTTGCCTTGGCCTCCCGGAGCACTTAATTACAGGAATGACTGCATGTGCTGTTGTGCCTATACTTTCTGGAGATACGTTGTTAGGAATTTATGTAGTTGGCCGGGCACGGTGGCTCACACGTGTAATCCCAGCACTCTGGGATGCCGAGGCAGGTGGATCACCTGAGGTCAGGAGTTCGAGACCAGCCTGGTCAACACGGTGAAACCCTGTCTCTACTAACAATACTAAAATTAGCTGAGCGTGGTGGCACATGCCTGTAGTCCCAGCTACTTGGGAAGCTGAGGCAGGAGAATGGTTTGAGCCCAGGAGCAGAGGTTGCTTGCAGTGAGCCAAGATCATACCATTGCACTCCAGCCTGGGCAACAGAGCGAGACTCTGTCTCAAAAAAAAAAAAAAAAAAAAAAAGGAATTTACATAGTTGAACAACTATTCTTTGGACATCTTTCAGTCCAGTAGACGGTGTTAAACTTGAAGACAAATAACGATTTGACCTGTGATATTTGTTTTTCCCTCTTATTTTCTAAACCCATTCATCCAGGTCATTCATCACCTTTAAAGGCATCCCCAGAGGGAGGCAGGTCTGGACAGAGCTGAAGATTGCACAGGCCATTTGCAGGCTGGATTCGTTCTCTGGTGACCCACCTGTCTGACTCGAGTTATTTTTTTCCCATATCTGGACAAGACTGACCTCTGCCCAGCAACTCAGGCCTGTATTTAGTCCAAGGGCCCTCAGTGGCTTTTTATTGTTTGTTTTTTCAGGAAGTGAAGAATTTAGAGGGATAAAAGGCGGAAATAACTTTTCAGCCTCTGACCTTTGTAACAATCTGATTTCCTTTTAAAGGAGCATTGTTTGGGCCTGGGGCCACCTAGACCTTCTGATGCTCTTTCCCCACCCTTGGAGGAGGAGGAAAGGAAGAAAATGGGCCCTGAGCGATCACCACATACCAGGCCCTGGGGGTCTAGTGGCGAAGGAGGCAGGTAGGGTCTCTGCTTTCATGGAGCTTCTAGTCAAGCGAGATGCACTAAACAGTAAAGGGAAAAATAGGATTACTGGAGGTAGCCCTAACTACTGGGACAGAAACAAGATGGTAAGATAGAGAAGGAAGAGTGGCCTGCTCAGATGGGGTGGTCCAGAGGCCTCTCAGGGGAGGTGACTCCTTTTTATTTTTTTTTGAGATGGAATCTAGCTCTGTCGCCCAGCCTGAAGTGCAGTCGTGTGTTTCATGTGCGTCCGTGTGAAGAGACCACCAAACAGGCTTTGTGTGAGCAACATGGCAGTTTATTTCACCTGGGTGCAGGTGGGCTGAGTCCGAAAAGAGAGTCAGCAAAGGGTGGTGGATTATCATTAGTTCTTACAGGTTTGGGGATAGGGGGTGAAGAGCCATGTTTTGCGGGCAGGGGTGGATCTCACAAAGTACATTCTCAAGGGTGGGGAGAATTACAAAGAACCTTCTTAAGGGTTGGGGAGATTACAAAGTACCTTCTTAAGGGTGAGGGAGATTACAAAGTACATTGAACAGTTAGGGTGGGGCGGAAACAAATCACAATGGTGGAATGTCATCAGTTAAGGCTATTTTTACTTCTTGTGTGGATCTTCAGTTACTTCAGGCCATCTGGATGTATACGTGCAAGTCACAGGGGATGCAATGGCTTGGCTTGGGCTCAGAGGCCTGACAGTGTGATCTTGGCTCACTGCAAACTCTGCCTCCTGGGTTCAAGCAATTTTTGTGCCTCAGCTTCCCGAGTAGCTGGGATTACAGGTGCCCGCCACCATGCCCAGCTAATTTTTGTATTTTTTTTTTTTTCTTTTTTTTTTTTTTGAGACGGAGTCTCGCTCTGTCGCCCAGGCTGGAGTGCAGTGGCGCGATCTCGGCTCACTGCAAGCTCCGCCTCCCGGGTTCACGCCATTCTCCTGCCTCAGCCTCCCGAGTAGCTGGGACTACAGGCGCCCGCTACCACGCCCGGCTAATTTTTTGTATTTTTAGTAGAGACGGGGTTTCACCGTGTTAGCCAGGATGGTCTCGATCTCCTGACCTCGTGATCCGCCCGCCTCGGCCTCCCAAAGTGCTGGGATTACAGGCGTGAGCCACCGCGCCCGGCCTAATTTTTGTATTTTTAGTAGAGACAGAGTTTCACCAGATTGGCCAGGCTGGTCTCGAACTCCTGTCTCACGTGTCTGTGTGAAGAGACCACCAAACATGCTTTGTGTGAGCAACATGGCTGTTTATTTCACCTGGGTGCAGGCGGGCTGAGTCTGAAAACGGAGTCAGCAAAGGGTGGTGTGATTATCACTGGTTCTTATAGATTTGGGGATAGGCGGTGGAGTTAAGAGCAGTGTTTTGGGGGCAGGAGGTGGCTCTCATAAAGTACATTCTCAAGGGTGAGGAGAATTACAAAGAAACTTCTTAAGGGTGGGGGAGATTATAAAGAACCTTCTTAAGAGTGGGGCAGATTACAAAGTACATTGATCAGTTAGGATGGGGCAGAAACAAATGACAATGGTGGAATGTCTTCAGTTAAGGCTGTTTTCACTTCTGTGGATCTTCAGTTGCTTCAGGCCATCTGGATGTATACGTGCAGGTCACTGGGATATGATGGCTTAGCTTGGACTCAGAGGCCTGACATTCCTGTCTTCTTATGTTAATAAGAAAAGTAAAACAAAATAGTGGTAAAGTGTTGGGGTGGCGAAAATTTTTGGGGGTGATATGGAGAGATAATGGGCGATGTTTCTCAGGGCTGCTTTGAGCGGGATTAGGGGCGGC
The DNA here is from genome assembly GCF_028858775.2 of Pan troglodytes. Classification (NCBI taxonomy): domain Eukaryota; kingdom Metazoa; phylum Chordata; class Mammalia; order Primates; family Hominidae; genus Pan; species Pan troglodytes. The sequence continues at coordinate 32,711,453 of NC_072416.2, forward strand.
ACGGGAACCTACAGTGGGAGAGATTCAACTGAAGAAAGATTTTGGGGTAAGGGCTGATACTGTGGGGTTGTTAGAAGGAGCATTTGTCATATAGAATTATTGGTGATGGCCTGGATACGGTTTTGTATGAATTGAGAAACTAAACAGAAGACACACCGTCCGAATAAGAGAAGGAGAAAAACAGGTATTAAAGGACTAAGAATTGGGAGGACCCAGGACATCCAATTAAGAGAGTGCCCAAGGGGGTTCAGCATAATTATTTGCTTGGTTGACAAGTTTTTGGACTCTATCCTTGAGTTTTTTTATGTTGTCATATACCAGGCCAGATTGATTTAGGTAAAAACAACACTCTTCATTTAAAAATATAGAGTCGTCCTTTTTCAGCAATGAGTAAATTGAGGCCTTGGCGATTTTGGAGGAAAGAGAATTGCAAAGCCAGCAATTGTTTATTTATTTATTTATTTATTTATTTATTTATTTACTTATTTTTTTAAATTATACTTTAAGTTATAGGGTACATGTGCACAATGTGCAGGTTTGTTACATATGTATACATGTGCCATGTTGGTGTGCTGCACCCATTAACTGGTCATTTACATTAGGTGTATCTCCTACTGCTATCCCTTCCCCCTCCCCCACCACACAAGAGGCCCCAGTGTGTGATGTTCCCCTTCCTGTGTCCAAGTGTTCTCATTGTTCAATTCCCATCTGTGAGTGAGAACATGCGGTGTTTGGTTTTTTGTCCTTGTGATAGTTTGCTGAGAGTGATCGTTTCCAGCTTCATCCATGTCTCTACAAAGGACATGAACTCATCCTTTTTTATGGCTGCATAGTACTCCATGGTGTATCTGTGCCACATTTTCTTAATCCAGTCTATCATTGATGGACATTTGTGTTGGTTCCAAGTCTTCACTATCGTGAATAGTGCCGCGATAAACATATGTGTGCATGTGTCTTTATAGCAGCATGATTTATAATCCTTTGGGTATATATCCAGTAATGGGATGGCTGGGTCAAATGGTATTTCCAGTTCTAGATCCCTGAGGAATCGCCACACTGTCTTCCACAATGGTTGAACCAGTTTACAGTCCCACCAACAGTGTAAAAGTGTTCCTATTTCTCCACATCCTCTCCAGCACCTGTTGTTTCCTGACTTTTTAATGATTGCCTTCCTAACTGGTGTGAGATGATATCTCATTGCGGTTTTGATTTGCATTTCTCTGATGGCCAGTGATGATGAGCATTTTTTCATGTGTCTGTTGGCTGCATAAATGTCTCCTTTTGAGAAGTGTCTGTTCATATCCTTTGCCCACTTTTTGATGGGGTTTGTTTTTTTCTTGTAAATTTGTTGGTGTTCTTTGTAGATTCTGGATATTAGCCTTTTGTCAGATAAGTAGATGGCAAAAATTTTCTCCCATTCTCTAGGTTGCCTGTTCACACTGATCCTAGTTTCTTTTGCTGTGCAGAAGCTCTTTAGTTTAATTAGATCCCATTTGTCAGTTTTGGCTTCTGTTGCCATTGCTTTTGGTGTTTTAGACATGAAGTCCTTGCCCATCCCTATGTCCTGAATGGTATTGCCTAGGTTTTCTTCTAGGGTTTTTACGGCTTTAGGTCTAACATTTAAGTCTTTAATCCATCTTGAATTAATTTTTGTATAAGGTGTAAAGAGGGGATCCAGTTTCAGCTTTCTACATAGGGCTAGCCAATTTTCCCAGCACTATTTATTAAATAGGGTATCCTTTCCGCATTTCTTGTTTTTGTCAGGTTTGTCAAAGATCAGATGGTTGTAGATGTGTGGTATTATTTCTGAAGGCTCTGTTCTGTTCCATTGGTCTATATGTCTGTTTTGATACCCGTACCATGCTGTTTTGGTTACTGTAGCCTTGTAGTATAGTTTGAAGTCAGGTAGCATGATGGCTCCAGCTTTGTTCATTGGGCTTAGGATTGTCTTGGCAATGCGGGCTCTTTTTTGGTTCCATATGAACATTAAAGTAGTCTTTTGCAACTCTCATCAGCCCAGTTTAATATTACCTATTTATTATAATGTAATGCTGCTCGCACAACTGAGAAAACACTGTTGCTTTACCCCCTCCAGCTCTGTAGCAGCCACGCAGAAATCATAGAACTGTAAACATATGCTAATTACACAACCTATGTAGGCAATCAATATTAAGAAAAACTTTTACTGTCCAATATTTCTGTGGTTGAAAATGTAGAGTCTAATTTTGATCCGCAGTAACATCTAGGTTAATGTTGATTCAGAAGGAAAACGTTTGTTGTTGCCATGAGAAGAGGCATTGAAATGCTGAATCACCACCACAAATGTTACCACTATGAATATAAGGAGATACATAGGAAGATCGAATTAGACCATCTCGGACCACCAGGTTTACAATTCCACCTGCAGATACATGCAAGAAGTATTGTCACAATACTTATGTCACGTTATTCCGTTGAGGTCATCACCAACTAAGCTTATAATTAATGTGTGGTCAATTTGGTCAATGTCACCAGCGTAGCATACTAACAAAAACAAGGGTTGCAAACTCAAATGCCTATAAGGCAGAACGTAAGACGGTAGGAAGCAAAGTCTATAGGGAGCTATATAATAGAGGCTGCAGATTCATGGCAGATTCTAAAGCACAGCAGTCCCCAACATTTTTGGCACCAGGGACCGGCTTTGTGGAAGACAATTTTTCCACAGGCGGCATGGGATGGGGTGCAGGATGGTAATGGTCTTGGGATGAAACTGTTCCACTACAAATCATCAGGAATTAGATTCTCATAAGGAATATGCAACCTGGATCCCTCGTGTGTGCAATTCACAACAGGGTTCATGCTCCTGTAAGAATCTAATGATGCTGCTGATCTGACAGGAGGCAGAGCTCAGGCAGCAATGCAAGCAATGGGGAGCAGCCAGAAATACAGACGAAGCTTCAATTGTTACCCACCATTCACCTTCTGCTCTGTGGCCCAGTTCCTAACAGGCCACAGACCAGTACATGTCCATGGCCCAGGGGTCAGGGACCCCTGCTGTGGCACATTGCTTAATAGAGGACTGTAGCAGCCATGTGCCCTGACCTTTCCTTTTTTTTTTTTTTTTGAAATGCCAGAAACCCAGAATTTTTTTTTTTTTTTTAAGACAAGGTCTGGCTCTGTTGCCCAGGTTGGAGTGTAGGAGGGCGATCTCAGCTCACTGCAGCCTCAACCTCCCTGAGCTCAGGTGATCCTCCCACCTCAGCCTCCCAAGTAGCTGGGACCACAGGTGCACATCACTGTACCCAGCTAATTTTTGTATTTTTTGTTTTTAAGGGATGGAATTTCACCATGTTGCCTAGGTGGGTCTTGAACTCCTGGGCTCAAGGGATTCGCCCACCTAAGCCTCCCACAGTGTTGGGATTATAGGTATGGGCCACCATGCCTCACCCTAGAGACTATTTTTAAGACTAGTTTTAGGTTCTCAGAAAAATGGAGAAGATAGAGATTTCCCATATCCCTCTGACCCCATACACGCATAAGCTCCCCATGATCCCCCACCAAAGTTGTACATTTGTTAGAACTGATGAACCTATGTTGACATTATCGTCATTGGATTCTCATTATCATCCAAAGTCCATATTTTACATTAGGGTTCACTCTTGGTGCTTTACATTCTATGGGTTCAGACAAGTATATAATAACATGTATTCACCATTATAGTATCATACGGAGTATTTTCACTGCCCTAAAAATCCTTCTGGGCTTTGCCTGTTCATTCCTCTCTTACTCCTAATTCCTGGCAACCACTGATACTTTTGCCTTTTCTAGAATATCATATATTTGGAATCATACAGTAGATAGCCTTTTCAGATAGATTTCTTTCACTTAGTAATATGCACTTAAGTTTTCTCCAGGTCTTTTTTTGGCTTGATAGCTCATTTCTTTTTAGTGCTGAATCATATTTCATTGTCTTAATGAACCACAGTTTATTTAGCCATTCACCTACAGAAGGACATTTGGTTGCTTCCAAGTTTTGGCAATTATGGATAAAGCTGCTATCAACATCCATATACAGGTTTTCATGTAGACGTAAGTTTTCAACTCCTTTGTGTAAATACCAAAGAGTGTGTTTGCTGGGTTATAAGGCAAAAACATGTTTGCTTTTGTAAGAAACCACCAAAATGTCTTCCAAAGTGGCTGTATGATTTTGCATTCCCACCAGCTGTCACTGCTAATTGGGCAGACCTCCTTTAGAGATGTCACCAAAGATAGTGTAATGCTCTTCACTGTAGGCATTTATGATCTATACAAGAATAACAGTGGATTCTGGGTCAGTGCCTTTATTTTATCCTGCCAAGTTCAAGAGAAAGGTTTTTTCTTATTCTAAGAGAAGACTGTTATGGTAAAGTAAAAGGAAGAAATATATAATTACTCTTCTATTGAGGAGGGAGAAGAAGGAAACACTGTGATGTAAATGGCAGAAATTCAATAATTTAATTCAAACTAAAGAGAATGGGAATGTATTGAATTCAGGAATGGAATGTAACGGGAAACTCCACTGGTGGTCTTCAGGCATGGCTGAATCCCGTGTCTCAAATGATATCATCAGGAATATGTTCCTCCCATCCCTCAGCTCTGTGTTCCTTGGTGTGGTCTTTACTTTTTCCACTTGGTAATATGAATGTCCTCCAATATCCTCCCCTACTGCCAGAGATACCAGAGAAAGGAGAGCTTCTCTGATAGTTCCATCAAAACTCCCAGGGATGACTCTGATTGGTCAGCCTGCATCACATGCCAGTTTTCTCGGTCAAGGAAGTGGGACCATGTGATTGACATGAGTATAAGACAATCTGTTCCTGAAAGAAAAGGGTGCTGGGGGAAAAGGCAACAGATGTCCACCACAGCATGTTTTTTCACTTTACTGGTTATTATCTCTTTTTAGACTCCCTCAGCACTGGACAGCCGAGGCCACGAAGGACTTGGGACCCTTTCTAGTACTTTTCTCAGGAGATGAATTAAGCTCTATAGCCACAAAGGTAATGTTGTGCTCCATCTTAAGAAGGCTGAAGGAGTTTGAAGGGGAGAGAAAGTGTGGTCAGTTATACAGCATTGGGTTTACTGCTGTCTATGGTTCTGGAAGCTTCCTCCCTGCCTCCAAGGGCTAAGATGTTTCCAGCTCCATTCCAGGATGTGCAAGGTTCTGGAAAAGGGAGTGAGTCCACAGCTAAATGAACTCAGGCCCTTTTGTGTGGCCCCCCAGGCAGATGTGTGCAGGCAGATATTACTTAGCTACCACTCTGCTATTAGTGTACATCTCACACGCACGCCTGTTCTGGCTCTCACACTGGCTGGTGCCCTATGCACATGCACATGTATGTCCAGTGTATGCAGTCACATGTGCAAGCACATTTAATCCAATAACAAGTCTTTATTGATCATTACATTTGGGCATGACACTTTTCTAGGAGTAAGGCCCCAGAAGTTAGACAGTCTAGGCCAAGGGTCCTGCAAAATAAGCATGAGTTAGTCATTTGTGCTGCATAACAAAGCCACACAATCTCAAGGGCATAGAACAATTAGCATATGTTTCTTGCTGCCTGATTTGTGTGTCACTGGGGCAGCCCTGCTCTAGAACTTGTTTTTCTCACCATGAAGGTGTGAAACTACCAAAAAAGGGAAGGGATAAGTACAATTCTGCTTAAGTCCTAGGTTGGAAATTGGCACGCTGTCACTTCTGCCACACTCCAATGGCCAAAGTAAGTTACATGACCAAGACCAACTTTAATGGGGCAGGAAGGAGTCTCCTTCCATGGAGGTGGAGGGCAGGAAAGCAGTGAATGTTTGCTGAATGACAATCAGATACCCCACAAAGCACATCCACACACTCTCATACCTGCACTTGCAGGCACAAGGTGCACATGGACACACATGCTCAGCAGGGCCTGAACACACACAACTTCGCCTAGGATCACACACAGCACACATTCTGAAGTCCAGTCACAGTAAAATCATATTCTGGATGTCTGAATATATAGTTATAAGCAGTTGATGCACAAATGTTTATTTTTATTTTATTATTTTATTTTATTTTGAGATGGAGTCTCCCTCTGTTGCCCAGGCTGGAGTGTAGTGATGCAATCTCAGCTCACTGCAACCTCTGCTTCCTGGGTTCAAGTGATTCTCCTGCCTCAGCCTCCCGAGTAGCTGGGATTACAGGCCCCTGCCACTATGCCCAGCTAATTTTTATATTTTTAGTAGATATGGGGCTTCACCATGTTGGCCAGCCTGGTCTTGAACTCCTGACCTCAAGTGATCTGCCCGCCTCGGCCTCCCAAGTGCTGGGATTACAGGCGTGAGCCACCATGCCCGGCCCTGATGCACAAATGTTATATATCCATCTGTTTTTTTTCCTTCCTTGTTTTTCTTATGTTTAGATGTTTATTATTATTTTTATTTTTCCATAAGGTATTGGGGTACAGGTGGTGTTTGGTTACATGAGTAAGGTCTTTAGTGGTGATTTGTGAGATTTTGGTGCACCCATCACCTGAGCAGTATACACTGCAACATATTTGTAGTCTTTTATCCCTTGGCCCCTCCCACTCTTCCATCCAAGTCCCCAAAGTCCATTGTATCATTCTTATGCCTTTGGGTCCTCATAGTTTAGCTCCCACATATCAGTGAGAACATCCATATATCTATCTAATCTTAAAAAAATCAACTTCTGAAATTGAAAAAGTCTTGTATCAACACTGTGAAATCTCAAAAACACAGTGTAGAGTTAAAAAAAAACCCAGATTGCAAAAGAATATCTATAGTAGGATACAAAGTAAATAAATAAATAGTAGCTGAATTAATTTAAAGCAAATGTAAGCCAAGTTTATATGTAAGAGAAGTGTAAAAGTGAATGCCAAATTCAGAGTGACAGTTACTTCTGGGGAAGGAGAAAGGCAAAGAGTGAAGGAGGGACTTATTATTTATATTGTGATGTTTTATTTCTTAAGTTGGGTTGTGAGGACATGGGTGTTTTGTTGCATTATTCTGTATACTCTTTTTTTAAATACTGGAAATGTTTAATAAAACAAGTAATACATGCTCCTGGTTAACAAATCCCAATCGCACCAAAGGTAATAGGATGAGAAGCAAGTCTCCCTCCCACCCCAGACTTCTAGTTCCCTAGCCTCCCTCTTCAGAGGCAATTGCTGTCCCCAATCTCTTCTGCATCCTTTCAGAAATATCCTGAATACCTATATAACAAGTTTTATGTAGGTATAAAAATACCTATATAACAAGCCTTGCCAACATGGCGAAACCCTGTCTCTACTAAAAACACAAGAGCATACACACACTCTTCTTTACAAAATACAAAATGGAAAATGCCATTCACTCCGCTATGCACATTGCTTTCTAAAAGTTAACTGTCTTAGAGTGGTTGCCTTCAGCCTCAGCTGCACATTAGAATCACCTGGGGAGATTCCAAGAGGGACCAATCCATGGTATCCAGCCCAGCCCGACTGAGTCAGAATCTTTAGGGGCTGGCTCTGGGTGTCCCAGGTGACTCTTAGGTACAGCCAGGGTTGAGAACTGCTGGCCTAGACTGTGACTCTAATTCTGAACATGAGACTAGAAAGGGGAGCTACATAGGCTGAGAGGCTTGCTCTCTGGGTGAGCTGGGACCCAGTGAGGCATAGCTGTTTGTAGAGCCTGATGGATTATCTGGGCCCATGGACAGGCCTTCTAATAAAATCCCAAGTCTTGACAAAGTGTATTCGTTCTAGATGAGACATGGCACTTTCTCCAAGGCAACCCAAAGTCCCCTAAGTCCCCTCATTGCTAGTCTCCACCCAGGATGTTGAGACAACCCTTCTTCACCTCCTTTTCATGACAAATGTTGTGTTAGGCAATTCTTTTCTTCTTTCTCTTTTTTGAGATGGAGTCTAGCTCTGTTGCCCAGGCCAGAATGCAGTGGCACGATTTCGGCTCACTGCAACCTCCGCCTCCTGGGTTCAAGTGATTCTCCCGCCTCAGCCTCCTGAGTAGCAGGGATTACAGGCATACATCACCACGCCGAGTGAATTTTTGTATTTTTTGTAGAAACGGGGTTTCACCGTGTTGGCCAGGCTGGTCTTGCACCCTTGACCTCAGGTGATCTGCCTGCTTGGGCCTCCCAAGTGCTAGGATTACAGGTGTGAGCCACCGCACCTGACCTGTGTTAGGCAATTCTTGCATTGCTTTAAAGAAATACCTGAGACTGGGTAATTTATAAAGAAAGGAGGTTTACATGGAATACTATGTGGCCATAAAAAAGAATGAGATCGTGTTCTTTGCAGGGACATGGATGGAGCTGGAGGCCATCATCCTTAGCAAACGAATGCAGAAACAGAAAACCAAATACCGCATGTTCTTACTTATAAGTGGGAGCTAAATGATGAGAACACGTTGTCACATAGAATGGAACAGCAGATACTGGGGCCTATTGGAGAGTGAAGGGTGGGAGGAGGGAGAAGATCAGCAAAAATAACTAATGGGTACTAGGCTTAATACCTGGGTGATTAAATAATTTGTACAACAAACCTCCATGACACAAGCTTACCTATATAACAAACCTGCCATGTACCCCTGAACTTAAAATAAAAGTTAAATTAAAAAAAAAAAAAAGAAAAGGGCCAGTTGCAGTGGCTCATGCCTGCAATCCCAGCAGTTTGGGAGGCCGAGGCGGGCAGATCACGAGGTCAGGAGATTGAGACCGTCCTGGCTAAGAGGGTGAAACCCCGTCTCTACTAAGAAATACAAAAAATTAGCCGGGCATGGTGGTGGGCGCATGTAGTCTCAGCTACTCGGGAGGCTGAGGTAGGACAATGGCGTGAACCCGGGGGGCGGAGCTTGCAGTGAGCCGAGATCGTGCCCCGCACTCCAGCCTGGGTGATAGAGCGAGACTCTGTCTAAACAAACAAACAAACACTGCCAGGCACAGTGGCTCACATCTGTAATCCCAGCACTTTGGGAGGCCGAGGTGGGTGAATCACTTGAGGCCAGGAGTTTGAGACCAGCCAGGCCAAGATAGTGAAACCTTGTCTACAATAAAAATAAAAAAAAATTAGCCTGGCTTGGTGCTGCATGCCTGTAATCCCAGCTACTCAGGAGGCTCAGCCACGAGAATTACTTGAGCCTGGGAGGTGGAGGTTGCAGTGAGTGGAGATCACACCACTGTATTCCAGCTTGAGCAACAGAACAAGACTCTGAAAAAAAAAAAAAAAAGAGACAAGAAAAGAGGATTGATTGGCTCATGGCTCTGCCGACTGTACAGGAAGCATGATGCTGGCATCTGCCCAGCTTCTGGGAAGGCCTCAGGAAACTTACAATCATGGCGGAAGGCGAAGGGGGAGCAGACACATCTTACTTGGCCGACACAGGAGCAAGAGCGTGATGGGGGAGGTGCTACATGCATTTAAACAACAAGATCTCGAGAGAACGCACGCACTATTGTGAGGACAGTACCAAGGGGATTGTATTTAACCATTCATGAGAAATCTGCCCCCATGATCCAATCACCTCTCACTGGGCCCCACCTCCAACACTGGGGATTACATTTCAATAAGATTTGGGTGGGGTACACATCCAAACTATATCAAATATAAAGTTTAGTAAAAACTTTGAAATAGCACCAAACCATAAAAGGGGTAGGTACACATACTTTTTTTTGTTTTTTTCTGAGACAGGGTTTTACTCCCATCACCCAGGCTGGAGTGCAGTGGCATGCTCTCGACTCACTACAACCTCAGCCTCCTGGGCTTGGGTGATCCTTCTGTCTCAGCCTCCTAAGTAGCTGGGATGACAGGCTCATGCCACCACGACTGGCTAATTTTTGTATTTTTAGTGGAGATGGGGTTTCACCATGTTGGCCAGGCCAGTCTTGAGCTCCTGACCTCAAGTGATTTGCCTGCCTTGACCTCCCAAAATGCTGGGATTACAAGTATGAGCCACCACACCTGGCCTAACCTACATTTTTTTGTCGATATTACCAGATTGCTCTGCTAATAGTGCACAGTTTGACAGTCCCACGGAAAAATGAATGTGCCCAGCATTAAGTATTAGCACTTTATTTTATTTTTGATAATCTGATGGGTGAAAAGTGATTTACTTATGTTTTTTAGACTTTATTGGATTTTTATTGAAGTTGAGTATCATTTTATAGGATTCTTTATAGAGACCACATTAGTGGGACTAGGGAATAGATTTATATGAGAAGTTGCTATAACAAAGAATGAAGGCAGTAAGTAGTGTGACAGTTTCAACTCTAATTTCAATCTGTATTTAAGGGGTTTTAATTATTATTCCTCTTCTTTCATCTTCTTTCACACAGTTTCCTGAGATCCTTCTGCAAGCAGCTTCCAAGATGGCCAGGACCCTGCCCCCTAAAGAATTCCTCTGGGCTGTCTTTCAATCTGTTCGGAACAGCAGTGATTAAGATCCCCAGCTCTGACCCTATGCCTAGTGAGTGTTTTCAGGGTATCTGAGCCATTGCTGACATAGTAATTAATGTTTTGGGCAGGATCCCTGACATCAAGAGGCCTCCTTATGCAGGGAACTGGATGAAATGTCTGCAAAGCAATAGAATGACAAAATCTATAGGCAAAAGAATTACACTTTTGGGTCAGGTGCGGTTGCTCAAGCCTGTAATCCTAGCACTTTGTGAGGTTGAGGCGGGCAGATCACTTGAGGTCAGGAGTTCAAGACCAGCCCGGCCAACATGGCGAAACCCTGTCTCTACTAAAAACACAAAAATTAGCCGGGTGTAGTGGTGCACACCTGTAGTCCCAGCTACTCAGGAGGCTGAGACACGAGGATTGCTTGAACCCAGGAGATGAAGGTTGCAGTGAGCTGAGATGGCACCACTGCACTCCAGCCTGGGTGACAGCGAGACTCTGTCTCAAAAAAAAAAAAAAAAAAAAAAAGAGTTACACTTTTGTAAAGTGACGTGGAATCATGTCCCATACTCCATACCCAGGCTAGTAGGTTTAATGTGTGAATATGTGTAACAAACATTTCAGTAGGATTGACTTAAAGGACCAACATGGATTAGTGGTTTAACATAGCAGTGACAGGGCCGGGCTGGCTAGATTTCACTCCTGAGTCTGCCACTTACTGGCTGTGTGGCTTTGGGTAAGCTCTTTAACCTCTGTGTGCCTCAGTTTTCATCCTTTATCAAATGGGGATAATGAAAGTCTCTACCTCACTGGGTTATTGTGAGAATTAATGGGTTTAAACCCAGAAACATGTTTACAGGAATGCCTGGCATGTAGCAGATCTTTAATAAGTACTAGATATTTTTAAAATTTGATTTTTTTTATTTTTTGAGATGGAGTCTTGCTGGAGTGTCACCCAGGCTGGAGTATAGTGGCATGATCTCGGCCCACTGCAACCTCCACCTCCCAGATTACAGCAACTCTCCTGCCTCAGCCTCCTGACTAGCTGGGATTATAGGCATGTGCCACCACGCCTGGCTAAGTTTTGTATTATTAGTAAAGATGGGGTTTCACAATGTTGGCCAGGCTGGTCTTGAACGCTGGTCTCAGGTGATCCACCTGCCTTGGCCTCCCGAAATACTGGGATTACAGGTGTGAGCCACTGCCCCCGGCCTAAAATTTGATTTTATAGAGGCAGGGCCTCGCTCTGCCACCCAGGCTGGAATGCAGTGGTGCAATCATGGTTCACTACAGCCTCGACCTCCTGGACTCAAGGGATCCTCCCACCTCAGCTTCACAAGTAGTTGGGACTACAGGCATGCACCACCACATCTGGATAATTTTTTATTTTTTTGTAGAGATAGGGTCTTGCTGTGTTGCCCAGGCTGATCTTGAACTCTGAGCCTCAAGTGATCCTCCTGCCTTGGTCTCCCATAGTGCTGGGATTATAGATGTGAGCTACCATGCCTGTCCAAGTGTTAGATATTTTATTATTATTACCATGCACCTACTAAGTGCAGACTGGGGCCAGGCATGAGGAGACAAAGTTAATCACCCCCAATGATAGTAGTTGACAGTCAGTGCTTGCTTTCATCCACCCAACAAATATTCGTTAAGCACCAATTTTGTAAATAAAGAGCTTACTTTCAAATGGAGGGTAGCAAGACAATAAATTTCCATACATAAGTAAAATATATGGTATATTGTATGAAAAGTGCCAAGAAGGAAAATAAAGCAAGGGAATGCACCACGAGTGTTGAGAGGGGACTGTCATGTGAAAAGAGAATCATGAAGGAACGTCTTATTGAGAAGGTGACATTTGAATGAAGACCCAAGGGAGAGTGGGCCATGTGGATATTTTCAATTAGAGTCTTCCAGGCAGAGAGTGCGACAGGACCACTTCCATGAGTGGGAGGTAAGGGCCAGTGTGTTTGGAGGGGAGTGAGAGACAAGGCCAGCCATGTAGTGACTGTTAAAGGAAACCCTAATGACTTTGGCTTTTACTCTGGGTGGAGGAATCGTGTGACATCGAGCAAAGAAATATCACAATTGGATTTATGTCTACCTTGGGTGATTATTCCTCCATGCATTATCTTGTTCTCCCGTTTTGTTTTTTTTTCTTGGTGAATGTGGGGTTTTATTGGGTAATGGAGGTGGCTCTCGGTGGGATGGATGGGGAGCTAGAAAGGGGATGGAGTGGGAAGATGATCTTCCCCTGGAGTTTGGCTGTCCTGTGACCAATCTCCTCTCCAACTGTCCCCAGCCAAACTCTTCTTGGCCTTCAGATGCTCCTTTCTCTGCCATGCTGCTCTTCTGCTCCTCTTCTCTTCTATTCATCTGCTCATCTGCTTGTATGCTCATGGAGCCTGGGGTTTGGGGTTTATATAGGTACAGGATAGTGGGATGTGGCAGGCCAAAACCTAACATTTGGGCGTGAAAACGGGAATCCCTATTCCCATTTAGGGCTGCAGATTTCCAGGCTTGGGTGTTCTCTTGTTTTTTAAATGAAGGAAACTGGGGCTTAGGAGACTAAGGGACTTGTCTAAAGTCACAGGGTTAGTAAATGGCAGTTCTTGGATTTGTACCCAAAGCTGGTGGTGACCACCACTGGCTCCCACTGCCCTCAAGGTCTAGCAGTCCATGTCATCATATTGCAGAGCTCTTACTGTGTGCATGTGGTACACAAAATAAGGCTTTCCATGCTCAGGGGAAGGAAGCTCTGGTATCAGTGCATAGTTTGAGTGTTCTTTAGTTGGTTCTGGGTATTAATTGCTGCTGTGCTTTAGTGATTAATGGATTAGCAGAATTACCGCTTGGTTTTATATTAATTTGTGTGTGTGTGTTCACTCACTCCACAGATATTTGCTGAACACCTACTATGTACCAGGCTCTATTCTAAGCCCTGGACAGACACAGTGATAAGACCAAGTTCCTGATATACTAGTCAACCATTCTGCCCTCTCTAGTTCTGTGCTATCACTGATGTTGTTTTCACTAGAGGGTGGGCTGGGGGTTGGCCTAGGGAGGGATGAGTCTTTAGTCCTCTCCAAGTGGCTTATGATAAAGATGTTTGAGGACCACAACTGGCATCTTTGATCTGGTCTACTTTTGCTTCTTGATTGGAATGCAGTGAATTTCCATTGAAGGTGCAATGAGAAGAGAGAGGCCATGGGGCTCGGGAAATACCCTGGCCTTGGGTGGGGTTGGTGCATCTGTCAGCATCAGTGGTGGTCTGCTGCTAAGATAAGAAATCCAGGGTTGCTCTTAAGGATCCTAGAGTTTTCTCCCAGGTTGGGCACATCAGATCCAGCAACGACAATATCTCACTTGCATGTTGGTTGGTAACTGGTTTGAGTAGGTAAGGTTCACATTATTCAAAGACCGAAATGGATGTTTTTCCTGTTGCCAAGAGAAATGCAATGGGCTCATTTCTCTTTTCTCTTGGGATGGGAAAGCCACAACCTCCACTATGATTTTCATGGACAGCAACTCATCTTCCTGGTTTTTATTTTTTATTTTATTTTGACACAGGGTCTCACCATTACCCAGGCTGGAGAGTAGGTGTGATCACAGCTCACTGCAATCTTGACCTCCCAGGCTCAGGTGATCCTCCCACCTCAGCCTGCTGGGTAGCTGGGACTACAGGCATGTGGCACCATGCCTAGCTAATATTTTGTAGTTTTTTTTTTTTAGAGGTGAGGTCTTACCATGCTGCCCAGGCTGGTCTTGAATTCCTGGGCTCAAGTGATCCTTCTGCCTTGGCCTCCCAAAGTGCTGGGATTAAAGACATGCGCCACCGCGCAGCCCATCTTCCCATTTTTATAGGAAGGCTGCTGCATAATTTTGGAATCTTTATGCTGGGTTGCAAACTCAAAGGCATAGGGGGTAAGATAGGCAACAGAAATTGTGTATCGAGTGCTTACTGTATGCGTGGCACTGTTCTAAGTGCTTTACATATAACACATTTAGTTTTCACAACCATCCTATGAGGTGATTTTATTTCCATTTTATAGACAAGAAAACTGAAATACAGCGAGGTTAAATAGCCTTGGATTTGAATCGAAAGTCAGGACTGTTCACCACCAGCTCTTACTGCCCTCAAGGAATTTGTAGTTTAATTGTAATGTTGCACCGCTCCTAGTTTGTGCATGTGGATGTGCAAAAAGCTGGCATTTCCATGACTTTGTTACCCAGTAATTAGCAAGAAATGGCAGAAGTGGGATTCAAACTGGTCCCTGGGCTCCTGCTCTCTGCTTTTACTCTGTAGTCCCTTCCATGCATAAATCTGACTGGCGAAGAATGTTACTCATTTCAATACACTAACATTTCCTGAAATTCTCTTTCCTCTTCTCCTTCCCTGCATCTCTCCTTTCTTCAGGTTGCCATGGAGTCGTGGCCCCCTCTTCTGATGACATCTTCAAGTTGGCCGAAGCCAATGCCTGCTGGGCCCTGGAGGACCTGCGGTGCATGGAGGAAGACACATTCATCAGGACTGTGGAACTGCTGGGAGCTGTCCAGGGTTTCAGCCGGCCTCAGCTGATGACCCTGAAGGAGAAAGCAATACAGGTGAAGCCCACCTCAGGGAGGAAACATTAAACAGAGGAAAAAAGAAAAACACCAAAACCAGTTCAGCATTTCTGCACATAGAGCCCTCCTCGAGCAGTTTTCCCATACATCATCTTGAAATTTTACTGCATCAGCTCAGTGATATTGTGATCTCCTTATCTGAGAAAGGAGGAAATTTCCAGTTCCTCCCTCTTCGGGCTGTGGCAGAGAATGGGATGAGATGTGTCTTGGCATCTAGCAGATGCTCAGTGAATCAAGTTCTGTGGATGTCCCAGTGCCTCTGACCAAGGTGGTTTGCAGGAATTAGGCTTTATTCCTTCACCTGGAGAGCCCCAGCTGCTGCTCACAGCAGGTTTTCTCAGAATCATTTGCAAATTTGTCTGAAAATATAACAGAAAGGAGTAAAAAGAGGACTGGAAGTAGCTTTCCATCTTTAAGAAGGTCCCTTTGTTGGCTGGGTGCAGTGGCTTATGCCTGTAATCTCAACACTTTGGGAGGTCGAGGCGGGCGGATCACGGGAGGTCAGGAGTTCGAGACCAGGCTGGCCAACATGGTGAAACCCTGTCTCTACTCAAAATGCAAAAATTAGCCAGGCGTGGTGTCATGTGCCTGTAGTTCCAGCTATTCAGGAGGCTGAGGCAGGAGAATGGCTTGAACCCGGGAGGTGGAGGTTGCAGTAAGCCAAGATTGCGCCAGTGCACTCTAGCCTAGGCGTCAGAGCTGATACCTTGTCTCAAAAATAAATAAAAATAGGCTGGGTGCAGTGGCTCATGCCTATAATCCCAGCACTTTGGGAGGCAGATCACGAGGTCAAGAGATCGAGACCAGCCTGGCCAACATGGTGAAACCCCATCTCTACTCAAAATGCAAAAATTAGCCGGGTGTGGTGGCATGCACCTGTAGTTCCAGCTACTCGGGAGGCTGAGGCAGGAGAATTGCTTGAACCCGGGAGGCGGAGGTTGCCGTGAGCCGAGATTGCATCACTACACTCCAGCCTGGTGATAGAGCGAGACTCTGTCTCAAATAAATAAATAAAAGGAAAAGGTCCCTTTGTGGCCTGTTTTAGCTTTTCTTTCTTTTTTTTTCTTTTTCTTTTAAGACAGAGTCTTGCTCTGTCGTACAGGCTGGAGTGCAGCAGCGTGATCTGTGGTTCACTGCAAACTCTGCCTCCCGGGTTCAAGTGATTCTTGTGTCTCAGCCACCTGAGTAGCTGGGACTACAGGCACAAGCCACCATGCCTGGCTAATAATTGTATTTTAGTAGAGACGGGGTTTGTTTGGCCAGGCTTGTCTCAAACCCCTAGCCTCAATAGATCTGCTCACCTTGGCCTCCCACAGTGCTGGGATTACAGGCATGAGCCACTGCACCCAGCCCTGTTTTAGCTCTTTACATGGTTGTGGAATATCTAGTTACCCTCAAGGGTTAAACAATTCAATGTCTTAAAATTATAAATATAACTGTATTTATGTATTATATGAGTACTTCAAGTTTATTGTAGAAAAGTCAGAAAATAATAAAGAAGAAAATCAGTGATAATCTTTTACTCACTGTTGATATTTTGATAAGCACTGTTCAGCAGATAAGCACTGTTGATATTTTGGTATATTCACTTGAAGCTTACCACACTCCAAAACTATGTATATAAAAAATATTATTTTATCTATTTCATACATATATCTCATGTTTTACAAAAATGATATTATACTTACCTACTATTCAATAACTTGCTTTCTACACCCAACAGTACAGACTGCATATTTTTTCATATCCAAAATGTACATCTATGTCAGTATTTTATTTATTTATTTATTTTTTGAGATGGAGTTTTGTTCTTGTTGCCCAGGCTGGAGTACAATAGTGTGGTCTTGGCTTACTGCAACTTCTGCCTCCCAGGTTCAAGCAATTCTCCTGCCTCATCCTCCCAAGTAGCTGAGATTACAGGCATCCACCACCGTGCCCGGCTAATTTTTGTATTTTTAGTAGAGATGGGGTTTCACAATGTTGGCCAGGCTGGTCTCGAACTCCTGACCTCAAGTGATCTGTCTGCCTGGCCTCCCAAAGTGTTGGGATTACAGGCGTAAGCCACAGCATCTAGCCTATATCAGTATTTTAAATAGCTTTGTAATACAATTAGCCTTCCATATCAATGGGTTCCACATCTGCAGATTCAACCAACCTCAGGTAGAATGTATTTAGAAAAAATGCTCCAAATAACAATATAACAATAAAAAACAATACACATAAAAATACAGTAGCATTTTTGACATAACATTTTGTACATATTTACATAGCACTTATATTGCATCAGGTATTATAAGTAATCTAGAGATGATTTAAAGTATACAGGAGGATGTGCATAGATTATATGCAAATACTACACTATTTTATATAAGGGACTTGAATATCCATGGATTTTGGTATCTTTAAGAAGTCCTGGAACCAATCTTTGGTGGAGGTATCCACAGGGGCAACTTCATTTTATTTATGGTTAGTTCTTATTTATTTAGCTAATTGTTAGACTTTCAGGTTGCATTAAAAAAGTGCCTCAATGTATGCCTTTATACATATACTGTTGGGTACTTGTCTCATTTACTCAGGCTAAATTCCCACAGGTGGAATTTCTGGGTCAAAGAATATAAATACTTTAAAAGCTTTTGATACAGATAGCCAAATTGCCCTCTCAAGAGTATGTACCAACTTATATTCTCAACTACAACAAATGAGGGTATCCCTTACCTTGTATCTTTCCAGTATCGTAAATGGTGATGTCTTTATACTTCTTGACATGTGATGAATCAACATGGTCTGATTGTTTTTAATGTATATTTCTTTAATTATGCTGAGAATAAACTTTTCCCCATACATTTAATTTTTCTTTTGTGAATTCCTTGTTGATGTCTTTTGTCTATCTTTTTTTAAAACAAATATAGTCATCTTTTTATTATTGATTTAAAAGAGAGTTTTATATTAAGATTTACCCTATGTCTTTTTAATTTTTATTTATTTTTTATTAAGGGATAGTTGACAAATACAAATTATATATATTTATGGTGTATACATATATACAATATGATGTTTTGATGTATGTATACATTGGGGAATGGTTAAAGCAAGCTAACATGTCAATCACCTTTCATACTTGTCCGTTGTCAGTTTTTGTTGTGAGAATATTTAACATCTACTCTCTTCACAATTTTCAACCATTCAACACATTATTATCAACTGTGGTCACCATGCTGCACAATAGGTTTCCCTATGTCTGTTTTATTTTTATTTCTTTGAGACAGGGTCTCGCTCTGTCACCCAGGCTGGAGTACAGTGGCACCATCTTGGCTAACTGCAACTTCTGCAAGTGACTCTTGTGCCTCAGCCACCCAAGTGGCTGGGATTACAGGTGTGCGCCACCATGCACAGCTAATTTTTTTTTTTTTTTTTTTGTATTTTTGGTAGAGGCAGGGTTTCGTTATGTTGGCCAGGCTGGTCTTGAACTCCTGGCCTCATGTGATCTGCATGCCTTGGCCTCCAAAAATGCTGAGATTCCAAGTGTGAGCCACTGCACCTAGCCTCCTTATGTCTATTTTAGATACTGCCTTTGTCCATTCAGGCTGTTATAACAAAATATCATAGACTGGTAACTTATAAACAGAAATTTATTTCTCACAGTTCTGGGGGGTGAGAAATCAAAAATTGAAGCACTGGCAGATCCAGTATCTGGTAAGGACTTGTTTTTCATAGATGGTGCTTTCTCACTGTGTCCTCACATGGTGGAAAGGGACTAGCTTGTAGCTAGCTCTCTGGGGTCTCTTTTACAAGGGCACTAATCCCACTCATGAGGGCTCCACCCTTATGACCTAATCATCTCCCAAGGCCCAACCTTCCAATACTATCACATTGGAGATTAGGTTTTAACATATGCATTTTAGAGGGGCACAAACATTCAAATCATTGTAAATACCACCACCAGTGTTCAGTCTAATCTATTTTCTTTTTTTGCCTAAAGGTTTGGGACATGCCATCTTACTGGAGAGAACACCATATCGTCTCCCTGGGGTGCATTGCTCTGGCTCTTAATGAGAGTGAGCTGGAGCAGCTGGACCTCAGCTCCATAGACACTGTGGCTTCCCTAAGCTGGCAAACAGAATGGACCCCGGGACAGGTGGGTGGATGTTTCTGGGTCTTTTAACTATTCCATATTTATAAGAGCTGCCTTCATATCCTTACTGCTAATTTCCTCATCATGGTCATTTTTGAGTCTGTTTCTGTTGACTGATTTTTCTCTTAGTTATGAGTCATATTTTCTTTTTTTGTTTGCAAGCCTAGCAATTTTGATTGGGTGATGAGCATTGTGGATTTTACATTGTTGAGTATTTGATTTAGTTGTATTTCTTTGAAGAGTATTGGGCTTTGTTCTGTCATACACTTAAGTTACTTTCAAATCAGCTTGATCCTTTTGATGCTTCCTTTTGAGTTTTGTTAGGGTAAAACCAGAGTGACCTTTATTCTGTTGTTAATTTATCATCATTACTGTGACATGATTCCTTTGAGGATGTTACCTAATGCTCCATGTATTTCAAGATCTCTCTACTTTGGCTGGTGAGAATGTGAACTATTTCCAGCTCCATATGAGCTCTGGAAGTTGCTCAGCCTAATCCTTTCTGATTACTGATGACTCTTTTCCTGCCTATGTGGAGTTTCACTCTTTGCATGTGCAAAATAGCAGTCAGTACTAGACATCTCTGCAGCTTTCTGGAACCCTCTGCAGTTTCCTCCTCTCCAATACTTTGCCCAAGTGATAAGTGCTGTGGCCTCTCTGAACTTGGATCTCTGTATCCTCAACTCAGCTGGGCCACTGGGCTTGTTTTGGTTCCTCTTCCTGATCCATGTCTTGGAAACTGCTTTTTGGCAGTAAGTGAGGGTAATTTTAAGGGTCATCTTGTTTGTTTTTCTTCTTCTGGGATTATGATTCTGTTGTTCCATATCCAGATGCAGTTGTCTTATATATTTTGTTAAATTTTCTAGTTGTTTATGGTGGGTGGACAATTCCTATGTTAATTAATCCTTCATGGGCTAAAGAAGAAGTTCTTCCCAGAATTTTAATTGTTTTGATTGGGAGAGAAGTTTAGGGTGTCTAATCCACTGTACTGCTGGAAAGGGAAGTGTTAGCCCTTCCATGTTATCTTCATTCTTAGGCAGCTCTCTCAGTGGTCATTTTCAGCACTAGGCTTATATACAACCTAATTAACAAGCCCATAAAAATGTGCCTCTTCTTTATTAGTTTTTGGAAAAGCCTCAGCATTGACTCCACTCATGTAGTTGCCCGCCCCTGAGCAACCACTCTGGTCTGGGGTTGAATATGTTGGTTGGCGAGGCCTGCATCAGGGAGCGGAGTCCATCTTATCACCATCTCATGACCACATGAGCCAAGTGGGGAAGGATATGTGGTAGGCTGATTAAGGTCCCCCAAAGATGTCCATGTCTGAACCCCTGGAAGCTGTGACTATGTTAACTTATGGAGCAAAAGGGACTTTGAAGATGTGATTAAGGATCTTGAGATGGGGAGGTTATCTTGGATTATTTGGGTGGGCCCAATGTAATCACAAGGGTCCTTTTAAGAAGGAGCAAGGAGGGTCATAGATAGAGAAGGTGACATGATAATGGAAGCAGAGGGACCTAGAAAGAGATCTGAAGGTGCTCTGCTGCTGATTTTGGAGATGGAGGATGGGGCTATGAGCCAAGGAAATGCAGGTGGCCTCTTGAAGCTAGAAAAAGCAAGAAAGTGAATTCTTCTTAGAACTCCCAGAAGGAACCCATCCTTCTAGTCCATTTTAGGACATACAGTCTCCAGAACTATAAGAGAATAAATGTGTATTTTTAAAGCCACTATGTTTGGGGTAATTTGGTAGAGTAGCAATAGGAAGCTAATAGAGGGTAATTTTCCAAAGAAAAAGTGTGGACGCTGAGCAGCCAAAACCAATGAATGTCCCCCTACTCTTTTGAGCTTTTTGTAATCACGGTGGCCATGTTTCATAACTCTGAGTGGCGCCATCCAAACAGAATACAGTGTGAATGGTGCACCCCTGGAGCTGGGCAACATGCAGATCCTGGCCATGAAGATTACATGAGTTAATACTTGAAAACATTTTGAACAATGTCTGGTACATAGTAGTCAATAAAAATTAGCTGTTTTTATGTTGATATTGACATCATTGCATTGTCATCATCAACATTATCATCATCATTACAGCCCCTTTCTCTGGGTTAGTCTCCTCCTTTGCAAGATGAGAGGATTAGCCCCAACAATCTGAGGTTCCTTCCAGTCTGATATTCTATAATCCCATGGTTCTTTGACTCTAAAACTGGTTTTGACTAGTTTGAGAAGTGCCACATCACACTGTGCTATTAAAATCATTCTATTTGCAGTCTTGGAGAAACAGAAAAATACATCCGGAAACTAGGGTATCTCCTTCCCTTTGCACTGATTTTAATTCTCATGGATGGCAGTGAGATTTATCAATATGTTTGAAGAGGATATGAAAACCTAACACTTGCATGTATCATTTGTAGTCAGTTCTTCAACTTAAGCTCCCAATCAACCTTAAATGCATGTTTCTAGATTAATAGTCAGACCTGACGGAACTACATTAACAGATAGTTCAGCTCAAAAACCAATATAAGGGAAGAAACTATTATAGAAGCCAGAGGGATGAACAGAGAGATTGAAATCTTAAAGCTATTCATTTTTCAACGGTTAATATTGCCTAAAAGTGTTGGTATTAATTGTCTTGGAATCATTACATATACACTGGTCTCATCACTCAAGGAAATTTATTTTAACTTATCACCTTGCAGGCTGAGCTTGCATTTTCCGGGTTTCAGTGGCAAGGACAATTTAATACCATATCTTCAAAGTAATTTCATTTAAATTGTATTTTTGCACTTTCATTTTAAAGTGAGCGTGCCTGAGAGTTGAGGAGCCCAAATTGCTCTGAGTCAACTAGTGAAACCTGATTGTGAAGACTTAATAAGAAAAATTTGAAAACTAACTTGAATCTCCATATTTTCTCCATAGCCAAACACCTTCACTGGCTAAGAGTATAGGCCCTGGAATCAGACTGCCTGGGTTTTGATCCTAGAACCATCATTTTCTTTTCTCTTTCTTCTTCTTCTTTTTTTTTTTAGAACGAGTTTTGCTCTTGTTGCCCAGGCTGGAGTGTAATCTCCACTCACTGCAACCTCTGCCTCCCGGGTTCAAGCAATTCTCCTGCCTCAGCCTCCTGAGTAGCTGGGATTACAGGCATGCATCATCACACCCTGCTTATTTTGTATTTTTAGTAGAGACGGGGTTTCTCCATGTTGGTCAGGCTGGTCTCCAACTCCCGACCTCAGGTGATCTGCCCGCCTTTGTCTCCCAAAGTGCTGGGATTACGGGCAGGAGCTACGGCGCCTGGCCACAACGATCATTTTCTAGCTGTGTGATCTTGGCCTAGTTACTTAACCTCTCCTTGCCTCAGTTTGCTTATCTGCAAACTAGGGATACTATTAATACTTACCTCATAGTGTTATTTAGGAGGATTAGATGAGATAGTATGTGTAAAGTGGTCAAAGTGGTGCCAGCACACAGTATGCACTCAAGAAATGTTAGCTACAATAAATGTTAGCTATTACCACTTTGGATATACAGTCCCATTAAGTCAAAGACATATAAGTCTAAGCATGGTGTCACTGCATCCCCCGCCCCCATAGTAGCTGTGAGCTTTGTAATCATGGAGGACAACTTGATGAGGACACTGACCAGTCCAATTTTCAGAAACATGAGAAATCTTCCTGAAGCCAGTCTATTACATGAAGGCAGCAAAATGAAGCATGTCAAATAATATATATTGCCCACGACTTCTGTAAGTCACTCACTCAGATGTTGTTTCATTCATTCATTCATTCATTCATTTACTTACTCAAGAAGTACTTATTGAACTCCTACTGTGTGGCAGGCATTATGCTAGGTGCTGGGGACTCATTGGTAAACTACCTGGATATGGTCCTTTTCTTTTGGGAGCCTACTTGGTGATACAGACAAAAAAGTGAGTAATCAAAGTGAAAAATTTGAAAAATCACGATAAGTGATGTGGAAAATGGACAAGGTGCTCATGGGAATAGTGGGAAGAAGGGCTGTTTGAGATGAAAGAGTCCAGAGGGCAGTTTTCTCTGAGTAGGTAGCATTTAAACACACCTGAGGTGTGGGAAGCACCAGCCCATGAAGATGGAATTTCATTGCAACATTTCACAATCTTCCTCAACACTTTCTCTCAACACCTTAATGATCTATATTGTGTGATGGTGATGACTAACATTAAACGGAGATGGGGGCTGGGCATGGTGGCTCATGCCTGTGATCCCAGCACTTTGGGAGACTGAGGTGGGTAGATCACTTGAGGCCAGAAGTTTGAGACCAGCCTGGCCAAAATGGTGAAACACTGTCTCTACTAAAAACACAAAAAATTAGTTGGGTGTGGTGGCGGGCACCTGTAATCCCAGCTACTTGGGAGTCAGAGGCATAAGAATTACTTGAACCCTGGGGGATGGAGGTTGCAGTAAGCCAAGATCATGTCACTGCACTCCAGCCTGGGTGACACAGTGAGACTCTGTCTCAAAAAAAAAAAACAAAAAAAAAACCAAAGAGAGTTGGGAAGATTGACTATAGCCTGTGATTTTCGCTTCCACTTAGAGGTCTGTCCTTGGATGTCTCCTCATCTTTGCCTTGTGAGGTCTTATAATCTCTTTTACTTGCTCCCATGAGCACTGAAGGAACCAGACTTTATTTTGTGAGACAGAGTCTCACTCTGTCACCCAGGCTGGAGTGCAGTGGCACAGTCTTGGATCACTGCAACTTCCACCTCCCAGACTCAAGCAATCCTCCCACCTCAGCCTCCCAAGTAGCTGGGACCACAGGCACGTGCCACCACACCTGGCTAATTTTTGTATTTTTTTGGTAGAGACAAGCTTTCACCATGTCGGCCAGGCTGGTCTTAAACTCCTGACTTTAAGTGATCCTCCTGCCTCGGCCTCCCAAAGTGCTGGGATTACAGGTGTGAGCCACCGTGCCCAGCCCAGACTTTATTTTGTAGCTGATCTTCATAGGATTGGCTTGGATGCCTCCTCAGGTCCTACATAGGTAGATAAAATGAATCAGCACATGTTTAGTTACAAGTAGCAGAAAACCCAACACAAACTGGCTTGAACAAATAAAGGGGCTGGGTGCAGTGTGCAGTGGCTCATACCTGTAGTCCTAGAACTTTGGGAGGCTGAGATGGGCAGATCACTTGAGGTCAGGAGTTTGAGACCAGCCTGGCCAACAGTGAAACTACTTCTCTACTAAAAATACAAAAATTAGCCAGGCATGTTCACGCCTGCCGGTAATCCCAGCTACTGGGGAGGCTGAGGCATGAGAATCGCTTGAACCTGGGAGAGGGAGGTTGCAGTGGGCAGAGATCATGCCGCTGCACTCCAGGCTGGGTGACAGAGTGAGACCTTGTCTCAAAAAAAAAAAAAAAAAAAAAAAAAAAAAAGGAATTTATTGACTCCCATTACTGGAAAGTTCAGGGGTAGTGTTCAGATACAGCTGGATCCAGGATCTTCAACACTCTGGGTGGGAATCTGTCTCTTATCATGTTTTTGAACTTTGCTTTTCTTTGTGTTGGCTTCATTGAGAGACAGGCTCTATGCCTGCATGTGGTAGGTTCCAGCAGATCCTTGTGTATATCCTTCTAAGTTCAAGTCCAGAGTAAAGAAAGCTCTTCCCCTAATGCTCCACTCAAAGTTCTGGTTGACTCTGGTTAAATCACATGTCCAATCCAGAACCAGTGACTGCAGCTAGGCTAAGGTATGAATTGAAATTCATCACTCCTGGAACTTGGTGCAGTTAGCTTTGACTGAACCACACGAAGCAGGAATACAAGAGAGGTGGTTCTCCAGAGGAAGTTATGAATGATGAATAGCCACTGTGCTAGAATTATGGAGACTTATGTGTCAGCCGCCTTAAATCAAGGCTTAGTTTAAAATAGTTTAACACCAAAGCATTTTGTGTGCTACTCTTGGAATTGAAGAGTAAACATTGGAATTGAAGGGGTAAACATATTTCTGTAGGACCATAGAGGAAGAAAAAATCATTCTGGCTGAAACCTCATGAAGAAGGTGACATTTGAGTTGAACCAAAAAAAAAAAAAAAAGAATGTCTGCACTTGGAAGTGCAGAAGGGCATTTCAGATGAAAGGACTGGTTTGAACAAAGGCAAAGAGACAGGAAATTATAAGGTTTTTTTGGAGGTTGTGGAAAGGCTGGGTGCGGTGGCTCATGCCTATAATCCCAGCACTTTGGGAGGCCGAGGTGGGTGGATCACTTGAGGTCAGGAGTTTGATACCAGCCTGGGCAACATGGTGAAACCCCGTCTCTACAAAAAATACAAAAAGCCAGATGTGGTGATGTGCTCCTGTAATTCTAGCTACTTGGGTGGCTAAAACACGAGAATTGCTTGAACCTGGGGAGGTGGAGGTTGCAGCGAGCTGTGCCACTGCACTCCAGCCTGGGTGACAGAGCAAGACTCCGTCTCCAAAAAACGAAAAAAAAAAAAAAAAAAGGGGAGAAGAAACGTTGTGGAAAAAGATGCTGGAAAAGTTTGGATCCTGATGCAGAAGAAGTTGTATGTCCAAACTGTTTGAAGGTCATAAGAGTGACTGAAGGAAATAAGCAGCAGACACACAGGACACAAGTGCCTTTAATATTGGTGAAGGATGTAAGAGATTCATTGCCTGAAGACACTTCCATAGATTAGGAGACATACTCAGTTGAAGTAGTATCTTAAGGACATGAACTTGGATGCAGAGGCCAGGATGGTTTGGAGTGGGGATTCCAGAGAAGTAGGATGGGAGATCAGTCAGGAGACTACAGCAACAGCTTATTTATCCCCTCAGGCCTGGGGACCTTGATCATTCCTGGATGGTTTATCTTTTATTCTTACTATTTTTTAGGCTGAATCCATTTTGCAAGGGTACCTGGATGATTCAGGATACAGTATCCAGGACCTGAAGAGCTTTCATTTGGTAGGACTTGGTGCAACCCTGTGTGATATAAACATCACTGAAATCCCACTTATAAAGATCTCAGAATTCAGGTAACTAAAATATGAATGTGCAAAATGGCAAATGGGTTAATTCATCCATCCATCCATCCATCCATCCATCCAGATATTCCACCTCCTGACACTTGGCACCTTTCTGGGCTAAAATCCCACTGGGCTAATGGGATAAGCTGGATCTGCTGTCCCTGCTGAGCCTACTGTGCAGTGTATGTGTGTATGTGTGTGTGTGTGTGTATGTGTTTGTTTTTGGCTGAAGAGTCCAAGCTCATATTATATCCCTCCCTCTTTAACCACTACCAGGGTGGTAGTGGCCAGAATTGGGACCCTGCTCTGCAGCACACATGTCTTAGCCGAGTTTAAGAGGAAGGCTGAAGTTGTGTTTGGGGATCCCACTGAGTGGACCAGTTCTGTCTTGCAGGAGCTTGGGACCATTGCAGGTAAGACTCACCCTGAGCATACCTTTCTCTCCCTTTCCAAACTCAAATGTGGGGACACAAAATAAAACATTATCCTTGGCCATGTGTAGCAAACATCAGTGGCGTTACAGTAGAACCTACATTTCATGATTTGAAGTTGCAGAGGGTGGGTCTGCAAATCTGCTTTTAAAACAAGCTCTTTTGGAGATTCTTGTGTTCACTAAAGTTTGGAAAACCGCTAGTTTAGAATGTGATTTAATTGGCCCCTAAGTAGGTTTATACAAAATTTGAAAGTGTGTAAATTGAAGTTCCTTCTGGGCATGCGTTTCACTGTAGGAGGCCAATCAGGGCTAATGTGACCCACATTTTTTTTTTCTGAGTTGATGAAGGAACTTGATTCCCCAGTGTGATTTCCAGGGCCTTTTGTAAGGAATGATGCCTGCCTAGAACACTCAGATCTGAGCATTATGCAGCACCATTAATAAAACAAGCAGAGTTCTGATGGCTTGAACTAAACCCCCGTGATTCCTTTTTCTCCCCAGCTGGATTAACTAAGGCAGAGCTCCGGATGCTTGACAAGGATTTGATGCCATATTTCCAGCCATCAGCAATAAAATGCCTTCCTGATGAGATATTCAAAGTAGGTGCTCAGTTCTTCAAGGAGAAATGGGAGCTTGACCCCATTTCAAATCACACAGGGAAACAGGTGATGGGCCTTGGAATTTAGAGGCTTGTGACCAGGCTCTGCTGATGGGGTCAGAGGAGATCTGTGTGAGTTTAGGTGTTTTTAAAAAACATTTTTTCTTAAAATTACAATATGTAGTTTAATTATATTTATTTTTATGGTCATCTTCTCTTCTTCTAGCAGGTGGTACTGATTTTCTACTTATGGTGGTATGACAGGTTCATAAACCCTTACAAAAACCCCTGGGGACAGATATAGTTCAGAAATCAGAATTTCTCAGATTTTGAAAAGATCACCCTGTACATTTACTGTATGTAACTTCATACCCCCAGCAGTGTCTGGGGAAGCACCTTGTAAGCAAACACACTAATATTTCTGTGAAGAAATCTGTGACAAGCCACAGTAATTGGAATAAATAGAGACTATAAATAAATAGCATCACATTACTTCAGGTCAAGTTTTGCCGATAAATAAGTTTGACTTAAACTTTGGGGGAAAACTTGCAGTTTTCAGATTATTTTTGGACTTTGGAATTACAGATGAGGGATTGTGGACCTCTGTAACATTTCCTTTTAAGATATAATTAAATAAAAATATTTTAGTTGATTTAGGTCAGGCATGGTGGCTCACACCTGTAATCCCAACATTTTGGGAGGCTGAGACAGGCCAATCACCTGAGGTCAGGAGTTTGAGACCAGACTGGCCAACATGGTGAAACCTGGCCTCTATGAAAAATACAAAATTAGCTGGGCGTGGTGGTGGATGCCTGTAATCCCAGTTACTTGGGAGGCTGAGGCAGGAGAATCACTTGAACCCGGGAGACAGAGGTTGCAATGAGCTAAGACCCACACCATTGCACTCCAGCCTGGGCAACAAGAGCGAAACCATCTCTCTCTCTCTCTCTCTATATATATATTTTTTCTATATATATATATTTTTAGTTGATTTAAAGAAAAGTATTAGGAAAATCACAAGAGGACAGGTGAAAAACTGCTATGAAAAAATTGAGAGGGTGAAATTGGATCATTTGAAGGAAGGGAAGCAGGGTATCTAATGACCTTGCGACCCTTTTTTCTGTCTGTATACAAGATTAGGGGAGTGTTTGGTGGGAATAGTCTGCTCTGATGAGGAGGCAGTGATTCTGGTGTTCCTGTTTGCTGCATAATGTGGGAACACGTTTTGTCCAGCACTTCTGGATAAAACACACAAACCAGGCTCGACAAACTCCCCCAGTGCCACATCACTTGTTCATTTCAAGAAAGATAGCCGAGGCCGGGTGCAGTGGCTCACACCTGTAATACCAGCACTTTGGGAGGTTGAGGAGGGTGGATCACAAGGTCAGGAGATTGAGACCATCGTGGCTAACATGGTGAAACCCTGTCTCTACTAAAAATACAAAAAAATTAGCTGGGGTGGTCACGTGTGCCTGTAGTCCCAGCTACTCGGAAGGCTGAGGCAGGAGAATGGCGTGAACCCAGGGGGCGGAGCTTGCAGTGAGCCGAGATCGCTCCACTACACGCTAGCCTGGGCGACAGAGCGAGACTCTGTCTCAAAAAAAAAAAAGAAAGCCGACCTTCAATCACTTCAGCATCCTGGACAGTTCTGAGCACATTGCAGGCATAATAGCTGTTTGAGGGCAATAAATAGCAGTCCTCAAAGCCATTGAGCAAATACCTGCTTCCCCTCTGGGGCACTCTGCATGGGACAAGCAGCTTGGTCTTGGATGCTGGCATTTTGCTAAGCACTTTCTCTTGGTCTTGTTTGGAGTGCTGTTGTGCTGCTTCCTTGTACAGGTATTTATCTATTCCAGAAATCCCTACTGATCACCTACATTGTGGCAGGCTCCAGGGTAGGTGCACCTAAGAATGCACAGGTGAAGGGGTTATCACATAGTGCCTTCAGGGGCCTAAAAGGTAACATAAGGTGCAGTAGGCTGGGTAGAGACCGAAGTGAACTGGAGAGCCCTGTCTAAATGTGGAGGCTGCTTCTCATTCCTAGCACATTCATGCAGTGTGGCCATGTGGGCCCAGGATTGCTGAATTTTCCTTTTCACTTTTTTCGAGAAGAAGTCAGAAATCTTCATTTTCATATGGAATTGCTTGATAATTAAATGTTGGCAGCCAATCTGAATTTATTTTTGAAAACACAGTGCTGTAGGCCTAGAGATTCAATCTGGCCTGTGGGTCTCAAGTCAGCAACATTGATAAAAGAGATAATTTTTAGAATACAGACTCTGTGTTAATGGTATATGGAAGCCAAAAAAGTACCTCTGTGACCACCCCACCGTGTGTGTGTGTGTGTGTGTGTGTGTGTGTGTGTGTGTAGTGAGAGGAGAGGAGGTGATGCTGAATTTTAATTTTTTTGAGACAAAGTCTCACTCTGTTGCCCAAGGGAGTGCAGTGGCACAATGATGGCTCACTGCACCCTTGATCCCCTGGGCTCAAGCAATCCTCTCACGTCAGCCTAAGTAACTAGGACTACACACTTGGCTAATTAAAAAAACTTTCTGTAGAGAAGGGGGGTCTCACTGTGTTGCCCAGGCTGGTCTCGAACTCCTGAGCCCCGTTAATCATTCTGCCTCAGCCTCCTAAAGTGCTGGGATTGTAGGCATGAGCCATGGCACTTGACCGACCAGATACTGAATCTTGGAGAACAGCTGGCGATGAAGAAGAAACAGTGTTCCAGGCAGAAGGAGGTGCACAGAAAGATGCTGCCTCTAGGGAACTGTAAATATTGGCACCCACTCTCCTGGAGTGAAGAATGCCATGTGTGAGGCTGGAGAGGTGGGCAGAGTTTTTTCCAGGAGCCTGAACTGTGTTCTGGAGTGGGGTTCCTGGAAGGGCTTTACACAGAGGGATATGATTCCAGGGAAGTATCTACCTGGACAAAAGAGGAGGAGAGGGTGACTGACAGGAGAGGAAGGGATGAGGGAGCATAAGCATCTTTCCCAGATTCTTCAGGGCCTTTAGAAAATAAACATGATGATATAGAGTCCCCTTCGTATTCCAGTCCCATTGGAACGAGTCACCAAGTCCTTTGATCTGGAAGTGACTTCAGAAGACACCTTGTTCACAGTCCTTGAAGACATAGTCTGGCCGGCAGAATTTCCAACTCGTGTTGTCCATAGCAGATATCACCAATAGATGACTGCATTTTCCCTCCATGGAGCCCTCACAGAGCTCATCACATGGTGCTCAGGCAGTCAAACCAAAGGATCAGAATCAGTCAGCAGAGGAGATGAGTTCTCTATGCTGTCTCACATTTATCCCCAAAGCCCAGGGAGGCTGTGTAATTTCTTCAAGGTGACACAGCAAGTATGTGGCAGAGCAGGGGCTCAAATTCAGGCCTCTGATCTTTAAGGCCTGTGTTTCCCCCTCCACATCAGTGTTTCAGGAGGTGGAAGACTTGAAGCACTGGGAAGCTGTCTTGCATTGCATTAAACAACATTGCCGCATAGGGAGGAAATCATGCTTCCCTTTTCAACTCTCCATTAGTACTTCCAAATACCTCAAGAAGGAAGTGTCAATTTAACCCTGTATAATACATTTTATATTCTCTCTCTCTCTCTTTTTTTTCAAGAGGCCAGGGGTTCAGATATTGTTGGCGGACAAATCTAGCTAGGATTCAACAATATTGTTTTATTTTTATTTTGCGGCTCCTATTTAATGCTTGCTTATGGCAAGTCTGCCGGCTTTCCGTTTTTGGAAACTTCCATTTTAAATTTTCTATTTTTAAATGCATTTATTTTGGTAGTGCAAGAGTGATCTAATTTTAAGGAAATATCTTAAAGAGGACCACACATGATACACACAAGGGGATGGCAAAGTTGTGTGCATCCTGCGCGGACGCCCGAGATGTGGGAAATCCGGGGAGGGGCCCCGTGTGAGGGTGCTGCCCCTTTGCCTCCTGCAGGAGCTGTCCGCGGAGCAGATCGCCTCCCTGGGTCCGGAGAACGCCGCGGCGGTGACCCACGCCCAGCGCCGGCGGCTCAGTCCACTGCAGCTGCAGAGCCTCCAGCAGGCGCTAGATGGCGCCAAGACTCACTCCTGGCAGGACGCGCCCGCTAGCGCCGGTCCCACTAGAACCTCATCCTCGCGTTCTCCCGCAGGTGAGCGGAGCCGCCCTCTGCCCCGCGTCCCAGCCCCACTCTCCTTCCTTGTCCTCCCTGTCAGGCCTGGGGTGGGGAGGTTCTTAAGATTCAGAGCGAGGTCTCTGACAGTCACTGGGGATTCTGCCCTCAGTGAAAAACCCAAAGTCCCTATCAAGCTTCCCTACCAAGCTTCAGAATTAGTGATTCTCAACTATGGCTGCCCTTGGGTGGGGGGCATTAAACATCTTCCAGTTCTCCCGCCCCTACCCAGAACGCATAACATCAGAAACTCAGGACTAATTTCATTTTAGCCGCTCCTTTGCAAACTCCCTCCTCACTATCCAATAATAATGAACTATTATTATTATTATTATTATTATTATTATTATTATTATTATTTTGACTCAGAGTCTCGCCCTGTCGCCCAGGCTGGAGTGCAGTGCCGCGATCTCGGCTCACTGCAACCTCCACCTCCCAGGCTCAAGCGATCCTCCCACCTCAGCCTCCCAGTAGCTAGGATCACAGGTGTGTGCCACCATACCTGGTTAATTTTTGTATTTTTAGTAGAGATGGGGCTTCACCATGTTGGCCAAGCTGGTCTTGAACTCCTGACCTCAGGTCATCTGCCCACCTCGGCCTCCCAAAGTGTTGGGATTACAGGCGCGAGCCACCAAGCCTGGCCTGTCCAATATTAATTAATTCAACCCATGTTTACTGGGCACCTACTATGTTCCAAGTCTGCAGTAGGGGCTGGGAATACAGAGGTGAGCAAGATAGATAAGGCCCTCTTGTAAATGAAGAAGATATTTCAAATCTGACAAGACCAGGGAGGGTGATAGTGACTGAGGGCTGAGCTAAGATAGAGAAGCCTCCCCAGGGAGTGGCATTGGATCCTGGGAACATGGCCTTCTTTCCTTTTTCTCCCCCATGCCTTTCTTACAGCTCTCCCCATTTCCCCTTCACTTTCTCACTTCTTTGTGGTGCCTTCTGTTCTTAACACCACATTTGGACCATGCCCTGGGGAGATAGCTTCTAACAAGATGGGGAACAGAGATGTTCCCTGCCCTCATTGAGCTCTCGGTGCAGCCTGGCGGGGAGGGAAGACATGTACCCTGGTGAACATGAGGCAGGTGCTGGGTGCTGAGATGGGGAACACACATGGGTCAGGAAACCTCCTAAAGTCAGTGATGTCTCAGATGAGACACAAGGTGAGAAGAAGATGGGCTTAGCGAGGTAGACAGTGTCTCAGGAGTAGGTACCGGCATGGGCAAGTGCCCAGAGAAGTCAGAGGACTTGGTGCTTGACTAAAACCTCCACTCCACCTTTTCCTGACTTGAATGTCTCCCTATCCTGCCTTCACATAGGGATGGTGAATTGGAGTATTCCCCATTTCTGCAGCCAAAAGTGGCCAGAGGTGGCACTTGAAAACATAAATCATGCCTTTTGATGTATTATATTATTACTTTAAAACACTTTTCATTGAGGCTGGGCACATTGGCTCATGCCTGTAATCCTAGCACTTTGGGAGGCCGAGGTGGGCGGATCACCTGAGGTCAGGAGTTTTGAGACCAGCCTGGCCAACATGGCAAAACCCCGTCTCTACTAAAAATACAAAAATTAGCCGGGTGTGGTGGGGGGCACCTGTAATCCCAGCTATTCGGGAGGCTAAGGCAGGAGAGTTGCTTGAACACTGGGGGCAGAGGTTGCAGTGAGCTGAGATCATGCCAGTTCACTCCAGCCTGGGCAAAAGAGCAAAACTCCATCACAAACAAACAAACAGCAACACAAAAAAACTTTCCATTGAAATATGATACGCATATATTTAAAAGTTATTTGTAAATGTTATAGTGTTTTGCATGAATAGGTAATATGTGCAATAGATAATGCACAGGGTTCCAAATATATAAAGTCTGAAAGGCATGTGGTGAAACCTTGTCCTCCAGCCCCTGTCCCCCAGCCACCCTGTTCCCTCCCCAGAGGCAACCAATGTTAGCAGCTTCTTGTGTATTTGTCCAGAGATATTCTATGCATACACAGCAAATCAAATATAGATGATCTCTGCACTTTTCACAAAAGCTTATTATACACCTTATTCTGCACCTTGTATTTTTCACCTAACCATATACTTTGGAGGGAGTTCTGTATCTGTGCACAGGAGCTGTGCCATTGTTGGTTTTATGGCTATGCCGTAACTGTATTCAACCAGAGGTCTGTAGATGGACCTTGCAGTTGTTTCTATTTTTTTTTTTTTTTTGCTGTTATGAACAATGCTGCAGCTCCTGACCTGATATAATTTGCATCTGTGCAGTATGTCTGTAGGATAAACTCTTCAAAGTGAGATTGCTAGATCACAGGGTCTGCATTTATAATTTTGATGGATGTTGGTCGGATGTGGCAGCTTATGCCTGTAATCCCAGCACTTTGGGAGGCTGAGGCAGGTGGATCACTTGGGGTTAGAAGTTTGAGATGAGCCTGGCCAACATGGTGAAACCCCGTCTCTACTAAAAATGCAAAAATTAGCCAGGTGTGGTGGCACATGCCTTAGTCCCAGTTACTAGGGAAGCTGAGGCAGAGGAATCGCTTGAACCTGGGAGACAGAGGCTACAGTGAGCCGAGATGGCGCCATTGCACTCCATCCTGGGTGACAGAGCGAGACTCTGTCTTCAATTTTTTTTTTTAATGGATGTTGTCAAATCCCCTGCAGAAAGGTGTGACCAGTTTTCCCTTGAAACAGCAGTGTCAGAAAGTGATGAGGGCCCCTTAAAAAGATGTTCCCTGCATGTCCCTGGCTGGGCAAGATCCTGGATGCCCCTCCTTCATTCACCCCAAGGGCCTAAGTGAGGGCTGCCATTGGATGAACCCTTCCTATGGACCAGAGCCCTAATCTTTTCTTTCCTAAAGTTGCTTAATCATCAGAATCACCTGGGAGAGATGCTTAAAATACAAATTCCTGGGTCTCCTGGCAGACTTGCTAAATCAGAATCTCCAGGGGATCCTGGAATTGGTGTTTCTAACAAGCTCCCTAGTACATGTTGACTGACACAATCTCATTTAATTCTCACTCCCCCACCCCTCCTCCTCTTTGGGGGTCATTGTTCCCATTTAAGAGACGAACAAATCAAGGCTCTGCATCAAGTGGTCCCAGAGACAGACTCGGGGAGTTGGACATGATGTGTCTACCTTCTGCTTGCTGCCAGAACTTCATGTGTACTCTTATTTTGTATTTGCTTTTAGGAGCTCTCCAGTCGTGGGGTCTCTGGCTTGGTTGTCCCCTGCTGGTTCTAATGGCCAAGCTCCTGTGGTGAGTGGCCTGAGCGCATCGTCCTGTGTTGCCCCAAGCAGCTGGCCAACGTGTGTAGAGACAGCATGCTCCAGATGGTGGGACACCGTTCCCTGGATCCAGACCCTCATCTAGGGCAGGGAAACCCTGGGGCCTTGATGGTGAAAATGCACCCCAAATGAAAAATAATTATTAAAAATGATCTTGCAAATTATTTTTAATTTTTTTAAATTTTAATTTTCGTTAGTACATAGTAGGTATATATATTTATGGGGTACATGAGATGTTTTGATACAGGCATGCGATGTGTAATAATCACATCATGTAAAATGGGGTATCCATTACCTCAAACCTTTATCCTTTGTGTTACAAACAATCCAACTGTACTCTTTTAGTTATTTTAAAATGTGCGATTAAATTACTATTGACTATAGGGTCGGGTGCAGTGGCTCACGCCTGTAATCCCAGCACTGTGGGAGGTCGAAGCAGGTGGATCACCTGAGGTCAGGAGTTCAAGACCAGCCTGGCCAACATGGTGAAACCCCATCTCTATAAAAATACAAAAATTAGCTGGACATGGTGGTGTGCGCCTGTAATTCCAGCTACTCGGGAGGCTGAGGCAGGAGAATCGCTTGAACTGAGGAGGCAGAAGTTGCAGTGGGCAGAGACCATGCCACTGCCCTCTAGCCTGGGTGACAGAGTGACTTTATCTCAAAAAAAAAAAAAAATTACTGTTGACTCTAGTCATCCTGTTGTGCTATGGAAGAGTAGGTCTTACTCATCTTTCTGTTTTTTTTTGTACCCGTTAACCATCTGCCTCCTCCCCACCAACTCTCCCATTACCCTTCCCAGCCTCTGTTCACTCTCCTTCTACTCTATCTCCATGGGTTTAATTGTTTTGATTTTTGATCTTGCAAATTCTTAAGCCCACTCATCTCCTCAGCAGGAAGCCCTTCTCTGTCCCATTGCAGCCTCTTTTGTTTTCCAGCTTGGAGACAGAGAACCTGTGGGGAAGGAAGGGTGTTTTCTGTTAACAGCACGAGACCCTTACAATCAAGTTGCTGCCCTCACTTTAGAGAGATACCAGAGAGAGGCAGTGCAAGAAAAGGCACCATTTTAGCCAGGGCCTCATCTAGTTTCTACTTGGGCTTAATTTCACTTTCTTGAAGCTACAGGCTACATTGGATTTCTCCTCTACGATATTTAGCAGAGCTGAAATACATGAATCCCTGAGCAGAAGCCAGTATTCTTGCCTGATTGCTGGGACTAATTGATGTTTTGGTGGGCACTGCATTGGTTGGAAATTAAAACATTTAACATGGCTCAACGTTAAATCAATTTAAAAATACATTTTTCAGGTGTCTTCCATTTCCTTGGGACTCAGCTGAATGGATGGCTGTGAAGTTATCATTAAACTCTCAAAATATTCCCTGTTTTTGGTGGAGATGGTGGTGGCTCTTCTGGTTTTAAGTTGCTCTGGGCTTTGGGGAATTGGTTGAAATAAAAAATAAAAGTACATTGGGTAAGTCAGTCACTGATGTGATCCTGGCGGGCTGAGAAAACTCCACCCACTGGCTCGATCCTGCTAGAATGAAGTGACTTCCGGGAATTGCCAGGATGCTTTTAGCCTTAGGTTTAGGAAGTCAGGGCTCAGGGAAGGGGGGCAGCAGCGGTGTTTGCAAACACCTTCTCGAAGACAGCATCACAGCTGCGTGTCAGGGCGTTTCCCTGGTGGCATCCTAGGTGCTTCTGTTCTGCCATCAGCACACCTTGGGTTCTCCTCCTAGTCACCTATCCACAGTAGACATCTCATCTGGAGGTAAGAAAACTGCCTGTTTCCGAAAATCTTGGTGTCCCTAAAAGGCGGTGGATTTTACAAAGCGTCATGAGTAGGTGTTGCAGAGGCTGGAGTGTATTTTCAGAGGTCACGTGGTTTTATAGAAAACTAAGACTGCAGTGTGAAAGGTGTGATCCTGCATGTGTTATTTAATGTCTGACTTGGTTTTCCTTCATCCTGGCAGGGAAGTGGCAGCAAATGGGTGCTCCTCAGGTACAGAACATTAATTTTTTTTGTTTTTGTTTTTGAGATGGAGCCTCACTCTGTCACCCAGGCTGGAGTGCAGTGGCATGATCTTGGTTCGCTGCAACATCCACCTCCTGGGTTCAAGTGATTCTCCTGCCTCAGCCTCCTGAGTAGCTGGGATTACAGGCACGCGTCACCATGCCCAGCTAAGTTTTGCATTTTTGGTGGAGACGGGATTTCACCACGTTGGCCAGGCTGGTCTTGAACTCCTGGCCTCAAGTGATCCGCCTGCCTTGGCCTCCTAAAGTGCTGAGATTACTGGCATGAGCCACCGTGCTTGGTCCAGAACATTAATTTTCTTACAAACAGCAGCCCCCAGTTTAGCTGGGCTGGACCAGCTGCTTGGAGAGGGGTTCTTGATGAGAACGTGTCTGCACAGACTCCCATGAGGATGTCCTTGGATCTCAATCGGTATTCTCACTTTCTGCCGGTCTTGGATTATCCTGGACAAGAAAAAGCAAACAGTAACAAAATCCACTCTCTTGCGAGTCAGGCTTCACACTGCCAACTTCATGTAGCTTTTGTATTTCATCTCTCTTTCTGATCTAATTCCTGTTTCTTTCCTCCCATCTTGAATAATGACTCCCATTACAGAGGGCTGACTCTGGGTCAGGCTGTCTAAGGGCTTTCACTGTGTCATTAGCTCATTTCATTGTGGCCATGCTCCTGCTGGGTAGGCACTGTTAGGATTCCCATTTTCCAGATGAGGGGACAGAGTGTGAGAGAGGTTAAGGAGCTCTTGTCTAAGCTTCCCAGATAGGACAAATTCGAATCCTGACTTCTTTATCTCTGCACTGTGCTGCCTCCTGGACGGGTGTCCTTTAACTTTTCTAATAAGTCAGATCAGAGGAGATTCTGTAAATCCCTTCACCTCCTCCTCTGGCGGGAGGACAGTTTGCCTCACAGCACATATAATTGGTGATCACCCCAGGCAGGAAGACAAATCTAGCTGATGCCCTGCAGGAACCCCAGGGTCTCAGGTTGAAATGCGCAGTCCTTTGCATGCAGGAAAGCAGCAGGTCACGCTGGCAGGTGCTGCTCCCATTCACCTTTCAATGTCAGCTCTCCTGATGGATTTCTAGCCTCCATCCTTCACAGCCCTCCTCAGCTGGAGGCAGGGATCACTGGCACTTGTATGCAGATCACAGCATGTTGGCTTTGGTTCTTATCGGTCAGGACCTGTGCCATTCTGGCTTCTAAATTTTTTGAATATCACCCCAGTTAGATCCTTTTGCAGAATCTCTACCTTCAGGCCCGCTCCAGACACCAAGCCTGGCTTGATGGGGGCTGCAACTTCAGCCTAACATCCAGTGGAACTTACAATGAAGTTATCTTCTCTAGTCCTGGTACCCAGGGGTTCAGCCACAGCTGCTTGTGATGGGCTGTACTACCAAACAGAGGTTACTGTGTCTTGGGGCATGTGTGTGTTTACTCTGCTTTACTGAAGTCATGGAAGAGAGTTACAACACAGTAAACAACTTAATATTCAATACTAGGCATTTTTTGTCCTTAAAAGTCCTTTGCCCACTTTTGCCTCTTGAGGGGCCTTTAGAAATATTGGGCCAGGCGTGGTGGCTCATACCTATAATCTTAGCACTTTGGGAGGCTGAGGCAGGAGGATCACTTGAGGTCAGGAGTTCATGGGCAACATAGGGAAATCCTGTCCCTACCAAAAAAAAAAAAAAAAGGCTGGGGGCAGTGGGTGGGTCACTCCTGTAATCCCAGTATTTTAGGAGGCTGAGGCGGGCAGGTATCTGAGCTCAGGAGTTCAAGACCAGCCTGGGCAACATGGTGAAACCTCGTCTCTAGTAAAATACAAAAAATTAGCTGGGAGTGGTTGCACGTGCCTGTAGTCCCAGCTACTTGGGAGGCTAAGCAGGAGAATTGCTTGAACCTGGGGGGTGGAGGTTGCAGTGAGCTGAGATTGCACCACTACATCTGAGTCTGGGCAACAGAGTGAGACTTTGTCTCCAAAAAAAGAAAAATTAGCCCCCGCCTGGTGGCACACACCTGTAGTCCCAGCCACTCAGGAGGCTGAAGTGGGAGGATCGGTTGAGCCCAGAATTTTGAGGCTGCAATGAACTATGATTGTGCCACTGCACTCCAGCCTGGGTGATGGAACGATCTATATCTCATATACAGAAAAGCGTAATACAAACTACCTATGGTATTGGAAGAATCCCAGGAATCGTTGGAGGTCTTGAATGAATTTGAAGAGGGTACTCAGTTCAAGACTACTTTAAGACACACATTTTGTAGATGTCCCAACTAGACACTGTGTGGCCTGGGAATATAGATGTAGATAGATATCTATATCTATCTGTATATGAGATATATAGCTCTCATATCTTATATATATGAGATATATTTCATATATATAAGAAAATAATATAT
The DNA here is from genome assembly GCF_028858775.2 of Pan troglodytes. Classification (NCBI taxonomy): domain Eukaryota; kingdom Metazoa; phylum Chordata; class Mammalia; order Primates; family Hominidae; genus Pan; species Pan troglodytes. Next base: position 32,750,540 of record NC_072416.2, read on the forward strand.
ATGAGATACATATAACTCATGTATATGATAATATATCATATATAAGATAATATATGAGATATATATCAAAGATTATATTTAGATATATAATATATCTATATATAAGCTATATATAATCTTATATATGATATATATTTCTTATAAATGTATTATAACATAATATAATTGAAAAAAAGTAAACATTGCGGAATTCCCAGGCCACACAGTATCTAGTTGGGACATCTACAAAGTGTGTGTCTTAAAGTAGTCTTGAACTGAGTACCCTCTTCAAATTCATTCAAGACCTCCAACAATTCCTGGGATTCTTCCAATACCATAGGTAGTTTGTATTACGCTTTTCTGTTGTCACTTCCCCAATTACTGATTGTTTCAGAAAGAGACATGGGCTTGGCCGATCCATGGAGATATCTGCAGCTTGCCAGCAGCTGAAGTCTTTATTTGCCTTTATCTCCGTTGTGGCCTCTGATGAGCCAGACTACAGAGATGCTGATGAAATCTGGGAGGCAATGGTGGAGGCTGTAGTTTCCCAGGAGAACTCTGGCCCTGGGGAATTCCTTCCAGTCTCTGAGTCCCTGTGGCACATCTCCATGTGTGGCGAACTAGGTGATTGCTCCTAGTGATTCTGCTTAGTTCCTTTATTAGAATTATAAGCTTTTTGCCATGTGACTTTGTAGTACATCTCAATAGGTAGAGTCTAATTCCTTGCCCTTCTAACTTTGGGCTTTGGTCATTGGAATGTGAGCAGACACAACATTTTTCCCCCAGCAGAAGTTTTAAATGTGCTGCATGATTTGACTTGACCTCTTGGCAATTGCTTCTCATGTGAAGGGACATGTGGAGCAGACCTGAACTCAACCCAAACCTTGGAGCCAAGCTGAGCTCAGCAGAACCTAGCTGAGCTCAGCCAAGCCAAACCCAGTGTAATCACAGCCAACCTGAAGACTCAGAAGCAAGAAACAAATATTTGTTATAGGGATCTATTGGGATTTGAGAGTTATTTCTCTTTTTTTAAGTTATTATTTTTTTTTGAGATGGACTCTCACTTTGTCACCCAGGCTGGAGTGCAGTGGAGTGATCTCGGCTCACTGCAACCTCTGCCTCCTGGGTTCAAGCACCACTAGTGCCTCAGCCTCCCGAGTATCTGGGATTACAGGCATGTGCCACCTTGCTTGGCTAATTTTTGTATTTTTTGGTAGAGACAGGGTTTCGCCATGATGGCCAGGCTGGTCTCAAACTCCTGACCTCAGGTAATCCACCCGCCTTAGCCTCCCAAAGTGCTGGGGTTATAGGCATGAGCCACCGTGCCAGGCCTAGGGAGTTCCTTGTTATTGTAGCAAAAGCTGTCTTATATATCATGTCATTAACATGCCCACCTTACACAGTGCTGGTCCCATTCTGATGACAGGAAGATGATACATTTTATCCTTTACCCTTACCATCATTTACTATGTACACTATGCCCATTTGTCAAGCTCTTCTGCCTCCAAAAAGTGCTATGGTACTTGATACCCGATAATGGTCTTTAACTTCTGTCATGCACCCATTTAGTGCTGGGATGGTGGTGTGTACCTGTTATCCCAGCTACTCAGGAGGCTGAGGCATGAGAATTGCTTGAACCCAAAAGGTGGAGGTTGTGATGAGCCTAAATCGTGCCTCTGCACTTCAGCCTGGGCAACAGAGCAACACTCTGTCGCAAAAAAAAAAAAAAAAAAAGAAGAATGCTTCCTTCCCAAGAATTTCAGATCGAGCATGGTGGCTCATGCCTGTAATCCCAGAGCTTTGGGAGGTCAAGGCAGGAGGATCGCTTGAGGCTAGGAGTTCTAGACCAGCCTGGGCAACATAGTGACATCCTGTCTTTACAAAAAAGTAAGAAATTAGCCAGTGTGGTGGCACGCATCTGTAGTCCTAGCTGCTTGGATCACTTGAGCCCAGGAGATCTGGGCTGCAATGAGCTATGATGGCGCCATCAGACTCCAGCCTGGAAAGAATTTTAACTCGTCTTGGGAGTGCCTCAGATTGGCCAAATTAGTGTCACCTGACCTTCCCTAAACCAATTACTGTGGCCATGGGAATGGAATATTCTGTTACATTGCAGTATATGATCGGGCCATCTCTCTGATTATGCCTGTTGGTATCTAAGTAAGTCTGCTTTTTTTTTTTGAGACGGAGTCTCACTCTCTTGCCCAGGCTGGAATGCAGTGGTGTGATCTTGGCTCACTGCAACCTCCACCTCCTGGATTCAAGCAATTCTCCTGCCTCAGGATCCCGAGTAGCTTGGACTACAGGCACACACTACCACAGTCAACTCACATCTACTGGGAATGGGGTAGGGATATTTTCCTGAAAGAGATGCTGATTAGCTTAAAATCCTGTGACCAACACAAGACATGATCTTAAGGCTTGGAAGATGGAGGAAGATTCCACATTATAGTGCTTTTCAGTGTCCAGTCAGGAGCTGCATAGAAGCCTAGAGACCTCAGGATCACGTGGGTTCTGGGGAACTAAGTTGACCCTGGAGCACACTGGAAACAATTACCAGATATCACTTACTGGTGGGGCTGCAGCCCTTTGCCACCTCCATGCTGAGCTTTCATTAGCTGAGTCTTCATTGGCTGAGTCCTCCTGGGCTGAGGGCACAGCTATCTGGAGCCTGCCAAGAGCATCTTCTCACTGCTACACTCTGCTTGTTGCTAGCCCTGGAGAAGGGCTGACAGTCTTGGGGATGCAGGTCCCCAACTGCTTTCCATGCTTTTCTTCAGCCAAGAGCACAGGCCACATTTGAGTTGGGTTTAGGACGTGGTCTCTGCCCCAGCGCCCTGGGGTGGGAAATGGGAGAAGTGTACAATTAGCAATTAACAGCTTTATCTCTACTCACATGTAAGAGACATAACTAGCTGGTTCCATCTGTTCCTGATACCTGCTGGAGTCAGCCATTCACACCTCAGCCAGATATTACAGGGAGTGGGAGGGCCTGAAAAAGAAACATTGCAAAAATAACTCACATTTTGTTGTTTTAGACATCTTGCCCCTTTGGAGTCAGTCTCCAACTCTGCTCCCTTCAGGTGCATACAATTTGCTGTCGGTTGGCAAGGAAAGGTGTGAGCTAACGAATATGGAAGCTGAAGATCTGTGTGATTTTTCCCAGGAGCTGAGAGCTTCAGTTTAAAGAGACAAGACTTGGTGTCTCAATTGGGGTCACATCACAAATAGGAGTTGAGCCTGGAAACTGGCATGGGAAATTTTTTTTTTTTTGAGATGGAGTCTCACTCTGTTGCCCAGTCTGGAGTGCAGTGGCATGATCTCCGCTCACTGCAACCTCCGCCTGTAGGGTTCAAGGAATTATCCTGCCTCAGTCCCCCAAATAGCTGGGACTACAGGTGCACGCCACCACGCCTGGCTAATTTTTTGTATTTTTAATAGAGACGGGGTTTCACTGTGTTGGCGAGGATGGTCTTGATCTCCTGACCTCGTGATCTGCCTGCCTCGGCCTCCCAAAGTGCTGGGATTACAGGTGTGAGCCACCGTGCCCGGCCTGGCATGGGAAATATTTTCAGAAAGAAAGTCCAATTTTAGAAGGACCAAAAAAAAAAAAAAAAAAAGAGTCAATGGCTGCAGTCTCTACACCCACTGGAGCAAGCAACTTGTCCAAAGTCACACAGCAAGGAAGAAGATGAGCTGGGATTTGCATCTAAGTCTATCTAATTCTAAGCCTGTTTTCTAAATCATTATCCATCACTGCTGCTTTGTCGACATCATGGTCTCAATGGGCATTAGGAAAGGCCAGGACAAGTTTTAATTTTTTTGAGGCCAAAACAGCCATGCCCCAAAAATGTGGTATTTAAAAAGAAATGTGCCCATATACATAATTAATGCATTTAATGTAAAAATGTATGATGCAATATAGTTGGGTTATTCACAAGATAATTACAGGGCTCATAAAATATTAATTCATAGTACTCTACAAATGGCAGAGCCTGGATGAAGGACATATATTTATCAGGGTCTCTATGGAAAGAAGATGGCATACTCAGAAGAAGATTATTCAAAGAAAGTTTATTTACAAAGGGCTTATTTACAGATGTTTGGGTGTAGAAGAACCACAGAAGACAGTGTAATTATCTAGGTTAGTAGCAGACAACAGTTACCACCTCCAAGCTCTAAGGGACAAGTTAAAGTAAGAGCTTTGTATGGCAAGGGCATTGGGTGCAGCATTGATGTGTCAGGAGCTGCAGCCAACCAGGGAAACAAATAACCTTAAGGTAGGAGGCAGAACTCAATCCTGGACCAGAACTAAGACTGGCTGAAACAGGGAAGAGGCACCACCACCTCTCCATAAGATACGCCCACCAGTGCCATGACAGTTTATCATTGCTGTGGCAACACCTGAAAGTTATTGCCCCTTTCCATGGCACCCTGTTTCTAGAAATTTTGAAATAACCCATCTCTTAATTTGCATGTAATTAAAAATGGGTATTAATATGGCTGGAGACCTGCCCCTGAGCTGCTGCTCTCCACACACTGTCTAGGATGGGGGAGCCCTGCTCTGCAGGAGCAGTCAATGGAGCTGTAACACTGCTGCCTTCATACAACTGTCTTCGTCTACCACTGGCTGGCTCTTGAATTCTTTCCTGAGTAAAGCCAAGAATCTTCCCAGGCTAAGCTCCAGTTTTGGGGCTTGCCTGCCCTACATCAACCTGACTTCATAGTTGACCCTGTCTCTGACTTCCTACCAGAAGGAAGTCCCCACTGATAGAACCAATAAGGATACGGTGAGTGACACATCCGGGGATCAACAATTAAGGAGGCCCTCACTGTCAGGACTGGGCATGGAGCACTTGCACAGCCCTGAGAATGACAGCCTTCTTAAATGTTCCACCCTCAATGCCTCACTCTCCCTACCCTAGCCCCAGCCTTGGTCTCGGGGTCTGGTAATGACATCTACACAGCTTAGCCTTTAGCAGTCCTGACTGGGTGGAGAAGGGGAGAGAGAATTTACAGGAGAATGGGAAGATATCCAGCACAAAGAAACAAGTTTAAAATTTAACATAAACATTTTCCTTTCCACCATATGCTTCTTTCCAAGACTGTTTATTAACCTTATTTGAAGAGAAAGCCCAAAGTTGAAATATGATCCCTCCTTTTCACCCTGTGATAAGCCGTGGTGGATCTCAGTTTATTGTAGTGATTGGAAATGAAGCTGTTTCCCTTTAGGGACATAGACAACCAGAGACAAAAGAAAGCTTCCCCATAGAAGGCTCCTCTTTGGCTTGTATTGCATTCCAGGCAAGCATATTCCCATTTTCCCACTCTTTCGTGGATCTCAGAATATTCATCTTCCCTTTCAACCCAGCCCACTCACTGGATCCCACTGGCTTTAGCTCCTGCTGCTTCAGCCATTCCTGTGACCAAGACATTTCAGACAAAATGAGCTTTTCATTCAGTATCATCAGAGGCAAGGAGCTGAATTCTCCTGCCTACCTTTTTCTGCCCACTGTCTTTGGCCTTACCATAATTTGGTTCCCCTGCCAGGCCATCTGCATAATGAGTTCCTCCTTTGGGTTTTGCTCTGTCAATCTGGATGCCCCACCACCCCCCATGGTGCAGTTTGGCCACCACCACCCTGACTGTCAGCTAGATCTTGGCAATCATTGGGCCTCTCTTCCATTCATGCTGTACTACTATGCTACTTTTTTTTTTTGAGGTGGAGTCTCACTCTGTTGCCAGGCTGGAGTGCAGGGGCAAGATCTCGGCTCACTGCAACCTCTGCCTCCTGGGTTCAAGCGATTCTCCTCCCTCAGCCTCCTGAGTAGCTGGGACTACACATGTGCACCACCATGCCCGGCTAATTTTTGTATTTTTAGTAGAGACAGAGTTTCACCATGTTGGCCAGGATGATATTGATCTCTTGACCTCGTGATCCACCTGCCTTGGTCTCCCAAAGTGCTGGGATTACAGGCGTGAGCCACCGTGCCTGGCTAGTACTCTGCTATTTTAATTATTGAGGGCCTCTAATAGATTTCAGTCATCTGGTGGAAGTAGTTGTTGATCTCCCATTACATTTCTTTTTTTTATATTGTCCAAGATTAAAAGTTTTTACGAAATTCTGCACCAAGAAAGACATTTCATGGGGATGTGACATGGATTTGGAAGGCAATATGGCAGAGTTCTTAAATATACATGCTCTGGTGTCTGACTTAATCCAACCTTTGCTACTAACTGTTCTAGGCAACTTACTTAATATCTCTTAGCATCAGTTTTATCCCCTGAAAAACAAGGATAATGAGAGTATCCTTTGTTATGAGAGCTGTAAGAATAATAATTAAATTGTCTCTACACTTTACTTTGTTATAAATTTACATTTTATAATATTTTTAGCCTTCTTATCCAGGGGTATAATTTGTAGCTACATTTAATAAGGGTTATTTACACACATAACAAGAAATATAGTTTTATAAGTAACATTTTTTGGGGGGGTAAAATTTATTAACTTTTTTTTTGCTGTGGTTCAATTATGTTGGGAATAGAATTTCTCTTTTCCTTATATATACTTTTTAAGTGGTGAGTGGGAATATGATTTATTTTTATATATTTACCCTGCATCTATCCTTTTGGTTCATTTAAAAATCAATTATAATGTTCTTTAGACTTCATAGGTATGCAAATAAATAATTTACAAATAATCATAATTTTGTCACTTCCTTTCTAATATTTAGGTCTGCAAACATGTTTCATGTCTTATTGCATTGGCCCAAACCTAAGTCTTAGATGCATGAACAACTCCAAGTCTTGTTCTGTTATTTCTTCTTCTTCCCACCACTTCAGACTTTTGCAGAAGATCTTTGGGGACTAAGCTTAACTGAGGCACTTTTAATTTTATGGCAAAATAAGCACACTTTGTTTCCAGTTTAAAAAACTTGTGCAGAGGGTATGGAGCCAGAAAGTCCTAGACATGCCATGTGACTTTACATTCTAGTGGAGGGACCCATTCCCTTATTGCTTGCTCTTTCTGTAGGCAGACATGTGAGTGGGGGAATAAACAGAACACAAGTTGCTCCAGCTGTTGACAGGAGTTTGTCTGGCAATACCAGCCCTCAGCACTTGGAGACCCTGGGGACTCCAAGTCATAAGTCCTTTCTGCCAAGGTTGGGGAAGACGCTGTTGGTCTTGTGGCATGGCCCTTTGTTCTCACCTAGAGTAGGTAGGTGTCTGGTCTTAGTTATCTCTTTGTCCAAGGCAATCCAGCATGAACTTCTGGGGTCACTTTGAGACAGTTTGGCTGTTTTCATCACAGTCATAGATTATTTAGTGTACACCTATAAGACCCAGATTTGACAACAGGAAGTATACAGAACAGTGCTATTGAAATGCAGCAAGTTAATGAGGAACAAAAATATGATAATCAACCTGCACATTTACTTCAGACTGACCTTCACCAGATTTGAAAGTTGCATTTGTCTGATAAAAAGTCTTATAAGGTATGCTGAAATATCCTTCAACGCTAATGTTAAAAATAGAAAATATAGTGACAATTATATCCAATTTGGCTTTTCATTTATTAAGAATAATGGCTATCCACACCTGCAATGTGTTATTTGTAGAAAAGTGCTTGCAAATGTCATCTGGAACATTTTCTTGCATCTTATCATTTAGAACAATTATGTGTTACAAAAAATCAGCACAAAATTTAGAACTCCAAACATCGGTTCATAAAAGGAGCTTTTGTCTTTTTTAAATGTCTTGCAACATAGTAAAATTCCTTCCTGAAATAAACTCAAACATTTTTCTTTCATAAATAATTTAAACTAAATCTGCCAGCTTTACATCACATGTTAAATGGGGACAAGTCAAAATTTGTCTTAATATTATAAAGATTGTAACATGATCTTTACAGCATACTATTTGATAATATAGTGCTATAATAGAACCTTCTATTAAAAGTCGCTTCTTTGTCAATGCTGAAATGATTCAAAAATTCCCAAAGGCCTAAAATAGTTTATTTATTTATTTATTTTTTGAGATGGAGTCTCACTCTGTTGCCCAGGCTGGAGTGCCATGGTATGATCTCAGCTCACTGCAACCTCCACCTCCTGGGTTCAAGTGATTCTCCTGCCTCAGCCTCCTGAGTAGCTGGGACTACAGGCATGTGACAGTATGCCTGGTGAATTTCTTTTTGTATTTTTAATAGAGGTGGGGGGGTCTCACCACATTGGCCAGGCTGGTCTCGAACTCCTGACCTCAAATGATCCACCTTCCTCAGCCTCCCAAAGTTCTGGGATTACAGGCATGAGTCACCACACCCGGGCCTACAATAGCATATTTATTTATGAGAGAGGTTCATGAGTCAAAAAGAAATTGGAAAAATCTGAGGCTGTGGGAAAAGTTTGTCCATTTGCTAGCTGTTTGCATTTGGGCAAGTTACTCAACTTCTCTGATCCTTAATTTTCCTCACCTTTCAAAAGGGAAAGTGACACCAGCTTTGCAGTTTTGTTTTGATGATTACATAAAATATGTAAAGTGCTTTGCACAGAATAAGTTCTCATTAAATGATTGTTATTATTATTGATTCATTCATTTAACACATTTATGAAGTACCTGCAATGTATCAGGCATGAAGTTACATATCTTAGTTGAAAGAATGAACAAGATAAAATTTCAACACTCTGATGTTAAATTAAAGATGACAACAGTTTGTGAAGTTTGATAATTGAACAGGCTAGGCACAGTGGCAGATGCCTCTAATCCCAGCACTTTGGTAGGCCAAGACAGGAAAATCACTTAAAGCCAGGAGTTCCAGACCAGCCTGGGCAACATAGTGAGACCCTGTCTCTATAAAAAATTTTAAAAACTTAAAATATTAGCCAGGCATGGTGGTGTGTGCCTGTAGTCCCAGCAATTTGGGAGGCTGAAGCAGGAGAATTGCCTGAGCCCAGGAGTTTGAGGCTACAGTGAGCCATGATTGTGCCACTGTACTCTAGCTTGGGTGACAGAGTGAGATCCTTTCTCTTAAAAAATAAATAAATAAAATAAAATAGATAATTGGACATTGCTTTTTGGCTAGTTGATTAGGGAAGTGAGATTTTTCTGATATTCCTATACCACAGTAGTGGCTAACATGTACGGAATGCTTCTTATGTGCCTAGAACTGTGTTGAATGTTTTATTTAGATTGTCATTTCAAGCACACAAAAATCTGCATAAAATATCATGATGATTAGCATTATCTCTATTCTACAGATGAAGAAACTGAATCCCAAAGAGATTCAGTAATAAATAAGAAGTACAGCTGGTACTGAACCCTGGGAGTTTGACTTCAGAGAGCACACACTGGGCAACATAGCAAGACCCTGTCTCTAAAAAATAAAAAAAAAATTGAACAATGAGCTTGGCATTGTGATGTACACCTGTAGTCTCAGCTCCTTGGGAAGCTGAGGTGGGAGGATTGCTGGAGCCCAGGAGTTGGAGGTTGCAGTGAACAGTGATTGCTCCATTGTACTCTAGCTTGGGTGACAGAGTGAGATCTTTTCTTTAAATAAAATACATTAAAAAAATAAAGAAGTTGACCGGGGCAGAGAGGCAAGAACAGGATGGAAGGAGTTTGAGAAGGTGAAGGAACACTGATGATGGAGTAAGATACAGAGAAATTACACTAAAGGAGTCCGAGAGAGGGGCTGAGACTAAGGGGCTACAGTTTGGAGAGCAACAGCAGGGTTAGCAATATATTCAGCATAAGTAATAACAGGCAGCAGATGGAACTTTCCAGAAAACACTGACCTGGGGTATCAGAAACATGGTGGCCCTCCTATTTTGATGTTGGAAGTTGGTTCTAGGGTTGGCAGGTGTAGGTAACATTAGAAGTATTTTACCTGGGAATATGCTCTAGCATGAAAAATAATTCAGTGTATTTCTCCTAAGGTCAGGTGAATCAGATCCATCTGAATAGATGAACTTGTTGTCTTCAGAGCACAGGGCTGTGGCATCCTGGAACCTCACTCCCGGCCAACTGAAGAATTAAGGAGTTGTGCAGTTGGTCTGGCCCAGAGTGAATATGAGATCGCAACCTGGACAAATAGGAGTGTTCCTTTTAGGAGAGCCATTCTGAAACTCAAAGGCTAAGGAGCATGGGCCTGACAAACTTATGTGGAATCTGAGCTGGGATGAACAAAGCTGGACTTGGAGAACCACGTCACGGATAGAATTACAGGCCCTTGAGTCAGGATATGTGTGCGTCTTTTCACCCAGTGCTGATGTCCTTGTCAGAAATCTCAAGTTCATGATGTTTTTATAGACGCTGAAAGGAAAGCGTATCAATAAGGAATCTGTCTGTTCAAAGCAGAAACACCAAATCAAAATGTTTCAGATTTTAAAAAGGTGGGGAGCAGGGTGGTGAATTTCTTGACTCACCAGCAAAGTGCTGGGTCTACTAGTGTTTAGGTGTGACTGGCTCCAGGGGTTTCTTTGGACAAAATTGTCAGATCTTTCTCATTCCTTCCCTTTCTCCTTCCTTCTTTCCTTTTCTCTGTATTGGTTCTGTGTTAGTCTCCTTTCAATGGGCTACAAAGAAAGGCACTTGTAGCTTCAGAATTACATAGTCCTTAGCACAAAGGACCTTGGAAAGAAGGAAAGAGTGTCTCTTTGCCAACATCTACGTGGGCTCTGAGTGACCTCAAGCCCACTATTGGAGGAATTTGGGTTTTGTGGGATAGGGTTTGCTGATTGAACAGCTTGGCTCATGGCCCACCCTTCTAGTAGAGTAGGCAGGCACCCTAGTTTGACAGTCCCGGTAAATGTCAGGGAGGGGCAATCCTCAAAAGCCACACAGTAAGAGTGGTCTATGGACCACCAGTATCAGAATCAGCTGGGAACTTGAAAATTCCTGGGCCCTAGGAGTCATTGAGAGCTGGGTGCAGAAATCTGTGTTTGAACACCCTTCCAGGTGAGTTTATGTGTGCTAAAGTTTGAGAACCTTTCTTCCATTTGTTGAGTCACTTTTACATTCTCCCTATCTAGTTTCTTCCTCATCTAGTTTCATGAAATGTGGCCAGAGTTCCAGGAAGACATCCCTCCTGTATACTCGGGTGAGACTGTTGTCTCTATCAAGTCAACAAAGCCGGATAACCCAGAAGGAATTATCCACTAGAGAGAATCCTTTACTAAAAACTCTATTCTTTCATCTTGGTGGCTGAGAAAGAGCAGGATGTTTTTTAGTATTTGTGCCTGGTAACAGGTACCACTTAGAAATCCATCTTATAATCATTTAGACTGGTTTGCTTTGGGTCTATTTACGTAATTCCATGAGATGCACGGAAAGAGAGGCGGCGTGTTATTTTTCTGCAGCCGAATACTGGGAAAAACCACTTTCTAAGGTAATTACCACTTCAGTGCTCCCCACACGGTTGGAAGGCGCTGTGAAGAAGTGTGCCTTCTGGGCCCGGGGCCACCAGAGTGTGGAAAGAATGTGCTTTCTGCCTCTGAAAGGGAAACAACACCCTTTGTGGGAAGTCTCTTTGCTTATATGCATAATTTGCATGAAGGCTATGGCACAGTGGCTTCAGGTGGCTTACTTGGAACAAACAGAACTCTTTCAAGTCCATCCAAGTGCAGCATCCTGGGGAGGAAGACTTGACCTCCCACCAGCAATCCTGGAGATGAGAGTCACTCTTGCTGAGCATCAAATCAGAGAGAGTTCTCTCTCCCAGTGGATATCAGTGGGGAATTTTAAGGTGAAAGATCTACTTCTTCAGTCCCAGATGTGCAGAATTTTGCATGTATGTCACACTTCTCCAGGAGTGGTGAGCAGAAGCTTATTCCTGAGTGCTCTGTTTTCTGCATTCATCTAGACTTTAGATCTCTGACCCCCTTTTTCCATCATGTAGATTTCATCATTTTCCTGCCATTTTTCAGCTGCTAATGCTTCTAACTCTAATCCTACATGAAGCCCACGTTCTGGTACCCTGTTCACACCCTGCCAGCATCTCGAACACTGCATGTATATCCCTGCTATGTTCACTGTGCCCCTACCATATGCTATGTGCTAGTTGGGTACCAGTGACACAAACATAAATAAGACACTAACTTTAACCTCATGCCACTCAACAAATAGGCTTATTTTAACACATGGTCTTGGAACAAATGACTTGGAGTGGCTCTGCAGTGCCCACATCTAAAGCAGGGGTTTAGATGGAATCTCCACTTGGGGCTCATGGACCCTAAAGGGATCTGTGGATAGAATTTAGGTGTTCATAAGGATGGGCAAAATTCCATGTTCATTGTTACTTATCCCTTGCCCTTGTGACCTTTCTGGGTGGCCTTGTTTATCTGTATGGATTGCATTCCATGTCTGTCTGTCCCTTCCTTCCTTCCCTTCCTTCCTTCCTTCCTTTCTTTCTTCCTTTCATTCTTTCTTTCTTTCTTTCTTTTTTGACAGAGTCTCTGTCGCTGGGGCTGGAGTGCAGTGGTACGATCTCTGCTCACTGCGACCTCCACCTCCCAGGTTTCAGTGATTCTCCTGCCTCAGCCTCCGCTGGGATTACAGGCACCTGCCCCAAGGCCAGCTAACTTTTGTATTTTTAGTAGAGATGGGGTTTCACCATGCTGGCCAGGCAGGTCTCAATCTCCTGACCTCAAGTGATCTGCCCGCCTTGGCCTCCAAAAGTGTTGGGATTACAGGAGTGAGCTACTGTGCCCAGCTTTGCATTCCATTTCAAAACAGCGATTCACAGCTGTCTCCATAGATTAGGTAGATTAGGGCAGCCTCCCTGGGCTTGCTTATATGAGCTGTGGGGCTAGTTGCCAGGATCTCGGGCTTTTATCAAAATGCTACCCTACCTCGCCCACAATTCCTTCTCTCACCACAACTAATTACCATCCTAGCCCCTTGTATCTTGTTCCTCCTATCTTCTGATCCAATCAATATTTTCACTTATGTCTTGTCGGCTTATTTTTGTTCATACTTTGAGGTCAGCTTTGCCCATGAAATGTTGAATAAAATCTTATCTCATTGGCTCAGTGTCCACTCATTCTTGTCCCCCGGGCTGTCTACTGAAGGAGCCTAGTGAATATCACCCCCAAATATGGCACCTTGGTTCGCTGATTGTAAAGACACTTGGGGTTCAGCAAAAGGGTGGATGAGGTTGTTCTCTAAAGTTCTCTCATCTACCTAGAGACCAGGTCTTCCATAGAAGAAGACAATTGCTTTTGATGTCTTTCCTGCAATTTTATTAACCAGGGAAGGTTAAACTCATATCACAGGAAGAAAGACTGAGGAATGTCATCACACCTAGGCAGGCTTTGTCATAAGCTATTGTCTGTTTTTACCATTAACTTTCCAATGAGAATTCATAAACTATTGTCTGTTCTTCGGGCCCATTTTACTCTTTAAAAATAATTTACTACCCATCTAAAATTGCCTACATCCCCTACTTTCCTCTCTCCTATGAAGAAGGGTATACAACCTTCTAACCTCATTGGATTATTGGGTACTTACTTCCTGTGATGCTCCTGTGCACATTAATAAATCTGTATGATTTTTCTCCTGTGGATGTCTTTTGCCACTTTATTTCAACAGACTTAAAAACTCCAACCTTCAAGGCGGGAGGGAAAAACTCCCTTTGCCCTCATGCTCTGTAATGCTCAGGACCATGTCTGCCACAATTTTGGGCCTTAGCTGACTCCACTGCACTTGCCCCCCTACCTCCAGCTCGCATGCCTGACTTACAGAATCTGTCTTTTCACCTTTGAGTCTGTCCCGCCTAAACCAACTTTTCCTTTGGGTCCATGTAGAGGCACACTTGATTCAAATCCCGACGATGCCACTTTCTAGCTGTGTAGCATTGTGTAACTTCTCAAAGCTTTATTTTCATAATCTGTAAAATGAGGGTAGTAACAGTAACTACCTTATAGGTTATGTGGATTAAATGAGATAGTGCCCCGTCAATCTTCACTATATATTAGTTATAATCATTTTTTTTTTCTTTGAGACAGGGTCTCATTCTGTCACCCAGGCTGGAGTGCAGGTGTGTGATCATAGCTCACTGCAGCCCCGACCTCCCAGGCTCAAGTGATCCTCCACCTCAGCCCCACCTGAATAGCTGGGACTACAGGCGCGTGCCACTACACCCAGCTAATTTTTTGTATTTTTAGTAGAGATGGGGTTTTGCCATATTGCCCAGGCTAGTTTTGAACTCCTGAGCTCAAGTGACCCTCCTACCTTGGCCTCCCAAAGTTCTGGGATTACAGGCGTGAGCTGCCCTGCCCAGCTACTATGTGTTAGTTATAACCATTATTGGTGTTTTTAGTTATAATAATTATTAGTTAGATGTACCATATGTGTTAGGTGTAATAATTATAATTCGTGACCTGAGAAGACTGGATAAAACACATCAGTATATTAGTACCTATAGCTTTGAATAAATAGTTCTGAGTAATACATGAGGTATGTGATTAACAAAGACACGTTTTAGGGAATACTACATTGTTGCAAATGAGAACACCTTGTGATACAAGGAGGCTGGAGTGACAGCTTGTGGTCTTTTGGGGTCGTAGCAGGCTCAGGCTGCAATGGGTTCTATCTGCAGAATTAATTCCCACTTTGGGAGGGACTTTTTGTGTTGTCTTTAGCTGAGTTCAAGTGTCCAGGCTTTTGAGCTTCCTGCCAAAAACTCATGAACTTTTAAAGTCCCTTGTTTATTGCTTCAGTGCTCTGTGATATCAGAGGCTAACCCACGATTGATAGCAAAAGATATGTAAAATTGATACATCACCACTACCTCCGTCATCATCCCCAATCAACATAATCTACTTCTCTTACTATTTCTGCTTCATCACCTTCACTGCTGTTGCCATAATCATCACCATCCTCTTCCTCCTCATCACTGCCTCCTCTTTTTCTTCCTCCTCTTCCTTTACTTCTTCTTTTTCTTTTCACCCTTTCCCTCCTCCTTTCCACATGGTCCACTTTTATCATGGGATGCTTTTCTGTACCCTGTTATGAGGGATGCTTTTCTGTCCCCTGATATGAGGAATAAGGATGCATGCTTATGAGCACTCCGTGAATGACGTTGTATCTTTATGGAACATGGAACTCAGAGACACTTTATAAAATTAACTCTTTGGCCAGGCGTGATGGCTCACAACTGTAATCCCAGCACTTTGGGAGGCCGAGGTGCGTGGATCACCTGAGGTCAGGAGTTCGAGACCAGCCTGGCAACATGGTGAAACCCAGTCTCCACTAAAAATACAAAAATTAGACAGGCACGGTGGTGCATGCCTGTAATCCCAGCTACCTGAGAGGCTGAGACAGGAGAACCACTTGAACCCAGGAGGCTGAGGTTGCAGTGAGCTGAGATCACACCACTGCACTCCAGCCTGGGCAACAGAGCTGAAACTCTGTCTGAAAACAAACAAACACTCTTCACCTTCACCATCTTTCTAAAGGGAAAGATTTGCATCTGAGCTCTCGTACGTTTGTTTTCACCAAAAAGTAATTGGAGGTGACAGCTGCTTATGCTTTCATTGATCTTTTGACCTGAAGCCAGAAAGGTTTTTCTTAGCAGTGGTAGGTGCAATTTGCTGCTACCTTTGGCTATATATTTTTTCAGTTGTTAATGATAAAACTACACAAGAAATTCATGAACACATTCTTTTGGTAAAAGACTTAAGTGAGACCGATGTACATATAATGTGAGTCTCCATTCAAATCCCTTCATCTCTGAGTGCATCCCATCCCCAGAGGTAACCATTGTTAACAGGTTGACATGGATGCTTCCAGTCTCATTTCTTTTAACGTGCATGCATATATCTCTATATATTTTTCTATAATCTACATATTATTTTTCATATGTTTATTGAGGAATAATTGACCTATAATAAATAAGCTACATAAAATGTATGATTTGATATTTTAATTTGCATTTCCGTGGTGATCAGTGATGTTGAGCGTTTCTTCATGTTTCTTGGTCATTTGCATATCTTCTTCTGAGGAATATCTGTTCATACCATTTACTCACTTTTTAATGGGATTATTTGCTTTTTTTTCTTGCTGATTTGCTCCAGTTCCTTGTAGATTCTGGATATTAGTCCTTTGTCAGATATATAGTTTGAGAATATTTTCTCTCATTCTGCAGATTGTCTACTTACGCTGTTGATTATTTCTTTTGCTGTGCACAAGCTTTTTAGTTTAATTAAATCCCACTTATTTATTTATTTTTTGCATTTGCTTTTAGGGTCTTTGTCGTAAATTCTTTGCCCTGGGTCAATGTTCAGAAGAGTTTTTTTCTGCATTTTCTTCTAAAATTTTCATGGTTTTAGGGCTTCCATTTAAGTCTTGAACCTATCTTGAGTTAATTTTTGTATATGGTAAGAGATGAGGATGCAGTTTCAGTCTTCTGCATGTGGCTATCCAGTTTTCCTGGCACCATTCATTGAATAGGGTATCCTTTCCCCAGCGTATGTTTCTGTCTGCTTTGTTGAAGATAACTTGGTTGTAGCTACTTGGCTTTATTTCTGGGGTTCAAGGCATGAAACAAAATTCATTTTATTTTATTAATATTAGCTTTTGCATATGAATATCCAGTTCAGCACCATTCATTGAAAAGACTGTCTTTTTTCCCCCCAGTTGCTCTTGTAACCTCGTTGAAAATCAGTTGCTAAAATGTGCAGATCTATCTCTGGACTCGCTATTCTGTTCCATTGGTTTATTATGCCAATACCATACTATCTTAATTATTATGGCTTTATAAGATGTCTTGAAATTAGATAGTCCTTTAGTGACTTTTTTCAATGTTATTCTGGTTATTTGAAGTCCTTTCCATTTCCATATGAATTACAGAATCAGTTTGTCAATTTCTACATAAAAATCCTGCTGGGATTTTGAATGGGATTGCGTTAAATCTACAGATAAATTTGGGGTGAATTTACATCTTAAAGATACTGAATTTTTCAACCCACAAACACTATATGTCTCGCCATTTCTTTTCTTTAATTTCTCTTAACAAAGTTTTGTAGTTTTCTGTGTACAGATCTTCCACATTTTTTTCAGACTTAAGAATTTCATTTCTTTGTGGTATTACAAATGCTATAAAAGTCCAATTGTTCATTGCTGGTATATCAAAATACACATGATTTTTGTTGTTGGTCTTACACACAGCAACTTTGCCAAGCACACTTATTAGTTCTAGTTCGCTTTTCTATAGATTCTGTCAGATTTTCTTTTTCTTTTTCTTTCTTTTCTTTTTTTTTGAGACGGATTCTCACTTGTTGTCCAGGCTGGAGTGCAGTGGCGTGATCTTGGCTTACTGCAAGCTCCTCCCCCGGGTTCACACCATTCTCTTGCCAGTGCCTCCCGAGTAGCTGGGGCTACAGGTGCCCGCCACCACGCCTGGCTAATTTTTTAATAGAGACCGGGTTTCACTGTGTTAGCCAGGTTAGTCTCAATCTCCTAACCTCGTGGTCCGCATGCCTCGGCCTCCCAAAGTGCTGGGATTACAGCCGTGAGCCACTGTGCCTGGCCGACTCTGTCAGATTTTCTACATAGACAATCATGTCATTTGTGAAGAAAGGCAGTTTAAATTTTTTCTTTCCAATCTCAATGCCCTTTATTGTTTTTCTTTGCCTTACAGTACTGTCTAGAACTTCCATTTTAATACTGAATGGAAGTGGTGACAGTGAATATTTTTGCTTTGCCATGATCTTAGAGGTAAAACATTCCATCTTTAACCATTATGTATGATGTTAGCTGTAGATTTTTGTAATGCTTTTAATCAGGCTAAGGAAGCTCCATTCTATTCCTAGTTTGCTAAATTTTGTTTTCTTAAATCAGGAATGGGTGTTGGATTTTGTAAGTGCCTTTTCACTGTCTACTGAGATCATAATTTTTCTTTCCTTTTTAGTTTATTTTTTTTCTTTCATTTTTCTTTCTTTTTTTTTTTTTTACATAGATTGATTTTTGAATGTTGAATCAATCTTGCACTCCTGGGAAAACCTCATTTGGTCATGATGTACTATCTTAATTATATATTTTTGAATTAAATATACTAAAATTTTCTTAAGAATTTTTGCATCTATGTTCATGAGAGGTATTGGTCTATTGATTTTTCTTATGCGTTTGCCTGGTTTTGCTGTTAAGATGACGTTGGCCTCATGGAGTCAATTGTGAAGCATGTTCTCCTCTTTAATTTTCTAGAAGAGTTTGTGTAGGCTTACTATTATTTTTCTTAAATTTTTGATAGTATTCACTATTAAAGACATTTAGACCTAGCATTTGTTTTTGTGTTTTTTTGTTGTTGTTGTTTTGGTGGCAAAGTTTCTAACTATAATTACACTTTCGTTCATAGATTTAGGGCTATTAAAATTGTCTATTTATTCTTAAGTAAGCTTTAGTAGTTTGTGTTATCAAGAAATTTGTCTATTTCATCTAAATTGTCAGATCTATTGGCATAAAGTTATTCATACTGTTTCCATAATTATTCTTTAAATATCTGTAGTCTCGTTAGTAATTTTACCTCTTTCATTCCTGATGTTTATTTGCATCTTTTCTCTTTTGTCTGACTAGAGGTTTATCAATTTTATCAATCTTTTCAAAAGAACAAGGTTTTGGTTCCATTGAATTTTTTTCTATTTTTCAGTTTTCTATTTCATTAATTTTCATTTTGATTTTTATGAGTTTCTTTCTTATGCTACTTACTTTGAATGTAATTTGCTTTTTTTGTTAGCTTTTTTTTTTTTTTAATCTTACTCTGTCACCCAGGCTGGAGTGCAGTGGTGCAATCTCAGCTCACTACAACCTCTGCCTCCTGGGTTCAAGTGATTCTCCTGCTTCAGCCTCCTGAGTAGCTGGGATTATAGGTGCGTGCCACCATGCCCAGCTAATTTTTGTATTTTTAGTTGAGACAGGGTTTCACCATATTGGTCAGGCGGTTTTGAACTCCTGACCTTGTGATCCACCGACCTCAGCTCCCAAAATACTGGGATTGCAGGTGTGAGCCACAGTGCCCAGTCTTTTGTTAGTTTTTTAAGGTGGAAGCTAACTATGCCAGACAGTTCTAAATACTTTATACTCATAATCTCACTTAATGTCTACAATAATACTTTAGAGGTAAGCATTGCATTATTACTCCGATTTCATAAATGATGAAAATTGAGGTTAAAAAAGTTGGTACAATTCAATTGTGGGATTGGCACCTAGACTTGTCTGATTTGGAATACTATTCTAACTGCTTCAGTATTTTTTCTCTCTACTTACAAGCAGCCGTATGCCTGGGCATTTTCCAAACCTATGTAATAAAGATTTCAACCTCTCTCTCTGTGAAAACAAAAACAAAAACAAAAAAAACTGTTATTCTTAGAGGACATAAATTCAATATTCACCTGCCTGAAGGAAGATGCATACTTAAAGTTTTTATGTTAGGTTCATTCTGTATTTTTGAGGATTCTAGCACACTTGAAAGGTTTGAAATTTAATATCTCATTGTAAAGTATGTATATTTTCTATCTTGCCTCCTTTAAAGCTTGTGTGTGTGTGTGTGTGTGTGTTTGTGTGTGTATACGTCTTGGGCCTTCCACTGATTTGCTATCTCTTGATGGAAACTAACTCACTAGAGTTCATAATCTTTAGTTGAACTAAGCCATCAGCCTAATTTTTGAGATTACAATAGTGTGATCCCTTAGCTTTTTTCCCCTGAATTCTCCTAATCTTTCTCCCTCTTTATACATCCCAGTTGCATGGAAATCTGCTGTTAGGGAGGTATTTGATACTAATAACTTAATTCATGGGGTATGTTTTCCTATGTGCATTGCCAGGTAGAGGGGATTAGAATAAGGCATGTCAATCTATTAAAGAGATCTCAGATCGACCAAAGTGGAAGGGAATTTTCTAAAATTATCTGTGATCAGGGTATAAAGTTAGAGGAGTAAAGCCCACCCCACCCAATATGTCCCTTCTTTGAAAACTTCTGCCTCCATCCCACAGGGATGGGATCAGAAAGCCATGTTGGAACCATGCAATTTTGCTTCCGTGCCATGACTTATTGAACCAGGGCTGAACACTTGACCCTAAATAGAGCAGTGATATTAAATGGACCAGTGATATTCTTTCTCCCAGGAACTTGGAACTGGATTTAGAGTTATGATTTATTTCCTGCTGGTTATTTTGAAACAAGAATATGCAAATTTGGGAGATATGGGGCAGCCATATTTGACTGTTTGCTCTCCAAGTTAGCAAAAGCCAATCTGGGAGACGAAATAAAGTGGACACATGGAAGAGACAAAAGGCCATCTGGCCCCAAAAAGGGAGTGACAAAGGGAGAGAAGGAGGGAGGCTGGGAAAGAGAAAAAAGGAAGGGACCGAGGGGAAGGAGTAGGGAGACAGGAAGAGAGAGAGGCATCCTGCAGGATTTCTGACCACTTTCCCACTCCTAGTTCCAGTCTCTTATTGGGAGGCTTGGCTGCACTCTCTCACCTTCAATTTCCAGCCTTTCCCCGGTAGCATTTTCATTTCTCTCTTTTGTTTTGAGACAACAAAAGAACCTTGATGGAGACATATTTGCTATTGAGCTCCTCTCCAATTGTGGAATGGCCAATACCCAGACATCAGTGAGCATGCCGGAGTCATTGTTGGATATGTGTGGATGGGGACTCCACACAGAAGCTTACCCCAGAACTGCTGCAGTCAGTGTGTGACAACGTAGATCCCTTTGTAAAAGGGGTGTGTTGGGGAGTTTCTGATCCTCCGCAGACAGATGTGGTATCTATAGACACGTCAGCATTTCAGAGAGATGGCCCAGTTGGGGGTGGGGGTGGGACAGGCCCTAGATGTATCCACTTGGTGGGAGGGAGGGGGGTATCCTGAATGGGAAAATCTCAATGTCAAGGAGGTTCAGTGATCTTGCAACACAATCGACAAAAATGAGGACTAAACTACAAGGGTCTGAGATAAAAGGGGACAGGATGTTCTATCAGGTGGGGCTGAAATGATGCTTAAAAGCCTACACATTAGTAAGCACAAAGACTCAACAGCACTGACCTGAATCATTGTTTCCAGAGGGGTGCGTTATGATGTTTCATAGAAAGTATCTTATGTTGTCCAAAGGGAAGACCAATTTTTTAGCCCAGACCCTAAGTGAGAGGTCGCTTCTTTCTCCAAAGGGTGTTTTATCTGAACCCTGTCTACAGCAATGATCATGTAATATTGTTTATAGCAGAAAGAATTCATCCGGTAAAGCAATGAAGTTAAAAAGTTTTTATAACAGTTCCATGAGAACATTCAGTAACACATAAATAATAAATTGTAGCTACTACTACTGTGATTTCTCTTTCTCCTCCTTCTCCTACCCCTTCTCCTTCTCCTTTCCCTTCTCCTTCTCTTTCTGCTTCTCTATCTCTTTCTCCATCTTCTTCTATTGCTAATGCTATTAAATATGGCACCCAGAACACAGGAGATATTTGATGCCTATTATTTTTCTTAGACAATGACAAAAGGAAACCACTGACTTTTTCTTTTCGTATTCCCCTTATTCCAATCATTTGCAACTGACCACACAGAGATGTTGCTTTTTGTTTCTTGACCACTAGAAATGGCATCTTTGTGGTATGCCCTGTAAAATGCCCCTTTTGTGGTGTGTCTCCTAGCGGGATACCTGGAGAGAATCATTGTCATAGAATCATAGAATCTTAGTTGAAAGGGACTTTAGAGGTTAGTTCCTTTCTAAAAGCTAGCATCTCATCTAAGCCTCTTGGAGAGGTATTCTCGTTTATTACCAGTTACTCCAAAGAATAGAGAACTTCCTCCAGGGCTGACTATTTTATTGTTGAATGGCTTTGATTAGTTCCACTGACTTGAAACATGCTTCACTGGGAGCCTCTGGAGCCACATAGACTCAATCTCATCTCTTCCTCACAATAGAAGCCAGCTCAGGTGTGTTCTACGAGTCTACTGTCTGCAGTGTACCTGCTCTCTGCTCTTCAGCCATCTACATCTTACATGATTTTTGGACTCTGACATTCTGCTTCTTCTTCCCTGGGCTTGTTCCAGTGTACCTGTGTCCCTTTGAAAAGATATGTCATTTAAAATTGGACACCTGCGTTCTGAGCTGCTCAGATAGTACAGATCAAGTGTGATTCTATTCGTCCCTTATCTGGACACTGCTCTATTTATATTAATGCAACCTAACTAAGTTTGAATTAACTTGTTTGTTTCTTTGACGTCATGTAACATGCTGGCTCAATGAAAACCTTGAAGCACTTTTCATATAAAATATTATATTTTCTCTCATTCCTGTATAGCAGATCTTTTGAACTTATGGTTATTAATCCACTGATTTCTATTATAAATGATTTCCTTCGTGTGTCATCAAAGTGTGTTATTAAAAACTTTGCATTAGTAGATCCAAAGGTTCCCTGTTGCTTATAAGATAATACTAATACTATAATGCTCATGAATTATGTAAAAATTCTCTTATGAATTGAATTCTGGCATCATGACATAAAGTTTCCCCTCATCCTACACTTCAACCATTCTAAACTATAAGTAGGTCACAAAGCATATTCTACGTCATGTCTTTATATCAGAACACATGCCATCCCTTCTGCTAAGAATGTCTGCACTCCCATTGTGCACCCAGTGAACTCCTACCCATCCTTAAAAATCCAGTTCAAATGTCACCTCCTCCATAAAGCCTTCCACGATTTCACCTTCTGCACTGCTCAATAAGGCATAGAGTACAGTGGACTTCCTTTTGCCAAATACTTGGGATCACAATTGGATTCCCATGCTGAGGAAAGCTACTTTCCCAGATTTGTATATTCCCAGAAATGATTTTCTCAACTATTACTGATAGATGGACTTATGCTGTGCCAGTAATAGTACTAAGGACTTTACATGTATTATCGCTCTTTGACATTACAATGAAGCCCATCCCCTGTAGTGGATGCCATTGTGCTGTGCCATGTTGCTGCATGCACAGGGCTTTTTACTGAAAGTGGCCAGCTACTCTATTTGGAGGTGTTCTCTGGCATCAGAAGGACACTCAGCCAGTGTTGTGGCCAACCTGAAGTGCCACAGAGTGAACACCCCTGGACCAATAATGAATGGCAGTTGGTGGAGAAATGCCTAAGCTCCTTGCTTCTTGGGTGGGACAGCTCTGGTGAATGTTCTACTCCATCTCCCAGAGGTCCCCAGAGGGAATGAACAGCAGTTGCCCACGACAGTAATCTGCTCCCGAATGCATCTCATATTTGCTTCTCCCATCCCTTTCTTGCTGCCTCGCTGTCTTACTATCACTTGCTACTATCACCTCCCCAATAAACACTTGCACTCGAATCCTACTCTCAGCATCTATTTTGGAGGGAACTCAAAGCCAACAACTCTTTGGCATAAGGAAACGAAGGCTCACACAGGTTAAATGACTTATTCAAGTCTATTATTCCAGTAAGCGGCAGAGCCAGGATGAAAGCTCAGCCATGTTGAAAGTTCATTCTTATCCCTCCTGAGACCTGGGAGGAGAGGGATCTTGGTAAGTTGGTTCTCAGAAATACCTTGGAGGGAAGGTATTCATGGGCTTCAATCCTGACCAGATCACCCCTTTCTGCCTTTATCCATTAGTTGAACATAAGCCAGTGCACAAGCCTCCGAAGGGCAGTAAACAGACACTGAATAATTGAATTCTGAACAAGCCACACTAATGCAAATATCTTACAAATTGATTTAATTGCATTCACATACAATAAAGCTGAGCGCTAAAAGGTCAGCTAGAAAATGGGAAAGGACCCCTGGGAGCCTTCAGGGGGAGGCTGAGTTTAATACACATTCATCACATTTTATCATCTAATTAGTCCACACAATGCCAAACTGATAGACGGAGACTTAAGCCAGTGTATCGATTGATTATTTGCTTGGCATCTATCATATCACCTTAAGGCTGTCCCTGTCATGGGCAAACAGAAGTATTTAGTGGTTCAGCAAAAACAGTTGTGCATTTGGAGAAATTGTTTTCCTATAAGGGATTTGAGGCTCCAAAAACACTTTACCTAGATACTGAGGCTATCTCTGAGTGTTACTATTGAATAGTTTGCTACAAAGGCAGTCACCAGAAACCAAATTTCCCTTGCTTCCTCTTGCCTGCAGAATGAATATTTATAAATCATGTAGTCTAGCAAACCCTTTTAAGCTGTAAAATATTTAATTCAGGCAATTAACTAGTATCATCCTTGCATGGAAATACCTGGGCAGGGAAGATGCTCTGGAGGAGTTAATAGAAAGCGAACTGGACTCTGCAGTTTTATTCCATTGGAAATGAAAGTATGCATTTCAATCTAACAATTTGCATGGTAACTTTGGGCTCAGGTGAAATATTGACTCTATTTTGCGCTAAGGATGTGGAAACTGACTTTGACCTAGGATCTTTGTTTGTTTGTTTGTTTTCAGAGATATGGGGTCTTGCTATTTTGACCAGGCTGGTCTAGAACTCCTGAACTCTAGCAATCCTTCCATCTTGGCCTCCTAAAGTTCTAGGATTACAGGCATGAGTCATGGCACCAGCCTTGACCCAGGATTTGAATGATGGGGTTGTGCTCAAGCTGGGGTCAAAATGATGTACTGGCCAGGTATGGTAGCTCACATCTGTAATACCACCATTTTGGGAGGTGGAGGCAGGCATATCCCTTGAGCTCAGGAGTTCGAGACCAGCCTGGGCAACATAATGAGACCCCCCGCCTCTTCAAGAAACACAAAAATTAGCCAGGTGTGGTGGCATGCACCTGTAGTCCCAGCTACTTGGAAGGTTGAGGTGGGAAGATCATTTGAGCCCAGGAGGCAGAGGTTGCAGTGAGCTGAGATTGCACCACTGCATTCACCATTGGCCAACAGAGTGAGACCCTGTCTCAAAAAATAGTACTAATTTTCTTATTTTATTCTTTAGAGAATTGTTTTATTGTTATCTCTCTGAGCCTTAGTTTCCTCATGAGTAAAGTTGAGATAATTTAGTGAGGTGAATTTGAAATGAGCTTAGGTATGCAAAAGCCCACCTGAACTAAATTTCTGTAGAAATATGATTTATTATTGCTCTTAGGGCATCCTAAAGCTATGCTATATGGCATATCATTATACAAGAGGTTTTCCTTGAGCTGATTCTACATTCTATTTCTATATTTACCTCCGTGTTTATAGTCAAACTTCTTTAGAGTTTCCTGTATTCTTTAACTATACTTTGAAATGTTCTGTTCACACCTCAGTCCCCTGATATCAGGTTTCCCTTTTCACTGTTATTGATACTACTCTCATAACAGTTACCAATGATGTTCATGCCATTAAATCCAATGTCAATCTTTAAGACCTTATCTTGCACCAATTCCTGGAATCACTGGGCACCACTGACCATCTCCCGTTTGGAAACACTCTTTGCCCTCGCACTATTTCATTATTTTCCTCTTACATTTTCAGTATCTACCTCTCATTGCCTTTTACAGGAGAATCTTTGGCTTTCCATTCCTAAGTGCAGAATTCCCAAGATTCAATTTTAGCTCACTTCTCTTTCCTGCATGTCTCCATCCAATTTTGTCACATAAATTGGACTAGAAACTTGTCATCAAGTGTCATCAGTGGATGGATGACTCCAAAGACTTAGGTCTTCTTTCTCCCCTTTTCTTATCTTTCAGCCCTTGACCTTTCCTAGACCTCATCATCTCTCTTTTGCATAAATATATTAGTTTTCTTAATGGTCTTCCTGTCTGTTTCCAGGCTTGAGCAACCTCCAGTCTCATACATCCTTTCCCCAACATGGTCTTCTACGATGTTTCTTGCTGAAGCCAATATGATCTTTCTAAAATACAAATGTAGATTCTCCAAAATCTTTTATGAACTAAAATTGTTTTTACCCACTCTCTTTCTTGAAATTGACTGAAAGCAAAAATAAAAAAGCAATAAACACAACTCTGTATTCAATAAAGCTATAAAAGATTTGCACCTCTAACGTATAACCTATGAAGAATGTCTGCTAAAGATAGTTACACATGACCAAATCAAGACATTCCTTCTAGAGAAGATGTGTCTCTACACATCTCAGTCAGCATGCAGGGTTTTCCAAATGTAAGCACCACGCGATGTGTCTGCAAAGACTGGGAACATGAGTGGGCTGCAGAACCATCCATGAGTTCATTCAAATGCCACTCATTGGTGGGGGGTGATTTAGAAACTGTGCAGGCATATGATATTACCAAGAAGCAAGATATTGGTACAGAAGAGAGGAGAGAGGAGAGATGGACAGGGGCAGAAGAAAAATAAACACTGGACCATAAGATAAAAGTATGGAAGAAAGAGTACTTCATTGCAAAATAAATAGGATGACCTCCCTCAACAGACATATGCAAAGCCACCACCTAAAGAAGGATAAAAATGCTAACAGCCTGGAGAGGAGACTAAATAGCACAGTGGGGAGGAAAGTGTTCTGAGACAGAATCCCCAATTCTGAGTGGTCAGCTCTCCCTGCTCACTTGCCCAGCTTGTCATACACAGTTATCTTTTAGCTTACAGCTTCTCTGAAGAAATGACTCCTATTCTAAGATAAATAAAATTTAGAAAATAAACTAAAAGGCAAATGTAGTCTATAGCCTAGAAAGTTCATGTAGCATTTCAGGGAAAAATGATACAAATACTTCTCTACAAAATCAAAGAAATGAAAGAGAAAATCAAGTAAGATAAAATGGCTCAAAGAAGACATTAAGAGTAGAAAAATGACTTAGTAGAACTTAAGAAACGTGGAGGAAAAAATAAAACAACATAAAATATATGAAAGTCATGATGGAAGTATTGACAAGAGTTAGCATTGCTGAAAATATAATTAAGAATATAGAATATAGGGTTTGGAAAGTAAAAAAAAAAAAAATAGAACAAAGAGTTAGAAAGGATTGGAGGGCAAAGGAGTGGCGATACATGTATACATGTATAATTGGCAGCCCTGGAAAAGCTAACAGAACAAATGGAATGAAAAAAAAATCATAGAAAAGAACTTTCCTGAATAAAAGGGACTCTTTATTTGCAAACTGGAAGGAAACAACATGAACTAGGAAACATTGATACCAAATAATTAACACACATTCTAGTGAAATTACTCAACATCAAGGGTGAAGGAAAAAATTCAAAGGACCTGTAAATATAAGAAAAAACCCTAGTAACTGAGAAAGGGTTCAACTATTACTATCAGCCTTCTAGCACATGATTTGACAGGCATATTTTGAAAGCATCCAAGTGGAAAGATATGGAATCCAAAAACAATAGATTCACCATGTTTGGTGACAAAACCATTCTATTTAGAATTTCACCATACAAAGCTCAGAAAAAGGGAAGTTATGTAAGAAATATGAATATACATATGAATATGTGATGTAAAATAAAATAAACAAGAAGTAAAAGAGAGTATTATAAACCTACTGAAAGAAACAAGTCAGTTTTAGAAAGTTTCTATTTTGTTCATCCGAAATGTAAAAGTGCTTGCATTTTATGAAACATGAAATTCAAAATAGCATAATAAGAATTTAGTGAAGAAGAATCTGGCTGTGAGAAAGTTAGAAATAAAAGATTCAGCATAAAAGTGAGATACTACAAGATAGGGTAAATGTATTTTATTTTAGTTTTTCTTTGTATTATACTTTAAGTTTTAGGGTACATGTGCACAACGTGCAGGTTAGTTACATATGTATACATGTGCCATGTTGGTGTGCTGCACCCATCAACTCGTCATTTAACATTAGGTATATCTCCTAATGCTATCCCTCCCCCCTCCCTCCACCCCACAACAGGCCCCGGTGTTTTTAGACTTAAAACCTTTTATTTTATTTTTTCTTTTTTGAGACAGGTTCTCACTTTGTCACCCAGACTGGAGTGCAGTGGCACAATCTCAACTCACTGCAACCTCCACCTCCTAGGCTCAAGTGATTCTCATTCCTCAGTCTACTGAGCAGCTGAGATTATAGGCGTGCACCACCATGCCCGGCTAATTTTTGTATTTTTAGTAGAGACAGGGTCTCACCATGTTGACCAGGCTGGTCTCAAACTGCAGAACCCAGGTGATTTGTCTGCCTCAGCCTCCCAGAGTGCTGGGATTATAGGCGTGAGCCACTGTGCCCAGCCAAAAACTTTTATTTTAACAAGCACACTACAATAGCACCGTAACTATACAGCCAAATTTTACACATACAGTTAATTATCTCATTCTCATTAAATCAGATATGGCTGGATTCAGGAAAAGAAAACAAGCCAAAGCAGTTGAAGAGAGTAGTATTAAGAGAATGTTCAGGTTTAGGAGTTGAGCCAACTCAAAAATTTTTTTCTCATGCATTTTGAAGCATAATTGACAAATAAAAATTGTATATATTTAAGGTGTGCAACATGACGTTTTGATGTACATATTCATTGTGAAATGATGAACGCACTCAATCTAGTTAACATATTCATCGCCTCACATAGTTGTCTTTTTTCCCCCTGTGTTGAGAACACTTAAGATCTACCTTGTCAGCATATTTCAAGTGTGCAATACAGTATTATTAACTATGGTAACCATACTGTACATTCGATTCTCAGGACTTTTCTGCATAACTGAAACTTTGTACTCTTTGACAAGCATCTCCCCATTTCCCCAACTCCTTAGCCCCTGGCAACCACTATTCTAATCTCTGCTTTTATGAGTTTGACTTTTTTAGATTCCACCTATAACTGAGATCACGCAGTATTTGTCTTTCTGTGAATAATATTCCACTACATATATTACATATATATACTTACTGCATTTTCTTATTTGATGATGGGCATGGAGGTTTTTTCTATATCTTGGCTATTGTGAATAATGTAGCCATGAAGATGGGAATGTAGATATCTCATTGAGATACTGACTTCATTTTTTTTTAAATTATACTTTAAGTTCTGGGATACATGTGCCGAATGTGCAGGTTTGTTACATAGGTATACGCGTGCCATGGTGGTTTGCTGCACCCATCAACCTGTCATCTACATTAGGTATTTCTTCTAATTTTATCCCTCCCCTAGCCCTCCACCCCCTGACAGGCCCCAGTGTGTGATGTTCCCCTCCCTGTGTCCATGGGTTTTCATCGTTCAACTCCCGCTTGTGAGTGAGAACTTGTGGTGTATGGTTTTCTCTTCCTGTGTTAGTTTGCTGAGAATGATGGTTTCCAGATTCATCCATGTCCCTGCAAAGGACATGAACTCATCCTTTTTTATGGCTGTGTAGTATTCCATGGTGTGTATGTGCCACATTTTCTTTATCCAGCCTACCATTAATGTGCATTTGGGTTGGTTCCAAGTCTTTGCTATTGTGAACGGTGCTGCAATAAACATACATGTGCATGTGTCTTTATAGTAGAATGATTTATAATCCTTTGGGTATATACCCAGTAATGGGATTGCTGGGTTAAATGGCATTTCTGGTTCTAGATCCTTGAGGAATCACCAACTGTCTTCCATAATGGCTGAACTAATTTACACTCCCACCAACAGTGTAAAAGCGTTCCTATTTCTCCACATCCTCTCCAGCATCTGTTGTTTCCTGACTTTTTAATGATTGCCATTCTAACTGGCATGAGATGGTATCTCATTGTGATTTTGATTTGCATTTCTCTAATGACCAGTGTTTCCTTTGGATATATACCCAGACGTGGGATTGCGCGATCATATGGTAGTTCTATTTTTAATTTTTTGAGGGACCTCCATATTGTTTTCCATAATGGCTGTACCAATTTACATTTTGATAGGATATATTTTTAAATAGTATATTAGAAACAGTAAAGTATAGAACTGACAGAGAGGGAAATTTAATTGAAAATAAAAAGAACACATTTTAGAAGCTTTCTAGTTCTTAGAAAAAAATGATAAGGATTAAGAACTGAAAACAAAATAAAATAGTAAGAATATTAAATGAAAGTTGATAACTACAGTGGACAAATAACTTACTTTCGGCTGTTGAATAATTTTCAATTATCAAAGAAAAGACACAAAAAAAGAGGTAAATAAATATTCAAAAAATATAGAAGATTGCATAGAGCACAGTCAGGATGTAAGATTGAAAAAGACTTGTCAGAGATGGGGACACTATAACCCTCATGCATTGCTTGTGAATACTGTACTGGCACAGCCATTGAGAACACACCAGTGATACATCGTCATTAAATATACAGGTCTCATATGACCAAAAATTCTCACTTCCGGATGTTTTTGCAGAGAAGTTGTCACTCACACAGGTTTTTAAGGTGACAACTCTGAGAACGTTCATCAAAGTGTTGTTTGTGGTAGTGGAGATTTAAAGGCTATGATCAAGTGAATCTAGGTTCAATCAACGAGACATGGATAAGCAAAAGGCATGGTATGCACACCGTGTAATAATATTCAGGTCAGAAGCAACAGGTGAAATGCACCCAGAGCAATGTGTAGTTGAGTGTAAAAATGTAAGAATCAAATGAGGTCCACAGCGTGATGCTATTTATGTGAATTAAAAATATGTATGCATAAAACAACACTACTAGTTTTACAAGGACATAGAAAATAGAAGAGCACACATCTAACACCTTCAAATAGTTGCCAAAGGCAGGAAGACGTAGAGAGGAATTGAAGAGTATATAGAATAAAAGGCAAGAAATAAACATATAATGTAAGAACCACACAAACAATGAAGGTCTATCATGAAATGAGGAGCATTAGTAACATTCTACATACATTCCACTAGCAAAAATAAAAGACCCATTCAGACAGCAGAAAAATTATGAAGAGCCCAACTCCTAGATATAACCTGAAAGATAAAGAATACTTCAACTGTCAAGCAGGACGGGGAAATAAACTATCTGCAAAGTAAGAAATGAAGGCTGACCTCAGATTAAGTGCCAAAAAACAATGAAGGATTAATTTAGTTGTCTATGATAGCTTTCTTGTACAACAGGATGTTTTCAGACTTATACATTTCCTCCCTCAGATACAGAATCAACCCTTTCTCCGAAGATCAAAGATCTCTGGTTCTTTTTCGTGGGAAGAAAGGCTACGATCTGGGTACCCGGGATGCCCCGTGCCCTGAGTTAGTTATTATTTCTAGGACTCTTTGGTGGACAGGGCTAGGACATATGTATGTTTTTAGATACAGTACATCCTAAGTTTATATCCAATTCAAAATCAGGCTTAAGGGATTTTATTTGACCTCATCAATTTCATGTCTGTATCTCCTTCCCACCAAGCCCCAAATCTCAGTTCTTGATGACACCGATGTAATTACTCATTTGATTTATTATCTTACAATAACAGTATCAACACTATCACCTACAATGCTGTGCTATTACTGGAAACAATTTAAGACGTCCTTTGCCTTTTCTTTTGTTCTTAGGATCTATTCCATTAGAGACGCAGAGTTAAATTACTATGTTTTAGAGCCACTTGGGCTATTTCCTTTGCGGTGAGGTTAGGTTACCGACTGAGTTCACAACTTCGCTCATCTGTTTAAATGTACTTTTGTAGTCTGGGGATTGTATTTTTCTTTATTTAATTTTGTTTTATGATTATGTAAAGTACAAACATAGCTTCAAAGACAGAGCTATAATACTAGGTCCATTCAAAGGAGTCTGTTTTCAACCCCCGAATCTTTCAAAATATTTCCTCTCTTTTTTAATTTAAGCATTTTAAGTGTTAAGGTTTATTCTGTTTTTAACATATATGTTAATTTCATACATTTAACATACGATAATATAATATGCTATAATGTATAACAATAAATGTATAAAACAATATATTACTGTGTGATAACATTAACATATGCTAATTTAATATTATTCAGTATACAACATGTAATACTATATTAACACATTATATTAACACAGTTTAACATATTATAACGTATATGTCTTTAACATGTTAATTAGATATATTGTGTACATGTGTGTATCTCCTCTTTTCTTTTTTTCCCCGTGTTTTTCTTTTTAATTATCTTAAGTCTTATGATCACACATAATCTTAAAATTTGTGTATATCGCCTCTACTTTAATCCTTTTAAGTTGGCAAAAGCACCATTCCCGATCACACACAGCAGTTCTACAGCTTTATGTTTCTGAATGGCTGTTTAAAGACAACCCTAAATTATAACTTAGTTTGACTTAGATTGTAAAGAATTCAAGAGTGAAGTTTAACTTGCTACTATTTTAAATGCATGCGACCTTACAGATCTATAAAATGTGAGAAGTGTTAAATAATCTTTGATATTACACATAAACCACACTAAAATGCCTTTCAATAAATAAAAGGAACTATTTTAAATACAGGGAATTCTAATTAGATTGGCACAGTTAAGCCCAAAAATATAAAGTAGACATTGCTACCTTATTTATCTTCAACCCTTGCCTTTAAGAGGCAAATGAACGCAAAACACAGGTGAATTTTGCTTGGTTCTGAGACAGTGAAGGAATTTCCCCAGTATTTAAATATATTCACATAACCAGTTATATAAATCTAAATATAAAACCAACCTCCAGTCAGTTTTAAGATGGCACTCACCATCTTTGCGAAAAATTGAACATTACTAACAAAGTCTAGTTCTATCTTTAGAAGGGGTAAACAGTGATAGCATTTACTGAATTGGAATTACAATTCAAAAACTGAACATATTCATTTAACCACAACCCAGTCTTAGTTTTAAATCAGGACTGCCCAACAAAATATTCTGTCAGTCATTCATGATCTGAATTCTGGTGTATGAGATCTATTAAAGTATGGTACACATAAAAAAGTCACGAGACATTTTTGTGTTGTAATAAATAAGGCAGTGGCCAATTATTACTCATTAGTAGCTTTTTTGAGATAAGCTAGCAAGTCTGCCCTTTCTGCCTCCTTTTTAATGCCGGCAAAGATCATTTTTGTTCCAGGGATGTACTTCTTGGGATTCTCCTAATACTCCATCAGTGTATCCTCTCCCCAGGTGATGCCTTTGTTCTTACTGGTGTCTGTGTAAGAGAATCCAATGGCCTGACCTGTCTTCCACCCGAAGAGATTAGGCCCTGTCTTATGCTTGCCTCCCTTTTCCACGGTGTGGCACTGGGCACACTTCTGAACAAAAATCTTCTTGCTTTTCTCAACATCACCCATATTTAGTTCTGTTTTTCGTCGCTGGCGCAACTAAGGTTCCTGCTCTGAAGCTGGACGTCTCCAGTCTCTCGTATCTCCCCTTTTTTTAGAGAAATGGTGGTATGATATAGACATATTTCTCTACCTGGCTTTTTCATTTCACAGTATATCCTGGAGGAAACTGCCCATATACAATTTTGAGGAGAAAAGGTTGTAACTCAAAAGTAAATTTGCTATTTAAATTTGAAAGCAATAGAAAGACAATTTCCAGATGTGCAAGGCCTTAGAAGTATCTTACTAAAAGCAAACCAACAAACAAACTCTACAAAGAATTTATTGTTCAGTGTATAGATTAATTTAAAATGAGTAAATCTTAGAAAAGAAAACTTGAGGCCTAAATGACTGCCAGAAAGTGATGGAATCAATTGAACACAGAGTGAAGACATAGAATTGTCATTTAGCAGGATGCAAATGTGAATAAACTTGAAAGATTCCCATGATAAAGGAGTAACATTATGAAAATACAAACTTGAGTTTAGAAAACCCTAAAGGCTCATCCAATAAGCTCCTAAAATTCATAAATGAATTCAGTAAAGTTTCAGGATACAAAATCAATGTACACAAATCAGTAGCACTGCTATACACCAATAGGGACGAAGCCGAGAATGAAACCAAGAACTCAATCCTCTTTACAATAGCTGCAAAAATAAATAAATAAGTAAATAAGCAAATAAATAAATAAATAATAAATAAAATACTTAGGAATATGCCTAACCAAAGAGGTGAAAGACCTCTACAAGGAAAATTACAAAACACTGCTGAAAGAAATCATAGATGACACAAACAAATGGAAACACATCCCACCCTCATGGATGGGGAGAATCAATATTGTGAAAATGATCATACTGCCAAAAGCAGTGTACAAATTCAATGCAATTCTCATCAAGATACCATCATCATTCTTTACAGAACTAGAAAAAACAGTCCTAAAATTAATATGGAACCAAAAAAGAGCCTGCATAGCGAAAGCAAGACTAAGCCAAAAGAACAAATTTGAAGGCATCACATTACCTGATTTCAAACTATACCATAAGGCCATAGTCACTAAAATACCACGGTGCTGTTATTAAAAGAGGCACATAGACCAGTGGAACCAAATAGAGAACCCAGAAATAAAGCCAAATACTTACAGCCAACTGATCTTCGACGAAGCAAACAAAAACATAAAACAGGGAAAGGACACCCTATTCAACAGACGGTGCTGAGATAATTAGCAAGCCGCATGTAGAGGAATGAAACTGGGTCCTCATCTCTCACCTTATATAAAAACCAACTAAAGATAGATCAAAGACTTAAATCTAAGACCTGAAACCATAAAAATTCTAGAAGATAACATTGGAAAAATCCTTCTAGACATTGGCTTAGGCAAAGACTTCATGACCAAGAACCCAAAAGCAAATCCAACAAAGACAAAGATAACTAGACGGGATTTAATTAAACTTAAAAAGCTTCTGTACAGCAAAAGAAATAATCAGCGGCATAAACAGACAACCCATAGTGTGGGAGAAAATCTTCACAAACTACGCATGCAACAAAGGACTAGTATCCAGAATCTTGGAGGAACTCAAATCAGCAAGAAAAAACAAACAATCCCATCAAAAAGTGGGCTGATGACATGAGACAATTATCAAAAGAAGATATAAAAATGGCCAACAAGCGTTAATTAATTAATGGTTTTATTCAACATCACTAATTATCAGGGAAATGCAAATGAAAACCGCAATGTAAATACCACTTTTCTCCTTCAAGAATGGCCATAATTTAAAAAATAAAAAAAAATAGATATTGGCGTGGATGTGGTGAAAAGGGAACACTTTTACACTGCTGGTGGGAACGTAAACTAGTACAACCACTATGGAAAACAGTGTGGAGATGCCTTAAGGAACTAAAAGTAGAACTACCATTTGATCCAGCAATTCCACTACTGGGTATCTAGCCAGAGGAAGAGAAGTTATTATATGAAAAAGACACTTGCACACTCTTGTTTACAGCAGCACAATTTGCAATTGCAAAAATATGGAACCAGCTCAAATGCCATCACTCAACGAGTGGATAAAGAAAACGTGGTATACATATGTCATGGAATACTACTCAGCCATAAAAAGGAGTGATATAATGGCATTTGCAGCACCTGGATGGGATTGGAGACCATTATTTTAAGTGAAGTAACTCAGGAATGGAAAACCAAACATCACATGTTCTCACATATAAGTGGGAGCTAAGCTATGGGATGCAAAGGCATAAGAATGATACAATGGACTTTGGGGACTCGGGGGGGGAAGGGTGGGAGGGGGTGAGGGATAAAAGGCTACACACTGGGTACAGTATACACTGCTTGGGTGATGGCTGCACCAAATCTCAGAAATCACCACTAAAGAACTTATCCATGCAACCAAACACCACCTGTTCCCCAAAAACCTATTGAAATAAAAATAATAAAAATAAAAATAATAAAATTTCAGATAATAAACTGCCAGAAAGAATGGAGAGGAATAAAATCAAAGTGTGCTATTTTTTCTCATCTATAGATACTCTGTATTCTCGATTTTAATAATTGAAGCAATAAGGCCGGGCACGATGGCTCACACCTGTAATCCCAGCACTTTGGGAGGTCAAGGCGGGACAATCACTTGAGGTCGGGAGTTCAAGACCAGCCTGGCCAAAATGACGAAAGCCTGTCTGTACTAAAAATACAAAAATTAGCTGGGCATGGTGGTGAATGCCTGTAATCCTAGCTACTTGGGAGGCTGAGGCAGGAGAATAGCTTGAACCAGGGAGACGGAGTTTGCAGTGAGCCGAGATCACGCCTCTGCACTCCAGCCTGGGGGACAGAGCGAGATTCCGTCTCAAGAAAACAAACAAACAAACAAACAAACAAACAAAAAAACAAGTGAAGCAACAGATATTTGGTTTTTAAAATTGAACTATGAGCATGCTTTCTTAATTGCTAAAGAAAGCGTGAGCCACAGAGAGATTGCTATGGGAGATTTGGAGGCTGAAGTGAAGCAGCAGTGATTTTGTAGATCTGCTGGTGCATCTCCTTGGCTCAAGGCAGTGTCAAGGCCTTCTTCTGGATCCTCCTTCAACTTCTCTGACTCGTGGGCCACATGTGTGCTAATCCATGACAAAGCACCTCCTTTATCCTCTCTAGGACATCTACATGACTGAGGTCAGCGATGACAAGAACAGATATGGCTGCAATCTGTTCTCATGGGCTCTAGTTTATTTCTGTTCTTTGTGAACTTCAAGCTCCAGCACCAGATATGAAGTCAATAGCTTTCCAGAAACTAGTTAACCTCTTAATTTTAGCCTGTGTAAAGTCAAATCTCTATAATAAATTTATGTATATTATATGTATACACCTCATACATATACACAAACATATATGACATAGATACAAATCTACATGTATGTGTATGTATGCTAGCAGTCTGCTTCTTTACTGAACCCTTACTTATACACATGTATACTATGCATTTAGGGATATAAGTACATTAGGGAAGTGGTCTTGACTTGATAATTAGCTTTAGATTTGGCTCTACCATTTGCCTTGTGTAATATTGGACAACTCACAGTATTCTGTGAATCTCTGTAAATCTCAGTTTCCTTATCCATAACATAATGAACTGGTTCCACTAATCTCTGAATTGGTGTTTTGTTTTTTTTTCCAAGCTGTGGCTTGATATCCACTGACAGGTTGTAACATAAATGCAAGGAGTAGTAATGATCAGTGTCATTAAAAAATTAAATGGAATAAAATAGAACAGAAAATGTCAAAGTACATTATGTATAGTAAGGATAACATTTTTATTTCAGGTAGATAAATATGAAAATGTGTATGATCCCAGCACTTTGGGAGGCTGAGGCAGGCAAATCATGAGGTCAGGAGATTGAGACCATACTGGCCAATATGGTGAAACCCCATCTGTACTAAAATACAAAAGTTAGTTGGGCATGGTAGTGGGCGCTTGTAGTCCCAGCTACTCGGGAGGCTGAGGCAGAAGAATGGTGTGAACCTGGGAGGTGGAGGTTGCAGTGAGCCGAGATTGCGCCACTGCGCTCCAGCCTGGGCGACAGAGCGAGACTCCGTCTCAAAAAAAAAAAAAAAAAATAGAAAAAAAAATGTGTATGTTGTAATGTAAATATATTTCTTGCTGGGAGTCAGGTTAGAAAAACTCAAAAAGTATTTCCTTTTGTAATGATCAAAGACATTGTTCCTGAGACCTAGAACTATGTGTTTATGCTAGTGTGGCCAATTTCAGTGGGGTAGGCATGGGAAAATGTAGGTGATATTCTGCTGCAACTCTGCTTGGCTGTTCCATTTTCTATTTCTTTTTCCTTAGCTCTCCAGTGTTTGAGTACACACATGAACAACACAACATTTTAAATCAACATTAAACCTTCGGAGGCTAATAAAATCCAGGCTTCTAGCTTCTCTAAAAAAAAAAAAAAAAGTCACAGGCCGGGCGTAGTGGCTCACGTCTGTAATCCTAGCACTTTGAGATGCCGAGGAGGGTGGATCATCTGAGGTCAGGAGTTCCAGACCAGCCTGGCCAACAGGGTGAAACCCCATCTCTACCAAAAATACAAAAATTAGCCAGGCATGGTGGTGGGCACCGGTAATCCCAGCTACTCAAGAGGCTGAGGCAGGAGAATTCCTTGAACCTGGGAGGAGGAGGTTGCAATGAGCTGAGATCATGCCGATGCACTTCAGCCTGAATGACAAGAGTGAAACTCCGTCGCAAAAAAAAAAAAAAAAAAAAAAAAAAAAAAAATCAGAATGTGGGCTGGGCACAGTAGCTCATGCCCATAATCCCAGCACTCTGGGAAGCCTTGGTGGGTGGATCACCTGAGGTCAGGCATTCAAAACCAGCCTTGCTAACATGGTGAAACCTGGTCTTTACTAAAAATACAAAAATTAGCCAGGTGTGGTGGTGGGCGGGCTCCTGTAATCCCAGCTACTCGGGAGGCTGAGGCAGAAGGATGGCTTGAACCCAGGAGGTGAGGATGCAGTGAGCTGAGATCATGCCACTGCACTCCAGCCTGGGTGACAGAGTGAGACTTTATATTAAAAAAAAATCAGAATGTATTATTGGGCTGGTTCGTGGCTGGCAATAATCATCAAGAAACGAGTAGGGACTCTTTCCCTCTATGTGGGCATATGTTTTTAAATGTAGGTTTTGATTATTATTATTCACATATGGTAAGGCCAACAGATTGGGGATGATTGCTATTGAAAATGCACTTTGTGGCTGGGTGGGGTTTGTGCCTGAAGTCACAGCTACTTGGAGGCTGAGGCTGGAGGATCGCTTGAGCCCAGGGGCACTAGGGTTGGGCAGGAGGTAGAAAGAGTGAGGGAAAATTTAGGCAAGAATCTTTATTGAGGTTTTCTTGGTCAAATGTGAGGGAGGGCAGGGTAAGCAGGTTTAGAATTGGCTAGTGGGAATACTTTCAATGGGCTTTGGGGTGTAGGGGTTGTCCCTAGTTGTCTAGTACTTGACTCTGGGGTGATCAGGGCAGGGAATAGTGGCCCAGAGTGAAAGGATCTGGTGTTTGGGGTACAACGGAGATGTTTGGGGGTATCCACTCTGGATTGGTTAATTTGCATATAAAAGGAGCTCACAGGTGAGTCATTTACTATCTCTAGGAATTGACAGTACCTGGGAGAGACAGTCTTTCCAGGGTCAGCAAGACCTGAGCTGTCAAAGCATCAGAAACACAGAAAATAAAAAGGTATGATTAATAAAGCATGTGGGCCAGGCACAGTGGCTCACGCCTGTAATCCCAGCATTTTGGGAGGCCAAGGCAGGCGGATCACGAGGTCAGGAGATCAAGATCATCTTGGCTAATACGGTGAAACACTGTCTCTACTAAAAATACAAAAAAAATTAGCCGGGCGTGGTGGCATGCACCTGTAATCCCAGCTACTAGGGAGGCTGAGGCAGGAGAATCACTTGAACCTGGGAGGTGGAGGTTGCAGTGAGCCAAGATCACATGACTGCACTCCAGCCTGGGTGACAGAGCAAGACTCTGTCTCAAAATGAAAGAAAAAGAAAGAAAGAAAAGGAAGGAAGGAAGGAAGAAAGCAGGCAGGCAGGCAAGCAAGCAACAAGCATATGGCCTATAGTTTACCCTACTCCTCACTCAGCCAAGTTCCCTCATTTATGTGACAAGCATTTGAATTTGGGACTTCTGGCTTGGCATCAATTTCCCACTGGTATGGTGATGAGGAATATTTTCTGACCTAGAAAACAACTATCTGTTTTCAGGTACACACTGTGAATAGCAGAGAATGTAAAAGCATGGGGAGTTAGTTGTCCTATGTAAGAAGTTAACACTGCAGAGCGGGAAGCAGCCACACTGGCTGCCGGTGCTCCCTGCTCATGGCTGATGGATTTGGGCTGACAGAGGAGAATGTTGTCTCTATAACCTCTGACTAGCAAATGATCCAGCCAACAAGGCAGAATTTTCCGGCTGGCTGATCGATAGGGTTCAAATCCCTTTGGACAATAATTGTCCTTGGTCAATGCTGTCTAAAGCATTGCTCGGACCTTTTGTTTTTACATTTCTAGATTGAGACCAGCACTCAGATTCATCTCCCCCAATACTGGAGCCTTTGGAGACTGGACAAGGAGTCAGCATTTGGAGACTTTGTTCACCGGCACAATAGGCCAAAATGTCATCCCATCTCATAAAGCCTCCCTGCCCTTGAGACAGAAATTTTTGTAGTGATTGCCTTAGATTCCGAGTAACATAAGAGAAACAGTCTTTTGCTCCTTGATTCTTGTCCAGTGTAATATAGTGGGAATAGTCACGTTGTTCAGTCATCCACACAGGGTCCTGCATCAGAAGGACCCAGGTTCAAATCCCAATTTTTGCCACTCTCATTGTGCGATGTTGTGGGATTTACCTAGTGCTTTTTAGTCTGTTCTTTATCTATAAAAACTGAGGTAGTAATATTTGTATAGGTTGTTGTGAGGGCTAAATAAGTCCACTCAAGTAAAGTGCATAGAATCATGCCTGGAACAAAGGAAATGCTTATATAGATCGGCCATGAGTTTACTATTCATCAAACACACAATGCCAGTCATGGTGCTGGTGTTACAAAGATGATAAAATATAGTCTCTGTTCTAAGAAAAAAGCAACCGAGTGCAATCAATGCTATAATGAGGAAAGGTACAGAGTTTTCACGAGGAAGGAATGACAGACTGTTCTTGGGGAAAGAGTGGAGTATATCTGGGG
The DNA here is from genome assembly GCF_028858775.2 of Pan troglodytes. Taxonomy (NCBI): domain Eukaryota; kingdom Metazoa; phylum Chordata; class Mammalia; order Primates; family Hominidae; genus Pan; species Pan troglodytes. The sequence goes on from NC_072416.2 coordinate 32,790,930, forward strand.
AGGCATTAAAGAGCTGGGCTAGGTGCGGGGTAGGGCAAAGGAGGTGCTGAGGGGCACAAAATTAGCACTTTGGACACCTCACTTGCCTCATCTTAGTCCTTGCCCTATTAAAAAGAAGGAGCTATTGGAAATAGATCTTGAAGATAAGAAGGGAATGTCCGGATGCATATCCCAACAAAGGGGAAGGCATCTATAAAAATAAAAGGCAAACAATAGAATAAGGCATATTAAGGTTGTTCATGATGAATGAAACATACTGTGGCCACAAGAAAGAGTGAGAAATGAGGCTACTAAGGTAGGTAGGGGTCAGATCATGAAGAACATTTATAGGCATGCAAAAGAACTTGACATTTATGCTTGGCCATGGGGACAGCCATACACTTGATAAGAAACACTCCAGGGCCTGGGCACGGTGGCTCACACCTGTAATCCCAGCACTTTGGGAGGCCGAGGTGGGCAGATCACTTGAGGTCAGGAGTTCCAGACCAGCCTGGCCAACATGGTGAAACCCCATCTTTACTAAAATACAAATATTAGCTGGGTGTGATGGGGGGCACCTGTAGTCCTAGCTACTTAGGAGGCTGAGGCAGGAGAATAGCTTGAACCCAGGAGATGGAGGTTGCAGTGAGCTGAGATCGTGCCACTGCACTCCAGCCTGGGTGACAGAGCAAGACTCCATCTGGATAAAATGAAATGAAATGAAATGAAATAAAATAAAATAAAATGAAACATTTCAGGAGTTGTATGTTTATTGCAGCACTATTCATGATAGCAAAGACATGGAATCAACCTAAGTGTCCATCAGTGGTTGATCGGATAAAGAAAATGTGTTATATACCACATTATACACCACTGAATACTACAGAGCTATAGAAAGGAATAAAATTATGCCCTTTGCAGAAACATGGTTGGAGCTAGAGGCCATTATCCTAAGTGAAATAACTCAGAGACAGAAAATCAAATACCACTTGTTCTCACTTACAAGGGGAAGTTAAACAATGAGTACACATGGACACAAAGATGGAAATAACAGACACTAGGAACTCCAAGAGGGAGGAGGGAGGAGAGACAGGGTTGAAAAACTACTCATGGGGTACCATGTTAACTATTTGGTTGATTGGTTTTCTGAAAGCCCAAACCTAACCATTTTGCAATATACTCATGTAACAGACCTGCACATGGACCCCTGAATCTAAAATTTAAAAAAGGAAACGAAACATGCTGGACCTCAACAAACACAAATATAAAATTTTCAGAGACAATTAGTCGGGTGTGGTGGCTCACACCTGTAATGCCAGCACTTTGGGAGGCCAAGGCGGGAGGATCACAAGGTCAAGAGATAGAGACCATCCTGGCCAGCATGGTGAAACCCTGTCTCTACTAAACATACAAAAATTAGATGGGTGTGGTGGTGCTCGCCTATAGTCTCAGCTACTCGGGAGGCTGAGGCAGGAGAATTGCTTGAACCTGGGAGGTGGAGGTTGTGGTGAGCCGAGATAGCACCACAGCACTCCAGCCTGGGCAACAGAGCTAGACTCTGTCTCCAAAAAAAAAAAATTTTTTTTTCAGAGAGGCATACAAGTAGTCTTGAACAAATGGAGAAACACAGAGCTGACTTTGAATTCCTCAGATCATCTAGACGTAGTATAAACTCTGTGAACTATATGGCCATCAAACTATTCTTTTTTTTGTTTTGTTTTGTTTTGTTTTGTTTTGACACAGATTCTTGCTCTGTTGCCCAGGCTGAAGTGCAGTGGTGTAATCTGGGCTCACTACAACTTCTGCCTCCACCTCCCGAATAGCTGGGATTACAGGAGTTTGCCACCACGCCCTGCTAATTTTTGTATTTTTAGTAGAGATGGGATTTCACCATGTTGACCAGGCTGGTCTCAAATTACTGACCTCAAGTGATGCACCTGCCTCAGCCTCCCAAAGTGCTGGGATTACAGGTGGGAGCCACCGCGCCTGGCCCAAACTATTCTTTTTTTGTTTTTCTGAGACAGGGTCTCACTCTGTCACCCAGGCTGGAGTGCAGTGGCGTGATCATAGCTCACTGCAACCTCAACCTCCCTGGGCTCAGGTGATCCTCCCACCTTAGCTTTCTGAGTAGCTGGGACCACAGGTAAGAGCCACCGTGCCCGGCTAATAATTGTATTTTTTGTAGAGATGGGGCTTAGCCATATTGCCCAGGCTGGTCTCAAACTCCAGGGCTCAAGTGACCTGTCTGCCTTGACCTCCTAAAATGTTGAGATTACGGGCATGAGCCACCACAGCTGGCCCAAATTATTCTTAATGTCAGACTCAATATCATCCAAGGACTCTCAACTTGGCCTAACCTGGTCAAATCCTGGATAGTGTCAAGCAGTAAAAAGTAATATCTCCATTTCATCAGTGTGATTTCTGAACTTGCCTACAGTAGCAATGAATACAATGAAATTCTAGAGTAGTGAAGGGGCAATGACAAAAATAGGGACCCTCTTGCCTTGGTCCTTCCTCCATGAGTCTGGAGATACATATGTCCAAGACTTTTTATGAGATTATATATTGTGATGGGAGTCTACTACTGAGGGGTCTTGGACATGTCATCAGGGAGATAAAGAAATAGAACATTTCTTGCTTCATATATTGTAGAGAAATTCTTACCTGCCACCTGCAAAAAAATCAAGAATCTTAAAACAAAACAAAACAAAACAAATAGGCCCTATAATTTACAATCACTGCTTCCGGTGAAAGCAACTGCATCAGTCAATTATTTGCAGCAATATTTTGCATAACAAACTATCCCTAAAGCAGAAGCTTAAAATATCCAGCATTTATTTCATGCTTATGGGTCTATGGCTTGGCTGCAGTTTGGTCAAGGTAGGGCTCCATGCTTTGAGCAGCAGGATGGAGTTTGGGTTCAGGCTTTCTCCAAGGGTCCTCATCCTCTTTGGAGTAGCCAGTTCCTCGGGCGTCTCTTCTTGTGGTAGGTCATGTTGCAGGAAGAGGATACGTGGAAATACATGGTGCCTCTTCAGGCCTTGGCTTGGAACTAGCACACATAATTTGTGGGGTAAAATAAACAAATGGCCAAGCCTGAAGTCTATTCTGCCTCAGAAGGATATGTTGGACAATAATCCAATTTATCACAGCGACATAACAGGATGACTGGGTTTGTTCACGATTCAAATAATAAAACCTCGTTAGTCGCGTCTTCTTTGGGAAGTCATTTCTAAGAATGGTATCAATCTACCTTCAAGGCTTATTTTTGAAACTCCAGCAGGTGTAGAAGTGCTCTTTAAAAGCCAAAGCACCTGAAATTTACTCTTCATAATTGTTACAATAGCGATGATAAAAACAAATTTGTCTGTGAACCTCAACCTGAGCATCCTACTTGGACATTAATTTTCTGCAGGATGGCTCCAGGGATAGTCTAATGCTGCCGCTGTTGATATGCAGAGTGCAGATCTCACAGCTGATGCTGACTCGAGTTGTAGGATGGCAGAAAGAAGATGACGGGATTGGGGCACATGCTCTAAAAATGTACACTGAATCTCTTTCAGCATTTAACATTTATCTATTTCTGGTTTTTAACCTGCCCTCCATTGCAATTGAGAAACTCTGTAACTCTCTATTTTTTTCCTAGAAAGCCCACTTGTTAGTCCAAAATGAGCATTGCAGGCCAAATATCTTCCAATGAGCTCAAACCCTGCGACAGCTCTCAACGTTATGACTGACAGGTGTACTCTACTGTTTTGCCTGTGTCATCTGCACAGTGGTTAGGGACCAATTACCTACAAATATACTGGAGTGAGTCTGGGGTTGGAAATCAGGACGCCTGGCTTCTAGGGCTGGCTTTGTCACTTTTCCTTCTGGTTCCTCATCTGTAAAAATGGAGATAATAATAACTGCCCTACTTTCTCACATGGTGGCTGCGAAGACAAAAATGAGAAAAGCATGTTGCAAAATAAGAAACACTATTCAAATGCAAGACAGTTTTAGATTCTTTGATTCCTCTCTAAATTAATGATAGCTCGTCACATTTGTACAATGCTTCTCAATTTTCAAATCACTTCCACTTGTGTTATCTCATTTGGTCTGCCCTACCATGCTCAGTTTTTCAGGGTAGGACACGGAGGATTGAAGAGGTCATATGGCTTGCCTAGGGTCATCCAGTAAGTAGCAGAGTTGGGAGAATAGCCTGTTTTCCCAATGCTAATTCTGCACTTTTTACATTGGAATCCTCTGTTTCAGCTTCTCTGTCAAAGCCAGCCCCGGAAGCTCATCTGGAAAGTGTTTGCGAGGTGGAATGTGCACACAGGGTTATTGAGAGTAACTGTGGAGTCTGTCCAGTACTGGGAAATACTGATGGGCTTTGTGGTCAAGCTTCTGGGTCACCTGCGGGGCTCTCCCCAATCTCGTTCCGCTGGTGTCTCCTTAGGATGGTAAAAAGCTGGGCACCAGGTCAGATATCCAGGAGGGATTTCTTGAATTCTTTACAGTGATGGGACAAAATCTCCTGGGACATAGAGCTATACACTTACTTAAAATGAAAAGCAACTCGGAGATCTTTCTAGCTCAAACTGCACGTGCTACAGATAGAAAATAAAGGGTTGCAGAAGAATAGAAACTTTCTCATGAGTAAAGAATGGGTTTTGGGGCCGGGCGTGGTGGCTCACGCCTGTAATCCCAGCACTTTGGGAGGCCGAGCCTGGCAGATCATGAGGTCAGGAGATCAAGACCATCCTGGCTGACACTGTGAAACCCCGTCTGTACTAAAAATACAAAAAATTAGCCAGACGTGGTGGTGGGCGCCTGTAGTCCCAGTTACTTGCGCCACTGCATTCCAGCCTGGGCTACAGAGCAAGACTCCGTCAAAAAAAAAAAAAAAAAAAAAAGAATGGGTTTTCACAGATCTGGGGATTTATTCTCAGCTCTTCCACTTACTGGTTGAGGAGCCAGGATGGTTGGGAGGATACCATGAGATAAATGTATTTAAAGTATTATTTAAAGTATTGAGAATATAGTGGGCACTGCAGCTATAGTAAAGTCTGAGTTAGTCAATGTGCTTGGCTGCAGACAACTGAACTAATTCACCTGAGGTTCTTTGAGCAGAAAAGGGATCTTTTAAATAGGATATCAGATAGCTCCTTCATGGAGTCTTCAAGGGTGCTGAGTCAAACTTCGAAACAGCCAGGAACAAAGTCTCTACCTGGTGAGACTGCTCCAGTGAAAACTTAATGCTGTCACTGCTCAGTGCAGATGCTAACAGCCTCTCCCATCTCCAATGCATCCCTAAATATTCTCATCAGAAAATGACTTCCATGTGGTATCTGCTCCCCAGGTTGCTGTCATTCAAACTGAAATCTCAGGAGAGCCTGTATGATTGGCAGAGCCTAGGTCACATGTCTGTGCCATGGTTGCAAGGGAGGCTGGGAAAGTTAGTTCCAGGCTTCTGGATTGGGAAGGACATGTTTATAATGCGGAAAATTCCCTGAACATAGGAAGGATTTTCAAAAGATGGTAGAGTGTTTAAGACATAATCACTGAAGTTCCCTGTGTTTGTTTCTTTTATTCCTTGATGCTTTATGTGCACAGAGATTGTAGCAGACTCAGGCTCCAGAATTCCAAACCATTTCATTTTATTACACTGTTTCCTCCATCCTGGCTTCTGAACTGGCCCAGGTCCTCTCATTTAAGGCACGTAGCACTTTGTATCTTTCCTGGGTACAACCCCACATTCATTGCTAGCCCAACATTACATTGCAAGTGTTTTTCCATGCCATTAATTTTTATTTTACAAGATGATTTTTATTAGCTAATAGTATTCCATAGTGTGAGGCATCAAAATTTATTTAACCAATTGCAAATTGTACATTAAAAAGTAGGAATTTTTGCCAATTTTTTTGATATTACAAATGATTTACCAGTGAATATTCTTACACAATAATCTCTGTGCATACTTCTGATTATTTCTTTAGATTAGTTTTCTAGAAATAGAAGTCAAATGGTCTTTAGATGTTCTTGATAGATATTGCCAAGTTGGGATCTAGAAATGTGATATAAGCTTTTATATTCTCAATTGCTGTGGCAACCCACATTTGATCATATCCTTGCAAACACTAGATGTTATCATTCTTTAATTTTTATAATTTTATAGATGAAAAATGTTTCTCATTAGTATTTTGGTGATTTTTTGACCAGTAGCGATATTACATATTTATTTTTATGTAGTCAAATTCGTTAATTTTTTCCATGTTTTCTTAAAAATATAATTATGCTTAGAAAGATCTCTTTCCCAAGGTCAGATGACTTTTCTTATGTATACATATTTATATTTTTGCATATGTTTACAAAACATGTAACTCTTTCATCTATCAGGAATTTAAAAAAACATTCATATGGGACTATCAAGTATTTTTCCTACTGGTTTTCTCAGGACCATTTCTGTGATGTAGCAATCTTTATACGTCTCTCATTCATTCTCCATGGCAGTTATTCCAGACTATTTCTAATCTCTTTAATTCTTCCTCATCACTTTGAGCTGACGTTCTTGCCTCCCAATTTGCAGAGAAAATAGGAGCCATCAAGCAAGAAATTTCCTGACTTCCTGCCATAAAAGGATACAAAAGATTCTATATCCTTTTTCAAACTTTTTTCCTTTCCCTCTTTTGTCACATGGTTAATTTCTTGATCTGCACTCTAAATCTCATTTCCTACCACCTCCTTCCACCAGGAACATCCCACTCTTTCCTTGAACTTCTTCTTTATTGGTTTTTTCTCAAGTTCATTTCAGTGTACTCAAGTCATTCCCGTTTCACACAGTCTCTGAAGCCATCTGATCCAAGCTAGTAATTTCAGCCAAGACATCTGTTGTGAGCCAAATTGTGTCCTCTGTTTCCAACCAATTCATAATGTTGAAGTCTTAACCCCAGTACCTCAGAATGTGAGTTGATGCAGAGATAAGGTCATTGAAGAGGTAATGAAGTTAAGATGAGGTATTCAGGGTGGGCCCCAATCCAATACGATTTATGTCCCTATAAAAAGAGGAAATTTGGACACAGACACACACAGGGGGGAAGACCACATGAATACAAAGGGAGAAGAAGGCCATCTACAAGCCACAGAGAGTGGCCTCAGAAGAAACCAACCCTGCCAACACTTTGATCTCTGGCTTCTAGTCTCCAAAACAGTGAGCAAATAAATTTCTGATCCTTAAGCCACTCTGTCTGTAGTACATTGCCATGGCATCCTTAGCAACTAGTCACGCCTAATCTCCCCTTTTCCAAAATAGTATGCCATAGTATATTTGGATGTGCTATTGAAATGTTCATTTTTTAAAAATGAAAAACCCTATTCATATTGGAAACCAGAAAACGAGGACATGCCTAGGTTAAAAAACTTTGAAGAATTTCCGTAAGTTAAATTGCAATGGGACAAACCTAGTGAAGTATCATGAAGCCTATGATATAAAGCCTTTGGGGGTGGGGCATAGCAGCAAGGAAAGAGTTGATCCTGAATTCCAATCGCATTGTTGGCCTCTGTAGCAGAAGCAAAGCTTAGAGGAAGATTTGAGTGTTGGGAGTTTAAAGGATGCAAAAGATTCAAAGCTCTTCTCTGCTCACCCTACTCCCTTTCTCTCCAGTTCTATTTCCATTCCTTCTCAGGGAAGTTAGTTAGATTTCAGAAAATGGATTTGGATGTGCTTTATAGCACATGGAGTCTTGGGAAATGAAAATTCTTTCCTTAGGCTGTAGTGGATTGGACATTCTGTGCAGAGGTAGCATCAGATATGCAGGGAGAGAAAGAGAGCCCCTTATGGCTCCAGCCTTCTAAGCCATATGGTTCGGCTCGTTTTACCCAACTTCTGCATTGAGATTTAGGATCAAAGCCAGATCAAACAATGGATTGCCATTTTCCTTGAATTTTCTGTTCATTTTTCTGTGCATACATATTCCTTTAGGTCGTAATGGGGAAAAGTGATGGTTTATGGGCAGAATTAGGTGGTCTGGCCATGATAGCATCTTAAAAAAACAAACCTCTTTATTGTAAACTTTTCCCCAAATACATACAAAAAATTTATAAAAGTCCCACGTACCTATTACATAGTTTCCACAATGAATAACTAATAGCCAATCTTGTTTCATCTGTATTCAAATGAATTTTAGAGATTGCTTTTTTTTTTTTTTAAATACACAGTTTCAAAGTCAAATATACAGATCATCATATATTTGGAGAGGTCTGTTTTCTACTCCTGTCTCCTCCATTCTCTTTTCACTGTTTAAACAATGAGTTTTGGTTTATACTTACACACACACACGCTCGCACACACGCACACGCACGCGCACACGCACACACGCGCGAACACACACACACACACAGATGCAGTTTCTTGTTTTTGCTTTGCTTAACAATATATCCTAGAGATGATTACATAGCAGTATGTATAGATATTTCATATTTTTTCCAGAGCTTCATAGCATCTCGTTGTGTGTTGACACATCATTGTTTCGGAACCCAGCCCCCTACTGTTGGGCACTTGGGTTTTTTCCAGTCTTTTTCTATGACAAATCATGCTGCAATGAATAGCTTTGTGTTATGTCCTTTTCATGCTTTTGTCTGTGTATATTTGAAATAGATTCCTAGAAATGGGATTGCTGAGTCAAATAATAAATTCACATACAATTTTGACTCTTATATTTCTTCTTATTTAGACTTCACTTCTGAGATGATTTGTTAAAAATTTTAAACTCTTGTTATATTCTGATCTAAGTCTATCAGCTTTCTGCTAAAATCTTCCTTTAGTCCAATCATCTCATTTCTATATTTTTTCCAATTATAATTTATATTGTTCTTTCACGGTTTCAGTCTATTTTGGTTTGGCTCTGTGAAAAAAGGGCCCTGTTATTATTATATTTTTATTCTGTCTTCTCTTCCATTCTTCAGTTCTCTTCCCCAGAACTCTTTTTTTTTTTAAAAAAAACAAAACCAAAAACAAACCCAAACCAGCACACTTTTCCATTTAAAGCTAAAATTACCATTCTACCTCCCTTCCAACCCTCCTGAAAATTTCCCCACAAACTATCTTTGCTATATCAGACATCATTTGATGGGTAGTGCTAATCAGCACAAATCTATTTTAACAGAGTAAGGAAATAGATTGAATAATAGGAATATGAAAAGATATTTGGTAAGAGATTTTTGTAATGGGTATATGTACTTGAGAATAATTAGTATATACTATTTTGTCATTAAAAATAAAAGTTTGAATCAATAGAGTTAGAGGGACAGAACTTGCTGGCAAAAAGAACATGGCACAATCAGCATGCTACTGGAATTTGGATGCAAACATGACAAAGAGGAGGACACGGTGTACTTTTTGTTTGTTTGTTTCTTTGAGATGGTCTCTCACTCTGTTACCCAGGCTGGAGTGCAGTGGCAAGATCTCTGCTCACTGCAACCTCCACCTCCCAGGTTCAGGTGGCCTCCTGCCTCAGCCTCCCAAGTAGCTGGGATTACAGGTGCCTCCCACCACCCCCGGCTAATTTTTGTATTTTTAGTACAGACAGGGTTTCACCATGTTGGCCAGGCTTTTCACAAACTCCTGACCTCAAGTGATCCACCCGCCTCGGCCTTCCAAAATGCTGGGATTACAGGCATGAGTCAACACACCCAGCCAAGACATGGTATACTTTTAAATTTGTGGTGACCACAAAAGGGAAAGAAGACTGCTCTCCAGCCTGGGCGACAGAGAGAGAGTCTGTCTTAAAAAAAACAACAAAACACAGCAAACTGAAGCAATTAGATAACATTAAGTGTAAAATGGCATGATATAGAATTTTACAGATGAGGATCTGAGGGATGTTTGCACACAGCCTGATAGGTTAAAACATATGGGGAAGGCTTAAATATAAATGAAATAGCATGCAGGGACTCTGTCTTCCTGGGTATGGCACCTGCTTTCTGTTTCTTCTGCTGGATTGGAGATGTAAATATTTTTAGAAAACTACCAACACCGGAAGAAAATAATATAATCTTGAAATATAGGAGGAATTTCTAATCCCTACTTGAAAGACCAACACCAAAAGAAAAAAAAAAACAAAACTTGTGCAGATCTAGCTACATAACAATCAGGAACTTGGTATTTAAAAAATCACATAAGCAAAATCGAAAAAACAGTAATTTGGGAAAATATTTGCATCATACATGAAAAATAGTTAAGTTCCTCAATATATAGAAAGCATCCTCAAAACTACAAGAAAAATACAAAGACTTCAACAGAAAAATGAGCATAAGACATGCATAAACAATTGCCTTAAAAAAACACTGAGATAATAAACCAGAAAAACTGCTCAGTCTTTGCTATAATTAAAAGAAATGCAGGCCGGGCACAGTGGCTCACACCTGTAATCCCAGCGCTTTGGGGGGCCAAAGCAGGCAGATCACTTGAGGTCAGGAGTTAGAGACCAGCCTGGCCAATATGGTGAAACCCTATTTCTATTAAAAACACAAAAATTAGCCAGACGTGGTGGTGCACACATGTAATCCTAGCTACTCAGGAGGCTGAGGCAGGAGAATTGCTTGAACCCTGGAGGCAGAGGTTGCAGTGAGCCGAGATTGCACCACTGCTCTCCAGCCTGGGTGACAGAGCGAGAGTCTGTCTCAAAACACACACACACACACACACACACACACACACACACACACACACACACACAGAGCAAACTGAAACAATTAGATAACATTAAGTGTAAAATGGCATGATATAGAATTTGCATAATTTACATGTTCTCAAAAATAACAAAACATCCATGATCATATACTGCCTCCCATGTAGGTAGTTGTTATATTTGAGTTGTGGAATTATGTATTATTTTTCTGTTTTTTTCATATATTAACTTTAAATTTTTAGACAACAAACAATTGCTTTTGAAATAGGAAGACCTGTTATTTATGTGTTTACTTATTGTTAGAATAATAATACCCAGTGCTGGCATGGTTGTGTGAAAATGAGTACTCTTATGTCCTCCCAGGAGAAGTATAAATAAGTTTAACATTTCTGGGAAGCAATTTGTTAGGAGAGAAACCTTCAAAATCTACATTCATCTTTCAGCTGACAATTCTGCTTTATTAAATTTATCTTAGAATACATGAAGGGTATATAGAATACTATGCAGCCATAAAAAAGAATGAGTTCATGTCCTTTGTAGGGACATGGATGAAGCTGGAAACCATCATTCTCAGCAAACTAAACACAGGAACAGAAAACCAAACACCACATGTTCTCACTCATAAGTGGGAGTTGAACAATGAGAACACATGGACACAGGGAGGGGAACATCACACATGGGGGCCTGTTGGCAGATTGCGGGGAAGGGGAGGGAGAGCATTAGGACATTAGCCCCGCATGCATTAGGGAGAGCATTAGCATTAGCTCCGCATGCATTAGGACAAACACCTAATGCATGCAGGGCTTAAAACCTAGATGACGGGTTGATAGATGTAGCAAACCATCATGGCACATGTATACCTATGTAACAAACCTGCACGTTCTGCATATGTATCCAGAACTTAAGGTAAAATAATAATTATATATGAAGGGTGTAAGACAGAGACAAAAATACTCATTACAATGCGATATTTGTAGGTAAAAATTATGACAACTAATGTTAAAGAAGACAGGACTCGATATACAGTAATTAACATGCCTCTGCAGTATGTTGTTTGAAGTGCCTCAAAAAAGTAAATTGTGCTCAAATAAATTTGAGAAAACCCATGTTAAACAAAGTCAATTTTTTTTAGTTGTAGGGTTTTCAGACTTTAATAGCTAATGTGCGCGATAATGGTTCAAACGGGCAGCATTTTCCTAACTTATTTTACAATGAAACGTATTTTTCTCAATGTGCCTATTAGAATGTTTTATAGTAATATTTAGAGATCATCAGTTTTGGAAGCACTGTCATATAGAGTTACTCAAATGCTGTTGTAGAAGAGCATTGTATGACAAGGAAAGGTGTTCACAATAGGTATAAAATGATAACACAGGTTTCACAGGAGTATGAAAAATGTGGTCCCATTAATGGAAGACTGTGAGTGCGTTGAAAAGAAATTGGACAAAAAAAAAAAAACATTGACAGCAAAATATTAAAAGTGGCTATGTCTGGGTAATGGAAAGTGGGTAATTTTTATTTTTTCTCTTTGCTTGTACACATTTAATAAGATCTCACAATGAACATATATTACCACTGAAATAAGGAAAATGATAAAACAACAAAAATCGTGTAGAAGAATATGTAATATATTGTTCACAATGTGTTCTGTGGGAAAAGGAGATTATAAAACAGTGTGTTCATTATAATTTCTTTTTAAAGATACTTACCTATATGGATAGCTGTGCAGAGAAAAAGGAAATGTACCAAGATACTAACACTTATAATTTTGGGGTTATATCTGGGATTACAGATAATTTTATGTGCTCTTGGTCAGAAGAATATATTGAAATGTTTCTAAAATGAATGTTTTATGTTTTTAAGTTAAATAGGTACATAATATATACTCCTAGAAACATGGACATTTAAAAATAAATACATATCCCTTTTTGATTGATCTCTTGTTCCTAAGAATGAGACTTAAACCTTGTGGTCATTTAAGGGAGAAGTTCTCCAAAACAGGGTGCAGACATCCCAGGGAAGGTGTGATATTGAACGGGAAGCATATTAGAGCATACATGTATTTCTCTCATCTTATCTTTTTTTTTTAAATTTTTATTTTTTGAGACGGAGTCTTGCTCTGTCATCCAGGCTGGAGTGCAGTGGTGTGATCTCAGCTCACTGCAACGTCTGCCTCCCAGATTCAAGCAATTCTCCTGCCTTAGCCTCCTGAGTAGCTGGAACTACAGGTGCGTGCCACCATGCCAGGCTAATTTTTGTATTTTTTTTTTTTTTAGTAGAGACAGGGTTTCACCATATTGATCAGGCTGGTCTCTGACTCCTGACCTCAGGTGATCCACCTGCCTCAGCCTCCCAAAATGCTAGGATTACATGTAAACCACCACTCCTGGCCTTATTTTTCTCATATTTTCAATGTCTGTTTTTGTATGTTTAGTAATGTACATAATGTATTAGCATAGTAGTACATGTATGGAATTTACAGATATGTGAATACACATTGGTGGTCCATTCTCCAAAAACTTTTTTCAAAGGATATTATGATCTAAAATGTTTCTTAACGATAGCTCTAAAACACTGAAATGCTGGCAAGTGACATCTTTGACCACACTTCCACATTCCCAGGCTTCTAAAACAGGGGTCCCCAATCCCCTTGCCGAGGACTGGTACCAGTCCACGGCCTGTTAGGAACCAGGCCACACTGTGGGAGGTGAGTGGCTGGTGAGTGAAAGAAGCTTCATCTGTATTTACAGCCACTCCTCATCACTCACATTATCACCTAGGCTCTGCCCCCTGTCAGATTAGTGGCGGCATTAGATTCTCAAAGGAGCGTGAACCCTATTGTGAACTGCGTGTGCGAGGGATCTAGGTTGCATGCTCCTTATGAGAGTCTAATGCCTGATGATCTGAGGTGGAACAGTTTCATCCTGAAACCATACCCCCTTCTCCCCACCCATCCATGGAAAAATTGTCTTCCATGAAACCAGTCTCTGGTGCCAAAAAGATTGAGCACTACTGTTCTAAAAGGTACTCTCCTGACCACGTGGGTGCAGGTTCAGGCCTAACTGCTGCAATCTCTCTGGATTTGCTGACCAAGTAGTCTGATGATCCCCATCTTCCACTCTGCTCATATTCCCAGGTCCCAGTCTGTGTTCCCTGGACATGGGAAAGGACATTGTATTGATACAGTAGCCAGCAATGCTGCACACTGACTGTTTCTGGTTCTGCAGTCTTCTAGGTGCATGGTAGGATGGCTGTTCTTGGCCCTCTTGGGTTGGAGCCATGTGGCCAGTTCTGGCCAATGAGCTGTGAGGTGTAGAGTCTTGTGTTGCTCCTAATTAAGGCATTAGATTACTAGTGTAAGAGTCCCCTTTCCACCACCATGATGGACAATGTTTGATAGTGTGGGAGCTCCATCAGCCTGAGTCCTAGAGAGAGGACAACGATGGTGGACAACAGAGCCACCTTTTTCCCCTTGCTGCGTGAGTGAGAAGTACGCTCCTATTGTTTAAGCTTCTGAAGTGTGGGGATTATTTGTTATTATGACACAACTTAGTCTATGCTGACTTTGAGATCAGAGTTCCCCAGTTAACTCCAAGAGGGTTCCTGATGGGCTCAAACCAATCCTGCATTAAAGTCCTTTCCTTGATTCTTATGAGTGAATGGCAAATAATCATCTAGATTTTTATTTCTTTGTCTAATTAAGAACCACTTATTTGTGACCCAAGGGTGTTATAAAGCATCTAAAAATTGTTATATATGGAAACAAAACTTAATAGATTTTTCTGAGGAATTTATTCAGTATTCTACTAAGAAATCTTTGATTCTCTCCCCATTTCCACAACGGACTCTCTGTAGACTCCTTTTCTAATTTCTACCTTGTTGTTAAGAGATTTCAGTAGAGCGATAGTTTATGCAGGAGTGAGGTTTTAAAGTCAGTGAACAGAAAACAGTATATACAAATAGGTAGTTGAGTCTCAAAAATTTTTTCCATGGGTTTTATGATTACAAAAAGTGTTAATTACAGCTCTGAAGCATAAAAAAGCCTTGAAAATTTCTTAAATTGCTTTTTAAAGAATAGTACACATGATTTTTCTATGAACAGACCTGCACAGAGGCATAAATATTAACATATATAGTAATCTAAACTATGTAATCAAGAGTACCTACATGGCCACATCTACACACACTAGAATCACACTTGGTGTTGCAAATGCTTGCACTGTGAGAGGCTCAAGGGAGCTGAGATTGGTGGGAACAGTGAATTAATGTCATCGACCTCATGCTTACTTTCATATATAAGCTTGTGGAGTGCATGGTGGGCAGGATTTCCTGTGCTGCTGCTTAAACATGTTCTTTTTTCCCTTTCTGCCACTCCTGCAACATATTTGAATTTTCATATATTCAATGAATGAATGTTATGGTTACGCTATGCTTCCTAATTATAGCACTTGATCTACTTCTTTCTTCTCTATATTTTGTCGATTGACTTTTCTTCTCTATGAGAAGCAAAATGAATATACAACTATTGAAGAGATTTCCTGTTTTAGCCAAATGGATGCTTGTTCACTTTGGGAATGCTAGATATGCCGTATGCTACATGTCAGCCTCTACCATCCCCTTTCTGACATCTGACTGCTGAAGAAGGTGGCTGTTGTCATACGACCTCGGCTCTCTGGCTTCTGAGCAGGAGATTCACTTGGCCTCTCTAGACCCATGCTCCACTCTTCTCCAGCTGCTCTGTGCTCTGGGAGGCTCGCCTGGGAGGTCGCATTACCCAGTGTATTAGTCTGTTCTCACGCTGCTAATAAAGACATACTTGAGACTGGGTAATTTATAAAGGAAAGAGGTTTAATTGACTCACAGGTCCATATGGCTGGGGAGGCCTCACAAACATGGTGGAAGACAAAGGAGGAGCAAAGTCGCATCTTACATGGCTGCAGGCAAAAGAGCTTGTTCAGGGGAAGCCCTCTTTATAAAACCATCAGATCTCGTGAGACTTATTTACTACCATGAGAAAAGTATTGGGGAAAACCACCTCCATGATTCGATTATCTCCACCTGGCCCTGCCCTTGGCACGTAGGGATTATTACAATTCAAGGTCAGATATGGGTGGGGACACAGCCACACCATATCACCCAGGCTACCTCTCCTTCAGCTCCTGGTTGTGTCAGGCCAATGGGACGCAGCAGCAGGAGCTGGGAAGGTGAGATGAGAATGATATTCAGCCCTCGCTCCACAGTCAGGCTGCAGGAGTCACATTCCTGAATAGAGGCCACATGCCTCTCTGCCAGGCCTCTCCACGACTCTCACCAGGTTTCCCTAAGTGCTCCCCACTCTTGCGCCTTCTGACCTAGGGGCAGTAATGGCTCTCATGTTGTTAGTCTTGAGGTGCTGCACCGTACCCATGCTGATTTCCCTTATCCTGCCCAGCCCTTTTAATTTTTTTTTTCATTTTAGAGACAGGGTCATGCTGTATCACTCAGGCTGGGGTGCAGTGGCATGATCATAGATCCCTGCAACCCCAAACTCCTGAGTTCAAGGGATCTTCCCCTGCCATTCTACCAAGTAGCTAGAACTATAGGTGCACACAACCACACCCTGCTAATTAAAAAAAAAAAAAAAGTGTGTGTAGAAACTGTGGGTCTTGCTGTGTTGCCCAGGCTGATCTGAAACTCCTCTTGGCCTCAAGCAATCCCCTTGCCCTCAGCCTCCCAAATAGCTACCCACACCTTTTTCAGTAGCCCCTTTATTAAACTCTCTTCAGTAACCCCTTCTAAGTGTGATATGTGTTTTCTGCTAGGACCTCAACCCTCAAAGACTTGTGGGGAACTAGGGCATTACTAAGAAATTGAAACTAGAGTCCAGGCTCGGTGCTCACACCTGTAATCCCAGCACTTTGGGAGTCCGAGGTGGGCAGATCACAAGGTCAAGAATTCAAGACCAGCCTGACCAACATGGTGAAACCCCATCTCCACTAAAAAAAAAAAAAAAAAAAAAAAAAGCAAAAATTATCTGCACGTGGTGGTGTGTGCCTGTAATCCCAGCTACTCAGGAGGCTGAGGTAGGAGAATCGCTTGAACCCAGGAGGCAGAGGCTGCAGTGAGCTGAGATTGCGCCACTGCACTCCAGCCTGAGTGACAGACTGAGACTCTGACAAAAAAAAAAAAAAAGAAAGAAAGAAAGAAAAAAAGAAATTGAAACTACATAAATTTTCCAAGAAACTAGGATATTTCAGGGGAAAAACAATGCCTCCCTTTAAAAAAATTATTTAACAATTAAGATGTAAAGGCAAGTGAGGTACAGCAATGAATTCCCATGCATCTAAAGAAATAAAAATATCAATATTGGTAAAATCTTGTTTTTTATCTCTTCTGAAGTATATCCCTACAGTGCTTCTGAGCTGAGAATCAAGAATCAGACCAGGACCTACCTTGCTCATAAAAGACCCAGTTTCAAGGTGACGGATACCATCTGGGGGATTTAGAAAAGTCAGTGTTGAACTCGTGAGTGAGTGTGTGTGGTTGAGAGAGAAATATTTGAAATAGGCTTTATGAAACAACACGCTGACCCAGCAGGAATACTATTTAAGCAACTGCTCTTTCTTGAGTCATTAGGTGTGAGCTGAAAGCACCTGCTTTGAAATGGGACAGGCTTGTGTCTAAATGTTGACTCTTTGATTCATTCCTTCTGTGACCTTGAAGGAGCCTTTTCAAGGGTGGTCTTCGAATATAGAGGCCCATTCTCTATGGTAAGACATGCCCCAGACGGCATGGTGTATATGGCGTATAGTGGTGTGTAAAAGAGCATTCACTTACTACAGGGCTTATGGTCTAGCAGGGGAGATGGCATATGTAGGCTGATGAATATAATCCAAGGCTACATTTCATAAAGGCATTGAAATCTTAAGAGCCAGCCCATTAAGATTGCTATCGAAGAAATAGAAGAAAGGATCTTAGAGCTACATTCATCTAGCTTCCTTATCATGGAGAAGAGGAAACAGACAGTACCACACTACCAGTTCTAGCTCAGCCCTAACTCCCGACTTCTATTTAAATTGTTATCTCTGCACTGTATTGCCTTTTAGGCCTATTCTGGCTCAAAGTGGCTGCTTTTTTGTTTTGTTTGTTTGTTTGTTTTGGTAGACAGAGTCTCACTCTGTCACCCAGGCCGGAATGCAGTGGTGTGATCTCAGCTCACAGCAACCTCCGCCTCCCAGGCTCAAGTAATTCTCGTGCCTCAGCCTCCTGACTAGCTGGGATTACAGGCACGTACTACCACATCTGGTTAATTTTTTGTGTTTTTGGTAGGGACGGGGCTTTGATATGTTGGCCAGGCTGGTCTTGAACTCCTGACCTCAAGTGATCTGCCTACCTTGGCCTCCCAAGGTGCTGGGATTACAGGCATGAGCCACCATGCCTGGCCCAAAGCGGCTGTTTTTATTCTAGTTACACTAGGCATCAGCAGTTTCTTATTTCCCCTTTTCAGAGTTTTAAAATAAAACACATTGTATGGGTAAGAAAATCCAGATAAACGAACAAGTATGTTGTTGGTGTTGCCACATCAATGCAGTTTTTAGTGCGCTTCTATTTGTTGAGTAGAGTAGACAAGAATATGGGCTCTAGAATGCTACAAACTGGGTTCAAATTCCAGGCCCACTATTTATTGTCTGTGCATTAGTCTCCTTATTTTCAAAATAAGAATAATAATAACACCTATCTCATAGGATTATGTAAGTATTAAATGAGGTACTCTCTCTATGTGTACATGTGCACACATACACACACACGCCCCTAGGACAGTGCCTGGGACATATGACACTCAATATCTTTTAGCTGTCACTATTTTCCTGCAGTAGAATATAAGCCCTTGAAAGTAGATTTTGAATTTATTTGTTTCATTGCTGCTTCTCCAATGCTCAGGACAATGCCAGTTATACAGTGAGCTTTCAGTAAATATTTGTTGAATGAATGCATGGATTCCCTTATTTTCCTTTCCCAGAGTTTAGAGGGCATGGTGAAGTTCTCAAACTTGCTCCAGGTGAAAGAACAAAGCCACATGTCCTTTTCTCCACTCACCCCTGTGCAGTGGCCATTTAAGGATGTTCACAGTGACAGTGAAGACTTTAGGGTGTTCACATTCATTCATTCATTCAACAAATGTCTAATGGTAGCTAGTGACAGAGATAAAAAGATGATTAAGACTCTTTTTCTGCCCTCTGAGTAAAGGCATAGAAAGATTACATGCTTTGTGCAGGTGATTTCAAGTGTCATTTCGATGTTGCTGGCACATCAAGGATGAGGCACATGTTGCTGGCAAGAGATGAAACTGGAGAATTAGGCAAGGGCCATGTCTTGGAGGACTTTGCAGTCTGTCTTAGGTTGAGTTCCCCCAGAAGCAGTCCCTGAGACTAGGATTCAGATACAAGTGATTCATTGAGAAGTTCTCCTAGGAAAACCTGCCAGGCATGGTGGCTCATACCTTACATCACAGCACTTTGAAAGGCCGAGGTGGGCAGGTATACCTGAGGTCAGGAGTTTGAGACCAGACTGGCCAACATGGTGAAATGCCATCTCTACTAAAAATACAAAAATTATTCTACAGCCATACTATCCTGAATGTGCCTGATCTCAGAAAAATACAGAAATTAGCTGGGCATGGTGGCTTGCACCTGTAATCCCAGCTACTTGGGAGGCTGAGGCAGGAGAACCACTTGAACCTGGGAGGGGGAAGTTGCAGTGAGCTGAGATCGCACCATGGCACTCCAGCCTGGGCAACAGAGCAAGACTCTGTCTCAAAAAAAAAAAAAAAAAAAAAAAAGTGCTCTTAGGAAAACCTGATAAGAGAATGTGAGGAGCAGGATAGAGAAGGGGAAGAAGTGTGGTCTCCAGCATCCAAGACGGTCCTCAGCAATCCTCACTTCCTGCCTTTTTTGTAATCCCCCTTGCACGTTGTACCAGGACTGACCTGTGTGGCCAACAGCATATAGCAGAAGTGGTTGCATGTCACCTCTGAGGTTAGGTTCTGTTTTGGGTGCTGTCTTGCTCATTTCCTAGCTCTCTCCTTCTCTTGGATCATTTGCTTTGGGAAAAGACAGCAGCCCTATAGAGAGGCCCATCTGGCAAGGAACTGGAGCCTCTTGCCAGCAGCCACGTGAGGTGATCTTGGAAGCAGATCCTCTATTCCCATCAGATGACTGCAGCCCCAGCTGACAACTTGACTGCAACCTCATGAGTGACCCTGACCACAGCTAAGCTGCTTCCAGATTCCTGGCCCTCAGATACTATGCAAGATAATAAATGTTTGTTTCTTTCAGACATTAATTTTTTGGGGAAAATGTGTTATGCAACAATAGATAAATAATATGCCAAGTAATGGTGTGACTTTAGGCAAAGTCTCAGCATTAATCTGGTGCTGCTGGGGAGCTCTGGAATGTAAGTGATACCTCAGAGTTTGTCCTTATTTGAGCCAAGGGAGCTGGGCTTTAACACCTTGGCATCAGTCACTCATTGGTTGTAGGCCGCCCTGACACTTCTGACTCTTTGTACCTGTGAGCAAAGGTGGTCAATTCATGTAGGGGCAGCCCTCCCAAGAGAATCTAAGGTGTGGGCCCTTAGAAGCAAAACACACAGAAGCTGGGGTTGGGGGAATAGGTACCCAGAAATAGTAGAGGGGACTCAAAAGGCTATGGAGTGTGCCCTTGCAGTGTCCACAACCCAGTCCATACTTGGCCTTGAACTTAGGCCTGTAGGTGATAGGGAGCCACTGTAGAATGTCAAGCAAAAACTTGATGGTAATTTATTTTCTATTCTGGCAGTAATCACAAGAGGCAGCCAAAGAGGAAGATAGCATTATGAACCTGTCATATGATGATTTAGGGAAGAGGTGCCAAGGATTGGAAGGAGGTAATGGACGCAAGAACATTTGGAGGTAAAAGTCAGCACGACGGTGATGGAGAATCGAGGGAAAGAAGAGAGAGGAATTATGGATGCCTCCTAGGTTCTTAACTCTGGTGTGAGAGAGAGATACAGAGAGAAATAGAGAGTGGGGGTGGGGGAGGGAGACATAGGACAAATTGAAATAGAGAAGTGGCCAGGAGCAGTGGCTCACCACCTGTAATCTCAGCAGTTTGGGAGGCCAAGGTGGGAATATTGCTTGACCTCAGGAATTTGAGACCAGCCTGGGTAACATAGTGAGACCTTGTCTCTATTAAAAGTCAAAAAGAATTAGCCAGGCGTGGTGACACATGCCTGTGGTCCCGGCTACATGGGAGGCTGAAGCAGGAGGATCAGTTATGTCTGAGAGATTGAGGCTGCAGTGAGCTATGACTGCAGTGAGCTATGATTGCATCACTGCACGCCATCCTGGGAGACAAACCAATACCCTGTTTCAAACAAACAAGCAATCAAACAAAAACAATAATAACAAAGAAATAGAGAAGAAAGACTGAAATCTAAGGGGAAAGCTCAGTGAAATGCTGCATTTAAGACTGCAAAAATATGGAAGCAACCTCAGTGCCCATCAACTGATGAGTGGATAAAGAAAATGTGGTATATATATATAATTCCATAGTGTGTATATATATATTTCACAGTATGTATATTCCATAGTATATAGAATCTATAGATTCCACATACATATATATATACACACACACACACATATATGTATACTATGAAACGCTACTCAGCCATAAAAATGAATGGAATAACATCTTTTGCAGAAACTTGGATAAAACTGGAGGCCCTTATCCTAGTGAAGTAACTCAGGAATGGAAAACCACATACCACATGTTCTCACTGATCAATGGGAGCTAAACTATGGATACACAAAGGCAAACAGAGTGATATAATATAATGGACACTGGAAACTCAGAAAGGGAGGGGTGGGTGGGGGTGAGGAATGAAAAATTACCTACTGGGTACAACGTACACTGTTTAGATGATGGGTGCATGAGAAGCCCAGAATTCACCCCTATATGATTTACTCATGTAATGCAAAACCACTTGTACCCCCTAAAGCTATTGAAAATAAATAAATAAATAAAAGAACCGCAAGCCGTAAGCTCCTTTGGCTGGATTCCTTTTCTTCTCTACATTCATCTTTATTAAACATCTACTCCAAGCACCTTGCTAATGCTGTGAAAGTTACAGTAGTGATCCAGTTTTCCTCTCTTGAATTTAAGGCAAAATCAGAGATGTAAACAAATAATTATAATACTACATGATACAAACTACAGTTTTGGAAACTAGAAGATTTCTTATTTATATTATTTCTCCATCATAAACTAACTTTCTTTCTTTTCTTTCTTTCTTTCTTTCTCTCTGTTTCTTTTCTTTTCCCTCTCTCTCTCTCTCTCTCTCTCTCTCTTTCTTTCTTTCTTTTTTTGAGACGGAGTCTCACTCTGTCACCCAGGCTGGATTGCAGTGGCACTATCTTGGCTCACTGCAACCTCTGCCTCCTGGGCTCATGTGATTCTCCTGCCTCATCCTCCTGAGTAGCTGGGATTACAGGCGCCCGCCACCATACCGGCTAATTTTTGTGTTTTTAGTAGAGATGGGGTTTCGCCATGTTGGCTAGGCCGGATGACAGGCGTGAGCCATCACTCCTGGCCCTTTCTTCCTTTCTTTCAGCCTCTGTTTTCTTCCTGTCTTAGGTTTTCCGTTCCTTCTTTTCCCGCTCTCATCTCCACTTTCCTTTCTTACATTTATTCTGAGTCATTTAGCATCTTGACTAAAAGTTTCTCTGTGTCCTGCCTTGGTTTCTGTATTCCCTGCTCTGTTACTGTTGCTGTGTTACTTAACTCTGCAGTACCTGTAGAAAGCTTTCCTGTTGAATCAAACTGTGCGTGTGTCTGCATTGATGTATTTTGTGTTGGTTGGGTTCCCCTGAATGTCTGAAATGTAGAATTTTATATTCAGCAACACTGCCTATAGGGTTCACAATGTCCTGTGTCTCAGGTGTTCAAATGACAAGGTGTTTAGGTTTCAGGGAACTGTCACTCCTTAGCAGACAGGCATAGTTCATAGTGATCATCATTATCTATTGAATTTTCCAGTTCCAAGTCCTCCCAGATTCCCAGGACTCTTGCCTGTGTTCACAGTAGCCAGCCAGATGCTCATCTGTGTTGCTCTCCTGGGGAGGCAGGCTTGATACAGGCAATGGGATTGGTAAAAATACTGCTGGCACTAATGGGCTCCTCAGCAGGCTCTCCACCTCCAGTCTTGTTACTTGAGTGGCCTCAAATGTCCCTTTCCATCCTACTCCCTCCTTGCAGCTATCCTATTCCTGTCCAGATCTACCCACATTGTCCCAGCAACTTTACATAAGGTAGTGAGAGAAGGGCTGGAATGTGAAGATACCTCGGATTCCTGGCCCTTTAGTCACTGCCAACTCTGAAATGACTAGCATGGGTGAAACACAGTGGCAGCAGCTAACGCTGTTTGTGACCTGATTGCTAAGGAGGTGCAGATTAACTTCTTCCCTTTCTCCTCTTCTGCAGGTCATAAGGGCTTGGTTTTTCTCTTGTGGATTTGTTAAAGCAAAACTAACAACTTTATTTTCCTGCCACAGGTAGTAAACAAAAAGGAGACACTGCTTTGGACTGAGAAGATTCTTGTGACAAAGGGAATCTTCACAAGTCTTCTAACCCATTTATGCCGGAGGTTCTTTTTTTTTTTTTTTTTTTTTTTTTGCGAAAAATCAGACCTTGGCGATGACTTTGAGCAGTAAGATATAAAGAACTCCCACAAGCTTAGCGTTCCAATAATGGAACACTAGGCATAAATAGCTAGAGTCCAGCTTTGCAGATGGGCAGTTTCTGCTCCGCACGCTTCTGCCTGTTCTGATACCTCCTATGAGATCAGAATGTGGCTGAGCATGGTGGATTCAGGTATTTGGGCTGAATATAGCTCATGAAGTAGACACAACAAACAATTTCTTTGAGTAATTTTAAAAAGTGAACACAAAGATGACATGTGGACCACCTATTCATTAATCTATCCAAGCATGTTCTATTCAGCTTTTGCTTGACCTTCAGGCAAGAATGTTGTTGATATTATTGTCAACATTAAATCGTATCACAAATGGCCAAGAAAAGCTAGGTTTTAAATTTACTGAATTGTAAAGGTGCCTAGCATATCTCTCTAATCTTTATTTTAACTCATCATTGAGACTTTAATTTCAAGGACTATATACTTTCCTATAATCTCTATTTAGCCCTTTTTCAAATATTCTTATAATGTACTCCACTAGACAAAAGATACACCAACACATCTGTTTGAGATAAGACCTTTGCTATTTTTGGCTTTCTGTAACACTGCTGTGGGAAAACATCCTTCAATTTCTTAGAAGTCCCATTGTTTAATGGAAAAGATCTCTGAGACATCTTCTTAAGATTCTTGAAAGGTTACTGTACATTAGATCTTTCTAATGTCTTACTAAAGGATCTTACAGTCCCTCCTTGGACTTGATCCTTGCCCTAAGGCCCATTCTTTGAGAATCTTTTGCTGGGAGAGACTGGAATTGTAGTTTTATTTTTGAACTCCAAAAGTCTTGGATCCTTTACAATTCTTCTAAATCTGCTTGAAAATTGAGTAATTCACTCACTAGTTAATTTCTCTCATCTTGGATTTTTTTTTAACTTTTATTTTAGGTTCAGGGGTACGTGTGCAGGTTTGTTACATGGGAAAACTGCATGTCTCAGGGGTTTGGCGTACAGATTATTTTGTCACTCAAGTAACAGGCATAGTACCAGATACTAGTTTTTTGATCCTCACCCTCCTCCCAACCTTCACCCTCACGTGGGCCCTTTGTGTCCACATGTACTTGATGTTTTAGCTCCTACTTATGAGTGGAACATGCAGTATTTGGTTTTTTGTTCATGTGTTAGTTCTCTTAGGATAATAGCTTCCAGCTTCATCCATGTCCCTGCAAAGGACATGATCTCTTTCTTTTTATGGCTGTATAGTATTCCGTGGTGTATGTGTTCTACATTTTCTTCATTCAGTCCACCATCAATGGGCATTTAGGTAAATTCCATGTCTTTGCTATTGTGAATAGTACTGTGATGAACATATAAGCACATATGTCTTTATGGTAGAATGATTTATATTCCTTTGGGTATATGCCCAACAATGAGATTGCTGGGTCAAGTGACAATTCTATTTTAAGTTCTTTGAGAAATCTTCAACTTTCTTTCCACAATGGCGGAACTAATTTACATTCCCATCAGCAGTGTATAAGCATTTTCTTTTATCTGCAACCTCACCAACATCTGTTAATTTTTGACTTTTTAATAGTAGCCACTCTCACTGGTTTGAAGTAGTATCTCATTGTGGTTTTGATTTGCATTTCTCTAATGATTAGTGGTATTGAGCATTTTTTTCATGTGCTTGTTGGCTATATGTATGTCTTCTTTAGAAAATTTTCTGTTAATGTACTTTGCCCTTTGTTAATGAGGTTGTTTGTTTCCTGCTTGTAAATTTGTTTAAGTTCCTTGTAGGTTCTGGATATTCGATTTTTGTTGGATGCATAGTTTGCAAATATTTTCTCCCATTCTGTAGGTTGTCTGTTTGCTCTGTCAACAGCTTCTTTTCCTGTGCAGAAGCTCTTTAGTTTAACTAGATCCCATTTGTCAGTTTTTGTTTTTGTTGAATTGCTTTTGGCCTCTTTACCTGAAATCTTTGCCTGGTCCTATGTCCAGAATGATATTGCCTAGGTTATCTTTCAGGGTTTTTATATTTTTAGGTTTTACATTTCAGTGTTTAATCTCTCTTGAATTGATTTTTTTTATGGTGTTAGGAAGGAGTCCAGTTTCAATTTTCTGCACATGGCCAGCCAGTTATCCCAGCACTATTTATTGAATAGGGAGTCCTTTCCCCATTGCTTGTTTTTCTTGACGTTGTTGAATATCAGATGGATGTGTGTGGCATTATTTTTGGGTTCTGTATTCTGTTGCATTGGTCTATGCATCTGTTTTTCTACCAGTTCCATGCTGTTTTGGTCATTGTAGCATTGTAATATAGTTTGAAGTCAGGTTCCATAATGCCTCCAGCTTTGTTCTTTTTGCTTAGGATTGCCTTGGCTATTTGGGCTCTTTTTAAGCTCTATATAAATTTTAAAATAGTTTTGTCTAATTCTGTGAAGAATGTCATTGGTAGTTTGAAAGAAATATCACTGAATCTATAAATTACTTTGGGCAGGCAGTATGGCCATTCTAACCATATTGATTCATCCTATCCATGCACATGGAATTCTTTTTTCATTTGTTTGTGTCATCTCTAATCTATTTGAGCAGCATTTTGTAGTTCTCCCCCTAGAGCTCTTTCACCACCCTGATTAGCTATATTCCTAGGTATTTGATTCTTTTTGTGGCTATTGTGAATGGGATTGTGCTTTTGATTTGGCTCTCAGCTTGGCTGTTATTGGTGTACAGAAACGGTAATGATTTTCATACATTGATTTTATATTCTAAAGCTTTGCTGAAGTTGCTTATTAGATCAAGGGGCTTTTGGGCAGAGGCTATGGGGTTTTCCAGGAATAGAATTACATCGTCTGCACACAGGGATAGTTTGACTTCCTCTCTGCTTATTTGGATGCCTTTTATTTCTTTCTTTTGCCTGATTGCTCTGGCCAGGACTTCTAGTACTATGCTGATAGAAGGCATCCTTGTCTTGTTCTGGTTTTTAAGGGAAATGCTTCCAGCTTTTACCAGTTCAGTATGATGTTGGCTATGGATTTGTCATAGATTGCTCTTATTTTGGATTTTATTCCTTCAGTGCCTAGTTTATTGAGGGTTTTTAACTTGAAGGGATATTGAATTTTATTGAAAGCCTTTTCTGCATCAATTGAGATGATCATATGGTTTTTGTCTTTAGTTCTGTTTATGTGATGGTCACATTGATTTACCTATTTTGAACCAACCTTGCATCCCAGGGATAAAGCTTACTTGATCATGGTGGATTAGCTTTTTGATGTGCTGCTGAATTCAATTTACTAGTATTTTGTTGAGGATTTTTGCACTGATATTCATGAAGGATATGGATCTGAAGTTTTCTTTCTTTCTTTCTTTTAATTTTGTGTCTCTGCCAGGTTTTCGTATCAGGATGATGTCAGCCTCATAGAATGAGACAGAGAGGAATCCCTCCTCCTCAAGTTTTTGGAATAGTTTCAGTAGGAATAGTACAACATCTTCTTTATACATCTGGTAGAATTCTGCTGTGAATCCATCTGGTCCTCGGTTTCATTTTTGGTTGGCAGGCTTTTTATTACAGATTTCACTTCGGAACTCATTATTGGTCTATTCAGAAATTCAGTTTCTTCCTGGTTCAGTCTTGAGAAGTTGTATGTGTCCAGGAATATGTCAATTTCTTCTAGGTTTTCTAGTTTGTGTGCATACAGGTGTTCAAAGTAGTCTCTGAGGATTTCTTTTTTAATATCTGTGGGGTCAGTCATAATTTCCCCTTTATCATTTCTGATTGTGTTTATTTGGATCTTCTCTCTTTTCTTTATTAGTCTAGCTAGTGGTCTATCTTATTAATTTTTTCAAAAAACCATTTCCTGGATTTGTTGCTCTTTTTATGTTTGTTTGTTTTTCCTCTCAGTTTCCTTCAGGTCAGCTTTCATTTTGTTTATTTCTTGTATTCTGCTAGCTTTGGGGTTGGTTTCCTCTTGTTTCTCTATTTTCTCTAGATGTGATATTAGGTTATCAATTTGAGATTTTTCTAACTTTCTGATGTGGATGTTTAGTGGTATAAATTTCCCTCTTAACACTGCTTTAGCTGTGGCCCAGAGATTCTGGTATGCTGTATCTTTATTCTCATTAGTGTCAATGAATTTCTTGATTTCTGCCTGAATTTCATTATTTACCCAAGTCATTTGAGAGCAAGTCGTCCAATTTCTATGTAATTATATGGTTTTGAATGTTTTTCTTAATATTTATTTTTATTTTTATTGTGCTGTGGCCTGAGAGCATAGTTGGCATGATTTCAGTTTTTTTTGAACTTGCTTATTGCTTTATGTCCAATAGTGTGGTTGCTTTTAGAGTATGTGCCATATTCAGTTGAGAAGAATGGGTAGAGTTCTGTAGATGTCTATTAGGTCCATTTGGTCCAGTGTTGAGTTCAGGTCCTGAATATCTTTGTTAGTTTTCTGCCTCAATCATCTGTCTAATACTGTCAATGGGAGTGTTGAAGTCTCCCACTATTATTGTGTGGCTATCTAAGTCTCTTCATAGGTCTCAGAGAACTTGCTTTATAAATGTTGGTGCTCCTGTGCTGAGTGCATATATATTTATGATAGTTAGGTCTTCTTGTTGAATTGAGCCCTTTATTATTATGTAATGTCCTTCTTTATATTTTTTGACCTTTGTTGGTTTAAAGCCTGTTTTTGTCTGAAATTAGAATAGCAACGCCTGCTTTTTTTCTGTTTTCGATTTGCTTAGTAGATTTTTTTCCATCCCTTTACTTCGAGTCTATTGGTGTCATTGCGTGTGAGATGGTTCTCTTGAAGACAGCATACTGTTGGGTCTTGCTTCTTTATCCAACTTGCCACTCTGTGTCTTTTAATTGGGGGAATTTAGCCTATTTAGATTCAAGGTTAGTATTGACATGTGCAGGTTTGTTCTTGTCATCATGTTGTTGACTCGTTATTATGCAGACTTGTTTGTGTGGTTGCTTTATAGTGTCACTGATCTATGTACTTAAATGCGTTTTTGTAGTAGCTAGTAGTGGTCTTTCCTTTCCATGTTTAGCACCCCCTTCAAGACCTCTTATAAAGCAGGTCTGGTGGTAACAAAACCCCTTAGTATTTGCCTGTCTGAAAAGGATCTTATTTCTCCTTTGCTTATGAAGCTTAGTCTGGATGGATATGAAATTCTTAGTTGAAAGTATTTTTCTTTAAGAATGCTGAACATAGGTCCCTGATCTTTTCTGGCATGTAGGGTTTCTGCCAAAAGGTCCTCTGTTAGCCTGATAGGGCTCCCTTTGTAGGTGACCTTCCCCTTTTCTCTACCTGCTGTTAATATTTTTTTCTCTCATTTCTACCTTGGAGAATCTGATGATTATGTGTCTTGGGGATTTTCTTTTCATTCAGCATTTCATAGGGGTTCTCTGCATTTCCTGAATTTGAATGTTGGCCGTTCTAGAAATGTTGGGGATATTTTCATGGACAATATCCTGAAATATGTTTTCCAAGTTTCTTGCTTTCTCTCCCTTATCTTTCAGGGATGCCAATGAGTCATAGATTTAGTCTCTTTACATAATCCCATATTCTTGGAGGTGGTCTTTGAGCTCTGAGGTGCTTTCGTCAGCTTAATTGATTATGTTGTTAATAATGCAATTGTATTCTGAAATTCTTGAAGTGAGTTTTTCAGCTCTATTAGCTCAGTTTAGTTATGTCTTAAAATGGCCAGTTTGTCTTTTATCTCCTATATTATTTTATTTTGTTCTTTAGAATCTTTGAATTGGGTTTCAAGTTTCTCCTGAATGTCAATGATCTTCATTCCTATCCATATTCTGAATTATATTTCTGTTATTTCAGCCATTTCAGCCTGGTTAAGAACCATTGCTGGGGAAGTACTGTGGTCATTTGGAGGTAAAAGGACATTCTCGCTTTTTGAATGTCCAGAGTTCTTGAGCTGGTTCTTTCTCATCTGTTTATTCCTTCAATCATTGAAATTGCTGTCCTTTGGATTTTTTTTTTTTTTTGCTTTATTTTCTTTGATGTGCTTGGGGTTTTGATTGTGGTATAAGGTAGAGTCAATCAACTGGCTTTGTTTCTGGTACAATTTTTGGTGTTCAAGGCTTAGCTCAGCACTCCTGGGCTGTGTGTTCTAACTCTGGGGGGCTGGTATCAGGCCTCCAGCTTTGTTCTCTGGCCCCTCAAGGTTGGCAACCTATTGCCCTGGAGGGGCTGAAGTGTTCCCGGACTGCTGGCTACAACACTTTGAAGGGCAATGCCAGCTAAAGTGCTTCATCAGGCAGTGGCAGTGGGATCTGTGCACATTTGCACATGTCAGCAACAGCAGCTGTGTGGCAGGGTGCATGCTTGTCAGCTAGGGTGGGGCACTGGCGGGCCTGGGATGGTTGGCCTCAGTGTGGACCTTGACAGCAGCAGCAGAGGTGGCAGTGCTAGGGATGGAGGAGGAGGGAGTGGGGCCACTGGAATTTGTGTGCATGTTCATGTGTGTGGCATTGTTGAAGTGAGGGTGGGGTGCTGGCAGGCACGGGGCTGGTGACCTCCATGCATGTGTTCATGCCAGTGGTGGTGGTGGCATGGAGCAGAGGGTGGGGCTGCTGGTTTTCCTGGGTGTGTTCATGCCAGCAATGGTGGCACAATAGCACTGTTGTGGGGGTGTGTGGGTGCTGTCATGCAGGCAGCAATGGGGAAGGGGTGAGGTCTCCCTATGCACACAGGTGCCAGCAAAGTGATGGTGGAGTGGCCATAGGTGAGTGCACACCAGTGAAGTGGTACAGGAGAGGCTGCTATGGGGGGAGGTTGTGGGTAGGCTGGTGCATGTCAGAGGGGGCCACTCTGCTGGAGCTCTCCAATTGTCAGGCATGGTCTGCCAGCACAGGAACTATGATGTGGGCCCCTGGGAAGCACTTTGATTGGGCATCTGAGGCTGCACTGCAAGCAGGCATGGTGAGGATGAGTCCCAGGGAGAGGCCAGTGGGCAGAAGGGTGCCCAGGTAAGACTGGACCCATCTCATGGACAAGATTGCCCTATTCTGTTCAGGTCTTACAGTTCCCCTAAGGTTAGAGTCTCCTAGAGCAGTATGATGAGCCTTGAGGGAGGGACATCCCTGGCTGTGCTCCTCTGCAGACATTCCTGCACCAAACCCTCTGGGCTCCACACAGGCTAGAATCCTGTCCCTACCACCTCTTTAAGCAGCTCTCCCTGCCAGCTCAAGTGTCCATGGGAATCGTGGGGTCTCTTGTAGCCAGAATTCCTGAGGTCCATGGTGAGAATGGGTTGCTCCTCTCCTGCTCAACTCACCCCTTCCCCAGTTGTTAGGGCCCAGGAACAAGTCCTGGAGCATGATTGCCTCATGCAGGGTTCCCAGCTTCCTCTCACTTCAGCCCAGTGTCTGTGTTCTCTCTCCATTCACTGTCAGTGTCTTCTTTCCAAAGATCTGTTCTTCCTTGTGTTGTGGCAGATATTCCTCCTAGCTATGTCTAGGATTTTTCTATAGGTGGTTAGTTGAAGCAAGTTGGTGTGTTCAGCAGCCTCTCTCACCCTTGGTTTCACCATTCTGATAATTTGCATCCACAGCTACACATGGTAATATGTCTGAATCTCACAAACATGAAGTGAAATTTTAAAAGCCAAGCATAAAACAAAATGTGCAGTCTGGTTCCTGTTGATATCAAGCTTAAAAACAGGTGAAACTCATTTAAGTTGTTAGAAGACGGGATAGAGGTACCTATCAGAGGAACAAAGGGGCCTTCTGGGGTGCTGGTCATGTTCTGTTTCTTAGTCTTGGTGCTGGTTACAAAGGTTTGTTCCCTTTGAGAAAACTTTTGAAGCTGTATACTCATGATTTGTGCACTTTTTTATAGAATATGCTTAAAATTTCAAAAAATATTCTCTCTCAATCTCTCTTTCTCCTTCTCTGTGCCATCTTTCCTCACAGTACTTGGTTGAGAACTGTCCCCATCAGAGACCCCTTGTAGCCAACTGACATGACCTGACCTATAGTCAGATGGATCCTGCTTTTGGTTTAAGACTCTTTTTACAAAAAAATTCTTTTATGCTTAGATTTTACTTTTTAAAAATCATTTTTATCTTAGAACAGTTTTAGGTTCACAGCAAAATTTTTTTTTAAATACAGAGATTTCCCATATAACTCCTGCTTCCATACATGTATAGCCTACTCCATTATCAATCCCCTCAGAGTGGTGCATACCACTAGAGTGTTAACATTTGTTACAACTGATGAACCTGCATTAATGCATTATTATCACTCATTGTCCATAGTTTACATTAGGGTTCACTTTTGGTTTTGTACCTTCTATTGGTTAGAACATGTATCCACCACTGTAGTATCCTATATATTTCAAATTTACTGAAAGTTTTTTTTTTTTAAATCATGAATGGGTGTTGGGTTTTGTCAAATGATTTTTTTGCATCTATTGATATCATCATGTGATTTTTCTTCTTTGGCCTATTGATGTGATATATTACATTAATTGATATTTGAATGTTGAATTAGGCACGCATACTTGGGATAAATCCCACTTGGTTGTGATGTATCATTCTTTTAATACATTGTTCGATTCAATTTGCTAATATTTTGCTGAAAATTTTTGCATCTATGTTCATGAGAGATCTCCATATATAGTTATTTTTCGTGTAATACATCTGTTTGATTTTGGTTTCAGGGTGATTCCAGTCTCACAGAATGAGTTGGGAAGCATCTGCTGCTTTTATCTTCTGAAAGAGATTGTAGAGAATTGGTAACTTTATTTCCTAAATGCTTGATAGAATTTATCAGTGAATCCCTCTGGGCCTGTTGCTTCTGTTTAGGAAAGTTATTAGTTATTGATTCAATTTCTTTAACATATATATGCCTATTCAGATTGTCTATTTCTTCTTGTGTTAGTTTTGGCAGATTATGTCTTTCAAGGAACTGGTCTATTTCATCCAAATTTTCAAATTTGTGTTCTTAGAATTTCTTTATTATCTTTTTAAAGTCCATGGATCTGTAGTGATGTCTCCTCCTTCATTTCTATTAGTAATTCATGTCTTCTTCCTTTTTTACTTAGCCTGGCTAGTAAAGAACCAGCTTTTGGTTTGCTGATTTTCTCTATTGATTTCTTGTTTCCAATTTCATTGATTTCTGCTGTAATACTTATTTCTTTCCTCTGTTTACTCTGAATTTAGTTTGCTCTTCTTTTTCTGGGTATAAACTTAGATGATTAATTTTGATTTTTTTTCTAATATATGCATTCAATGCTATAAATTTTTCTGTTAAGCACTGCTTTCTCTGAATCTCACAAATTTTAATAAGTTGTGTTTTCCTTTTAACTTTCTTCAAAATATTTTAAAATTTCTCTTGAATTTTATTCTTTAACCTGTGTGTTATTTGGAAGTGTTTTGTTTGATCTTCACATATATTGAGATTTTCCAGTTATTCTGTTATTGATTTCTAGTTTTTTTCCAGAATATGGTCTATCTTGGTGAATGTTCCATGTGAGCTTGGGAAGAATGTGTATTCTACTGTTGTTGGATAAAGTAGTCTATAGATACAATTTATATCCAGTTCATTGATGGTGCTGTTGAGCTCAATTGTGTCCTTACTGATTTTCTGCATGCTGAATATGTCCCTTTTTGCTAGAGGGATGTTGAATTCATTTATTTCTCTTTGCAGTTGTGTCCATTTTTCCCTCATTTAGTTTGATGCTCTGTTGTTAGGTGTATACATGTTAAAGATTGTTATGTTTTTTAGAGAATCCTATATCATTACATAATGCCCCTCTCTGTCCCTGGTTAAATTTCCTTCCTTTTAAGTTTGCTCTGTCTGAAATTAATATAGTTATTCTTACTTTCTTTTGATTAGTGTTAGCATGGCATATCTTTCTCCATCCATTTACTTTTAATCTAAGTATGTTTTTACACTAAAGTGAATTTAAAGAGGCTTGTGTTTTTCCATCCACTCTAACAATATCTTTTAGCTAGTGCATTTAGACTATTGGTGTCTAAAGTGACTATTGATATATACTGCATATGCTATTTACAGCATATAAACTCCTGTAAATAGGTCTCTAATAATGTAGTGGTAAGGCATGGAATAAGGAGAAGCATTCTCTAGTCCCGTTATTAGGTTTCAGTCTTTTAGTAAGCCTATGTCTCTGGACTTTGAACTTTACGGGTGTGTCTTAATTTTTCTCTCCCTGCTCCCTTAGGGGGAACAGGATAACTACAATGATCTGCAGTTGGGTAATTCTCTTTTTCCACATGGAAGGCTGGAGGGGGCTGGAGTTGGATATTTCCCTTCTCCCAAGTCAGTAAGACTTTGAAAAAACCTCAGCAGGTTAAGCTCTGGTTAAATAGTTTTACTGAAGACAGATTTTGTTAAGAAAAACAAATTGCTCTTGTGTATTTTCAAATGGTTCCATTTTCCCTCCTGCAGCCAGAAGCACAGGGGAATTTTTCTTTGCTATCCACTGTGAGAACTTGGTTGAGCTCCTGGAGGTAAAACTCACAATATTGTGGAGTCCTCCATGACTAGGTCTCCTTGGAGTTTTTAACCCTCAGATTTGTTCATATTGAGCCTCCAGAAATTTGTCAATTACAGTTCAGGTTTCCCTCCCTTGGCATTGGGCTTCTGCAGTGATTTTTGCTTGTGAGTCTCTGCTCCACTAAGATGCAACTCCAGTAAGCAGTGAGTCTCTGTTCCAGTATACCTGTTGGTCTCTCCAATGTTGGGGGCAGTGGTTTGCCCCATGTCCTCACCTTTCTTACATATCTAAGAAGAGTTGTTGATTTTTTAGTTCATTGAGGCTTTTACTTGTCAGGATGAAGTGATGACTTCTAAGCTCCTTACATGTTGAACTGGAAACCAGAAGTCATATGTATATACACATATGTGTGTGTGTATATATATATAAAAATATGTGTGTGTATATATATACCCATATGTGTGTGTGTATATATACACATATGTGTGTGTGTATATATATATACCCATATGTGTGTGTGTATATATATACACGCGTGTGTGTGTGTGTATATATATATATTTACCTCCTCCCCCCTACATCTCCCCTGTCCACACACACAGCCCAATCTTTTGTTTTCTCATCATCTGTAAGTCAAGAATTCAGGCCGACCTCAGTTGGCAGTTCTCATGAAATTGTAGCCAGATGTTGGCATACTGGCAGGTGCTGTGGTGATTTAAAGGCTTAACTGTGCTGATGTCCAAGATTACTCACCCACACAGCTGGCAGTTGATGTGGGCTGCTGGGAACTCAGCACAGAAAACTGATCGGAATACCTATGCCGTGGCCTTTCCAAATGGTTTGAGCTTCCTTACAGCATGGTGGCCTAAGGTCAGCCAAGCTTCTTAAATGGTGGCTCAAGCCCCCAACACAAGTGTTCCAACAAGCAAGGTGAAACAGTACTGTCTTTTTTTTCTTCAGATGTAGCTTCAGAAGTCACGTTACTTTTCCACATTCTGTGGTTACAAATGACTCACAAGTCTGCCCAGATTCAAGAGGAGGGGACATAGACTCCACCTCTCTATGGAAGGACAAAGAGTTATGAACCTATCTTAAAAATGCCACAATATCTAAGCTTTAAAAACATTAATTCATGATAGCTCCAATCCAACTGCAAGATACAGTATTTCCCTACAAATGGAGAGACAGTGAGCTGTGCAGAAGACAATTCTCAGCTCAGGGACCTGGAAATATCTATCCTTAATATATTCAAAGAACTAGACCAGGGTTGACAAACTTTTTATGTAAAGGGCCAGGTTGTAAATATTTTAGTCTTTTCAGGCCACATGGTCTCTGTCACAACTCCTTAACTGTATGCAAAAGCAGGTATAGACAATTCATAAACAAATGAGTATAGCTGTGTTTCAATAACACTTTATGCATTAAAAAAAAGCAGTGAACACATTTGCTCCCAGGTCATAGTTTGCTGACCCCTAGGCTAGTTTAAGTGATTCTCCTGCCTCCGCCTCCTGAGTAGCTGGGATTACAGCTGTGCACCACGACACCCAGATAATTTTTTGTATGTTTAGTAGAAACGGGGTTTGACCATGTTGGCCAGGCTGATGTCGAACTCCTGACCTCAAGTGATCCGCCTGCCTCGGCCTCCCAAAGTGCTGGGATTACAGGCGTGAGCCACTGCGGCCAGCCTTAGACTGCTGCTCTTTACTGAGCTCTAGGTTAGCCATGGAGGGGGCATCACTTGGTCGTGAATTTCTATAAATGTGATGCTGATACTGACAAGTTTGGACTCAGTTAGCTCAAAAGCCTTTCTCTACTGGCCTCTGATATTGGCTAATTTACAGTCTGAAGTTACTCCTAAACTTCCCTTGTGACTAAAGCTCTGGACACTCAGTGACTGTTCAGTCTTGGCTGGTTTACAGCAAAATCAGGCCTGTCAGAAGGTCCTTGAAGAATCTTTTGGAGTCATGCTTAGTGATGAGAATGAGGCAGGTTCAAGTCCAGCACTTTAGTCCCAGGGAAAAGTCTTGGTCAGATTAGAGCAGTTTCCCAGTCTCCAGAGCTAGAATTATCAGAACAGCAACTTTCAGTGAGAACCAAATGAGAAACCCAGCATCAAGATTTAGGGCACAATAAAAGCTGATAGGAAGACTAGGCTACCTCATTATTATAGGAAGAACATCAGAGGAATCAATGATCTCTCACTCAGGGCCTAATTCATCACCTATTCCTTTCGGCCAGTGTTATTGCCAGGTCTCGCTCTTTCTGGTTAGGAATCTGTGTTAGTTCAAAGAAGAGAGAGTGACATTTGCCTTAATGTCATGGACTTGTCTGCTGTATCTGAACTCCCAAGTTAAATGAGCTCCAGTTATTTATATGATCTCTGGGGTTGTGTTTCAAGAGAAGAAGTATTCACTCTTATTTATGGTTCTAACTTAAAGGCTAAGCTGTAATGTAAAACAACTGACATGTTACCCAATAGTTGCACACTATTATTTTGGCACAGAGTTTTATTTTTATTTTTATTTTCATGATTTCTGGGCAAGCACATATGGAATGGGATTTCTGCCATGGTCTTCCTCCTACAGTTCTGTTTACCCTTCTACTCTGTTCCTTTTGTTCTCTTTAATCACAGAGGTTTGACCATGCAGGTGTTTGACCATAACTGTCATTGTCTAACATGCAGACATAGATCAACTGTTGATATAATGACACATTTTGTGGCTCACAAATATATTGAGCTTCTGAAAATAGGCAATAACATTTAGAATGAAGAGAGAAAAGATCCAGCATTGCAGAGTGTCAGTGTGCACTGGTGACCTCTTTTCAGATTTATGCTGCCACTTACTAGTATATGTGGCATCTGTCCACTTGTTTGATCTCTCTGGGTCTCAATATTTTTATCTGTAAGATGGAGGTGATTATACATACCACATAGAATTCTCATGAAGGTTACATTTAACAATAATGAAGGGCTTGATACAGTGCCAGACACAATATTCCCTCAATTAGTGGTAGCCATGATAGACATGATTAGTGTTCCATATATGCTCACCGCCTCCTCCCACCATGACCTCCATAAGACTATGTGCTTCTCTGCCCCACTGACATTGAATGTTTCCAGATGACTTGCTTTGGCCAGAGGGATATAGGTGGAAATGAATTCTGAGTCTAAGCTTTAAAGGCACTGCATGTTTCTGCTTGATCTTCTGAGATCTGTTTGGTCATCACCATGAGAAGACTATACCTCAGGTAGACACTATTCTTTCTCCCAGGTAACCTGGATCCCAAAATGAGAACAGAAGAACCACTTCATGTGACTTGAACCAGATCTGAAATCTGAAGTGAAGCCCAGAAGAGTGTAGCTGAAGACAAGTGAATCTACTTGACCTGCAAACGCACATGTGAGCATGCTGCTGATATTTTTGGAGTTGTTTGTTATGCAGAAACAGCTAACTGATACAGCCAAAAAGAAAAACAAGTTAAGCCCACAATGAGCTTTCAGCCCAGACACGAGGACGACAAAGGAGTGAGGGCCAGTAAAGCTAGGTTATCATTCTCTGCCAGAAATTGGCTGTATGACCTTTGAACATCTACTTTGTCCATCTGGCTCTGATTTCTTCTAATGTGAAGAGGTTTTAGTGATTTTAGATGACCCAATATAATATCATTTTTAGACATAAACTTTTCTGTATCTATGAAAGTATTATCCTATAATAATAATCTGTAAAATTAGTTTAGAAACAAGAAGACTGAAAGGAGCTATGATTAAAGTCAATAAAACCACAAATGACATGGATAAATTGAAAATGGCATTGTTCTTAAATTCCTGGAATCTTATGAGAAGGATCATGAGATATTTGGAAGCATTAGATTTAGGACCAATGAAAAGAGCAACTTTTATAAATGAAAGAGGCTTTTGGAACTGTCTCTCACTAAATTATCTCAAAGTGATAACACAAGACAAATATATAAATCTTCAGCTTCAAGAAGCTTTGAAGTCCAGGGGTCACAAATGAGTTTCATTGTTTAGTATTCTTTTTTTTAAATAAGTTTCTTGTCAACATGTAAAAACAGGACTTTCTTTTGCAAGAGCCAAAAATCTGGCAACACAGATCTTCCATGAAAGCATGAGAATAATCATTTGAAGTAAGAGCTTTTTTTTTTTGATGGTATTTAAACTTTCTAATTTACTCCAGTCCCCGCCTGACCTGAATCATCTGCCTTGCTTCAAGAGGCCTTTGAGTTTATATCTATTGAATTTGGCAAATCCCAATGACTGATCCTGACTTGATATAAAAGGAGTCTTCACCAGTTGGACTCAAATATGGTTCAACTGTCTATGTTGTGTGAAATTTGACTTTTTAAATACGTTTTAATCAGTTCAGTTTGGGGAGGTCTCTGCTATGGAGTACACTTCAGTTTCCTTGTATTATCCTCCTGATAGTCATTATAATAGTCTTGCTGGCACACCGTGTCCTCTTAAGAGTCTTAAATGTTTGCTTGTAGCTATCCATTGTTTGTTAAGCAGTGTGATTATGACTAGGTCAGCAACAAGGTCAATAATCATTTGCCTAATCCACCATTGTGACTTGTGAATTCCATACTGAGACCAAATGAGTGTATTATGTTAGTGACAGAGTGGTCACAATTCCCAAGGTTTTTGGTCAATCTCTCAAAATTGAGAGGGTGAACAAAAGGGAGAAATTGTTAAAAAAAAAAAAAAGAAAGAAACAGGAAGGCATTGTCCTGACACTGTCTGCATACTTTGAGTTCCTACGTAACAGCCTGCAACTGAATTTAGTACACAAACAAATCAACACTTAAGTTAGGAGTATCATTTTTGAAACAGATAACCGAGTCTCAGCATCTGAGCTTCAGCCATTTCTAGACAGCCAACTGATTAGACCATGCCCAGATAAGGCATGTACCTACCTGTAATCAATCCAGTTGTTTCTGTACTTTACTTCTGTGTTTAGACTATAAAAGCTAATGCCCATGTTAAGCAGGGATTACCTCTCTAAACTTTTGGTTCTACGTGCTGTTTAATTCACGAATCACTTTTTGCTCAAATAAACTCTATTACATTAAAATAAAATCCAGAAGGGGTCTTGAGCATGTGAAAATTACCATTAATAGCTTTAAGTTGCTCTCATGAAAGGTAAACAGATCCTTTCCCAAGGAGCTCTTGGTAGTCTGCCTCCTGGAGAAACTCAGAGATCTGTTTATCTATGTGCTTTTTAGAGAGCAAGTTAGTTGAGGGTCTTTCCCTTTCAATGGTTGGAAATAGGATGGTTAACTTTACATCCAGAACTGAACCCACCATTAAATTAATCCATCAAAACTCCATTAGTCCACATTTTGGCTCATGGTACCACCCATTCACTCAGGCTAGAAACCTAAAAATCATTTCTGATTTTTAAATTTATTTTCTTCACTATAGCCATGTTATCAACTTCTCTAAAATCTTCCCTGTGTTAGTCTGTCCCACTTTCCTCTATTCACATGGCCACTGCTTTAGCAAGGGTTTACACCTAAATTATTGTAATAACCAACTGGTAGATCTTATTTTTATGCATTCCTCCTATACTCAAAATTCACGTTATAGCCAGGAAGATTTCTACAACACACATGAATCTGCTCTTGTCACCCTCCTTTTAAAAACTTTCACTAGTGACATGCCACATTGTCCATCAAGTACAAAATTCTCAATATAGCATTTCCCTCCATCTTACCTTGTCAACACTATCTTCTGCTGTTCTTGGACACATACCCTACACTGTAGCCACTCTGACACAACTGTCAAATCAAACCCTTCATGGGTATGACTTTATTTTTTCTGATCTCCTTGCTTAGAATGTTTCATCTTCCATGGCTGCTCAGGAAACTTTAATTCATACTTGAAGCTTCTGCTCAGTGACCATCTTTTCTTTGATGTCTTTTCTGGTACCCTTCAATCACAAGTCAGACTTAATGGTATCATTCCCTCCTCCTTGCTCCAACAGCGATTTGAAAGTTTATCTTTCTGCAGATTTACTCTGAGGGACATAATTAGTCACTTATATATCTTTTCCCACCACACTATTGACTTCTGGAAGGCAAGATTAGGTCTCATAAATCATAGCTCTGCTATCCGTCACCATGCTGTGTATGTTGTAGGTATGGGGCAAGACTGGTGTGATAGTTTGGGGCTTTTCCTAGAGCCTTAGAGAACATCAATATCTATTTCATCCTGTCCAATTAAACAGTCTCCTGAATGTTATCTGCACATTGTCACCCTCGGTTGTTTTCCCTTTTCCTAAATCTTTAACTTCCTTAGCTTTCTATCACAGTTCACAATGCTCACCTTACAATTGCCCACTCAACCTTGTCTGCAAATTGGAAGTATTTGGGAAGCTTTAAAAATATTAAGGACTAGATTTCACGCTCAGAAATATTGCTGTCACTGGTCTAGGGACAGCTGGGACATTGGTGTCATTCTAAGATGCAACCAAGGTTCAGGCTTCCTGTTCCAAGTCTTGAATTGGTACTTTCTTCCAGCTCCATGTGGCAAAGCCACTGA
Source organism: Pan troglodytes (assembly GCF_028858775.2). Classification (NCBI taxonomy): domain Eukaryota; kingdom Metazoa; phylum Chordata; class Mammalia; order Primates; family Hominidae; genus Pan; species Pan troglodytes. Next base: position 32,831,320 of record NC_072416.2, read on the forward strand.
CAAAACATTGTCCTCACTGTGTCACTGGCGCCTCTATGTCCTAGGTTGGTCATATCAGTATTAGCCAGCATCCCACTGTGCAAGGGGAATCAGATATGGGAGTTAAAATGTTAAAACTTAAAAATGAGGCCGGGCACCAAGGCTTATGCCTCCAGCACTTTGGGAGGCCGAGGCGGGTGGACCACTTGAGGTCAGGAGTTCAAGGCCAGCCTGGCCAACATGGTGAAACCCCATCTCTACTAAAAATACAATAATTAGCTGGGTGTGGTGGTGCACACCTGTAATCCCAGCTACTGGGGAGGTTGAGGCAGGAGAATCGGTTGAACCCAGGAGGCAGAGGCTGCAGTGAGCCAAGATCACACCACTGCAGTCCAGCCTGGAGAAACAAACTTAAAAATAATTTCAGTTATTCACTATCCTTTGAGTATTCCTGTTATTTTTCTTGATTTATAAAATAAGGCTTGTCCATAGGAAAATTTAAGCATCTCTTTGTATTCTGCAGTTTTTCTATCTCTTGAACATTTTGGTTAAGGGATCTGAAAGCTATGGCTCCAGTGTCCTTTCTAGCTTTTTGCTCTACAGAATTGCTGTGTTCCATTGAAAACAAGCATCCTTCACTTAGCATCAAAATCGCATGCTAAGAGACTTTTTAGCATCCAAATTGTACGCCAGGGTGAATCTGGAAATTGGCTCTCTACTGAAATATAATCAGCGTGATCCAGGGGTCTTTCCAGCTCCAGTCCAGCTGGAAACTCCTTTTAGGACAAGCATTGTGAGTATATGCCATGTGTCAGGGAGTGAGGGCAGTCATATGGATGTGGAGGAAGAAAGATGAATAGTAAGAAGGACTTTCTGGAGGAAGGGAACTCTTTCCAAGCCTAGCTGACAAATAGGACTTAAGAAGGAGGTCATTTCTCTACATTTGGCCTCAAGCCTTTTTTATAGGGAAAAAAAATATGTTGAAATCCTTCTTGAATTTCATCCTTGAGTTGAACTGATGAAGTTCTCTTCCATAGTAGATAAAAACAGTACCTCCTAAAATCAAATTCAGAGAAAGTGAAAGGAGGAATTGGCTCCTGAGGGTGGAAGGAGCAGACACAGATGCATCCTTTGCCTTCAAAATTTCTTGAAGGAATAGAGGAGCTGTGAAAAAGAATAAATTCATAATGGCATGGAAAACAAGGAGGGTTGCCATTAGTAGATAAGAAAATTTGAGGCATTGCTAATGTATAGAAAGCAGAAATGATCAGATTTATGGAGAGACAAATTTGGAGGCAACAGCTCACAACATACGGGGGAGTAGACCGTGGCCAAGTAGACGCAATTTAAGAAAAATTCCAAAGCTAGAGTCAATAAAATGGAAAGAACCTTAGGAGTACACACTGAGTATCTTCAGTTCGTATTTGCATAATACCGTAACATTTCTCTCTCCTTTTTATTGGGGATACTTGATCAGGATCCAGAATTCTTCATCACTTGTCTACCTCTGACACAGGTGAAAACATATACATTGTTTATTCCTACAAAGAGAGAGGTTCTCAGTTTCTAAGTTGCACAGTTACTTGTGGACATTTAAAAAATATATAGATACCCGTGCTTCAATCAAAACTTCCTGAATCAGAATCTTTGAGATTCCAAAAATCTGGATTTTCAAAAATTTCTCAAGAAGATTCTGATGCATTGAGAGTCAAAGACCACTTTTATAAGACATTTTCTCCATACTACAGTTTAGATTTGGGGTGATTAGGCCATACCAAGATGGTATGATATGTTTAACATGTGTTTCATGACAATAGATAGAATGGAGAAATGCAAATAACTAAATAGATAACATAAGAAAACTCCCCAGAGTTGAATAAAGATATTATTTTCAGATCAAAGGGCCCCCTGGCTACTAAGGAAGATGAATGAAGAAAGGGCCCATACATGGACACCTACTTCATAGTAAAATTTGAGGACATGAAGTATAAAGAGGACATTCTGAACAGTTCAAGAGACAGCACCCTTAGCTAGGCATGCAGGTGAGCACCTGTAGTCTCAGCTACCTGGGAGACTGAGGCGCGAGGATCACATGAGCCCGGAAGGTCAAGGCTGCAGTGAGCCATGACTGTGCCACTGCACTGCAGCTTGGGCAATGGAGTGAAACCATGTCTAAAAAAAAGGGGCGGCAGGGGGGTATCAACTTACCTTGGGTGTAGCTAAAGTTGTGTACTTCAGAAGAAGAGATATTGCAAAAGCTTCATGTTTATTACTTGTGACTCTATGCCTTAGTTTCCCTTCCACTGTAAAGTAAGAAAAACAATAATTTGGAGAGTTAAATGAGTTACTACATAGAAAATTATTATAATATGAACTGGCATGTAATAACTGTTCACTCAATGTTTAATTTTATCATTATTACTCCACAATAAGTATGCCTTTTAAGGTTATTCAATACTTTTCTTATGCAACACCTGGAAGATATTTCAGTAATTCCAGGAAGAGGGGTTCCAGTGGTAACATTAATTGTGTTGTTACTGTTGCAGCCATGCTTCTAGAAGTGAGTTAGACACAGTGGGAGGATGCATTGGATGCTCTCCATGGTCCTGCCCAGCGTAGCCATTTTGGAGAATTTAAAGATGCTTCAAGCGTACTTACATAGACAGAATAATATAGAATTATATTATTATTTACTCTAAATATAATAAACTATTCTAATTGTTAGTTCTGACCAGAAAATACAAATGTGAAAACTGAAGGCAAGAATGTGACTTATTGAGGTACCCAGTTGACACCCATGGAAGCATCTGAGACCCCAGAGAAACCTGGCTTAGTTCCATGGAATGAGCCACAGATCCTAGTCTATGGCACAGAGTCCGTAGCCAGATTGAGGCAGCACTGTGGGAGTTTGGGAACAATCCCAGGAACTTGGCAGCCTGAACATACTCAATGACCTTCTTGAAACTGACAGTTCACTTGAGCTCCTCATCCTCCTCCATTCAGCCCTGCATCCCTCTTTCACTTGCAAAGCTGAAAAGGACAGCTTGAAAATTTATTGTCTGCATCTAAGACCCTCTGTCTTGCATGCTTGTAGTCCTCAACATGAATGGAGCAAATGACACAAAAACTACTGTGCGTCAAAAGTAATAAAGAAGGTCATAGGAGAAAAAGGGACTGAAAAATTCTTTAGCCATTCATTTTCCCCAAATATTTTCAAAGAAGTCAGGTTTGATAAAACCAGGGATAGCAGTCAGGGGTCAGAGCAGCATTTGTGTTCTCACAGTGTCCCAGGGCTAAAATGTAGTTATCCCTAGTGATTTTGGAATACTTCAAAGCCAGAGCAAGTAGAGAAGAAGCCAAAAGCCATTCAGCAGTGCCAGTGTCCAAAATGCAAGGTCAAGCGTTAGTTAGTAGGTTGCTGTATTCAGCAAGGAATTCAGAGGCAAGGAGATGGAAGTAAGTGCAAACAATTGAGAATCATACTAGATTCTAAGCTTCTCAAGAGCAAGATATGTATATTGTTTACCACTGCATTCCCTGACTCTCATGTAGTGCCTGGAAAATACCCACACATTTATATAATGACTGATATGACTGATATAGTGATCAAATAGATTTTTCTTGTTTGTTTTGAGATAGGGTCTCTGTCACCCAGGCTGAAGTGCAATGGAGAAATCATGGCTCACAGCAGCCTCAACCTGCTGAATTCAAGCAATCCTCCCACCTCAGCCTCCCAAGGAGCTGGGACTACAGATGTGCTCCACATACCCAGCCATTTTTTTTCTATTTTTTGTAGACACAAGGTCTCAGTATATTGCCCAGGCTCGCCTCGAACTCCTGAGCTCAAGTGATCCTCCTGCCCTGGCTTCCCAAAATACCGGGATTATAGTTGTGAGCCACTGTGCTTGGCACTCAAATAGTTTTAAAAGGGAAAATGTTGGGAGTTAAGAGAAACATTATCTATTGTTCACGACTTTTTAAATGTGCTCACTGGGGCTTATTCAGTGGTTGAGTTGACTGTGCTTCAAGAACTTAGAGTGAAGCACAAACATTCTATTTTTCTTTAATCTCCTGCTGATTTCCAGGTACCATGCAAGGCAGGAGTGACGCAAAAATAATAAAGACAAGGCCTTTTCCCTTGAGAGGGTCAAAACTTCACAAAACAAATGATGTTCTTGCTCTCCATTTAATATGTAGGAGTTTTCCAGGTAAAGAGAGGGAGAAAATTTTCCAAGAAGATGGACTTTTATGTTCTAGGACCTAGCTGCAAATTTCCTAAGATAGTTTCATGTAGTTAAAGTATAAAGTGTGTGGGAAGTGGTGGTGGTATATTACGTTTGTAAGGTACTCGGGCTTGAGCCAATTAGTAAAAGGACCTTATCCTTCATCTTTAAGTCTTACCACATTATGTTGGGGTTGATGAATAGCCATGAAATGATTTTAGATGATCTTAGTTTTTGTTTTGTTTTGTTTTGTTTTTAGACAGGATCTCACTGTCACCCAGGCTGGAGTACAGTGGCTCGATCTTGGCTCACTGCAACCTCTGCTTCTCAGGCCCAAGCAATTCTCCCACCTCAGCCTCTCAAGTAGCTAGGACCACAGGTCTAAGCCACCATGCCCAGCTAATTTTTTTTTTGTATTCTTTGTATAGATGGGGTTTCACCATGTTGCCCAGGCTGGTCTCAAACTCCTGAGCTCAAAGTGACCCTCCCACTTCGACCTCCCAAAGTGCCCAGCTCCATCTTAGGTTTTGCAGAAATCACCCTGGGTACACATATGGAGAATGGAATGAAGAGGTAAGCACTGGAGGCAGAAAGACCAGTTATGGAATCATTTGTTGTCTCTGTAAGAAATGATGAAGTCCAGAACGAATTTCCAGAACTGGTAGTGGGTAGGAAATAAGAAGACAAATTTGACAGCAATTGGGAGTTGAAATCAAGAATTGGTGAGACATTGAGGATGACTATAAAGTCTGGAAATTAGGTGGATGATGATGCTTTCTATTCAAGATCAGAACACAGGAGGTCAGTCATTAAGGTAAGGAATTCATTTTGATATATTGGGGTTGAAACACCAGTGGACTTCCAAATAGATTTGTCCTGTACCAGTGGGAAGTGTGAACCTGGAGCTCAATAGAGAGCAGCAGATGTTGGAATTCTGCTTTTCCTAAGTGTGCAACTGCGTGAAGGAGAAAAGCACTTTTGGGCTCTCTTCAGTCAGGTTTCGGGGAAGCTGAAGTTTGCTCCCCTCCATGAATATCTTAGTTCTGAAAATTTACATCTGCTGTGTCAAATGAGGTCCGACTGCTAGACTCAAAGCCCAGGTGCTCTTTCTCATTGGCCAAGGACGATTCAGGGTCTGTTATCTGTTTCATATCCTTCACCAAGGGGCATAACAATGTATGCTCCTCAGTAGCCATTCATTCCCCAAATTTGTTCTCTCTCCTTCCACTCTTCCTCCCTTACCTGCTCTATTCTGACTCCTTCCCCAGCTCCTAAACTGAAACCTTCCAAGATCACCAAAGAACCAATTGTTAACTGTAAGGGGAAGATATTGATCCTTTTCTTAATTGACCTCTCTACAGCATCTGAGTACTCCATTTCTTACTGAAAATTGCTTCGTAACTTTCTTAATTGACATTTTTCGTAACTTTCTTAATTGACATTTTTCTATTGTTGGTTTTGTTTGTTTTGTTTTGTTTTTCTCTTAACTCTCACTACTTCCTTTGTAGTTCTCTTAGCCAAATCCTTATTCTCTGGAAATTTATTTTTATTGCTTTTAACGTAGTGGAATTATTTTTCTGATTTTAAAGTTGACAGATAATTACTAAAAATTTAAAGCAATGCCCAGAATAGTGCAAAGTGGACTGATAAAAATTATCCTAATATTCAGCTCCTGTAGATAACTAAGGCTAACATTTCATTTTTTTTAAAAAGTTATTTTATTTTATTTTTTAAGTTCCGGGGTACATGTGCAGGACGTGCAGGTTTGTTACATAGGTAAACATGTGCCAGGGTGGTTTGCTGCACCTGTCAACCCATCACTTAGGTATTAAGCCCAGCGTGCATTTAGCTCTTTTCCCTAATGCTTTCCCAGCTCCTGCCCTCCCCTGACAGTCCCTGGTGAGTGTTGTTCCCCTCCCTCTGTCCATGTGTTCTCATTTTTCAGCTCCCACTTATAAGTGAGAATATCTGGTGTGTGGTTTTCTGGTCCTGCATTCGTTTGCTGAGGATAATTGGCTTCCAGCTCCATCCATGTCCCTGCAAAGCACATGATATCATTCCTTTTTATGGCTTCATAGTATTCCATGGTGTATATATACCACATTTTCTTTATCCAGTCTATTATTGATGGGCATTTGAGCTGATTCCTCGTCTTTGCTATTGTAAATAGTGCTGCAATAAACATACACATGCATGTATCTTTATAATAGAATGATTTATATTCCTTTGAGTATATATCCAGTAATGGGATTCCTGGGTCAAATGGTATTTCTGCTTCTAAATCTTTAGGAAATCGCCACACTGCCTTCCACAATGGTTGAACTAATTTACATTCCCACCAACAATGTAAAAGCACTGGCGAAGTTGCAGAGAAAAGGTTAACATTTTAATAGCCATCTTTTCTCCTCCCAGCCTGTCTCTCCAACGTGGACTCAAAACTGTCTAAACAACGATTTGTCCTTGATTTTTTTGGAATTGCTCCCATTTTGGAGGCAACTCTACCAAACATGATTACCGAAGGAACTGTTATTTTGTATACATCTTGAAAGAAGATAACAAAATCCTCCTTCCACCTAACACATGTTCACAATTAGTCGTCCCAGTAGTGGGCATCTTGTATAGAAATCTTAGCTAGCCTTCAGAAGCAAATTAAGATCAAATATGCCTTGCTGAATGGCAGGGAATGGATTCTTTGCTATATTATAAACATAATATGGGGGTTAAGAAAATGGACTACTTGTACTAGATTGGGGATATTAGGGAAAAGGCGGGAAAAGTCAGGAAAGATGGACAGTTTTATTTCACCCCCACAAAACACTTATTACAGTATAATTCATGTTGGATGAAGGATACTGTGTAAAGCACACTTGATTGGAATAAAAACTGAAGATAGGGGCAACATTGTAGGAAGATCCTGTCCTGCCGTGAGGTTGACAAAGAGTGGCCAGGAACGTGAGACAAAACACTGGATGGGTGTTCAAAGGGCACACCTGATAAACTGTCTGTCGTAGGCTATCAGGAAAATAGGTTCTTTTTTTTATTTTTATTTTTATTTTTTGAGGCAGAGTCTCATTCTGTGGCCCAGGCTGGAATGCAGTGGCGCAATCTCGGCTCACTGCAACCTCCGCCTCCAGGGCTCAAGCAATTCTCCTTCCTCAGCCTCCAGAGTAGCTGGGATTACAGGCTCGCGCCACCACACCTGGATAATTTTTGTATTTTTAGTAGAGACGGGGTTTCACCATGTTAGCCAGGCTGGTCTCGAACTCCTGAATGATCCACCTGCCTTGGCCTCCCAAAGTGTTGGGATTACAGGAGTGAGCCACTTCTCCCAGCCGGAAAATAAGTTCTTAATAAGGAGACTGATAGGCAGCTTATTGATTCTTTTAGGGAGTTGTATATTCAGAAGAATTCCAAGCTTGGAAGACAATGACCTGGACTTGCCTCTTCTCAAGGCAGCTCCTCCTGGTCCCAAATACCTACAATAACAGGGAGTATACTGCTTAGTTGACATCATTTCCCTGATAGGAAAATCATCCCCAATTCCCTCCTCACAGAGGTGGTTCCTAACATAACTAGGCAATGGAGGTGTTTTCCTTAGGAAGACTTTAGGGTAGAAACATTTCAGAACAAGACACTTATTTTCCCATTATGAGATCTTCTGCCCCTGTTGCTTAATTGTTACAAACCATCCCTGACTGTTCTAATAGACCAATAGACCTGTTCTAATAGAGTGTTCTAATAGACCACCTGGTCATGATTTTGCCCCACGGGATATTTGGCAATGTCTGTAGTCATTTTCGATTGTCATAACTGGGGAAAGTGTTCCTGGCGTCTAGCAGGTAAAGGGCTGATGTAACCAAGTCCCCACAGCAAAGCATCATCTGGCTCAAAATGTCAATAGTGTCAAGGTTGAGAAACCCTGCAATAGAGTGTGTGCTCTGCACCAGTGGCCAAGAAAGAGTTGGTACATCACTGTCATTTTTAAATGATAGTCTTTATTGTAGTTATGCCATTTTCCTCCATTTTTTTGTATTCAGTTTTGGATTTTTCTTATAATAATGGATAGTATGGATCGGTTAGATGTGGTACTGGAGAAAAAAAGATGCATCACCCAGAGAGCTGGATCTTGACAGCACGTAGGAAGTAGCTACTCTTTCCTACTGTGTTTCCTACTGTGTTTCCTGCTTGTGTTTGCAATGTTGTAGTTTTAAAATGTATGGGGGGGCCAGGTGCAGTGGTTCATGCCTGTAATCCCAGCACTTTGGGAGGCGGAGGCGGGCAGATCACCTGAGGCCAGGAGTTCAAGACCAGCCTGGCCAACATGGCAAAACCCCGTCTCTACTAAAAATACAACAGTTAGCTGGGTGTGGTGGTGCATGCCTGTAGTCCCAGCTACTCTAGAGGCTGAGGCAGGAGAATTGCTTGAACCTAGGCGGTGGAGGTTGCAGTGAGCCCAGATTGTGTCACTGCACTCCAGCCTGGGTGACAGAGCGAGATTGTTAAAAAAAAAATTATGGGAGAAAGTGACTATTTGTGTTTTCTAGGCAGCAAATGGTACAGTATACTGAATGCCAGTTGCTTTATTTGACTAGTTCTTCCATCTTGGATTTTCTGGGAATTATCCTCATCTTATAGAAACAAGCTTCCTCATCTCCCTCTCCCACTTCATTACCACTGGGAACAATTTTAGACAGTATGACATTATTATCCAATTAACAGTTATTAAACCAGAGCTGGATTGGGCCAATCAGAGTGGATTCTTGAGGACTTGGAGTTGAGGCCAAAATATTCTAGTCTAGCCTGGCTGCTTGGTTGAACTGAAGAAATGCAAATTTGGAATATGATATAAGTGACAAGTTTTCTACCATATGGACTAGAAAACAGAAGAGATTAGTAGACTGAGCCTTAAGAATATCACCTGTATTCAGGGAAGAAGAGCAGAAAGCCTGAGAGTTTTGACAATACGTGCGGCTGGCTCTGGCTGTAGTTCTATTCTGAGAGGCTGTGAGAATCCCCAGTGTCTTCATGGAAAACGCCCCTTTTTGCATAAGATGATGATTTCATCTTAAACATAAAGTTGTACATTTGTGATCAGACAATAAAATACTGTAGCTTTATTTTTTATTAAACAATATGATTTAGCCAGCTTTGCAAGTCAATACATTTACATCTACAAGGGCTGTATTTCATTTTTAATGAATATACTATAATTTATTTAACAAGTTCTCCTTACTAATGAGCATTAAGAGTTCCAACAAGCATTTCTACAACAAATATCCTTAAACATACTTTTAATATAAAGTAGTTGCACAACTGCTTTCTTCCCATAAAGCCCTTAATGTCAGATTGGTCAGATTGCTGGATCAAAGGTATTTTCATTAAAAATTGTTAAAATATTGTCATACTTCCCTCCAGAACAATTATATTAGTTTACATGTTCATTAACAGTGATTAGGAGTATTCTTTCTTCAAAATGATTGTCAATGTTAGGTTTTGTAAATATTTTCAGTATTTGTAATCTCATGGAAAAGGCTCATGCCACATTTAAAATTTTGAATTTATTTGATCATTAGTGAAAATAAATGTTATATATTTATTGGTGATTAGTATTTTTTATTTTGTGAGTTGCCTTTTCATGTCTTTTGACCAGTTTTGATTTAGGAGTTCACATTTTATCATTGATTTGTAACCAATCTTTACATATTAGGGACATTCACTTTTATCTGTGCTGCAACCTTTATTCCCCACTTGATACTTTGTTTTCCTTTGACTTTTAACCTTGTGCACATATATATGGGAAGAATGCAGGCACTTTTAAAACACTTGTAGTCAAATTTCTCAATTTTTATCTTTTTTTTTGTTTCCTACTTATAAAAAGAAAGGCAATAACTTTTACCCTTATTTTATTTTTGGATTTAAATTTTTCATTTTTAGAATATTTGATCCACCGTGATTTATTTCGACTTGTGGAATGTGTTGTGATGCAGTTTTTCTCCCTTGATTTCTGACTTTTTGGATTTCCCACCTGCTACCATTTGTTCCTGAAGTTCTTTCAATTCTGTCTCCAGAATATCTTTGGAATGCATTCCCTCATTCCACCTCCAACTTCCCCACCCTGGCCAAGAATTCATTATTTTTGGCCCACATTACTGCAACAGCTTCCTATCTGGTCTCCCTGCTTCCTATCTTAGAACTGTAAAATTCAGTCCCAGATGTTGCCAGAATGGTTTTTCAAAAAGAAACTCCTGGGGGACTTCTAGGAAAGATTTTGATTTGGGCATAGTCATTTCATTTTTCTCTCCAAGATTTCTATGGAAAATACTAGCTTAAGTAGTTTGAACTACTCTACAATATTCAGAATGCCACTCTGGCCATATTTTAAACATTTCTCAAAAATTAAATAAAAATTCCACTAGGACTCCATGCTTCAAAAAGACAGGAGATTTGGTAATGCCTTGTCTTGGGTCTTCTGACTTGAGACTCAAGGAATTACTGACCTTTTAAATAGCCCTCAGAGCAAGATGCATTTCTATAATATTGATAATTTTCCCCCTGACACACCAGGGCCTGTCGGGGAGTTGGGGGCAAAGGGAGGGAGAGCATTAGGACAAATACCTAATGCATGCAGGGTTTAAAGCCTAGATGATGGTTGATAGGTGCAGCAAACCATCATGGCACATGTATACCTAGGTAACAAACCTGCATATTCTGCACATGTATCCCAGAACTTAAAGTAAAATAAAAGAAATAAATAAGATATAAAGATATGGGCTTAATATTCAAGAACTCCCTCACATATCCAAGTCTCCTTGCAGTTAGACACAGGCCACATGACTGGTTTTTGTCAATGGATGGTGAGCAGATGTGCAGTGTGACTTGTCCAAGGAAAAGCTCCAGGAGCCAACATATGGTTACTCCATGTCGTTGTCTCCCTCTGCCACAAGCCTCATATGGTCCAGATACAAACAGTCTACTTATCCTGCTCCCATAATGAAGAAGATGTGGGCCAGAGTTGCAGTTAACTCAACTTGAAATAGGAGTAAGAAACAAATCATGGAGTTTTGGGGATCATTGCTTCTGCAGCATAACTCAACCAGACTTCCAAGAGTCTACGGTGGAAACTACTAGTTTCCACCTCTTAAAGCCTGGGCTCTGAACTGGCATAGCTTACTTCTACCATACGCTAGAGATCAGAGAAGTCACAGCCTACCCCAAATTCAAAATAGTAGGAAGGCATAGATGGGGTGAGTGTCAAAAAGTCTGTGGTCATCTTTCATTTACCACAATCTGCCCTTTGGCCACAAATATATTCTTCTCTCTTGAAAAACACATTTACTACCTTCATCTTCCAAGACTACCAAAGCCTCACATCATCATGGCATTGGCTCATATTCCAGGATATCATAATCAAAATCAGGTCTTGGCATGGATGCAGGTCTTTGGATGTGGTTCTTTGAGAATGATTCCTCTTGATCTGAAGACTTGTGGATTAAAGAGCTAAGCTCTTTATTGCCCAAATACATCCAACATGTCATAGAAATACAGATAGAATAATCACAATGGAGGAATATGGGGTCCATAGTGATTCTGAAATCCTGTTAAGAACATGTTGCTTGTCAAAGAACATGGGCTCCGTTTTACTCCCTGAAAATGATTTGCCATGGCTCTTGGTTCCATGCTCTGAGACCACTTTCTCACATAAGATAGATCAGGTATGCAACTGAATAGCTGTATCTCCCTTTTTCCTTCCCAGAATAAGTTGGAGATCCATAGGCTTCTTTTTTATATATATATACTATTTTTCTCCCTTTCTGTATAAGTTGCTGGTACTTCCACCAATTTAATCATCATACAAAAATAAATAAATAAATAGCCAGTTGTGGTGGCTCATGCCTATAATTCCAGCACTTTGGGAGGCCAAGGCAGGAGGATCACTTGAGCCTGGGAGTTCAAGATGAGCCTGGGAGTTCAAGATGAGCCTGGGCAACATAGCAAGACCCCATTCCTACAAAAAATAAAAATAGCCGGGCACGGTGGTGCATGCCTGTAGTCCCAGCTACTCGGGAGGCTGAGGCAGGAGGATTGCTTGAGCCTAGGAGATCGAGGCTGAAGTGAGATTTGGCACACTACTGTAACTCTAGCCTGGGAAACAGCAAGATTCTGTCTCAAAAAAAAATTATTGCCGGGTGGCTCAGCTCATGCCTATAATCCCAGCACTTTGGAAGGCAAAGGTGGGCAAATCGCTTGAGCTCAGGAGTTCAATAACAGCCTGGGCAACGTGGTAAAACCCTGTCTCTACAGAAAACACAAAAATTAGCTGGGCGTGGTGGCATGTGCCTGTAGTCCCAGCTACTTGGGAGGCTGAGGTGGAAGGATCACTTGAGCCCAGGGGATCAGGGCTGCAGTGAGCCAAGATCATGCCGCTACACTCCAGCCTAGGAGAGAGACTCTGTCTCAAAAAAAAAAAAAGAAAAATTATCATAAATACTATGTGAGTTTTCTGTAAATCTTATTGGGTTTCACCTCATTAGACAAAAACAATACCCACAAATCTCTTTATGACATTTCCCTCTCCAGCTTTATTTTAGAGTCAGAATATTGTGAGACAACACCCTTAAGATGCTTAGAAACCTTTTTGTCTCTTTGAGAGGGTCCATGAGGCGTGCCTATAAATCTTTCTGAGGTATTAACAAAGGGTCTCAGTTTTATCCTTGAGATGATCTGTACCCTGAGGCCATTTCTTGTGTTGAGATCATTTTGCTGTCTTGAAAGTCTGGGAATGAGGAATGATTTTATTTTTAAAATACAGGTCTTTTTTCCTTAACATTTCCTCTAAATTCTTATTGAAAGCTACAGAATTCCTTTTTTTTTTAGCTCATCTGTCTCTATTTGTACTTTCTTACATGTAGCTAAATAAAACTAACTGGCACTTTCCACATTCTTCCTGGGAATCTCCTTAGCCAAATCTGTAAGTTCATCATGTATATTTTCTGCTTTCCACATTACCTCAGGCAAAAATGTTGCCAAACATTTTACCATTAAGGACACTTATCCCTTTTTCTCCAGTCTTTAATAACAAATTCCTCACTGAACTTCAAGCCTTCACTAAAACTTCTTGAGGCTGCTAAATCTCTGGGCTGCAACTCAGTCCTAAAGACAATGTGACATGTCTTAGTTTATTTTTATTTCTCCTTCTAATGGCAACACCCCACTCCAAGTAGCAAATTATTTTCTGGTCTGTTTTTGATGTATTCCACGCTCCTCCAAATCTTAGAGGCTGAAAACAACAACCATTTTATTATGGTCATAATTAGTTGAGTTAGCACATAACTCAATCTGCACCAGTCACAGAGGCCAACTGGATCTCTGTCTGACTGTGGGAAAAAGAGCTCGTGAAGACCCTCATTGAATTTGTAGCAAGAACAGTAAATGACTGGTCACTTTGTTAAACCTCTGAGATACGAGAATGATGCTTAAAACACACACACACACATGCACGCACACAACTACAACATAAGCCTGTTTTGATAAAAATACATCTCTTCTTTTTAAGTATCAATCCTATCTTTATTTAAAATTTTGGCATTTGTTCATTGTAGATTTTTCCATTAATTTTGATTTTTTTAAAATATTGCATCAAAGGCCAGGTATGGTGGCTCACACCTGTAATCCCAGCACTGTGGGAGACCAAGCGGGAAGATTTCTTGTATCCAGGAGCTCCAGACCAGCCTGAGCAACATGACGTTTTTAAGTGCTCAGCAGAGTATCTGAAACAAAGAAGACCACCAGTGAATCTGTACGTTTCATGAATAAGTCACGAGTGAATATAGATAAGAAAGCTGAGACACAGAGAGGTTAAGCAACTTACTCAGAGTCACGGAGAGTTATCTGTAGTGCTAGGACTGGAATCATGACTGCCTGATTTAAGTAAAGCTGTTAATCAGGCAGAAATTGCCCATTCATTCTCCTGAACTAAACTCACAGAAAGCTGACCATTTATTCCACTTTAGCAATGACTGGTCATATGAGAGCTGCCTACAAAAAAATCAAAAATTAGTCTAGCGTGGTGGTGTGCTCCTGTAGTCCCAGCTACTCAGGAGGCTGAAGTGGGAGGATGGCTTGGACCAGGGGGGTCAAGGCTGCAGTGAGCCATGATCGTGTCATTGCACTCACCCTGGGAGACAGAGTCAGACTGTGTCTCAAAAAAAAAAAGTGCATGAAAAGATGATTTATCTCGATTACTGAGTTTTTTTGAGGGTGCCCTTAAATTTTGCATGAATGTCGAGTGTTTTACTTGCTCCACCTTAATCCTGTCTCTGCCCTAAGGTGATGCAGATGAATACAGTTTTGTTCTCGAAGGCCACATGATAACTGTATTATCTATTATAACCATAAGGCTCTGAATCCTGGGATGTCCTGGCAAGAATATGATAGTACCATCAGAAGCATAAGGTGATGGAATTTTATGGATAAAAAGGATTTTTGAGATGAAATATCCCAACCCTTTCTGTTAGAGACAAGGAGACAGAAACACAAAGGGATAAAATAATTTGGCTAAAGTCATACAGCTGATAAATTATAGATCTTGTATCCAAACTCATTATATTTTGCTGGAAGTTTAGCATTCATTTCACCACAATGAAGAAGCCAACCCTAGAATCCTTTTCCTCACAAAAAGAAATCATCTCCTTGTTAAATTTCATTTGGGTATTCTGGGGAAAATGTTGAGAAATAAGAAAAATCTGGATTTCTCTTTCTTATAACTCCAGAGCACGATTTTACTTCAGTTTAGTCTATAAATTGACATGGATTATGAGGTTGTGTGGTATTTAGCTTTATGGTAATTTCCTATTTGAATAGCTGATAAGAGTTAATTTATCCTGAAGACAACTAGAAATAAAATAATAATTGGGTTATAAAATTAAAGCAATAACATCTGTAGTTTCTACTACATTGAACATATTTGATGTAGAGAATATTTCAATTAGGCTGAAAAACCTGTGAATGCTTTTTCTCCCTTATATTCTCCCTCAAAAGGAAAAAAAAAAAAAGGCCTACAACCCTAAAAATAATTAAAACTAGGAAGCGTTTTCAGCTTCTGATATTTCACATTGAACTCAAGAGGTTGAGAAAATTATGCAACCTTGACCTTGGCTGCTCTCATATGACCAGTCATTGCCAAAGTGGAATAAATGGTCAGCTTTCTGTGAGTTTAGTTCAGGAGAATGAATGGGCGATTTCTGCCTGATTAACAGCTTTACTTAAATCAGGCAGTCATGATTCCAGTCCTAGCACTACAGATAACTCTCTGTGACTCTGAGTAAGTTGCTTAACCTCTCTGTGTCTCAGCTTTCTTACCTATATTCACTCGTGACTTATTCATGAAACGTACAGATTAATTGATGGTCTTCTTTGTTTCAGATATTCTGCTGAACACTTAGGAAAGTGGAAAAGATTCAGTACCTGGTCTCAAATAGCTTATGATGAAATATGGACACAAATATCCTCCTCACAAGATAAAATGTGATAAGTCACATCTAAATGGCATAAAAGAGATCATAGATAAAAAGTAAGAAAGTTGGCACCTCCACCTACACTCAGTGGCACACCAATGTGAGATTGTAGGGGGGTGCAACGGGGGCCCAGAAGTCAGCTCTGGGAGCAGGTAATTGGGGATAACTCAAAAACAACAAAACAACCAACTCAAAACCAGCCTGCCCTCTCATCTCACTGTATGCTGGCATTTCTCAAAGAACTAAAACTAGAACTATCATTTGATCCAGCAATCCCACTACTGGGTATGTACCCAAAGGAAAAGAAATTATTATATCAAAAAGATACCTGCATTCATGTGTTTATTACTGCAGTGTTCACATTGGCAGAGATATGGACTCAATCTAAGTGTCCATAAGTGGATAATTGGATAAAGAAAATGTGGTATACATACACAATTAAATAGCATTCAGCCATAAAAAAGAGTAAAATAATGTCTTTTGCAGCATCATGGATGGAACCAGTGGCCATTATCTTAAGTGAAACAACTCAGAATCAGTCAAATACTTCATGTTCTTACTTATAAGTGGGAGTGAAACAGTGTGTACTCATGGATATGGACCATGGAATAATAGACACTGGAGACTCAGAGGGTGGGATAGTGGGAGGGGTGAGGAGTGAGAAATTACTTAATGGGTACAACGTACACTATTTTTTTTTTCTTTTTTGAGATGGAGTCTTGCTCTGTTGCCCAGGCTGGAGTGCAGTGGCACTATCTCCACTCACTGCAACCTCTGCCTCCCGGGTTCAAGAGATTCTCCTGCCTCAGCCTCCCCAGTAGCTGGAATTGCAGGTGCATGCCATCACTCTCAGCTAATTTTTTTGTATTTTTAGTAGAAACAGAGTTTTACCATGTTGGCCAGGCTGGTTTCAAACTCCTGACCTCAAATGTTCCACTCGCCTTGGCCTCCCAAAGTGCTAGGATTATGGGCGTGAGCCCCCATGCCCGGCCACGATGTGTACATCTATAAGAAATAGAATATTTATAAAACAAATAGTTAATATTTAGGAGTTTATTGTTAGCTTTTAAACACATGCAAATTTATCTCTCAGTGTAATTACCTGGCTAGAGAAGAAATATGTGTAAGACAAAATGCTGATACAGTGAAATGTCTTCAAGAATTGCTATGATTACTTTGTCTTGGGAGAGAAAATAAAAATTGTAAGAAAGAAGAAAACTTTTAGGTTTGAAAGTGTCCTCTTGAGTGAAGGGACAAGTCTAAAGCTTGTATTTAATACACAGGTTTCTTTTGTTTTCTTTAAAAAGATGTTTAATTTTTAATTATTATGGGTATGTAATAGGTGTGTGTATTTATGGGGTACATGTGATATTTTGAGGCAGGTATACAATGTGTAATAATCATATTAGAGTAATTGGGGTATCCATCACCTCAAGCATTTATCATTTCTTTATGTTAGGAACATTCCAATTCCACACTTTTAGTTATTTTAAAATATACAAGAAATTATTAACTATAGTCACCCTGTTGTGCTATCAAATACCAGATCTTATTCATTCTACCTAACTTTATTTTTATATCCATTAACTATCCCCACCTTACCCTCCCCTCCTAGCTACCCTTCCTAGCTTCTGTTCACCATCATTCTCTCTATCTCTATAGGTTCAGTTGTTTTCATTTTTATGAATGATAACATGTGACATTTGTCTTTCTGTGCCTGACTTTTTTCACTTAACATAATGTCCTCCAGTTCCAGCCATGTTTTTGCAAATGACAGGCTCTCATTCTTTTTTATGGCTGAATAATATTTCATTTGGGGTATGTTTTGTTTTCTTGTCACTACAATTTCCTTCATTAATCAAGATAAAATGTTGAGCCGATTAGAAATAGAGTCCTACCTATGGAGTCTATTTCTTATTTAATGTGTTTAACATAAGAGTTAACAAGACTGTTAGAAAGTTAGGAGGTAACTTTCAATTCTGATATATTGATCCTGGGGCAGTTGGACCAAGGATGGATAACAGATGGAGAATCGACAGATGGTAGAAGGCAGAGTTGTGATCTCAGGGATTATTTGTTAGGGGTGCACATTAAACTTGTTTAGCTATTACTTCAGTTCTAACCGTGATTTTTTGGTTTTCCTTTTGAAAAGCTGCTGTAGTCAGTAACCCAGCTGTGGCATAACCATGGTCCAGGAGGAATCAGTAGCTAACATCTTTTTTTTTTTTTTTTTTAGACGGAGTCTCGCTCTGTCACCAGGCTGGAGTGCAGTGGCATGATCTTGGCTCACTGCAACCTCCGCCTCCCGGGTTCAAACGATTCTCCTGCCTCAGCCTCCTGAGTAGCTGGGAGTACAGGCGTGTGCCACCAAGCCCAGCTAATTTTTTTTTGTATTTTTAGTAGAGACGAGGGTTTCACCATGCCGGCCAGGATGGTCTCAATCTCTCGACCTCGTGATCTGCCTGCCTCCACCTCCCAAAGTGCTGGGATTACAGGCGTGAGCCACCGCGCCCAGCCGCTAACATCTTGTGTAATGTCAGCTACCACCACCTCAATGGGGCACACCTTTGGCATTTAGACAAGAGTTGGGTGGAACTACAACTTTCTTCTTTAATCACCGCCACCTTCCATCACCATTTCAAGAGCCTAAAAGTAATGAGCACTTAATTCATCTGTCCATGGAAGTGGGTTAGGAAGGACTGGGTGAGTCTCTTCATACTCCCTTATTCCTTAAGCTAATTTAGGGACCAACCTGGAACGGAGGTCAAGGAAGAATGGCATATCCTGAAAACCATGAGTGGCTCGGTAAGGCTGAAACACAGAATGAATGTTCCTAGTGCAGTGGAGAACCTGAGTCCAGTGAGTAAGGGGGGAGGGATGTATGATGTAGGAGAAAGCCAAGAGGAGCTATATTTGTTACTCTAAGGAGTTTTGTTGGAATCTGAAGATAATAGCGACCTTTGGAGGATATACTCCAGGAGATGGTGGAGAATCTTAGGAATGTAAACATATTGAAGACTTTCCCAACCATGAGCTAGATTCAAAAAACAGTAGGCAGAGTTGACATTTTTGAAAAGTACAGTCGTTCCTTTTATGAGGTTTCATTGTGGTACTCCCTAAGTCAAGGTGGAGTGTTGGGTAATCTCTTCATGTCCCTCGGGAGTGCAAGGAAAAATGTCCTATTGACAAAGATCATGGCATCTTGGGAAAGACCATCACAATGGTTGGCCTATCTGTCCTCATGTTTGTAGATGTAATTAGGATGTGCTTAGATTTCAAGGATTGGATTGGATACCTGTCATGTAATCAAATGGTTTACTTCATAAAAAATATGCTACCATTGGCCAGGCACAGTGGCTCACACCTGTAATCCCAACACTTTGGGAGGCCAAGGCAAGAGGATAGCTTGAGGCCAGGAGTTTGAAACCAGCCTGGGTAACACAGCAAGACCTCACCTCTACAAAAAACAAAAAAATTAGCTGGGTGTGGCAGCACGTGCCTGAGGTCCCAGCTACTCAGGAAGCTGAGGCAGGAGGGTCGCTTGAGCCTGGGAAGTAGAGGTTGAGGCTGCAGTGATCCCGCATCATGCCACTGCACTCCAGCCTGGGTAACAGAGAAAGGACTTGTCTCAAAAAAAAATTTAAAAATCCTGTCATTAAATTTCTTGCCATTCAACTCCAAAGACTGAATTTATAATTTTCAAAGATATAGAACCCAATGGTTTTGCTGGACAAAAATAAGCGCTTCAATTTTCCAACCATTTCCAATATCAAAACTCCTCTGGTCTTCATGTCCTCTTTCAGAATCCTCTGTGTATCCCCGCAAAGCTGCACCTATGGTTGTACTGGTGTGTTTGCTACATTGTGTGCCTTGCCATGTATTTTTTCTCCAGCATGAAATCAAACTGGCAAGGCAGTTTTATGTGTTTTGTGATGAAGGATCTCTGGTGTGAGATTCATAATATTGCATTTATCTTCAGAGGAGCTATGTGTGGGCTAACTCCTGAGAGCATGGTATAGCCACTGCTAGCATCTTGCCTTCTATGTATGCAAAACTTTTGTAAAAGGATCCATAAACACACAAACTATCTCTGTACACAATGCAATCTCCCCCCTAGCTTTTCCTGCTCCCCAGAGTCTGTGCATGAAGGAGAATACTGCTTTAAAATGCAATAACTTTCTGTGACACTTTATCATTCTAATAGCCATAAAATTACCAAAATACGGCATCTTCTATTGTTCTACATGGTAGCTAGGGAAACAAATTCATATGCACATCCTTTTTTCAGAAAGCAAAACGGACTAAAGGGCAGGGGTTTTCCTTTTTATTTCAGTTTGTTGCTATTTTTATTTGGAACTTATCCTGTTTTCACTCTCTCCTTTTCTATCTCATATTGTCAAAATATAAGATGGTCAGTAGCTAGGACTGGAAAAATTCAGATGAATTTATAGTGTGCAGAAAATGGTTGACATCTTTTAAACACCTCCACAGAGAGTTAAAACTCTCCAGCTATTTTCCCTGTAAGGAGATATTCAGGGTTCACACATTCTACACCTTCATTTTTTCAGAAACAGGGTCTTACTCTGTCACCCAGGCTGGAGTGCGGTAGTGCCCAGGCTGGAGGGCAGTGGTGTGATTATAGCTCACTGTAGCCTCAAACTCCTGGGCTCAAGGGATCCTCCTGCCTCAGCCTCCTGAGTAACTGGTACTACATGTGCATGCCACCATGCCCAACTAATTTTTAAATTACAAGAAAATAAAAATCTTTTTAGAGATAGGGTCTCACTATGTTGCCCAGGCTGGTCTCTATCTCCTGGCCTCAAGCAAGCCTCTGCCTTGGCCTCTCAAAGTGCTGAGATTGTAGGTATGAGCCACGGTGCTGGGGTGCTGGACCTACATTCTTGTTTTTTTGTTGTTTTTGAGGCAGGGTTTCGCTTTGTCGCTCATCCTGGAGTGCAATGTTGTGATCATAGCTCATTACAGCCTAGACCTCCCAGGCTCAGGCAATCCTCCCATTTCAGCCTCCCTAGTAGCTAGGACTACAAGTGCATGCCAATAAGCCCGGCTAGTTCATTTTTCTTCTTTTTTTTGTATAGATGGGGTCTCACTATGTAGCCAAAGCTGGTCTTGGTCTCCTGACCTCAAGGAATCCTACCTCAGCCTCCCAAAGTGCTGGGATTATAGATGTGAGCCATCATGCCTTGCCTACATTCTCATTTTTAACAAATCACATTAATATCAAACTGAAATTACCAAGATTCAACTCTGGTTAATCGCTCCTCAAAGCCCTTAACGGATCCCCATTGCCTGGGAAGCACATCCTGGGCTCATTCTTTTCAGTTTCAGCTCCTTTAACCACGAGCTATTTGGCCTAATTACTCACGACTTATTTTTGTAACACCCCATGTGCTCACCTGCCCATATATCTTTGTACCCTCAGTTCTTTCTGGCTGGGGTACTCTTCGGTCTAGTTCTTCAGAGCCAGACTATAAACTCCATAGGGGCAAGGATCATGGACCTCTAGTGTCTAGTCCAGTGTCTGATGTACAGTAACCATTCAATAAATGTTTGTTTACTGACTGCCTCAGCCAGCTCAAAAGTTGTCTCTTTCAGACCTTATGCGGTGGCTTATGTCTATAATAACAGCACTGTGGGAGGCCGAGGCAGGCAGATCACTGAGGCAAGGAGTTCAAGACCAGCCTGGTCAACCCGGTCTCTACTAAAACCCCGTCTCTACTAAAAATACAAAAATTAGCTGGGCATGGTGGCATGCGCCTGTAGTCCCAGCTACTCGAGAGGCTGAGACAGGAGAATCACTTGAACCCGGGAGGCAGAGGTTGCACTGAGCCAAGATCGTGCCACTGCACTCCAGCCTGGGTGACAGAGCGAGACTCTGTCTCTCACATACACACACAAAAATTATCTCTTTCTGAATTACGTCTTTGCATAGTGCCTTCAGTGAGTATCCAGGAGGGGCTGGAGGCAGTGTATTCTTTTAATCTTTGTGTATTTGAAAATGCCTTTATTTTGCCTTCACATGCAAGGACAATCTAGTCAGATATGAAATTTTAGGTTATTCTTATTTTCTCTCTGCACTGTGACGATATAATGTTACTCCATTGCCTTCTGGCATCAATTGTTTGTTGATGAGAAGTTTGCTGACAGTGTAATTGTCATTCCTTTGTGGATAATCTGCATTCTCTTTTGTAGCTTTTAATATTATCTATTTTTTCTTGATAGACTAAAATTTCTATAGGATGTGTATGGATGTGCATTTGTTTTCCTTTATACACCTGCATTTGGTGCATCTGTAAAAAAATCTGGAACATTCTCAACCATTATCTTTTTAAATATTGTTATTCTACCACTTGTGATATTCTCTTTTACATCTCCTATTGGACATATTTTGCAGCCTGTCAATTTATTTTCCATGTCCCTTAATTGTCTAATGAAAAAAAATTGTTCTCTCTCTATGCAGCATTATGGTTGAATTCTCAGTATTATCTTCCAATTGACCAATTATTGCTAACAATATCCAGTTTAGTGTTGATATCATCTATTGATTTAAAAACTTTTAATGACCATAGTTTTCATTTCCAACATTTCTTTTTTTTTTCTTTTCTTTTCTTTTTTTTTTTTTTTTTTGAGACGGAGTCTCGCACTGTCGCCCAGGCTGGAATGCAGTGACGCGATCTCGGCTCACTGCAAGCTCCGCCTCCTGGGTTCACGCCATTCTCCCGCCTCAGCCTCCCGAGTAGCTGGGACTACAGGGGCCTGCGACCACGCCCGGCTAATTTTTCGTATTTTTAGTAGAGACGGGGTTTCACCGTGTTAGCCAGGATGGTCTCGATCTCCTGATCTCGTGATCCGCCCACCTAGGCCTCCCAAAGTGCTGGGATTACAGGCTTGAGCCACCGCGCCTGGCCCATTTCCAACATTTCTAAGTGACATTTTAAAATCGGCATTTTGTCCAGGTGCAGTAGCTCATGCCTTTAATCCCAGCACTTTGGGAGGCTCATTTGAAGCCATTGGTTTGAGACCACCTTGGTCAACATAGTGAGACCTCATCTCTACAAAAAATTTTTTAAAAAGTAGCCAGGCATGATGAGGCACTACGACTGAGTCCCAACTACTCAGGAGGCTGAGGTAGGAGGACTGTGTAAGCCCTGGAGTTTGAGGCTGCAGTGAGCTATGATCACGACACTGCACTGCAGCCTGGGTGACAGCCTGTCTCCAAAAGAAGAAAACAAAACAAAACAAAACAAAAAAACCTCAAAAAACAACAACCAAAAAAACCCATACACATACACATACACATACACATACATTTTATTATTATTAGTGGCTGGGCACAGTGGCTCACACCTGCAATCCCAGCACTTTGGGAGTCTGAGGTGGGAACATCATTTGAGGCCAGGAGTTTGGGACTAGCCTCGCCAACATGGAGGAAACCCATCTCTGTTAAAAACACTAAAATTAGAGAGGTGTGGTGGCGGGGACCTGTAATCCCAGCTAGTCAGGAGGCTGAGGTAGGAACATCGCTTGAACCTGAGAGGCAGAGGTTGCAGTGAGCCAAGATCACACCACTGCACTCCAGCCTGGGTGACAGAGCGAGACTGTATCAAAAAAACAAAACAAAACAAAACAAAACAACAAAAAGTAATATTATCCCTTTATTTCTTTCAAGGATATAAAACATAAATATTTTAATGTTAACTTCAGATTAGTCTATTATTTTCATTGTTGTTATTTTCATTTATAATCACCTAATTGTTGATGATATAGAATTCTTTACTTAACATTAGATCTCGCGTATCTTATTATTTTGTACTCCAGGTTCATCTTCGGTGAAAACATTTTTTTCTCTCCTTTTTCCTCTGTGCTCATTCCTCCCTATTGACAAGTGTGCAGCTGGCCCTTCAGGGGCCCCCAGTCCAGAGCCCCACTTTCTCTTGTTGGGTGAAGGCTACTGTTGGTGATGTTGAGTGAACACAGATGCAGTTACTGAGCCATCTGTGTTGGCTGCTTGGCTGTGTTTAGTGGGGCGCTGTGTCTGATCCCTCCTGCCTGTCTCACTACCCCTTTGATTAACTCTTAGCTTTTCCAGCTTTCTTTCAGAGGTGGGAAAAGCCAGTCTAATTCCTGGGCTCAAGCAGTAACTGAGGCTTTTGTCCCCTTCCCATTGTGGGGAATGTTTGATTTTCATTGTATTGTAGAAGGCCAAACTCCTGGCTTCCTTTTGCCTGGTCCAGCAGCCCCATGGCCACCTTGGGTTACTGATGCACATACCTGTTATCTGTGGATGTTTTGTGGCTGGCGTGATGCAAGACTGGAGGGAGGGATTTTGTGGTTAAAGGGGATGTTAATTTTCCCACTCACTCTCATAGCATATGAATAAGGAAACCTGTTGCTCTAATTGCCACAGGAAGTTCTTTTTTATCACTATAAGAAAGTTACTATTGCCTGGGCACGGTGGTTTATGCCTGTAATCCCAACACTTTAGGAGGCTGAGGCGGGTGGATCACGAGGCCAGGAGATCAAGACCATCCTGGGTAACACGGTGAAACCCCGTCTCTACTAAACATACAAAAAATTAGCCAGGTGTAGTGGTGGGCGCCTGTAGTCCCAGCTACACGGGAGGCTGAGGCAGGAGAATAGCTTGAACCGGAGAGGCGGAGGTTGCAGTGAGCTGAGATCGCACCACTGCACTCCAGCCCGGGCAACACAGAGAGACTCCGTCTCAAAAAAAAAAAAAGTAACTATTAGGGCAATATGCCAAGTACACGAACACTCCTTCCTAATTTTAATTTTTTATATTTTATATGAATGTGCATTTTTGCTTATGACTTTTTATCATTTATCTTTTATTGCCATGTGTTTGGAGTAGCAGTAGGGGCTTCAAAACATGTACATCATAATTCACCCCTCTTTGACCAGAAGTCAATTTGATACTTTTTTCCCCCGTTTCTTTTTGTACTTTTATTGATATATCATAGTTGTACATATTTTCATGGTACGTGTGATATTTTGATACATGTGTACAATGTGTAATGATCAAATCACGGTTTTGGGATTTCCATCAACTCAAACATTTATCTTTTCCTCTTGTTGGGAACATTACAAATCTTCTTTTCTAGCTTTTTTGAAATATACAATAAATTATTATTAACTATAATTTCCCTGCTTTACCATCAAATACTAGAACATATTCCTTTTATCTAATTTTTTTTTTGTTTTTTTAAGATGGAGTTTCACTCTTGTTGCCCAGGCTGGAGTGCAATGGTGCAATCTTGGCTCACTGCAACCCCCACCTCCTGGGTTCAAGCGATTCTCCTGCCTCAGCTTCCCAAGTAACTGAGATTACAGGCACGCACCACCATGCCCAGTTAACTTTGTATTTTTAGTAGAGTAGGGGTTTCACTATGTTGGTCTGGCTGGTCTTGAACTCCTGACCTCAGGTGATCCACCAGCTTTGGTCTCCCGAAGTGCTGGGATTACAGGTGTGAGCCACCGCACCGGGCCTACCTAATTGTATTTTGTACCCATTAACCAGTTTCTCTTCATTTCTCCCCTTCCCTTCCTAGCCTCTGGTAACCATTCTACTCTCCACCTCCATAAAATCCACTTTTTTTGATCCCACATATGAGTAAGAACATGCAATATTTGTCTTTCTGTGCCTGGCTTATTTCACTTAAGATAATGAACTCCAGTTCCATCCATGCTGCTGCAAATGACAGGATTTGATTTGTTTTTATGGCTGAGTAATATTCTATTGTGCATATATACCATATTTTCTTTATCCATTAATCCCTTGATGGACATTTAGGTTGATTCCATATCTTGGCTCTTGTGAATAGTGCTGCAATAAACAGGGGAGTGCAGATATCTCTTTGAAATACTGATTTCTTTCTTCTGGATGTATACCCAGCAGTGGGATTGCTGGGTCATATGCTAGTCCTATTTTTGGTTTTTTCAAGGAGCCTCCATCTCCATACTGTTTTCCATAGTGGCTATACTAATTTATGTTCCCACCAACAGTGTTTTCTCTGCATCCTCACCAACATTTGTTATTTTTTGTCCTGATATGTTTTTAAGTCTGAGACCTGTAGTTGATGCTCTGGTGAACTGCCTGGATTCCCTCCAGGACAAGCACTCCTTGTCAGCTGTCAATGCACTGAGAAGGCATTGCTCGCAGCTGAACTTCCGTCCAGGAATTTTCTTCAGCTGAAGGGAGCTGCCATGCTTAAGATCATGACCGTTCCTCAGAAGCTGCTGCATTCTAGTGACCGGTCAAGTGGGGGTACCGAGAACTGACCTCCTTGTGTCAATTCAGGACAGTGATAAAGGGCCAGCCTGCATCTAGCACTTTCCGTGGAGTGGCCTCAGGCCTCTGTTTCAACTGCATTGCAGTTCAACCTCTTACATTTATGAATCTTGCTTCACTTACTACCTCATAGGCATTAACTCCAAAAGCGCCTCCCATAAGCCTCCTGCTCACAAACTTCCATATTAGCATCTGCATCCCGAGGAGATGAATTTTAAGATACCACCCTATAGGTGGAGAACATCTAGATTTCCCTAAGGGCTTCTTCCAGCTGTTTCCCCAAAGTAGATACTCAGAAACATCTGTGGGGCTGGGCACGGTGGCTCACACCTGTAATCCCAGCACTTTGGGAAGCCAAGACAGGTGGATTGCTTGAGGCCAGGAGTTTGAGACCTGCCTGGGCAACATGGCGAAACCCTGTCTCTACTAAAAATACAAAAATTAGCTGGGCATAGCGGTGCGTGCTTGTAGTCCCAGCTACTCAGGAGGCTGAGGCAGGATGAACCACTTGAACCCAGGAGGCGGAGGTTGCAGTGAGCCGGGATTATGCCATTGCACTCTAGCCTGGGTGACAGAACCAGACTCACTCTCAAAAAAAAAAAAAAAAGAAAGAAAGAAAGAAAGAAAGAAACATCTGTGGAATGAAT
Source organism: Pan troglodytes (assembly GCF_028858775.2). NCBI lineage: Eukaryota > Metazoa > Chordata > Mammalia > Primates > Hominidae > Pan > Pan troglodytes. Next base: position 32,858,006 of record NC_072416.2, read on the forward strand.
ACATGAATGAAAACAAAGCTGCCTGAATTTAACCTGCTCAGATTTCCCAAGCTACATAATTTTTCTTATTTTATTCTTTTTTACTAACAAAACTAGGACTTCCAAAGTCTGAGAAATTAATCTTGGGTCTAGGTAAGATAACACTCCCTCACTTTGCAAGTTTCTATTTTAATTGAACTTTAATGCTGCTTGGATGAACTTAGCATGGTTGTCGCTTTTGTGATGCATTTGAAGATGAATTACTTGAGCACAAAGTATTAATGTGGAAGGTGAAGGCAGATAGCAGCATGATCAGGAACAGAGCTTGGGCTGTAAATTGAAGTTTGGCATCAGAGAGGAATGGCAGTGTTGGAGAATGACAATAAAAGTAATTCCTTTTCAAACATCACTGATGGTGGGACAGCATGGTAGCTTTACCTCCCACAAAGCTGTCTTGAAACCTTTGCTGGACACTCTTTTCTCAGGATTGACAATTAAGATCTCCCAGACAACTTTCATCTCAGAGGGCACAGTAAACTGAGCCTGCTCTCTGTAGGGAGGGTAGTGAGGTAGATTGATGGGGAAGCTCACATTTGGAGAAACAGTATAATGTGGTCAGGTGCAGTGTTTCATCAACATGTGGTCAGGTTCTGGACAGTTCTCTAAGAGAATATTTAAATGATACATTGCCATGTTTGCATTAATAATAATTAAAACATTAGCATATTCTGTGTCATTGAGATGACTACTAATGGTGCACACTGTGGTTTACCTGCCCTGCATCGTATTTCACATATTTCACATTCATCTTTTTTCAAAGCTCCATATTTTCAGGTATTCTCACCTCTTACATAGCCCATGTTCTGAGGGCAGATTCTGGTTTCTTTATGCAAATCATGGCAATCTTAGTTCCTTTGTGTCTTCGTCCATTTAGTGTTGCAACAGATTACCTGAGACCAGGTAATTTATAAAGAAAAGAGGTTTATTTAGCTCATGGGTCTGCAGGCTGGGAAGTGCAAGAAGCATGGCATCAGCATCTGCTGGGTTCCCGGGGAGGGACATAAAACACAGTGGAGAAGGGAAAGGGATGTGTGCAAAGAGGGGAAAACCTGAGGGGCACCCTGACTTTATAACAACCCATGTTCGAGGGAACTAATCCATTCCCTTGAGAAATAATCCAGTCTTGAGAGAGCAAGAACTCACTACTTCAAAATGGCACCAAGCTTTTTATGAGGAATCAACCCCCATAGCCCAACCACCTCCCACTAGGCCCACCTCCCAATCCTGCCACAGTGGGGATCAAATTTCCACAAGAGTTTTGGTGGGACAGACAAACCATAGCACCTTGCAAGTAACTGCTTCAGAAACGTAGAACCTAGACTTAAATACATGAGACTTCTCTAGTGACTGTTAAAGGTGTGGGGCAGACACAAGGTTGCTAGGATGACCTTTAGTTTTGTGGCTGAGAATTTTTTTCCTTTCTTACAGGATATAAAAATGAAAAACCAGTTGCCCTAGTTGCCTCTAGTGATGATACAGGAAATTGTCTTGTTACCACGATGGAAGCTAATGTAAGTCTGCATGCAGAGAAAAGCAGAGTGAACCGAACCTCAGAGAACTTGAGACAGAGCTCTGATTTTACTAACCCAGGATCCTACCTACCTCTGACCTAATGATTTATGAAATAATAAGTGTCCTTATTGTTTAAACATATTGTGTCAAGGTTTCCTCTTACTTACAGGTGAAAACATCTTATTTGGCACATATCCCTATGCTCAAGTACTGTCTATGTAAATAGTTTATAATTATATTGGCACCAGGTAATTATTGGCACCAATTAAAGGCAGAATTTACCTTTAAAGATGTAGGTAAACAGGTCGGCCTCCCAGCAGATTGGTATTTTCAGTGCTAGATTGATAATAATGACTTCTGGTTAGAGTTGACTGGTTGATCACATAAATTCATTTCCTTTCTGTACCAACACTCTCCATAAAATGATAATAAATAAACAGGAACAAAGTCTAAATACTCAATGACAGGAAAATGGGAAGACAGTCTTCAGAAAAAAAGATTTCATCACATTTCTGGAAGGTGGATAAAATAGAGGGGATCAAAAACTGGCGAAGCAGGATCAAGGAATTCACTGTGCAGAGTATGTGCAGAAGGAGGTTCAGGTGAAATGCAGCAGAAGGAGGTTCAAGTGAAAGGCAGCCAGTATGCCCTTCATGCATCGAAGGGCCTCAGCAACATGAAGTACCAGCTCCAAGAGAGGGTAAGATGCTGATATGGAGCAGAAAACCAGGTGATATGGTTTGGCTGTGTCCCCATCCAAATCTCATCTTGAATTGTAGATCCCATAATCCCCAGGTGTCATGGGAGGGACCCAGTGGGAGGTAATTGAATCATGGGGGCAGTTGCCCCCATGCTGCTGTTCCCATGATAGTGAGTGAGATCTCATGAGATCTGATGGTTGTATAAGGGGCTTTCCCCTCTTCGCTCGGCACTTTTCCTTCCTGCCATTATGTGAAGAAGGATGTGTTTGCTTCCCCTTCTGCCATGATTGTATGTTTCCTGAGGCCTTCCAAGCCATGTGGAACTGTGAGTCAATTAAATCTCTTTCCTTTATAAATTACCCAGTCTCAAGTACATCTTCATAGCAGCATGAGAACAGACTAATACACCAGGCGATTAATCAAAGTCTATATGCGAAACAGTCAAACTTACTTTACCCGGAGAACATAATGCCTAGAAGCCAGGCTTCGATTCCCAGACTTTGAAAAAAGGAGTATTCTCTTCCAGAGAAACTGGCAGCCTCCAGGGGAATGCTCTTTACCTTCTACCATTTAGAGACTATCTTAGTTTTTTCAGGCTGTTAAAACAAAATACCATAGATGGGGTAAATGATAAACAACAGACATTTATTTCTCACAGCTGTGGAGGCTGGGAAGTCCAAGATCAAGACATGTCAGATTTTGTTTCTGGCGAGGGCCCACTTCCTGGTTCACAGGGGGCACATTATTGCTGTGTCCTCATATGGTGCAGGGGGAAGGGAGCTCTCGGGGGCTTCTTTTATAAGGGCACTAATCCTACTCATGTTGGCTCCACCCTCAAGACCTAATCAGCTCCCAATAACTCTACCTCCCAATACCATCTCATTGGTGATTAAGCTTCAACATACGAATTTTGGGAGAACACAAACATTTAAACCATAGTGGGGTTTACCAGGTAGTGGTTCACTTGCTTCTTAAAACTGGTCTCACTTAGAGCAAATTGGCAAAATCAGCAAGTTCTGTCCAGGCTACACGGCTCTCACCAGATTTACTCGTCTTGTTCCTCAGCATGAATAAACTTCTCCAAATGGGAACCTCCAACATGGAAGAGAGGTGTCAAAACAAACAGGCACAGAAAACAATTCTGGAGGAGGCAGATGTTGTGCCAGGAACAGAAGAGAACATGAAATAAATCCTAAAATGTGTTCTCAGAGAGACTGGAGATGTTGCAATATTAAAACAAGCGTAGGACACAGTGAAAATGTGTCCTAACCCTGTGCTAGGAAATACCTTCTAGATAGTAAAGACATGTTTGTCAGAACAGAGAATAATTCAATGGAAAAGCTGGAAGATTAGACTTAAGAAATCTCTCAGAAGTAGAGCAAGAAAACAAGGAGGTGATGGCTATGAGAAAGAACCCCAGAAAATCAATGCAGGAACATCAACATCTGATGAAAAGACAAATAAATGATGGGGAAAGGTATCAAATAAGTAATGGGGGAATTTTTCCAGAGTGGAAGGACCTAATACTCAAATTGAAAATGTACACCTAGTGCCCAGCATAATGAATACAAAAAACCAAACACTCACCTAGCACACATTATCACCAAATGTCAGATGGTCAGGGATAAAAAGAAACCTGAAAAGCAAAAAAAGAGAAAAATCCAAAATGAAAACTTAAAGTCAGCATCAGACAATTCATCCACAGCTCTAGATATTGAGAGGCTTTGACTTATGAGGGAAAATCATACCAATTTAAAATTCTGTACATAAAGTATCAATAAACAGAATGGCAGAATAAAGACATTATCAGATACGTAGGCCCAGGAGGAACTCTCCAGGGAAACCAGAGGGTTCGACAGAACACTAAATTTCTGCAAGAGGTTGAACAAAATAAAAAACATGTCCAAAGTAATTAGTTCCAAAAAATTTGAACTCCAGGCAAAAAGTCATACAGGAAAGAACATTTAATCATGGAGAGTAATAGCTGTGTGGTGAACCACAGTTACACAGTCATAATAATGAAATCACCATTGATTTTCAATTTTTAGAATCAACGTACTGATAAAGCTCAGAAGATTTAATTAACATTGTAGAACAAAATATAAATATTGTAAATTTGACATTGTGAAGGTAAAAATTCAGACGACACTGGAAAGTGGAAACAGGGATAGAACTGAAGAGGGTACTTATATTATTATGTTAGAAAGTAGTGAGTGCAAAAATACACTGTTTTAATGGAAGAAAAATAAAGGCTTATTATTATTTGAAATCAACAAACAAAATGGCACAACTTTACATCTTCTGCCTCTTACATTCATTTAGAATTCTGTTGGCAGGAATGAAAACAAAGATTGTCTTTTGCAATTGAAAGATATTTTTATGAAAGAAGATGTCAGCTTATGTTGTTACTAAATAAAGATTTTGATTTGATGTTACCAAACAGTAACATATGACTTCAATTTTGACAGGTGGATGCAAAAATAGGAGAGGTGGCCATAATAGATCAAGGATGCTTTTGAATAAAGCAAGGGCCAAATCACATCATAGTGAGCTGTATAAAAATAGGTTTTGCAGGCTGGGCACGGTGGCTCACGCCTGTAATCCTAGCACTTTGGGAGGCTGAGGTGGGTGGATCACAATGTCAGAAGTTCGAGACCAGCCTGGCCAACATGGTGAAACTCCGTCTCTACTAAAAAAAAAAAAAAAAAAAAAAAAATAGCCGGGCATGGTGGAGCGCGCCTGTAGTCCCAGGTACTCAAGAGGCGGAGGCAGGAGAATCGCTTGAACCCAGGAGGCAGAGGTTGTAGTGAGCCAAGATCGCACCACTGCATTCCAGCCTGGCGACAGAGCGAGACACCGTCTCAAAGAAAAAAAAAAAAAAGGTTTTGCAGTAATTTATGTTAGGAACAGCTCACTTGCTAAAACGGAAAGAACCCTGTCTATAGTAATTTATATCACACTCACTTAATGCATGTTGTTTTACCAGGACATTAAATATATTACCATCATATTAATTTAACGTTAAACATTTTATTTGATGAGTTTTATGGTTTTGCTTACATTTAATTTCCTTTTTTTTTTTTTTAGTTATATGATAGCTAAATGCACTTTAAATTCTTATGGTGAGGCCAGGCGTAGTGGTTCATGCCTGTAATTTTAGCACTTTGGAAGGCTGAGGTGGGAGGGTTGCTGCAGCTTAGGAGTTTGAGACAAACCTAGGCAACAAAGCAAGACCCTGTCTCTATAAGAAAAATAAATGTAGATGAGTGTGGTAGTGTGTGCCTGTAGTCCTGGCTACTCAGGAGGCTGAGGTAGGAGGACGGCTTGAGCCCAGGAGGTCGAGGCTGCAGTGAGCCATGATTGTGCCACTGCACCCCAGCCTGGGTGACAGAGTGAGACCCTGCCTCAAAAAAAAAAAAAAAAAAAAATCAAATGGAGAACTAAGGAGAGACCCAAGTGGACAGCACTTTTTCTTTGCTCATTTTCTCTCTACTGTCCCCATTGCTGATCTAGCAGGAATTTGGCTCAGCAGGTTGGAGTAAGCTCAGTGGTAGGACTGAGACCAGAGCCGAGCTGCTCCTCCCGACACTTCGCTAAGCAAAAGCACCATTGTTGTGCACTTGCGTAGGTCCTTGCTACTCATAGTGTGATCTGTGATCTGTGGGCCAGCAGCCTTGGCCTCCCCTGGAGAATTTTAAGAAATGCAGCCTCTTGGACCTCACCCCAGTCCTACTGAATCAGAATCTGCATCTTTAACAAGGTCCCCAGGTGATTTCCCATGCAAATTAAACTGAGAGACTGGCCCTCCTTTTTCCCTACAACTGTGGACCCAAAGCAGGGGAAAGCACCTGTCTTAATAGACTTCTCATCCATGGCACCTCCATCCTAGCTCAGCTCAGACTATGCACTCCTTCTCTGGGGATCATATGTGATCTGTCGCTTCTCTACTTGTGTTTCTTGATAAACTCTCTCATGGCTGAGGCCCCTTTCTCCAATATGTGGTGGATGTTTGTTGTTTTCTTCTGTCCAGATTCCTTATCTGTAAATCAGAAGAATAATATTGCTTTTCTCCTAGAGCTGTTGTGAAACTTACACATAATCATCTCTAGAAAGCACTCAGCATAGAGTAACATCTCAATAAATGCGCTTGTAATGATTGGCTGTTATCAAAGAGTCCCAAGTGAGAACACTCAGCAGGAAAAGCCTCAGATGTTAATGGTCTCCAGCCCTAGCTGTCATCAGCTTCATTTCCCTCGTCAATAGCTCATTACTTGATTGTCGAGTCACAGATGCTATAAGCTCCACACCATCACACCGAATAATAACAATTATTGCAGGTCTCATGTGTAAAGCATTGCCGAGCTGTTATCTCTTTAATCCTGAGAGGGTTCTGTCTGTTGGAGATGGTGGTGGTAGGGAACAAGGCTGTGTTAGGGGGAAGATGGTCCGTCTTACCCTCATAGAACAGTGTAGTTTGTCTCATGAGCATCTAAACCATCTTGCCCTGTGTCCTGATGTTTTATAAAGCTCAAACAACTCTTTTCCTTTTTTTTTCCTTCAACCCATTTATTTTTAAAATTTTAAAATTTTTTTTGCAGAGATGGGGTCTGTGTTGCCCAGGCTACACTCCAAATCCCAGCACCAAGTGATCTTCCTGCCTCGGACTCCCAAAGCACTGGGATAATAGACTTGAGCCACTTCACCTGGCCCTTTCCCCCATTTCTTAATGCACTGCCTTCTCCTTAGAGACTCAGGCATGTAATCATATGAGCTGCCGCACAAATCTCATATGCTGCACTAAGGAAGACCCTTTTCCCTATGCCCCCCTCCCACCCACAAATTGAAGCATCATAAGTGAACAAAACCCTTTTCCCTTGGGACCATCTTCCTAACATGGCCACTCTCTCAGGTTGATCCGTGGTTCCTCGAACAGACTTCCAGAAGCCCGTCTCTATCAAAACTGCAAACATAACTTACCATGCCTGGCATCCCGGGAGTGGCAGGGCTTAATGTCCATACAGGACCCGTATATACTTGAAATGACTAGTTCTATTGAATCTGGAAAAGAGAAGACATGGGAGGATATGAGTGTGATCTCTTAATCTTGAAAGACCGTAACGAAAGAGAGATTCAACATATTCTGGATGGCTTTGGAAAGCATTCCCAGGAAAAATGGACAGGGAAGTAATAAAAAGAAGGGAAACTACCACTGTGACCCTCTTACTTACCCTGTGGCAGGTACAATACACTGACCCATGTTACCACATTTAGTTCTCTAAACAAGACTTTGTTTAACAGATGAGAAAACCATGGCTTACACAGGCAGAGCGACCAAGCTGGAATCTAAACTCATTTGTTTTACTTTGAGATCCCCATCCTTTCCACTATGTTACATGGCTCCTTATTATGAAGGCATCTGATGGGTGATAGAAAATTCCCTGTCATGGAAAGCATTCAAACAGAGGTTGGAGGCTGGGAGATCTGCAGTGAGGTCAAGGACACTTGACGATTGGAACCTGGGGTAGTTCCTAGAGCAATACCATAAAGCAATGCTACCCAACCTTTTGGGCACCAGGGACCAGTTCCATGGAAGACAATTATTTCATGGATCAAATCGTTGGGGGATGGTTTCAAGATGATTCAAGTGCATTACATTTATTATGTGCTTTATTTCTATTATGATTACATTGTAATATATAATGAAATAATTATACAACTCACAATAGTGTAGAATCAGTGGGAACCCTGAGCTTGTTTTCCTGAAACTAGATGGTCCCATCTGGGGGTGATGAGAGGCAGTGACAACTCATCAGGCATTAGATTATCATAAGGAGAGCACAACCTAGATCCCTCGTATGTGCAGTTCACAATAGGATTCACACTCCTATAAGAATCTAATGCTGCCTCTGTTCTGAAGGGAGGTGGAGCTCAGGAGGTAATGTGAGCAGTGGGGAATGGCTGTAAATACAGATGAAGCTTTGCTTGCTCACCATCCACTCACCTGCTGTGCGGCCTGGTTCCTAACAGGCCATGGACTGGTACTGGTACCATGGCCCCGGGGTTGGGAACCCCTCCCATAAAGCAAGTGGACTAGGAGGTTATCAATTCCCAACAAGGCAAGAGAATAAGGATGAACTGGCCGGGCGCAGTGGCTCACGCCTGTAATCCCAGCACTTCGGGAGGCTGAGGCGGGTGGATCACTTGAGGTCAGGAGTTGGAGACTGGCCTGGCTAACATGGTGAAACCCCGTCTCCACTAAAAATACAAAAAATTAGCTGGGCATAGTGGCAGGTGCCTGTAATCCCAGCTATTCAGGAGGCTGAGGCAGGAGAATTGCTTGAACCAGGGAGGCAGAGGTTTCAGTTAGCCAAGGTCATGCCATTGCACTCCAGCCTGGGCAATAGGAGCGAAACTCCATCTCAAAAAAAAAAAAAAAAAAAGAATAAAGATGAACCAAAACATAAAGCTCAAAGTATGCAGAAGCACAGCAGGCTGATTCGTAGTGAGATGCATTGGAGAAAAGGTGAAGGAAGAAGACCCAGAGTTGAAAACCGACAGTCCACAGGCCAAAACCTTCCCAAAACAGTGTTGATTCCTTTGTAGTTAATTGCCAACATCTAAAAAGTGGTAGCTTTCACCTACAAATCCAGATTTCAAAACTTGTCTTGAAAAAACAGAAAGATCTGGCAGTCATGGGCCAGCATTCTGCATGGAACAGCCAATTGGTGGCTGGGTCTACGGGAAGGGTACAGAGGCTCCTGGTCATAGGCTTCCAACACCTTAGACATCTTACACCAAGCCATCTTTCCTTGTTTGCATTATCTGCCTGGACTCTAAAAATAACCAGAACAATTTATGTTTTCTGCTGCCATGTAGGAGCTTAGCTTAGAAAGAGCCAGACTGCTTTTGAGGTGCATCTAACATTCCCTATAGGAGAATAGGACTGGAAGCTACAATACACAGAGAGTCTGAAAGACAAGTTGTTAGGATATTTGCACTGCTGCAAAGCAATTACTAAATAGAATGTAGGAGCTTGTTCCCAACAGTGGGCTATGTTTACACAGTGGGCGAGTTTAAACAAGGAAGAAACCAAAATAGGTGAGAACTAGGGCCACAACTGCCTATTTTCCTAGCCACTGCTGCCTGAGAACTACATCAATATTATCCTAATGAGAAGACATTGATAGTTATCATTAAAACTGTACTTTAGATATTACAATTTCAGGAGGAAGCATTGAGAGAGAAGTGAGAGAGAAAGAGGCAAACTGCATGAAATGTATTCTATAGCATGGGTTTAATTATTTCCACCTGGTTGTTTTTGTAAAACTGATTTTAAAAAAAGCACTCTAGGTTTTGATAAGATGAGTGATAAAGTTTGGGTATTTGTCCCCTCCGAATCTCATGTTGAGATGTGATCCCCAGTGTTGGAGGTGGGGCCTGGTGGGAGGTGTTTGGGTGTTGGGGGTGGATCCTTAATGAATGTCTTGGTGTCATCATCCTCGTGGTGATGAGTGAGTTCTTACTCTGAGTTCAGCGAGATCAAGTCATTTAAAAGAGGCTGGCACCTCCCACCTCTCATTCTTGCTCCTGCTCTTGCCATGTGACACACCAACTCCCCTTCCTTTCCACCATGAGTGGAAGAGGCCTAAGGCCTTCAGCAGAAGCAGATGCTGGTGCCATGCTTCCTGCACAGCCTGCAGAACGGTGGGCCAAATATACTTCTTTTTTTTATAAATTACCCAGCTTTAGGTATTTCTTTATAGTAACACAAGAATGGACTAACATGGAAAATTGATATCGAGGAGTGGGGCATTGCTATAAAGATACTTTAAAATGTGGAAGCAGCTTTGGAACTGGGTAATGGGTAGAGGTTGGAAGAGTTTGGAGGGCTCAGAAGGAGACAGGAAGGTAAAGGAAAGTTTGGAACTTCTTACAGACTTAAGGACTTAAGTAACTGTGACCAAAATGCTTAAAGGAATATGGACAGTGAAGGCCATGCTGATGAGGTCTCAGATGGAAATGAGGAACTTATTGGGTACTGGAGCAAACGTCACCATAACAAAGAGCTTGACTGAATTGTTCATGCCCTGGGGATCTGTGGAAGTTTGAACTTAAGAGTGATGACCTGGGGTATCTGGCAGAAGAAATTTCTAAGCAGCAAAGTGTTCAAGAGGTGGCCTGGCTGCTTCTAACAGCCTATGATTGGTGCCCAGACAGGAAGGCTGGAGGCATCTTCCAAAACAGTAGTGGCTCTTTGTTTCCAAGCAATAAAAACTGACACCAGCAAACAAAAACCAAAAGGTTTATTGGAAGTATATTGAGTACTTGTGGATGGATGGGAAGGCTGGAAAATGGGAAATAGAATTATGGGTAAGCACCCAGGAATCCCTGCGGATAAAAATGTAAGCAATTCTGAAGGGTCCAAGAATCAGGGACTTCCACAAAGTCCCCCAAAGAGTGCCAAGCTGGAATAGATGGGTTCAAACATTTTGAGCTATTGTGTTCTCCTAATTCCAGAGAGGGAGTTTACTAATTAGCCTAGCCTAGGTCAAGGGAAACTGGATTGTACGTTCACATGTAAGCTTTATGAAGTCAGAAGTGAGAAGACAACAACTATTATCAATCAATGTTTTCAACAGCCAGGTCAGTGTCTGAAACAAAGATGTTCAATAAATATTTGTGGAATGAACCAACGAAGGAGTGACAACACGTTTCCACCCTTTGACTAGGGTAAAATAAAGCATCTGGAAAAAAAATCCCCCATATCCAAAGCCCAAAGGAAATCAGGGTAATATCACAAGAGTAGTGCATTGAATGGGCAGCCAATAGAGGGGGGTATATAGAGAAGTACTTTTGATTTCCCAGCGAGGTTTAGATGACAAATGTGGAAAACTTCAAATCTCTCCCAGTGTTTTTCACATTTCAACATAGCAATGAGGAATCAAGGTCATATGGTATCTAAATCCTTTCTTGCTTTCTTGCCTACACAATGGTGACCAGATTTGGGGTGCTGTTGACTGTTAACCCAAGGACCCGTATCTATCCACCTGTTCTTGTTCTGATGAAAAAGGTCATATGCTGGTGGCAACCATGCCCTGAGTGAGTTCCCTGAGATGCAAGCACATCTCCAAGAACATGCCATATGTACAAGAGGCTGTTCCAAGGAGAAGCAAATTTGCACATCCCACTCAAAGGGGGGATGGCAAGGATGGGTGTGAGAAGCCCCCAGATTTTCTGCTGCTTCTCTGAGGTGCTTTAGGAAGGAGCACATGTCTCATTTCAAAGGATCAAGGAAAGAACATCACCTGGGAAATGGGAAATGGTCAAGAAGGCTCGATTATGAAGCAGCTTCAGTGTTGATGATGAAGCAATGCAGCTTTCCTAAGTGGATCCAACTGCTCGTTGCTTTTACAGTGCAAGCCATTCATTTTGCCAGTTGGTCTTTACCATGGTAGCTCTTAAATATCTTGTCTTGTGAGGTCCTCAACACACTTAATGTGTGAGTCTCATACACTCAGTTGGAGCACAGGCTAGGACTGGCCTTTTGAATGTTCCTTATAACAAAAGCAGGTCTAACGTTTCACCTCTACGTTCGCTGTAAGTTGGAGCCCTTTGTAGTGTTTCTATTACTTGGGGTTGGAAGCATTGATGCTGAGTGTTTGGGATGAACCTGTCTGGAGAGGAAAGGAGAACAAAATGTCTAGGATAGACCTAGAGCAGAGGTCAGAGGGCCCTTGGTCCTAATCTGACTATATGCATTTTTTTTTTCATCCCGCATAGAATTAACTTTATTTATTTATTTATTTAGAGACAGATTCTTGCTCTGTTGCCCAGGCTGGAGTGCAGTGGCGTGATCTCGGCTCACTGCAACCTCCATCTCCCAGGTTTAAGCGAGTCTCCTGCCTCAGCCTCCCGACTACTGGGATTATAGGCACGTGACACCACGCCTGGCTAATTTTTTGTATTTTTAGTAGAGACGGGGTTTCATTGTGTTAGCCAAGATGGTCTCGATCTCTTGACCTTGTGATCTGCCCGCCTTGGCTTCCCAAAGTGCTGGGATTACAGGCATGAGCCACCTCGCCTGGCCAGGATTAACTTTTTACAATGTTATTTTTGGAGTCTTCAAAATTGGGAGGCTTTACGTACAAATCTGGATTTCCAATTTGTCTTGAAGCTGTGCAAAGTCTTATGATACTAGGCTTTCCCATAAGACAGTAGAGCTGAGCTGAGCAGTGGCTGCCCCCTTTGGGCAGGGCCTGAGCTGCCGAGTGGAGGCTCCAACAACTTTGATCACAACGTAAAGTTTGTATTTGTAGGCGGTATCCTGTAGGTGTATGAGTTTGCAACCCTGAATCTACCTTTATTTCTCATCGAGAATGCCTGAGGTCTTAAATCTCTAGACTTTTCTTTGCCCTTTTGGATGTGGCTAGAGACTATTATGGGATATGAATGGGAGGCTGTTAGGGCCTTGCGGGCAGACTGGGAAGATGTAACATGGGGCTTGGTGTCTGCATGCTTTAGGGAAAGTTAATCATAATTTGAGTTCATCTTGGTGACTCTTATTGTCTGCTCTCAAGTTTTTTTTTATTTTTTATTTATTTTTATTTTTTTATTGATCATTCTTGGGTGTTTCTCACAGAGGGGGATTTGGCAGGGTCACAGGACAATAGTGGAGGGAAGGTCAGCAGATAAACAAGTGAACAAAGGTCTCTGGTTTTCCTAGGCAGAGGACCCTGCGGCCTTCCGCAGTGTTTGTGTCCCTGGGTACTTGAGATTAGGGAGTGGTGACGACTCTTAACGAGCATGCTGCCTTCAAGCATCTGTTTAACAAAGCACATCTTGCACCGCCCTTAATCCATTTAACCCTGAGTGGACACAGCACATGTTTCAGAGAGCACAGGGTTGGGGGTAAGGTCATAGATCAACAGGATCCCAAGGCAGAAGAATTTTTCTTAGTACAGAACAAAATGAAAAGTCTCCCATGTCTACTTCTTTCTACACAGACACAGCAACCATCCGATTTCTCAATCTTTTCCCCACCTTTCCCCCTTTTGTATTCCACAAAACCGCCATTGTCATCATGGCCCGTTCTCAATGAGCTGTTGGGTACACCTCCCAGACGGGGTGGTGGCCGGGCAGAGGGGCTCCTCACTTCCCAGAAGGGGCGGCCGGGCAGAGGCGCCCCTCACCTCCCTCCCGGACGGGGCGGCTGGCCGGGCGGGGGCTGACCCCCCACCTCCCTCCCGGACGGGTCTGCTCTCAAGTTTTTGAGCAGAGGTTTGGTTTGTAGATAGAGCCTAAATCACCTTAGTATGTGAAAGGTCAGATTGTAAAAGGCCTTGAATGCTACACTAAGGGTTTGTATATAGACAATAGGTTTGAAAACACCAAAATATCCCAAGCTCTGCTGCCCTGCATGTAGTGCCAGGCTACGTGATGCCAATCCTTGTGTTGGGAGCCGGCTGCTCCCCACTGGAGCCCAACAGGGCCATGGGGAATGAATCACAAAGCCAGGGATCAACCATCCACAGAAAGACCTTAAAAAAAAGTAGACCATTTTTTTAAAAGTTTATACTTTCATAACATTTTGTAGAGACAGAAACCCACTCTGCCACCCAGGCTGGAGTGCAGTGGCACAATCATAGCTCACTGTAGTCTTGAACTTCTGGGTTCAAGTGATCCTCCAGCCTCATGCTCCAGAGTAGCTGGGACCACAGGTGCATGCCACCACACCTGGCTAATTTTTTATTTCTTATTTTTTGTGTAGATGGGGTCTCTCTACGTTGCCCAAGTTGGTCTCAAACTCCTGGCCTCATGCAATCCTCCTGCCACAGCCTCCCAAAGCACTGGGATTACAGGAGTGAGCCATCACACCTGAACTCTTTCGTAAATTTTGACCCAGAGTCTTTTCTTTTGTGAACGTATGTCACAGATACTGATATATGTGCACAATGACACATGTGTGACCTGTTTGTGGCAACAATTTTAATACCAAAGACTGAAAACAAAATAAGCCCCTATTGATAGGGAAGCTGATCTAATTATGGCACAGCCACACAACTGAATACTGTGCCATTATAAAGGACTAAGATGTCTATGGGCTTATGTGGAACGATCTTCAAAGTATATCTTAAGTATAATTTAAAAATTGCAAGGTGCTGGCCAGGCACGGTGGCTGATGCCTGTAATCTCAGCACTTTGGGAGGCCGACGAGGGTGGATCACTTGAGGTCAGGAGTCGGAGAGCAGCCTAGACAATATGGTGAAACCCCGTCTCTACTAAAAATACAAAAATCAGCCAGGCATGGTGGTGGGCGCCTGTAATCCCAGTAACTCGGGAGGCTCAGGCAGGAGAATCGCTTGAACTCAGGAGGCGGAGGTTGCAGTGAGCTGAGATTGCGCCATTGCACTCCAGCCTGGGCGTTGCAGCAAGAATCTGTCTAAAAAAAAAAAAAAAAAACTGCGAGGTGTTGATTAGTATTTTTACTGTGTTTCCATTTATTTAAAAAACGTGCAGATGCTTATTTTTGTATAAGGTAAACACTTACTTTGTATTTTTGTATCTTTAGGAGGTCCACAGTAAGTGCTAGGGCACCGGAGTTGAGAGACAGACATTCTTTTCATTGTACATCTTTATGTATTGTTTGCCTATTAGACCATGTTGATATATGCTATTCTTTTTCGATAATAAAAATCGAGTTGTGTGCATGTAATTTTGAGCTTCATTTCTCCTGGAGGCTGCTAAGTTCTTTTTTCTACGAGCTGCAGTACAGTTTTGAAGGAAGAATCCCTAGTCCTGTTTTCCTAGCAGGACAGAGCAGGTTGTCCTGGGCCCCTGATGAGAGCTGGGATTCATTTCCTGGAATTCTGGGTGAGAACAGTGGCCAGCTGCTACGTGGGGCTTTGGGGAGCTGCTTAGCAAGTGGGCAGGAAGGATACAGGGCCAGAAAGCAATTCTGTGCTGCTTTTTGCATCTCACCTTGTATAATATTTTCAGCCTGACATGTCCCCTTTCACTACTTCACATATTGAATGCACACAGTGTTATTTGTCCTTTCCTCTCTGGGGACCTTTCAAAAAATAAATAGCAGAGATAAAACTCTATCTTGGAGGACTGTGTCCTCTCTTGCAGCTCCCAAAACACAGGCCATGATGGGTCTCTTGCCTCAGTACTGAGGATATAGACGGGGTGAGTTAGGGCAAGGGGGACCCAGTTCGAGACCCACGAAGGACTGTCAAGGGGGTCATAGGAGATAAATTGCTCTGTCAAAAAGAGGGAAAAGGATTCTGGAAAAAGGGAGGCAAGAGCATGAAATCATCTTGGGAACACGACGCATTCATTCTGAAATCAGAGCGATGCTCAGCGTGGCTGGGATGTCAGTTAAAAATGGCAGAAGTAGAAGTGGATGAGACTGGAAAATTCTGTAGGGGCTTTAAAATTTATTTTGAAAAAAATTAGATTCCTAGGAGGTTTTTTAAAAATAAGAGAGTAAAGACTCACTTTATTTGACAAAGGTAATTAGTAGTATAGAATATGGTTACCAGAACAAATCCCTCCTAGCTAAAACCAGAAGAGAGACAGTTATCCTTCCTAGCCCGAGGTGATAAACCCTAAAAGAAGGCAGTGACAGTAGCAATATAAGGTTGAGGGCAGATCTGAAAGAGATTTGTGAAATAAAATCAAATAGCTTGATTTAGGGACTAAACGAAGAAGCAGATGGAATGTCAACAATGACCGAGTGTCTGGCTTGGAGTGAATGGTGACTAGGTTGGGGAGGTAATTTTTTTTTTTTTTTTTTAAGGCAGGATCTTGCTCTGTCGCCCAGGCTGGAGTGCAGTGGCGTGATCATAGCTCACTGCAGCCTTGAACTCCTGGGCTCAAGTGATCCTCCTGCCTCAGCCTCCCAAGTAGCTGGGACTGCAGGCACACACCATCATGCCTGGCTAATTTTTTAACGTTTTGTAGAAATGGGATCTTGTTATGTTCCTCAGGATGGTCTTGATCTTCTGGGCTCAAGCAATCCTCCCACCTTGGCCTCCCAAAGTGCAGGATTACTGGCATGAGCGACCGTGTCCTGCCCCAGGCAGTAACTTTACCTCTTACAGCTGGAGGAGTAGTTTTTGACCTTGAAGTTTTTATCTTTGTATTTCATCCACAATAATAAGAGTTGTTTGTCAGTGAATGTCCTCTAATTGCATGAATTTACTTGACTAAATATATACGACGTCCTCACGCCGGGGCTGGCACAAGGGACCTTGTAAGGTACAAAGGTCACATTAATTTTTGGAGTAGGATATTTTAGATCTCTCTCCCTCTCCTCCAAGAGAACCAGCAAAGGTTCCTCCTCCTATCTGAAGAACAATGAAAGCATCAATAAAAATTAAAAATAAATAACACTATTGTCTTTTGAAGATCAATTTCAAGTCCTGCCACTTCAGTAATTTTCCCTGTATACCAGTACAATGTTTTTTTCTACATAAACAGCAATAACTTGGGGGTTACTCAGGGAAGACAGTGAGGAGATGACAAAATTATGAACAAAATCATTAATCAAAGACTGCACAAGACTAGCAAGTATCATAGCTGCTGAGTGTGACGATACTTTTGTTTTGTTGTGAGCAGCTCAGACCCAAGGGGCATGGATGAGCCTTTGGAATTGCTTGGAGGGAGGAACAATGGAGGATCAATACTCACTGGCAGTATGGCTTCTCTGGCCACCGCAAAGCCTGCTCAATGACAACCTGGCTAGGTCTCTTGGCCCTGTTGGGATGAGGCTGTTGTGCTGTCTTGGGGAGGGCAATCCTTCCTCTTGACAGTTTCCTGGAATTTGCTGGGCTTAGAGGCTGCTTTCCTTTGCCTCAAGCAGGATTTAACAAGCTGTGGAGGTTTTCGGTTCTGCTGCTTTTTCTGCCACTCTTTTCTTGTTCAGTTGCCAGCAGGCCTTCGTCCTTCTAGGATTCCAAGCTGTGGCTTCTCTGAAGGCTGATGTAATGGTTCTAAGCCTCAGAATAGAAGACCCACTTTTTGATATGATCTCTCTGTTGTCAGCCTGTATGTTCACCTCACTGACTCCTCTTTTCCCTCTTAGCAGCCCTTCTAAATGTCCTACCAGCATCTTTAAATGTCTTTCCCCATGAGGATCTCTCCTTGGTTCTCCTTTGATCTCTATTTACTCTCTTCTTAGGCTACTCCATTAAATTGCATGGTTTCAGCTAATGAATCTATATAAAAAGACTCCAAAGCATTCATCTTTAGGTTCAACTTCTTGCTTGAATTCTGGTCCAGCATTCATTCATTTATTCGTTGATCAATTCATTCAGAAAACATTTATTGCCCATCTGTGCTATGCCAGACCCTGCCCTAAGCAGTGGGCATAGAGACGAGACAGACACAACCCCGGCCCTCATGAAACCTCCATTCTAGCTCTTCCAGTTTTCTGTTAGACATTTAGACTTACATGTGTCTCAAACCTGTCCCAGTCTGGATATATAACCTGTGCCATCCAACCTGCTCCCTCAGCCTGGCAGACTTCTGTTAAGGGCCTCACAGTCTCTGGGGCCACCCAGTTACACACATCTCCTCTCTGTCTTATCCCCAACACTCACTCTCCACTGTGTCCCTACCACCAAGGTTCTGTGCCATTCATGTTTGTTTCCAGCTCCCCTTAAAGGCAGGAAATGAAGAGTAGAGAGAAGACACAGCGAGTTTCAAGACCTCATATTTTATTTGGGATGCAAGCAATGATTCTTCATTTTTCTTTTCTTTTTCTTAGAGTTGGAGATGAGGTCTGGAGATGTTTCCCAGGCTGGATTCGAACTTCTGGGCTCATGTCATCCTCCTGTCTCGGCCTCCAGAGTAGCTGGGACCACAGGCACATGCCACCATGCCTGGCTGGT